>NC_084842.1:2020277-2767777 GCF_033115175.1 Lepus europaeus | reverse complement strand
AAGACATTCAGTTGCCTGAGCGATTGTTGTGGTTTTTGCTAAGCCTAACGGCACAGAGGGCTTCAGTGACCCACTGTCCAGCATTCTCTGTCTCTCCTCCAGAGATCTAGGAGCACCTGTCTGGCACTGTGCCGGGGAGGAGCCAGGTCTACACCTGTCCCCTGTTGGATCTGAAATTCGTCATCTCCTGGAACTCAAATCACATCAGCCAAAACTAGGTGATGATATTCGTGTGTCAGTTAATGTCATATACTAGAGAGCAGCCAGTTGCCTTATCCTAGTATTCAAGCTCCTGGTACAGCAGGATGGTGCATCCTAGACGTAGCTGCTGGTTTTTTAAACAGACATTGCTTACCTTATGCCACACACCAGGCTAAATGCCTGAGAAATACGAAGTGATATTAGTCATGAATCCTGCAAGTGCCTCACCAACATTAGACTCCAGGAATTAGCATGGTGAATATGAAATGGAGGTTCTCACAGACGAAATTGACGCATTCTGAGTGTGGCATAGCTAAAATATTGTCCCTTTTGCTTGAATGTCCAATCATCAACTTTTCTCCAAAAGGTAGCATCTGAGGTTTGTTTTCTGATGTTCTAGCCATTGTACATCGTCATGTCCAGGTGAACATCAGACAGTTCCACTGGTAATACCTACACTGGTGATGAAAATGATCCTGACTTGACAATACTATTCATCTGATTTAAGTGAAATTTTTTGAAAAGATAGTATTGGTTTTCATATGATCTAACTAGCTAATTAGCTAAAGTTTAGTTGAGCTGGATTCTTGTACCCCTGCAAAACAATGCTTTCTCTTTAACTGCTGGTTTGATAGGTCCACCTTCCCAGGATGCCCCTGTCCTGTCCTGGATTAGGGAGTGTGCCTAAGACTCCATTCTGATTGGATAGCCAATTGGGTTGCCAAGAGGTGGAAGCCAGGAGAGCACTCTCTTTCCCCTGTGGGCTGCTCTTGGATACACCAGACTCCTTTTTTCTTCTTGTTCACAGGCAGTTCTTTGGTCCACTCCTGAGTGGTGTTTCTCTTTGTGTGGTGGCCCACGTGTGCATGTGAATGTATTTTTTCCCTCACTGTTAAATAAATTCTGTTCCTACATGCACGTGAGGCTAGGTTTGGCTTGGTATTTCTGTCTGAGTGGGAGAAAAGAGCTCGGACTGAAAGTTAATATATCTGTGGCTCACATCAGCTGGATGAATGCTAAGGACAGAAACTTGGACTTCATCGTGTTTGGAGAAGATGTGCAGATTGTTGGAAGCCTACTGTCTAATGAATGTTTATTTAGTCAGTGTCCAAATGTGGGGAAGAAACAGGCCCGAGACTTGCCTTCACTACCCTCTCATGGCAAGATTCAGGAATGGTAGCTTGTCCTCATCTACCTCAAATGTTTACGTGGCCATTGGCACCTTCCAGAAACCATGCATGAGTTACACTGACTGTGCTGGCCAGTTGGTGCCTCCCAGTCCCAGGCCCATGTCCGGCTTCCAGCAGGAGAGGTCCTCACACACCTGTAGCTGTCCAGTAGACCCCCTTCTCCGTAGTTTTGCTGTCTGTGGTTTCAGTTACCCATGGTCAATCACAGGCAGACATGATAAATGGAAAATTCCAGAAACAAACAAGACAGAAGTTTAACATCGCATGTCCTCCTGAGTGCTGGGATGAAATGTGGCACCTACGCATCCCATGCAGCAGGTGAGTCATCCCTTTGCCTAGCGTACCCGCACCGGACAGTGTTAGAGATATTTAGAGGGACCAGGGCTGTGCAACAGTGGGTTAGCCGCCACTTGTGATGCAGTGTCCTGTATCACAGGACTGGTCTGAGTGAGTCCCAGCCGCTCTGCTTCCAACCTAGCTCCCTGCTAATGCATCTGGCAAGGCAACAGATGATGGCTCAAGTACTTGGGTGCCTGCCACTCAACTGGGACTCCCAGATGGAGTTCCTGGCTCCTGGGTTCAGCCTGGATCACCCTCTCTTCCCTTCATCAAAAAGAGTGTCAGCTGGGCCAGCACCGTGACATAGTAGGCTAAGACCCTGCCTTGGGCACCGGCATCCCATATGGGCATTGGTTCATGTTCTGGCTGCTCCTCTTCTGATCCAGATCTCTGCTATGGCCTGGGATAGCAGTGGAGGATGGTCCAAGTCCTTGGGCCCCTGCATCCACATGGGAGACCTGGAAGAAGCTCCTGGCTCCTGGCTTCGGATCAGCTCAGCTCTGGCAGTCGCGGTCATCTGGGGAGTGAACCAGCAGATGGAAGACCTTTCTCTCTGTCTCTACCTCTGCCTCTCTGTAACTCTGCCTTTCAAATAAATAAATAAATAAATAAATAAATCTTTTTTAAAAAAGAGAAATATCTTTTCTTTATAAGGGATCCTGTCTCGGGAATTCTGTTACAGCCGCAGAACACAAGTTAAGACAGCATTCGTTACAGTCTGCCTCGTGTGATCCTATTTGTTTTCAGGTGAGTGGGAAGGTCAAGGTGGTGCCATGAAGATCTTTTTTGGGTTGACGGGCCAGCATTGTTTTATAATAGGGAGGGGACTGGCCCCCGGGAGTTCCAGGCCTGGTTCTAACCCCTCAGTGCACGTGACTTCGGGAAAGTTACACAGTCCTTCTAAGTCTTGGCTTCATCATCTATAAGACAGATGCAATAATCTATGCTCTATATGCTTCGTAGAGTTTTTGGAAGGATACAACAAGGGAAGATATGTGCAAGTGTTTGGTAAACTATGAAATGCTATCTAAGTATGAAGGATTATTATCGTTCACCCATACCAATTCAAAAAGCCCAAATGTAAATTCACAAATTAGAAAGTCATTATGTGCTAAAAATATTGTTCCAAATCTAATTAAATTAGAACAATGGTTCATTTGTCAATTTGTATGCTAAGTATCCGAATAGTAATGCTATGGAATGTAACTAATGAACAGGAATAGAACAAAATAATGGGTTTGTTATGTAGCAAAAGCAACTACCTATGCGTTAGCCAAGTCTTAATAACAATCTTATTCAGAATTCGTTTTTCGGAAGACTGGAAATCAGTATGTTATTAACACCTGGCTTGCTTAAATCCCTTCTAACAGTGTTAAAATTCAGAATTCTTATTCGCCTTGCACTTTATAGTTTTCACCATGTTGTTAATGCATTTTCCTCATTTGGGGTTATCATAAAGTACTCGAGACAGCCTGGAATGCTGGCACTCAGGACGTCTCTGTAAGTGAAGACATTCAGTTTCAGGAAGTACGAAGGCCACACCAAGGTCGTGCATCTATTATGTGCTGGTGGCACAGCTGGGACTCCCTCGCAGGCTCTCTTACTCGCGTTCCATATACTGCAATCACCATGAGCGCTATGGATGGGTAATCTTGATCTTGCAGCCTCTCTTCCCGCTGCTGGCCTCTCAGATGTACAAACAGTTGTCTTCTCTCTCCATGAATCAGCTCAAATCACCACTTCATTTGGCCCCAGGGATAGAGGCGCTCAGTTCCCTTTACCTCTATCTGAGCAGACAGTGCAACATTTCTCTTCCTAAAGGAAGAATTGAAACCTGGCATGCCCAGTGTTTGTGTATTCTTTGTATCCTATGGAGTCCTGGGTGGAAAAACAATTTAGTCCCAGGAGCTGCAAGGAGCAGGCAGCTCCACTTGTCCTAGAAATAAAGTAGGACACAGAAAAAGTAATTCTGTACACCCAGAAAAAAAAAAAAACCAAGAGAGTAGCAAGGGAGACTTTAATTCTTGGCATCTCTTCTCCCTATGGGACTCATAATTAGAGACAAGAGCTTTCCATGCTTATTCTTTTCTTGAGAATTTTTTTAGAGATTTATTTATTTTATTTGAAAGGCAGAGTTACAGAGAGGTAAAAGGGGAGAGAGAGAGAGAGAGAGAGAGAGAGAGAGAGGTCTCTCATCTGCTGGTTCACTCCTCAATGGCCACAACGGCCAGAGCTGCGCTGATTCGAAGCCAGGAGCCAGGTGCTTCTTCCAGGTCTCCCACATGGGTGCAGGGGCCTAAGGACTTGGGCCATCTTCAACTGCTTTCCCAGGCCATAGCAGAGAGATGGATGGGAAGTAGAGCACCCAGGACTGGAACCAGCGTCCAAAGGGGGATGCCGGCACTACAGGTGGTTGGCTTTACCCACTACGCCACAGCGCCAGCCCCAGGATTTGTTGTATCTTTCACATTTTTGTTTCCTTATTTTTTAAAATTTATTTGAACAGCAGAATAACAGAAAGAGGTAGACAGCAATCTCCTATGCACTGGTTCACTGCACAGATGCCCACAACAGCTGGAGCTGGGCCAGGGTTGAAGCCAGGAGCCCTCAGTGGCAGATAGGTGCTTGAGCTGTGCCTTGCTACCTCCCAGGGTCCGTATTAGCAGGAAGCTAAGTAGAACCCAGGGCTGCTGGGGCTCGAACCCTGCAAGGAGGAGTACCAAGCAGTGACTCTGCTGCACCCAGTGCCTGCCTGCTGTGTTTACAATTCCTGTTTCTCTAACAGCCTCCCCTTCTTGCCTCACCTGCTGGGGGCAGAGAGTCAGGAGGATGAGAAGGGGTAGGGGTGAGGCCTCCACGTGTGACCTGGCTTCAGACACACTGAGCTGCCCGGCTCTGGCCTGAATTGACCTGACGGAGCTGGGAGGAAGATGCTGGGCGCGGTGTGCCCTGAAGTCCTTCCTTCGCGGAACCACGCGGGCGGGCAGGCTCCTTCCCCACCTGTGAGTGCAATCAGAAAATGCCTGCCTGGGCCTCTTCTGCCCTGTTTCCCTCTGCTGCTGGTTAACTAGGAAGGAACCCGGCTTCAGTGACTCCGTTCACTCCCCGCAATGCAGAGGGAAGCTCAGGACGGCGCCGTAGATTCCTCAGGGAATGTGATAGCAGAGTAGAAGGTGCTGTTGGGAGGATTTGCTTTTGCCAGCAATTGTTTTTATTTTATGGGGGATGGGGAGTAATGCAATGTGAATATATTCACAAGAGGGTGTTTTATATAAGAACAGAAACAATGACTGGAAGATTAGGCTTTTGAAAAGGGAATATTCAGGGGCCAGTGCTGTGGCATAGTGGGCTAAGGCTCCTCCTACAGTGCCAGCATCCCATATGGGCGCCAGTTCGAGTCCCGGCTGTTCCACTTCCGATCCAGCTCTCTGCTATGGCCTGGGAAAGTAGTGGAAGATGGCCCAAATGCTTGGGTCCCTGCACCCGCATGGGAGACCTGGAAGAAGCTCTTGGCTCCTGGCTTTGGATCAGCCCAGCTGCAGCCATTGTAGCCAATTGGGGAATGAACCAGTGATGGAAGACCTCTCTCTGTCTATAACTGTACTTCTCAAATACATAAATACAATATTTAAAAAAAAGAGAAAGAGAGAGTATGCACCCTGTGGGTCAGTATGGGGATTTGTGAAACACACACACACGCACACACATACACATCCCTCTGTGCACTCCTAAATGTGACACTGTAGAGAAATGGGAGTTTCCTCTTGCCGTCCAGGTGGGAATGTAAATTAGCGCAGCCCTTACAGAAAGCAGTAAGGAGGCCCTTAAAAACCTGAACCTAGAGCCACCCTGTGGTCCAGAGTGAATACGTGCCTGGTGTTCGGGAAGCCAGTACGTGCGAGCCAAGTTCATGGCAGCCCTATTTGCAGTCACCAAGGTGTGCAACCAGCCCAAGTGTGCGTGTCTCCTGAAGAGATAACAAAAACGCGGTACACGTGCGCAGTAGAACACTATTTGCCTGTGATTAGGAGGAAATCTTGCCATTTGGGACCAAACGGACAAGCGTGGAAGAGATGATGTGAAGTGCAGTAAGACAGGCACAGAAGCACAATTCCCACAGTTTTGCTCGTCCCTGGAAGCTAAAAGAGTTAGACTCATAGATGGACACAGTACAACGGCACTGCAAAATGTTAATGGAGAAATGGAACTCGAAGACAAGTTTCTTTTGGGGCAAACATTTTTGAAACCCGTGCATATGAGGCAATATGCTAATTATCCTCATTTGATTATTACATGTGACATACAAATATCAACATAACACACTGAATCCCATAAACACATACAAGTATTATGAGTCAATTAATGGTAAAAATAAAATGTTAGCGAACCTAAGAGATAGCTGTCAGTTGCTTAGAAGAACTTTTCTAAGACACCATACCACACAGGGTCTGTGCCTGCCTTGGACAGGTTTTATAGACTGATTTTTAAAGTATTGTTTTATCCCTCAGTTGCTCACAACAGCTAGGGCTGGACTGGGTTGAAGCCAGGAGCCGGGTGCTCCATTTGGGTCTTGCAGGTGGGTAGCAGGAACCCAGATCCTGGAGCAGCCGTCGGCTGTCTTCCAGGATACTTTAGCAGGAAGCTGGATAGAATGAGAGAGCCCAGGACTCACAGCAGTGCTCTGACTTGGGGGCGTGGTGGCCCCAGCAGCTGCTCACCCGTCAGGCCACAGTGCCACACACGGTGTGATGTTTGAGCACAGGTGCACAGTCAGAACGGAGTAATCGGTCTATCCATTGCCTCGAACAATTACCGTGGCTTTGTGTTTGGGACATTCAAAATACTCTCTATTTGCAATTTTGAAATATGCAATTAATTAACTATTGGCAGCCATAACTACCTTACTGTGTGATGAAACATTACCACTTATTCCTCCTCTCCCTTGTCCCCATTAAACATCTTTCCATCCCTGCCCCATTGTCTCCAGTCTCTGCTGACCACTCTCCTATTCTCCATAAAGGCCTACATGAACCTGTGTGTTTCTAAACACGACTGTTCTTGAAGAACTGCAGTATATTACAGCAACACTAAAGAGAAATTCCTGCCACTTTCTATATTAGAAAACGCTTGCTTCTTCAAGCAAAGATTAAGCACACAAACCAGAGTTTAAGTGAAGTACTAAATATTGAGAGAGTGGCAAGCATGAAAAATTTTAAGTACAAGTAGTGTGAAAATGTGGTATGCAAATTCAATTTATTCCAATAAATGCTTATTGACCACATGTTGATATGAGTTCAGCCTGCCCCTCCCTTCTCTCTGTTTCTGTTTATTTATTTATTTACTCACTTATTTCCTTTGACAGAGAAAGAGGGAGAGAGACAGATGGGGAGAGAATCAGACACAGAAGCAGATCTGCCATTTGCCGTTCACTCCTCAGATGCCTATGACAACTGGGGCTTGACTGAGGCTGAAGTTGAGAGCCAGAAACTCAATCCAGGTCTTCCACATGGATGGCAGTGACCCAACTACTTGGAATCGGGAAGGGGCCAGGGCTGGCACACAGGTACGCTTGTATGGGATACAGGCACCTTTCTTTTTAAAGATTTATTTATTTATTTACTTGAATGAGAGAGAGAGAGAGAGAGAGAGAGAGAGCGCCTCCATCCACTGGTTCACTCCCCAAATGGGCTCTACAGCCAGGGTTGGGTAAAGCAAGGAGCCTGGAACTCCATCCTGGTCTTCCATGCGGGTGGAAGTATCCAAGTATCTGCTGCTTTTCCAGATGCATTAACAGAAATCCGGATCAGAACTAGCGCAGCCGATACTTGAAATGGCACTCCACATGAGACGCCAGCACCACAAGCCTGACCCACTGGGCCACAGCACAGTCCCTGGATGCGGGCATCTCAGTAGGCATCTCTCCCTCTGCCCAGCACCCCCCGAGCCCAGGACGGTTCTCCTCAGATGCCAGGAGCAGAGATCAGAGAGCAGGCGCAGATGTGCTGTTGGCAATGCCGGTCCACCTCCGCTGGCTGCTGCCCTCGACAACAGTGGCCTGGTAGCGTATGAACAAGTGTTCATTTGGCTCATATGTTCAGGAAGCTAGCATGTCCAAGAGCTTGGGGCCAGGCTCCAGTGATCACCTCCGTGCTGAGCTGTCCCATGGTGATGGGAGGGCAGACCTGCACAAGAGTGCATGTCTGCGAGTGAAACCGGAAGGAGCGGGACTCGCTTTTCTGAAAAACCAACCTTGCTCTCTTGCAGTCACCAACCGCTGCTGAGCTAACTTCCGGCTCCTTGGGAAAGGAGGCTCTTTTTTAAAGCGGGCTTTCCCTCTGGGATCAGGAGCACCCTGCACTGGCCCTAGAGCCCGTTATTTTCCCTTAGGTGGATAGCGTGGTCCTTTCATAGCAGTGTAATCTGCGTCCCTGGTGTGGAATCTGAAGCACGTTCAGCACGTTCTCTGCTATTGGACTCGTGGTTCTAACCCCACTGGGGACGTCTTCACTACTGGGGGTGAACTCACTGTCTGGCTTGCATTCTTTTTCGCCGTGAATCCGGTGGCAGGAGTTCCTGCTCTATCGCCCTGTAGATGTATAGACAGGGCTAACTTCCTGTTTGTCAGCTTGAGGATCACTTCTAACCCCTCACAGATGACTAACCTAGCCACAGCGCAAGAAACGATGGGCCCAGCGCTGTCCAACATCAATACTTTTTAAGGACCTGATTTATGTGCTCCCTTAACCAATCCCAGGGCGCTGAAAAGATTCTTCGTTTTAAGCTGGTAGAGGGATCATCTACAGGATGTTACAGGAAAGTAACATCCTTAAAGAAACATCATAGGCTTGATGACTTTTTTTTGGCAAGGGTTGGTTGGAAGACTTAAGCATGGCTAGAGGGCTCCTGAGCTGTGCTTGCCCCTAAATGGGCAGAGAGGGCTCAGTGGGGTTCATAAGGCACAGCCCTGGAGCTGGTTTGAGCCCAAGATGTGCAACCAGCCAGATTCCTGAGGGTGGGTTAAGGATGTGTTTCCTCTCCAATCTGTCACAACTCCCTCATAATCTCATAGCAATAAGTAAAAATAAATGTGAATGTGCTTTAAAAAGTTAGAGCTGGGATGTAAAAGCGTTGTTTATGCTTATATCCAGTCCGGTTTTACACCCTCAATGAAATCTGCAGCTAGATTCCTTTTTCGATAACACTTTCTATATGTAGCCGCATGTCTAAATGCAGACATAAACATATTCATAAAAAAGATGGCTGTGACTGCGGCTATAAATGTGCTTTCAGCTCCCCCCCCACCCCCACTCCTGGTACAGATGACTATGTGTTTTAAACCCTTTTCGTGAGCTATGTTTTGCTTTCAAAAATAAGGCTTGGGCTGAATCATCCAACCCTAGGACTGAGGAAGGGAGGTAGTGGAAGAAGTTGGGAGGACTCTCTGGGGGAAGGCAAAGAAAACAACGGGAGGACTTTATCCAAGGGTGGCTACCTGTGGCCCCCAAGCTAGCTTCAACCTGGTAGACTCTGCTGTTTCTCTAGAGTTTGATTGAGCCACCATTGTGCTTCTCACCTGGTACCTCATAGGGCTGCTTCTGTGCTACAACAGAGCAACTGCTTCCTGCCAAAGACACTGTGGACTCAAAACCAGAAATGTTCACTGGAAAACCTACAATGCTATTACCGGACCTCTGCATTTTCCCCAGCACCTACCAGCATGCCATGTCCCCACACTCTGCTGCGTGTTGACTCATTTTAACAGCACATACGGCACCTTGGAAGTAGTTACAGCTGGAATCTTCATGTCCACTTTCCTGATGAGGTAAATGAAGCTCAAGAGAGGTCTAGGATTTCCCCCGCATCCCACCATCTAGAGCTAGCTGGGAGGGACGGGCATCAAGATCTCTCAGTGTGTGTGTGTGTGTGTGTACCTAGAGGGAGGGACCAGCATCGAGATCTGTCAGTGTGTATGTGTGTGTGTGTGTGTGTGTAGACCTAGCTGGGAGGGACAGGCATCAAGATCTCTCAGTGTGTATGTGTGTGTGTGTGTGTGTGGACCTAGAGGGAGGGACCAGCATCGAGATCTGTCAGTGTGTATGTGTGTGTGTGTGTGTAGACCTAGCTTGGAGGGATGGACATTGAGATCTCTCAGTGTGTGTGTGTGTATGTGTGTGTGTGTGTGTGTAGACCTAGCTTGGAGGGATGGACATTGAGATCTCTCAGTGTGTGTGTGTGTGTGTGTGTGTAGACCTAGCAGGGAGGGACTGGCTTTGAGATCGAGATCTCTCAGTGTGTGTTTGTATGTGTGTGTGTGTGTGTGTGTGGACCTAGCTGGGAGGGAACGGTGTCGAGATCTCGCAGTGTGTGTGTGGGTGTGTGAGTCTCTGCACCACCCACACCTACTTCTGAGCAGGCGAGGAAGGACATACGCTACAGCTGGTAGACCAGTGCTTTCTTAGACCTAGCTTTCGCATAAACTTGAGTGTAAAGAACTCTGGCCTGCGTCTCCACCGTCTTCTCACCCCCACCCTTTGAGGTGCTTTGGGCAAGGTGCCTGGTTCTGCAGAGTCTGAGTTCCCCATCTGTAATGCAAATGGGTAAGTCAAGAAGGAATCTCTGAAACTTAGGGGTTCAGCCTTTCTGCAGTGTACCCTCTGGGCCCTTTCCAAGGCTGCCACATCTCTGAAGAAGGTGGGGCCATCTTCCCAGGCAATGCACCTGTGCAGGGAAAATGGGCAGAGCTGCGGCCAAGCTCTCCCTTTGCTTTGTCTTATTACCCTTTCCAGATCTGATTTTAACCTGGCCCTACCACTTCCTGGAAGACTGCAGCTCTGCACAGAGTCTGGTGAGGGGGCTGGTGTCTGTACAAAAAAAAAAAAAAAAAGGACAAAGAGAACAGTCACTTATTTTGTTACCAAAGAGCCTTTCTTTCTTTTTTTTTTTCCTCTTTTAATGGAATGTGCTATTTTTAAGTCCCTATCTGCCTGCAAGTGCACGGGCAGCGTTTGTTGTCCTGAGCGCATTTGAATAATGTCCCCGCGTCCCTCTGTGATGTGGTGCAGAACAGCAACTTTGCACTTTGCATTTTTATTGTGATGAAGATATTTTATGACAGTGTTGGATTCTTAACAACAACAACAAATTCCTGAAAATGAGGCACTTCAGACCACATATACAAAATATACAAAAGGTAGGTGATCTAGACTGATCTTGGGAAATTTGGGTTAAGGGAGGTCTTGCCTCCCCAGCAGTAGAGAAGTGTGATCAGTCTATAAAGAAATTAATGCCAATCATGCCTCAGATTGCTCCCTTGCAACCTCCCATCCACCCAACTGTGTCAGGGGCAAGCAGGCAGTGCAATCAGCAAGTCCAAAGTGCACAAGGCTATGCCATCTTCTTCTGTCTCCACTGTCACAGAACCTTTCCCTATTCTGGTTGAGTTTACCTTTTGGTGTGTTCCAGACAGATTACAGTCAACAGAATGATGTTATGGTTGGAACAAAGACATTGGAGGAGCTGAAAATTGAAAGAGGAGATTGTGAGGCAACCCAGAGTTTTAGCAATAGCAGGAAATTGTCACCCAGCTCTAGGGCAGGAGAAACCCAAGTAGGCAATGATAGCCCAAAGCTTAGAAGCTAGAGCTCTCCAGTGGAAACTGGGACTTCATCAAGGGCTGCCTATAAGCTCTGGGGCCATAGAGATAGAGAGTATGTCTGCAGGGAGCTAGAACTGTAGAAAAGATGAAATAATTTGCAGAGATGCAGCCCAAAGCAGAGGGGTTGGGAGAGAGATTCCCTGGTCCCTCCCTTCAGTTTCCCACTGATAACTCTTATGTGCTGGACTCAACAAATTAGCAAGCGAGCCAGGAAATTTTAGTTTTCATGGGTCAGCTTCCTGTTGTGCAAGCTAGACTCTAGAAGGAATGAGTAATTAATCTGAGACAGCAGGCAGAAGTGGAACCTTGGGCAGCCGTGAATTCTGTTCATCTCTACGCCCCTTGAATGAGCCTCCATTGTCCTAGGAAGACTTCCTTATGCAAAAAGACCTGCCCACGATTGAAGGTGACAGCAATGGATCCCAGTGGTACCGATGTGACCTTAGATCTGAGCCAGATCCATGGGGGAGTGTGGTGGAGAGCCAGGGGTCACATGGCCTTGTGCAGGTATCTGAGGGTTACCCACTCACTGTATTGGTGGAAAGTGGCTGTAGCAGGAATGTAACTTATGAGATTCTTAGGATCAGGTGTCAGCTACATTGTGGTTTCTGATGCTCAGCTCATTTTGGACTCAAGTCTAGTTAGTGGCAAGTCGTTGAGGGAGCAGGCTGCCTAAAAGAGGGACCCCAATGTTTAGGCCCCAACAGAGAAAGCAGAGTTTACACCTTGGCCCCAGTCCCAGCACTTCCAACTCACTTGGCTCTTAATGTGGAAAAAATATATCCATGCATCATATCCTCCAGGCTTAGAAAAGTCAGCATCAAACACCTCACTGCATTTGAGACAGCTACCCAAGTGGCCTATTCAGTTTGCCCCTAAGCTCCTTCGCATGGCCTCGATTTTCTGATTCTAAAGATTTGACTTTTATGGCTCTTCCAGATTGTTCTGTGTTGCTTCTGGTTTAGTCTGATACTGCTGCCATGTCACTTCACAGTGTCTGGAAGAACTCTGCTCCAGGTCCTGCGTCTACAGAGTGGTTTCCTTTCCCCCTAGCCAGCCCACCATGGCCAGCTCTAGCCACGGGAGTCAAACTTGAAAAGCAAAGAGACAGTATGCCAAGCAGGATCAAGGGAGAGCTTCTGCTGGGTGGGCCGGGACCATGGAAAACAGAGGGTAACGCTCTGCTCATCTCTGGCCAGCAGGGAGACGTGGCTGTCGAGGGCTTACATGTGACCCCGCCCCATGCACCTCACAGATTCCTCTCTGGTCAATGGCATGTCTCCTTCTAGACAAGGAGGACCTTTCCAAACAGCAGCCACTTCCACTACGCCAAGAGTTTCCTTGTTGGTTGGTTTGTAAGGAGTGACTAAGTCAAACGCCCCGTATGGAAATGCTGGTTCCAGCATTGACCACCCCGGTGACTTCAGAGAATAATTTGAACCACTTCATCTATAAAAAGAGACCTCGCATTCTTATCTCTTGATTGATTGAAACACTGAATCAAGTGATTCTATAAAGAAGTTACTACAATAACCCTTCTATCAACACCACTGATATCATCACCATCGTTCAAGGCAGAGCAGTAGAAATAGAGATGTAGGTCTCTACCTCCTTGACACCTCCCATAACAGCAGATCGCTTGTGTTTTAAATATTTGTTTACTACCAGACAAAAGACAGCAGATGTTCCAAAAGTTAAAAAAATTTCTTACAAATTCCCTAGTTGGTAATTGTTTATCTTTTATTTCTATCTGCTCTCAACAGATTTGCTGGCCTCGTACTTATTTATTTATTTATTTATTTCTAGAAACATTACAACTTCCTTGGCTCTCTTTCTTCTCTCTCTCTCTCTCTCTCTCTCTCTCTCTCTCTCTCTTCCTCATGAAAATCCAGTCTCCAGTACCTACCCTTTTCTGGGGGCCTGGTGCTGTGACATAGTGTGCTAAGCCATAAAGGAGCTGCTTCCTGTCCCAGCTGCTCCTCTTCTGATACAGCTCTCTGTTAATGACCTGGGAAAGCACTGGAAGATGGCCCAAGTGCTTGGGCCCCATACTCTTGTATGGGAGACCTGGAAGAAGCTCCTGGCTCCTGGCTTTGGATCAGCCTAGCTCCGGCCATTGTGGCCATCTAGGCAGTGAACCAGTGGATGGAAGATCTCTCTCTCTCTCTCTGTTTCTCCCTCCCGGTCTGTAACTCTACCTCTCAAATAAATAAATAAAACCTTTTAAAAATTTATATTCTGGGTTCTCTGAGTCTACTCTTAACTGCTTACTTCTAGGGCCTCTGTGAACTAAGCTACTAAAATTTCCCTGAAAGAATAGTGCACTCCTTTATAGAGTTTGAAGCCAAGAAAGAAGGTATTTTGTGTCAAATCCCTAACACGGCTGTTCTACAGGAACAGAGTCTCCCAGCTGTCAGCCAATGCAGCCCGTGAGTGCCTTCTAGGCACACAGTCTCCTTATTTTTCCAATATATTATTCCCCAGATCCATGAAAATGCGTGTAATGAGTTGGGAAAGAAAATATTTGTTCATATGAAGATAGTCTTGTATTCCTGATTGACAGTGGGATCAGCACCTGGGTTACCAGACTCTTGGCGCAGTGGGTTTCTGATCTTACATACCGGAAGACTGAAAACATGATATTCTAGGAAAGCTTGAAAGTGGGCAGTAAAAAGGAGAGGAGAGAAACAAAGGAAGCTTATGCCTGTGGCTGTGACCTGAGTATGAACCTGTAGTTAAGAACTAAGTGGATAGGGGCCAGCACTGTGGCCTAGCAGGTAAAGCCACCACCTGCAGTGCTGGCATCCCCATCCCTTGTGGGCGCCAGTTGCAGTCCCGGCTGCTCCACTTCTGATCCAGCTCTCTGCTATGGCCTGGGAAAGCAGTAGAAGATGACCCAAGTGCTTGGGCCCCTGCATGTGTGTGGGACACCTGGAGAAAGCTCTTGGCTCCTAGATTCAGATCGGTTTAACTCAGGCCATTGTGGCCAATTGGAGAGTGAACTAGCAGATGAAAACCTCTCTCCCTCTCGCTCTCCCTCTCCCTCTCCCTCTCCCTCTCCCTCTCCCTCTCCCTCTCCCTCTCCCTCTCTCTCTCTCCCTCTCCCTCTCCCTCTCCCTCTCCCTCTCTCTCTCTCTCTCTCTCTGCCTCTCCTTCTCTCTGTGTGTAACTCTGACTTTCAAAGAAATAAATAAATCTTAAAAAAAAAAAGAATTAAGTGGATATACCACTCAATTCAGACTGTGGGTCCAGCTCTGTTAGTTGTGTGACTTTAGGCAAGTTTCTTGCTAGCTCAATGCCTCAGTTTCCTCACCTGAAGAAAAGATAATAATAACATCTGCTTTAGAAAACCAACGTGCCTATTAGATGAATCAGTAGGAGCGGAACACTTAGAATGGTCCCCTGTGGCTCTGAAAAGAAGCAACTGACCTAAACCATCCCTAAAAGTTCAGGCACACGCAATAGGAAGCTGACTTCTCATCTGTCTGGGGGGTCAACCACCAAAACTCATCTGTGGTTGCACTGGGCATGCTCCATGCTCCTCCCATCCCCCGGGGGCTGGTGGGTTGTGCAGGGATCTTCTATTCTCCCTGCCAGAAGCATTGGAGGACAGGCTCAAAGAAGCCAACATGGGCAGCCTGTGTTTCTTTCTTGCCCCAGGGACATCATGTTGGTCAAATACATGATGTGGACCAGCCCAGGTCAAAGATCGGGGAAGCAGATTTTGTCTTTAGGCGATGAACTGCAAATTTACCAGGCACATGGATTTGAACAAGAGAGAATATGAGCAACTGGGACCCATCTAGCACACTGACATATAAATGATGTTTAATTAACTTGTTATTTGCAATGGTCCTGTCCCAAAACACTCTTGCCAGATAAAGCCCCTTCTTGAATACACCTCCTTAGTATCTCCTAGTCCTAATTCTGTCTTTGTTTAATCACTACTGGCCCACCCTGCCTAGGACCTTTACAGCAATGTCCTGTGCAGACTGACACTGGCCAGATGATTCTCATATTAATTCCCATCCTAATAAAATACAGGAGGCCTAGAGTCCATCCCCCCTGGGCATCAGAACAGCTGATGGTTTTATGCAGTAACACTGGAAGTGGTATGTTTATTTTAATGGAGGTCTCCTGACAAAGCTTTGATGGCAAAATTTCCAACCTTCTTGTCGGCTTGCAGAGGGAGCCTCCCGGGACCTGGGGAACACAGGTCACTAAGTATAGCCACAAGGATGTCAGCTTGACTTTGGAATGTGTGGGCTGAGCAGTGACCTTCCCACAATGCCTCTTTTGGCAAAAAGGACTTTGAGCTTGTGACTTTGTTTTAGATTATCCAGGGAGGATCCAACATGATCACAAGGATCTTGAAAGAGGGAGAGTTGAGCGAGAGAGAGAGAAAGAGAGAGAGAGAGAGAGAGAGAGAGAGAGAGAGAGAGGTTGTAGTGTTAGACCAAAGGCAATGTGAGGATGAAGTAGAGGGACATAGAGCTTGGAAACTCCAAGTTGCCGACCTTGAACATGATGAATGGGACCACGAGCCAACAGACGCAGGGCTCTTGTAGCAGGTGGAAAAGGGGAGGGCACGGATTCTTCCCTGAACTCTCCAGAAGGAACATAGCCCCGGTGAGCCATTGTAGCACTTTTGACACTCGGCACCAGAAAGGAACAAATGCCTATGATTTAGAGTGGGGGTGGGGAATGTGTAACCCCCAGTTTGGATAAGGTCCACAAAATCATTTGATCTGGCCCTACTCTGTAGCCATGACTCAAGATTCTGTAAATCTGTAGAGGCTAATTTTTAAGTTGACAATTGTGCCTGGCTCATGAGTGATCTCATAAATATCCAGATGGCCTTGGCAGAACAGAGGTCCCCACCCCTGATTAAGTTTATGGCCGTGTGTTTCAGCAGCAAGAGGAAACCAATACATTGTCCATCAATCCTGGGATCCCCTGTACCTTCAAAACACAAAATCAGGCACAGACCATAGTTCCTATTTTCATATGCACTTGAACCCAAAGCCTCCCAGTTTCTTCCCTGCTAGGTCACGGACTTGTAACTCATGGTCAGTGGAGCGGATCCTGTGCTTTTGATGACACATGGGTAGGAGCCCACACATCTAGATTCCCAAGACTTCCTGCAAGCTGGCATGAACACAGACTTCCCTGAGTTCTCTCTGTTCCTTGCACACTTGGACTTAGCCTACAATCAGTTCTGTTTCCCAGCAGATCCATGGGGCCCATGCCCAGCCTGCCTTGTTTTGGAGCCAGGATCCTCAGAGTGACTTGTTCCTTCTTGATACGAGCTTTTAGAATATTCACCCTCACAGCCTGGGAACTGCCCAGGGCTGGGAGTTCTGCAACTGCTTTTAGGCTTGCCTTATAGGCATGCAGCATAAGCAAGCAATTATTTCTGAAGTGGGAAGGCTACATTCATCCCTGGTATTGATTGGGATTAATTTAATCTGCAAGTAACAGAAAAGACAGGGGCCACACTTAAGGCTGATTTGTAACCTGAGTTGACTCCAGCCTTCATCTCCAGGAAGGAGGAACCAAAACAAAGGAGCACACCTCCCAGAGGAATCATGGCCCTTTAATGAGCTTGTCTGGAAGACTCCCCTATCTACCAGTTATATATCATGAAACACCTCTAGCTTTAAGGGAATTTGTTAAAAGTAGCCTCGCTTCATCTTAAAGAAAAACACCTTGGTTCTATTGGTTAGGCAGCTCTTTCTGGCTTGTTCCCCTTTGCTCCCCAACATTCGTGAAGGCCATAGATAGAATACTTCTTATATGGGATAAAAAAGCAAGGAGTTAGTTTAGGTGAGCTGGCATTCTTGTACCTCTGCCATGTAACGCTATCTCCTTAACTGTCAAGGATGCACCTGTCGCATCCCAAGATGCCCAGCAGGGTGTGGGCTAAGACCCTACCCCATTTGCATATCTGATTAGGGCACTGCCTCCTTCCTAATGAAAAAGAGGTGGAAGGCAGGAGCGGGCTGTGTTTTCCACCACGGACCCAGCTTCGATGCAGCACTTCTGTTTCTCTTCCCAGTGCAGGGCGCAGGTGGGACTTACTGCTCCCACGCATGCTCGGCCACGCAGAGCTCATCGGACCTTCCCAACCTTAGGTGCCATTTTTGGTTTTCGCTTTCTCTCCAGTTCATGGTCACTCCCTTGGCCCACTCAAGCTGGGTATTTCTGAGTGTGGAGCAGCCCACTCTTGCGTGGGAACGTGCGTGTATTCCCTCGCTGCCTGATCAGCTCCGTTCCTCTTTGCACACAATATCTGTCCCCACTTAGTACTTCTGTCTCTGCGGGAGGCAAAAACCTGGGTCACAGTCGATATTTCTGTTGCCCAGATCACGTTTGCCAGCCTCCCTCAGGAGTCATTTCCAAATGGTCGTCCAGTCACTGTACTGAGTTACGGAGATGTGCAACCCTTTCCATCAGGCCTGGTGTCACCCAAGTGACACAGAAGCTCAGAGGCAAGCTGTTGTCTCCAAAGCAATCAAAGCACTGCAGTGCCGAGGAGGGGACCAGCAGGTGGGGGATGGAAGCACAGGCCCACAGCCAGCACCCAGCTCTGGGGAAGGAGGGTGACCTTCCTTCCTCTTCAGGGGAGCTTCCAGAGAGGCGTTGGATGAGATCAGCGAGCAGGCAGTCTTGGCTCTCTTTCTGGGAAGGAGTCCTCTCTCTGTCCCTTAGCCTTCTTGTTGCTCTTGACCTTCCACGACGACCTCTGAGGCCGGTGCTGGGGAGGATTTGGGGTTGAGCCATGGGAGCTGCGTCGCTCTCACGGCCCACTGCTGTGAGCACAGTGTTGGGACAGGGATTGCTCTTGCAGGCTGAAAACCTGAGCCTGCCTACGCTCGTATTCAGGGCCACTGCTGTCTTGTTTCTCTGAAGTTGAGTCGGATTCCTTTCTCCTTGTTTGCATTCAGTCTTAAGCAAAGTACTCACAGGCCAAGGCTGCAAAGAGCTTTTGAACAGTGAGGTCTCATCCTTCATTTACAACCATTGTGCTCTGCTGTGTCTCGCTTTCGCTAATTGATGGTCACTTCCTTGACACATCCGAGGCAGTGAGCTTGGATGGCAAGGTAGTATCTTTAATTCGGTATTTGTCAACGAGTCTGTGACTTCTTTTGAGAGAGTGTCGGTCTTATCTCTTGTAAAGACAGTGATTTTACAGCCACTATTTATTGGGGTATGAAAGCATTTGGCCTTTTCAAGTGTGCAAGGCTTAAATTATGAGCCTCCTGTTCGACTGACACCGCAGACTGTTAGCGTGAGTATTGCCCCTAGGAAAGGGGTATTTCTGCCCACCTGTGCTTACAGTGTGGCTAGTCTACTTTGAACTCTTTCCTTCCCGCAGAGAGCAACAGCAAAAGGCTCACATGTACCTCAACTTCAAATTATCCTATCACTTCCCCAATACTTCAACCTAAGTCAGCATGCAGCCATATGCAAGGCATAGACTTACAAAATGTTTCCCTGCTATGTTCCCCAAGACAGTAAGGTGTTCAGATGATTGCATTCGAACCCTTAACATCTCCCTGGCGCCCACCTCTTCCGTTCAGCCAGATGGATAATCCCGGGTTTTGTTATCTCTTGGGTCCCACTTCTTCGAGAACCAACTTCTGTATCAATTGGAACTGGTTTCAGATACATTTAACCGAAAGCCCAAATCTGTGATGGAAACAGGGTAGTCACATTTCTCTCTCGCAGGAAGGGAGGAGGCAGGCTAGGATTGGCACAGTAGTTCTGGAATTTTCAAAGAATCCACTTCCTTCTCCCCTGCAACAGCGCCCTCAAGGTTGTCAGACTGCTGATTCTCCAGCCATCACATGCGAGTTCCAAGTAAGAGGCAAGACGAGGGTGCAGGATGCTGAGCAGGAAGTAGCCCCCTCACAGTCACACGGGGCTTTCTCCAGGGGCTTCACCTTACAAGGGTCGGGAATGCTGGGAAGTGTAGACTTTTAGTTGAGCACATTCTCGCACAAAATAAAATCTGGCTTCTGTTAGTCAAAAGAAAGAGGAAGAATGTTGGGTAGGCAACCACCAGTCTCTCCTCCATTTTCCAGAAATTCTGTCCCCTGTTTTGTGCTGCCAAGAACATGACCCTGGGCCTCATTTGCATTATAACGGATCTCCAGAAGACCAAAGCTAAATATTTCAAGGAGGGGGGAGGGAGCAACAACCACTATGAGTCATCCACATTTTCATGCCAATGCATTGTATGTCATTTCCTGACAATGAGTTTTGATGTGAGAGATGAAAAGAGGTGAAGGAGAGGTCACAGTAAGGGAGTCTGGCTCCAGAGTCGAGGACAACGGGGGAACAGACACCACTGAGAAGCTCATGGGTCGTTCTGCGGTCACGAGCCAATGACCAGCTTCCTGGTCATCATGGTCAAGGTCACAGTCAAAGGTCTATTTTCTGCCCTGCCTGTCACTCACTGAGCACCCTTCCAGATCACTGGTGCTGCCCCACCTGCCCTCTATAAACACAGAGGTAGAAGGTAAGGGTGGGCTTGTGTTTGCTGGTGCCATGGGTTGGGTCCTTTTTGGTGTGGTGGGTGGAGGTGGCTGGGCATGGGAACCTATCGTCTTCAGAATGAAATGGTTACTCTGCTCCTGGAATGATGTCTCTCATCCACCTCTGATCTCTTAGCAAATAATGCACAAGACCAGGAAGATGTCAGCTCCAACAATGGGCTCTCTCCCTCCTTATACAACTGCATATGGTTAAGAGGTCGGGGACTGTGGGCACTCATGTGCTGGATGCCCAGTGCAAGGCCCGGTACTGAGATCCCCACATTCCCAGCTCCCGGCAGTGTGATGGTACAAGGCTCTCCCCGGATGTGTCCTCAGCTGAAGAACACCACTAAGACAAGGTCACACACTTCCTGTGCAGAGAAACTGCTCAGCTACTGATTGGTCTGATGAGTGCGGGATTGGGTTAATAAAGTCACAACTTGCTTTCCTTCGGTCATGGACATTCCGAGGGACCATCTCAGCCCTGCAGTCCCTGGCCATGCCCTGTGACATCTGCTCTCGTTGTATCACACCCCACCTTCTCCCTGGCCATGCCCTGTGACATCTGCTCTCGTTGTATCACACCCCACCTTCTCCCTGGCCATGCCCTGCCTCCTTTTTCTCCGTTGGGTGTTGTTTGAGGGAGGACGGATCCAAGGAATCTCTGCCCACAAATCCCAGTCTCTCCTGAACTGCAGCCACCGATGAGGTGCAGAGACAGCAGAGAGGACCATCTGAGTCACAGTCCGCCTGGCCCTTCGTCATTGCTTTCATGGCAGATCCTGGGCTCGGGCAGGGGAGCACCTGGTTACATAGAAACAGCTTCAGAGGCTACAGATGGCCCCACAAGTGTTGCCAGAGATGGTGGGAGTAGGTTCTTGTGCCCTGAGAGTGAGAATTTCAGATGGGAGACAGAGACTGGGAGAGAAGGCTGGGACCCCCTACTAAGTTATCCAAAAGGGGGAGGACTTTGATGTGTAAATACTGGGCTGCTTCCCAGGGCTGCTGGCCTTCCCACACTAAGGCCTTGTCTTCTTCCTTCCACCCTTTTCACATGTGTAGGCTAATGGGTGCCTCCCAACCGAACACAAACACCACTGTTTCTTTTAATCATCTCCAATAGTCTAACAAACCTTTATTTAGATCTTTGGGTGCCTTTTATGTTTTTGACCTCAACACCTATTTGAAAAATGGATCTCATGATTTTAATGTATTAACAAGCTTATTAATTTTTCCCTCAAATGAAAGTTCTGTCAAAGGTCTTTTAATATTTAGTTAGTTAGCTAGCTAGTTAGTTAGCTAGTTAAGAGACAGAGAGACAATAAGAAAGAAACTAAATGATTGTTCTCATCCCCAGGCTCACCCCCAAATGCCTACCACAGCTGGGACTGAGCTGGGCCAAAGCCAGGGGCCAGGTGTTCAGTTCAGGTCTCCTATCTGGGTGGCAGGAACCCAATTACATGAGCCATCCCTGCTGCCTTCTGGGGTGAGCTTTAGCAGGAGCCAGAACAGGGCACCGAACCCAAGCACCTCCATATCAGACGAGGGCTTTATAACTGCTAGGCCAAATTCCCACCCCAGCCCATTCAAATTGTAAGGCATACTCTACTCATAGTTGATTACTAATAACGAGCTATATTATGGATAACACACAGATTTTTTTTTTTCTCTACAAGGTACTCTTGTGCTCACACGGGAGTTCATCTGTCACCTTTCAGCCTTGTCACAGATTACGTGGTTGATGTGGGACTTAGAGCGTACAAGTAAGATTTGCCCTAAGAAGCTAGAGATGAGGGAAATAGGATTTGGTTCCAAGGATTCAGCTAGTAAAATCTACATACAATGCTTAGAAATCCAGGTGCATCCATAAGAGAGTGGTAAATATACAAAGGATTTCTGTGTTGTCCCGATTCTACTCAAGGTGACCGGAGGCTCAGCCAGACACATTGTATTTAGTAAGCAAAGGCCCAATCAACTGCATTGTAATGTATGAGTACAGAGGGACAGTGTGGATGACCAAAAGCATAGCTCAGGAGGACAAAAATTGGCAGTGTTCTCCCAGCACTGTCCAAGCTAAGGAGACACTGAATCTGCAAGACAGCCTTAATTTAATTACTCAAGAGCTGTTCTGTACCAAGGAGTACAAGTGATTCATCACGACACTGCATGGCCTGGAGGAAAGTCTCCCAGACTCCCCACCTCCATTGCTCTGATTGCACGCTTACTACGCAATTTTTGAGTTATGACTTTGACCTCTTCAGGAAGAAGCTGTCCAACCAGCAGGAGAAAGGAGAATTCATTTCATTGAACCAGAATATTTTCCACTGTGTACTGATAAGGTTTTAGTCTCCTGCTGTGCTTTGATCTTAATTCAGGTAGCAGTGTCACTGACCCGGTGTGACTCTCTGGGACAATGACAGAATTTAGGATGCACAGACACAGCAAATTGACCAAAGCAAAAGCCTTCCCCTTAGACCTCTTGGTACCGAGCCAGCTAGCTTCCATCTGATGGAGCCCCTCACTCCTCAAAGTAAGACATAGGTCTTTGAAGAGGTGTTTTTTTTTTTTTTTAAGATTTATTTATTTATTTGAAAGGCAGAGTTACAGAGAGGCAGAGGCAGAGAAAGAGAGAAAGTCTTCCATCTGCTGGTTTACTCCCCAAATGGCAGCAAGGGCCTGAGCTGTGCCAATCTGAAGCCAAGAGTTTATTCCAGGGCTCCGACATGGGTGCTGGGGCCCAAGGACTTGGGCCATCTTCTACTGCTTTCCCAGGTCACAGCAGAGAGCTGGATCAGAAGCGGAGCAGCTGGGACTCGAACCAACGCCCATATGAGAAGCCAGCACTACAGAAGGCAATTTTACCTGCTAAGCCATAGCGCCGGTCCCAGAAGAGTTTATATGTGTCTGTCTGCTTAATATTTTTATGCCCAGGAAATGTTGAATGTCATTGACAACTTTGGGGAATTCTCTGTAAACTTACCCTTTCAGATTGCTCATAAAAACTGGAGATAAAATGTCTCCCAGCCTACAGAGACCTGTTATATAAGTACCCTCGTAAAAGCTGTGCCCGTTATTCTCACACTTGATATTGTAAACGTGTTGAACGTATTACTCTTTATTTTACAAATATTTTCTTCCATCTGTAGATGTTTGGCTGAAGGAGGAGCTGCTTGCTGAAGCTTGGAGGAATTGGTCCCTTCATTGATGATTTCTTATTTTGGACTTGCCAGCCGTCTAGCATGGCCTCACTCTGCACACCTCCCTCTGGATACGAATATTTTTCTCATGTCTTTGGCCCTGAACTCTTGCCTTGGCATCTCAAGTCAGCTTCCCAAATCTGGGCCACTCACACTTAGCATCTTCCTGGACAGGCTACGTCTCAACCTCTGTTCCTTTCTCCCGTTAAGATTAGGAAGAGAGGGAAGCGAGGCGGCTCTGCTGCTTCGGAGACCGGGCGGCGGCGGCGGCGGCGGCGGCGGCGGCGCGGGAGCGGGCGCTGCGCTCCGGGGGCAGCAGCGAGGTCGGCGGCCGCTCGCGGCGCTGGGGACGGGCGGGCCGGCGCGGGGCCGGGCAGCTGCGCCAAGGGTGGCATTGTGTGTCCCGGCGATAAAAAAAAAAAAAAGATTAGGAAGAGATTCAAAGATGTCTGTGAAACCCACACTTCCCTGGAGTTCTGTCTCCCACCGGAGCAGTTCTTGAAAGCTCCCTAGTGTGAGGCTAGGCTGAGCTGCTGGGTTTGGAAGCCTCACCGACAACACAGTGTGGGGGGACTGGGGTTGGAGCTATGTGCTGGGAGCAGCATGTGGAACCGTCAGCCACACCGGTGGTCTGAGTCTTCGCGACATTGGAGGAATGACCCCTGAAACATTCGGGTTTTCTTATGAACTTGATATTCTCATGAGTTGTCACTTTTACCCTAGGAGAATAGTTTGAAATTGGGAATACCTCCCATTCCTGCCACCCCACATGTCCTATTTGTCTTAGTCCCTCTCCTATTATTCCAGGGGGAGGCTGATTAGCATATCAAAGATGAAGCTAATTGTTGATGCTGGAAGAATGGGGGAGGAAAATTTCATGGACCCTTGAGGCTAAATAATTCTACTGGCTGGGGGGTGCAAGGAATCAGAAGGAAAGACCAGATAATTTAATATTGGAGATATCTGGGTCCTACGTAGGAGGTGAATAAGACTTGATCAGTTTGGAGATGCTAAGATCAGAGGGGTCACACAGACCTCAGCAACTTGCCTATCCCAAGAAGAATCTGAGAAAATAGGGGACATCTAGATGACCAAATGGCTCTGGGATGATTCTTGGAAGAGGGACTCCAGATGGCTCTGCAGAGTTCCCCACAAGACATCCAGAGCAGGAACATGAACACCTCCCCTTGGTGCGAGCCTGCTGCACACGTGGCACGTGGCGCTATGGTCCACAGGAGGCCCCGTGGCTGCTGTGAGAGGCTGCACAAGTGAGCTGTGGGGTTAGAAGAAGACATCAATGACCAAGGGCCCATGCCTGGCCTTTGACATTATGTACTCCACTATATAAAAATGTTGACTTTCCTGGGAGAAGGTTTTCATTACCCAGCCAAATTGTGACTCAAAATAGAGCTGGGTGTCAGTTACAGAAAACAAATGAATTTAAATCTTACCTGTCTGTCAATTTGTGAATTTAATATCCTAACCAACATGACGGGAATCTGCGTTTCCCAGCCAACCCCACAGAGCGTGCTTTTGCCAAGTCAACATGCATTGGTGTGGTTGGAACAACAGATGATCTTTCTGCCCTGGTTTGGGCTCCCCTCCCAAGGACCCTGCCTTGGGTGCTCGGACAGCTGTAAAAAGCCTTCCATAAGCTGGTGGCTTCCACAACCAAAACTTCTCATGGATCCGGAGACGAGGAGTCTGAGATTCAGTGCCAACACAGAGCTCTCTCCTCTACGGGTTGGCTTGTAGACAGCCAATTCCCACCGTGTCTCAGCTGGCCCTTCTCTGGGGGTGTGTGATCACACAGGCATGCAGGAAGACAGCCGAGCTCAGCCACTGGTGTTTACCCCCTTGTTTGTTAGCGCACTAACCCTGAAGGTTTATGGCCCCACCCTTACCCATTACCCTGATGATCCCCCCAAGGCCCCATCTCCATATACCCTCATGTTGAAGGCTGTATATCATATGATGCATGGATTGAGGGTCCACAATTCAGTGTGTCAAGGACTCCAAGAAACCAGGGCACCCTACAGAGCATCACTGATAACTCCAAAGCAATCCCTCTACCACCCATTAGTTGCCCTTTCCACTCCATTCTCCCGCCTTCTCTCCCAGTTTGGACATCATGAAGCAGCTGTCTATCCCAGAATGCATTGCTTCTTGTTTTCCAATTGGGTTCATCCATTAGGAGGCACGGGCAAAATAAGGGATTGGAGAGGAGAGAAAGTTTGGGGAATCCATGGCCGTGATTCTTGTGGGTCCAAGTAACAGCTTCCTCCTCCGACCTCTTCAGCCATGGTAGGGTAATGTTCATGCTGTTTTGAGTGCCTGAATAGTTCCTGATCCTTTATCAGCCCATGAACCCTGCTCCACCCTCTTAAAGTCCCCTCATTAAATGCTATTCAATTAAGTGCTTTGAACAGGCCTGGATTCTGAACATCTGAAGTTCTAGTCAAGTCCCACCTCCACAGCTGAGTGGAGCTCAGCTTGCCAAGCAAGGAAAAACCTTGGAAGGTGGGGGATTGAGCCCTCCAGCTTCTCTGGGAAGCACACGTGGCCTGGCAGGAGGACGAAACTCCCCCCTTAGAAAGAAGGAAGCAGTGTCCCTGTGGACCAGGGATGCCTCTGTGCCTCTCCCAGACCTGTCCAACACGTGACCACAGCTCACAGCCCTGCTGCCAGCCCAGATCTAGGGAGGTCATGTGGTCTGCACTGGGAACACTAGGAGAACCATGGCAAGTGACCAGGGAGAGCCAAGCATGAGGAGGAAAAGATGCTGAGCTAACTTCTGCCGTCCAGGAGCTCGGGGTCCAGTGGGAGACACAGACCGTGTGCACAGAGACGTGACGTCACACTAGAAGTTCTGCTAAGAGCTGTCAGTATTGGAAGGCCGGAGTTCCTGGCTGCTTGATGCTGAGTCTTGGAGGATGTGCAGGCTTCATCTAATCAGAAAAGGGTAAGAGTGGGTGAGCAGTGTGGAAACGCACCTTGAGTGTGGGGCATTCAAAACCCGAGTTTCATGAGTTAGAGGGGGAAGGGATGTTTGCAGTAGTCAACAGCCCTTTGGAAAGTCCTTAGGAGACTGACATGTTGCTTCGTACTGCAGCCAACAGAGACTGTTTCCCAATATTGAAACCGAGTTATGGTTCTCCGTCTAAGCAGCAGATGAAGCAGTTGGCTTGAGTTTTGAAGTCATGTTTATCTTCACAGCCTAAGCTGCGTGGAAGCACACTCACACGAGGGAAGGAGCCAACTGAGCAGGTTTATGGCTCCTGTCTCACAGCACGCACATCTCCAGGCCAGTGCAGGAGCCAGGCACACTATCCCTTTAACTGATGGCTTCCCGTCCGACTCCTGTTTCTCCTAGGCCAGGACTCCAGCTGAGCTCGCTGAGGATGTGACCATACACGATGGACTTCAGGGTTTGCCCATAGCCTGGAGAGCAGCAGCCAGGTGCAGAAACGGGGGAGTCACGGGAGAGGGAGCTGGGTGAGGGGGTTGGTCAAATGCTGTGTTTTGTTGCATGTTGAGTGCCACACTGGGGTCTGGAGATTGTCTTTTTTTAAAATATTTATTTTATTTATATGCAAGACAGAGTTACAGAGAGAGAGAGAGATCTTCCATCCAATGGTTATAGAGACAGAGAGAGAGAGGTCTTCCATCTGCTGGTTCACTCCCCAGATGACCTCAATGGCTGGAGCTATGCTGATCGGAAGCCAGGAGCCAGGGGCTTCCAGGTCTCCCACGTGGGTGCAGGGGCCCAAGGACTTGGGCCATCTTCTACTGGTTTATCAGACCATAGCAAATAGCTAGGTCAGAAAAGGAGCATCTAGGACTAGAACCGGCACCCATATGGGATGCCGGCGCTGCAGGCCAGAGCTTTAACCCACTACGCCACAGCACCGGCCCCTGGAGATTGTCTTTTAATAAGAGCTGATGATTTGGGCGAGGATCTGCAAATCACCCCAGTGCGAGCACAGGGGTTGGACTGAAGAGCGGTGAAAATGGAGGCAAGGAGACTTCTCAGAAAGCAATTGAAACACTCGACCAAGCCATGATGAAAATCTCTGCTAATAAGAGACTCCCTGGAGATAGAAAGAAAAGCAGAAATAAAAAAAAAGGATAGATATATAGAAAGAAAGATAGATAGATAGATAGATAGATAGATAGATAGATAATAGATGATAGATAGATAGATAGATAGATAGATAGATAGAGAACCCACAATGGCCAGGACTGAGTCAGGCCAAAGCCAGGAGCCCAGAGTTCCATCTCATGTGGGTCAGCTGCCCAAGCACTTGGGACAACTTCTACTGCTTTCCCAGGTGCCTTAGCAGAGAGCTGGATTGGAAGTGGAGCACCTGGACTCAAGCCAGCACACATATGGGATGCCGGCATCACAGGTGGTACTTTAAACAGCTATGCCACGACACTTTTTATTTTCAGATTTATTTGAAAAACAGTTACAGAGTGAGAAGGAAACACACATCTACACAGATTCTGGATTGGAGGATCAGAAGGGATGTTGGGTTGCTGAATAACTACAAGGAACAGACCAAGCAAGAACGCTCTGAGATTTGTCTTAATCTTTGTGTGCTTGCTCTTGTTGTTCACAAAGATGCGGTTACAAAGGTGCTGGCAGGGGGCAGAGCAATGTGAATCTGGGGCTGGGTTCCCAGGGAGAGGGTGGTTTTCACAGCAACAAGCAAGGACAGTAGAGCAGAGCACTCTGGGAATTGCATTCACCTTCAGATGAGGGAGAGAGTCAGCCCCCAAGTTGACCTTCAAGAAAAGGAGCCAGGGGATAAATATGCTGACCTCGCTGTCTCCCTCTGAGCTCCTGCTGAGGCTCTCTATTGATAACCCCAGCTGGCAGTGGAGTGCAGAGCAGGGCAGCCTATGGAAGCCTCCTCACAGACAATCAGCTGGCACGGAGCAGCGTGGAGGGTGGGGAGACACTCTCCGCTCAGGGAATGGGGTGAGCCGAGTGTGTGGGAGAAGGAGCGGGCTTTAGAGAGCCAATGTCCTGGTCCATCCTGTGCTGCTGGAGCAGCCTCCCAGGCCCTGGGTAATTTATAAGAAGATCAACGTGTTTCTTGTGGTTACGGAGTATGGGAAGTTCAAAGTCAAGAGCAGCTTGGTGACAGCCTCTGGCTGGATCATAACCTACAGAAGGCATCGCACACTTGGAGAGAGCAAGAGAGGGCAGGAGCGGCGCTTGTGGTTTCTGGGAGAAGGGCCTCCTTGGGCCTTTGAGGGGTGCGCTCTAGGAAGGCAGCCATCGTGGGAGGGCTGGTTGTAGATGCCTGTGTCAGGTCAAGCCTTGCTTGCTGCTCTTCCTGACCAGTGCTGTGACCCCACCCCTGCCTATGCTCCCCAGTGACCACGGCCACCCTTACCAGAGCTCAACCCTCTGGGCTGCCCAATCTTGGACTAGGAGCTAAAGAGAACTTTTCCCTCTCAAAAGGTAAGCGTCCGTGGGTATTTCGTTGTCATGACGGAAAGCCGACTCCTGCAGATGAACAGAGGACTTGCTCAATGCACGCCCTGTTACAGGTGTTTCGTGGAGCTCATCTCATCTAGTGCCTATTGCAAATCTGCAAAGGGACAGCATGTCTTCCTCTTACAGACAGGGAATGTGTGATGACGACAGTGTTGGCTACTGTGACATCAGGCGGCTGGTGGTCAAGGAAGCATTTGAACTCAGCCCCGTCTGGTTCCCAAGAGTGCATTCCCTGTTCAAAAGTTAATCAAAGTTGTGCACAGAACAAGAGAGAATGGAGGCTCTGGTGTCCCACTTCAGTGCTCACAATTATCTGGACAATTTCTAAACAATTTCACACACTTCACCTTCCAAGTTCAGATCAATTGTCTGTTTGCTAGGGCTTTTCATACAACTGACGGCTCATTTAGCCGTCAGTTCCCCACAGACGTGGAAGGCTGTGGGATAGGACATTGGCGGGAGGCGCAGGTCAGGGTGTGGTGAGATGGAGGCATCAGGGGTCTGCGACAGGTGCCCCAGCCTTCCGCACCCTGGGATTTTTTTCACGTCAGCCAGTTTGCAAAATATGGGTACTTTCTGAGTTATCCTTCTTACTTTTCTTCCTTTCTCCTTGTTTCTGTCTGTGAAGTTAGGTTTCATCAGTGTCCCAACACGTGCCATGGAGTCTTCTGACCTGATCAGCTGAGCCTCTTGCTAGGATCGGAAAAAAAAGTCTTTCTTGTCCCTGTTTTTCTGGTATTTCTTATCTGGTATTTCTTAGATTGATGAAGGAAGGAAGGAATGTTGTAAGTCAAGCCATCGTTAAGTCGAGGACGGTCTGTACTGATTCACAATCCCAAGGATTCAGATCACCCTTCCCCAACACGCACAGGTGTCTCCCTTTCAGCTGCAGCCTCCAGTAGCCGGCCCTAGGTCACTCAGCCATGCGGGACTTGTGCAAGGCACCAGAGGAGCTGGCACTTCTCATTTCTGTCCGACGTGAAGGAAACCATCCAGCCCCACCAACCTCAGTACACGGACCCGTGTCCCGCAAGTCCTGTATCGGAACGTGTGTCTTCAGGACGCAGGTGAGGATCACAGTCCAGAGCACAGCAGCATTGACAGAAACTGGGTAACCTTCTCTGCCTCTGCCCACTGCGGGCCACACCAGGTCTTCACAGCAAAGGAGGGCCTTCTTCCCACGTGGCCCTAATTGTTTTTAAAGATTTATTTGTTTATTTGAAAGGCAGAGTTACAGAGAGGCAGAGAGAGAGAGAGAGAGAGAGAGAGAGGAGAGAGAGAGAGAGGAGAGAGAGAGAGAGGAGAGAGAGAGGAGAGAGAGAGAGGAGAGAGAGAGAGAGAGAGGAGAGAGAGAGGTCTTCCATCTGTTTGTTCACTCCCCAAATGGCCACAACAGCCAAAGCTGGGACGAACCAAAGCCAGGAGCCAGGAGCATCTCCTGGGTCTCCCGCATGGGTGCAGGAGCCCAAGGACCTGGGCCATCTTCTACTGCTTTCCCAGGCCATAGCAGAGAGCTGGATCGGAAGTGGAGCAGCCAGAGCTCGAACTGGCACCCATATGGGTGCCGGCACTGCAGGCGGTGGCTTTACCGGCTACGCCACAGCACTGGCCCCAATATGGCCTTAATTTTTAAGAAAGAATAAATCCATCTGCACTGGTTCCTTCCCAGGTAAGTTACATTCTCTGAGATTAAAGCAAAGCAGGCATTATCAATCTACTTAGAGCTAGCAGGTGCACCCATGGGTGTGCACACACACACGCTCATTCTCATACACCTGCACACACGTGTTCGGGGTCACAGAGCAGTGAGCACGAACTGTTCACTCTTGGCAAGTTGAGAACTGGCTCCCTCCTTTTCGGTCCTGAGTATCTTGGGCAGTTAGACCCAATCCAGGAACTGCAAAACACCGAACCTTTGGAAAGGTTTACAGGCGAGACTATCGATTGTTATGTGATGAGAAAATGAAGAAGGATGTGGCACATTTCACGATATTGATCCCAACTATTAGCAACAGTGGCAGGTCACTCCATCCTCCCCAAATCCTCTCATGTTCCAAGAGAAAGAGGGGCAGGTGAAAAGGTTATCTTTTAAGAAGAGCTCTCTCCCCACCCAACCCCCCCCACCCCGTGTATGTGTGTGTGTGTGTGTGTGTAACAGAGTGAGACAGAGCAAGAGGGAATGGAAAAAGAGGAGATGATTTAGAATGGTGGGAGACAACCGCATTTATCAACTTTCAGCCACAGAAACAAGGCGGTTGTTATGACCTGCCAAGACACTGAGGTCATCAATTTTCGAGAACTTGAATTGAAGAAGAAGTATTTGTCCACACAAATGGCATGCAGACACAGAGCAATCTTTTGGGGGTGTAGATGCTGCTCTTGGCTCTACATCAGTGGCTTTTGGAAGTTCCTGCTCTGGTCTCCACTGAGGTCTTACATGAAGTCCATCGTGGGAGAGTGTCGGCCGGTGAGGGAGCTCTGTGTTTGCAGGAAGTTCCCACTTCAAAGAAAAGCAGTCTGCTTTGGCCATGGAACAGTTTCCCTAAAGTCTCCTGGTAACCGAGCTAATTGTTTTCAGATTTATTTATTTGCGAGGCAGAGTTACAGACAGACAGAGGGAGAGACACAAAGAGGGCTTCCATCTGCTGGTTCAATCCATGTATGGCCACAGTGGCTAGAGCTGGGCCAATCCGAAGCCAGGAGCCAGAAGCTTCTTCCAGGTCTCCCATGTGGGCGCAGGGGGCCAAGGATTGGGCCATCTTCTACTACTTTCCCAGATGCATTAGCAGAGAGTTGGATTGGAAGTGGAGCAGCCGGCAGAGGCTTAACCTCCTGCGCCACAGTGCTGGCCCCGAGCTAAAGCTGCCAGGAGGGAGAATGTGGAAGAAGCAGGCATGGATGGTGAAGAGCCCAGACAGAGAGGAAAGGAAAGCAGACTACAAGGCTGGCCAGAGACAGAACAGAAAAAGCGTTATGTGGTCAAGACTGGGATTCACGCGATGGTTCTGCCTCCCAGGAGCTTCGGCCTCTGCAGAGTGCCTTGACCTCTGGATACTGGAGACGGAGCTCTGGTTCTTGTGAAGGGAAGAGACAAGGTCGAGGACGAAGTGCAGGGCCTGGTGCGTAGAAAGTACCAAGTATCTCACCGTCCCTGTGCTGAGACACGACGGATTCCGGGGATGCTAGGAGTGCTCCCCAAGGTCAGTGATCACAACTCACTCCACAGAAGAGAAAATGGAGCTATGCCATGACGTCACTTCCTGTTCTCATTAGGCATTTGTCGCCAACTTGCCACTCAAATGGCCCTTGTCCAAGACACTGGAAACTTTCATGTGGCTAGCTTTGGATAATCGGTCTGCATCTTTTATTTAATTTTTCTTTATTTATTGGAAAGGCAGAGCTATGTAAGAGACAGGTAGAGACAGAGAGAGAAAGAGAGAGAGAGAGAGAGAGAGAGAGATCTTCCATCTGCTGTTCTACTCCCCAAATGGCCACATTGGCAAGGGCTGGGCCAGGCTGAAGCCAGGAGCGAGGAGCTTCATTGGGTCTCCCACATGGGTGCAGGGGCCCAAGCACTGGCACCATCTTCCAGGCATATTAGCAGGGATTGGATTGGAAGTGGAGCAGCTGGGACATGAACTGGTACCCGTATGGGATGCTGGTTTCGCAGGTGGCCGCTGCACCTGCTACAGCATGGCACCGGCCCCTCATTGGTCTGCATCTTAGCAGCTGCACTTGACAGTTGCTGGAGCTCCCTCTGGGTGTTGATGGTGCCCACTGTGCACACCATCTCCCAGGAGATTTCTTTGCCAGTCCTCTTCTCTCAAACCTCCTGGTGACAGAAGGCATGGGGCTCAGGGCTGGTTCCTCTTCTCCTCACTATGCATTCTTCCCCTTACGGATCCTATTCTGCCTGGGCTCTGTATAAAGTCCGTGCTGTTGATTCTCCCACCTCACCACCCTCCTCTGCCCTGCTCCGTGGCACTGGAGGTGACCACCATGGCAGACTCCATCACCCAGGGGCTTGCCGGCTGGCATCTGTCTGGCCTATGGGAGGTACTGCAGGGAATGGAATTTTCCTGGGCTCTGTAGATCCTCACTTGTGCCAGCCATGCTGTTCCCTCTCCGCCTCTCCTTCAATCCTGAACGCTTTCCACATTTGCTGCTCCCTGGACGCCCACCGTCCCTGCGAATCCCTTTAATCCTGCCAACATCTCCGTAAATAGCCCCTTTATTAAATTCTTCTCGGTTAAAGCCTTTGGATGTGTCACTGTTTCCTGCGGGGCTTTGCCTGATGACACCATCTATATGCTGATGGCTTCTGTGCCTCGCACGCTGGGCTCCAACTTCCCTTCCAAACCCCAGACTCGTAGATCAAATGGGATACTCATCAACTTCAGTGGGATGCCTCATAGCTATTTCAAATTGGATGCCCTGCAGCGAGCACCTGCCACAGGCCCCACACCTGCTCGCCTCCCTGCCTTTCCCATCATGGTGAAAGAAGATACCATTGCTTCCCAGGGTTCATCCCCGGTTCTAGAGTCACCTGTGACTCCCCCTCTCCTGCTCACGCACCCTGCGTCAAATCTGTCTAGAAAACCTGCCAGTTCTTCCCTTCAAAGAGATCCAGGACCTGAGCTCTTTCTTTCCCAGCCTCCACAGATCAAGTTGCCACCCTCTCTCTAACGGACATTGTCACAAGCTCATCAGATCAGGGCTCTGTTTTCCCTGGCTTGTTTCCCTGTTCTTGGCACAACAGCCAGAAAATTCCCTTAGGAAAGAAGAGCATGCTGTTCCTCTCCCCTGCTCAGGGCCTGCAGAAGCCACCCACTTCCTACCAAGTAAGGTCAACCCCCCCGGAAGGGCCCAAGCACTCAGTCCTGACATGGCTGTCCACCATATTCCTGGCTGTCAGCCAGCCAGCTGGTCCCACCCGTGACACCCAAACGTGGCACATGGCAGGTTTCCCACTGGCCTCAGCCTGCGAGTCTCTCCTCTGACGTGGGCTTCACCAACTCCTTCTCTTACTCCAAGCTGTCTTTTTTTTTTCTTTTTGACAGGCAGAGTGGACAGTGAGAGAGAGAGAAAAAGAGAGAAAGGTCTTCCTTTTTCCCGTTGGTTCACCCTCCAATGGCCGCTGTGGCCAGCACATCTTGCTGATCCGAAGCCAGGAGCCAGGTGCTTCTCCTGGTCTCCCATGCGGGTGCAGGGCCCAAGCACTTAGGCCATCCTCCACTGTCCTCCTGGGCCATAGCAGAGAGCTGGCCTGGAAGAGGGGCAACCGGGACAGAATCCAGTGCCCCGACCGGGACTAGAACCCGGTGTGCCAGCGCCGCAGGCAGAGGATTAGCCTATTGAGCCGCGGTGCCAGCTCTCCAAAGTGTCTTAAATCAGAAGCCATCTTATCCGTGAGCTCAGGCTGTCCGGATGACCTGATTTAACATTGCCATATATCCACAGGCACCTCTCATATCCTGGCATTGTACTTTTCCCCTTGAATCACTGTGTTAACAACACAACTATGTGTTTATTAGGTTCTTTGTCTTTATTTTTAGATCTTCAAAAAGTTCATGGAAAGGGGGAGTTCAAAGATAAATTTGTTTTAATGCAAAACTATGGATATCCCTGTGTAGATTTTTTAAATAATATGTGTGTTCTAGGAACTTTTTGGAGATTCATCCTATTTTGTTTATATTTGTATTGTTTAAACTTTTTTGAGATAATATATCTTTAGCTTATAGTCACAAAATCGTTAAAACTACAGTCATATATAATTGTTGTCAATTTCTTTGATGAAGATTTAAAACAAAGTTTGAGAAAACACTGCATTTGTATCAAAACATGCACACAGGCATTTTTCTCTTTTTTTAGCTTCCACCTAGAAGGGAGTGTAATGTTTGTCTTTCTTTTATATCAACTGTACTGCATTTAAATGACTTTAGTAGCTTTATTATCTATCCCCTGTGCTGTAGTATAAGCTTTATAAGGGCAAGTACCTTGGCCTCTTTTTTTTCCCCCACTAAAATAGTGCTTGGAACATAAAAGATGTTCTACTATTTTTTTCTTTGTAAATAAATGGAAGACATCTGAAAGAAGAATGTTGACAAAGTCAGCTAAAGGCACACCTGCCACTTGGAGATTTTCACCCAACCCCATCCCAACCCGCGTGCCGTTAGCCTCACTGTGCACCAAGTGAGTCAGAGGATGGGACCTAGAAGCAGACAGCAGCACTGCCTACCCGTGATTTGGAACAAGCTACTTAATTTCTCATTTTTCTTATGCATAACATGAAATAGCAATGCCAACAATCAGAGTTATGAGGAATAAACCAGGGCACGTGCATGAGTGCACACTCTCTCTTGCGCACACACACACACACGGTGCTCAGAGTGCTACTGCGAAGCAGCAACAGAGAAATGTTGTGAGTGTGGAAATGGGGATTCAATCCCATGCACGTGAGCAGCTCTGCACAGAGAAGGCCCCACTATCAAAACCTGAAAATTGGATCATTACCTGAACACCTGACCCTTTGAAGATATAATTTCTGGGGTCAGCATTTATCTTCCAAATAGGTTGAAACCTCCCCAGTGTCCCATTCTTGGGAAAACTCATTTGCTCTCTTTGCAGCGGTGGGAATTGGAGGCAGGTGTTTAAATTCTAAGACAATTCTTCCTACGTCCTCAAAGAGTTCTGGTGAGGATCAGAGGGAGTCATAACTAATGCATCACCAACGGGGAAATGACAGAGGATGTTGGCCATTTGCCCTAACGCGTGGGCCTGTCACCTTAGGGCGAACTTGGAGCATGCAGGTGGTCATCGGCTCTGCACACCTGGACAGGAGCCATTCACACATGTGCGTTTGGGCCTGGTCACTCCAGGCCTGGGATCCGAACTCAGGAGAAGTGGTAGGGTCTCAGCTGCCCAGCATACTCCATTGCAAAAGTCTATTCTGAGAACCCTGCCCTGGTCCCTGCTTCCTTGGGGTGCCAACTGCTGGCTGGGGAATAGTCCAGTCTGAAACACGGCTGTCCTCTTCCCGAGAGCCCTCTGGCTGCGAGCTGAGAGCCAGCGCCATGTGCAGACTGGCCAATACCATCACAGGTCGCCGGCAGTGACTTCTCACGTGGCGCTGATGCCCGGAGCCAGGCCAGACCCCAGACGCTCCCTCTTTTGTACTCTCTTTCCTACTCACAGCCTCTGGTCTTCCCTAGATCACATTAAAGGAAGAAGCAATGGATAACCACATACCATGCCAATCTGAAAAGGGCATTAAAATATCACTTCGGTAAGTAGGAATTACGATGCCAATTAAATCAGGTTTCCACGGAGACTTATTAGATAACTGTAGAAATGCTAATTGGTCCTGCCTCCCAGAATGCCCTCCAAGGTACATTAAAATGAAAAATCATAAATGAAATACTTGTATGCCACAGATAAAAATGTGCTACCAAAAGTAGATGACAATCTCCTAAAAATCTGAAACTGAGTAGCTCTTCTTATAACCTGCTCTCCTGGACTTTTTAAGATTTATTTATTTATTTGAAAGTCAGAACAACAGAGGGAGAGAGGGAGAGAGAGTTGGAAAAATGGAGAGAGAGAGAAAGAGAGAGCAAGAACGAGATATCTTCCACCCACTGGTTCATTCCCCAAATGGCTACAACCAGGAGCCAGGAGCTTCTTCCAGGTCTCCCATGTGGGTGCAGGGGCCCAAGCGCTTGGGCCATCTTCTACTGCTTTCCCAGGCCATAGCAGGGAGCTGCAGCAGAAGTGGAGCAGCCGGGACTTGACCAGCCCCCTGCTATGGAATGGCGGCATCGTCACAACCGCTCAGCACAACACCACCTGCCCCTCCCTGGGCATTTAGCCTGCTTTGGACTGTAGCAGTGAATTATTGGACAAATCATTTCTGAACATCCATTAATGGAAATATCAATGACGATATGTTTCCAAATAAGTATTGTTGCATAAACGTCACATAGATGTATAAGAAATCAGTCCGGGGAGTCGTCCAGTCACCCATCAGCCCACATCACCCACACGTCAGGCTGGTCCTGGCGTTGCGATTCCTCGTGGCATAGCAGGTTTTTGCCAAGCTGGAGCCTGCTCTTGGGAGCGCGGCTTCTTCTGCTGAGCTAGTTACAACTCAGTCTGGCTGGCACTCGGCTTGGCTTCACTGAGACGTATGGGAAAGACTAAGAACCTCCACTTTTCCGAGGGACCCCAAGTGATTCTTTCACACACTTATCACTTCAAGGGTGACGGGATGAAAGAGAGGCCAGAAGGGGGGCGAATGAAGCCATGCTGGGAGCTGGGGGCTGGGTTTCTTTCTCGGGAAGTCTTTAAGCAGCATTCTTTCCTGGTATGTGTGTGGGAGGTTCCCTTTCCACTGTCCGTCCCCTGCACTTGCAACAGTGCAGGTCCCAGAGCCCAGGGCTGGCGTACTCCCATCCATCTCTTCTGGTAGTCAATTCCAATAAAGCTCCATTTAATACGAGACAGAGAGAGAGAGGTCCTGTAGGGCACAGTTTCTCACGATCTTGCCGAGCCTAACAGAAATTCTTGACCTTCTCTTGGAAGCACGCTTCCCCAAGAGAGTTTAGAAATATTTAACAGGAATAAAAAGGCAGTTTAGCAATTCTAGCTTCTGGCTGGGAGTATTCCCAAGGTGTGTCCATGTCGGTCTTTAATTCCCGGGAATCTCGATTCGGGCGGAAGGGATCGTGCTCTGGGCCGTGCCTGGGCTCACGGAGGTGCGTTACATAAGAGCAGGAGCAAAGGCAGCTGATGGCTGTGCGATGCTCACTTTGCACCAGCTGCTGTTTGGGGCGCCGTGTGGACCCCAAAGCACAGGGAAGTTAAATTAACTCCCTCCTCGCTCACAGAGACGATTCGGTGAGGACCTGAATGTGGGCCGTGTTCCCTTAACCGTGACATTCACTTCCGTGGACGTCATCAGCTGCACCTGCTGAGCTTCCAAACAGAGAAGCTGAGGCTAGGGGGAAGGGGGCCTGCCAGGTCCCTAGCCAGGGAGGAGACGAACCGCAGGGAGCCTGGGCTTCCTTGCCTGTTTCTACCCCTGTGTCTCAGGGTCTTGTCAGCTGTAGAAACACAGAGTTCCAGGTTGGCAGAAAACGGAGGGTGTGAGGCCGCCCTGTCCCCGCCCTGTCCTGTCACCCTCTCCTTTCTCAGTCAGCTAAGTGCTTCTGTTCTTTAGCTCAGCAAGGAGGGAGAAAGCGCTCAGCCCCAGCTATTCCTGAATTTCCCAGGTTTGTTGCCACTATTTGCAGCTACTTTTTCTCCTTGGCTTAAGAATACTGCACATGAGACCCTCCCCCCTTTTTAAAAAGATTTATTTTATTTATTTGAAAGACAGAGTTACAGAGAGAGGTGGAGACAGACAGAGAGAGAGAGAGAGACAGAGAGAGAGGTCTTCCATCCAGTGGTTCACTCCCCAGATGGCTGCAATGGGTGGAGCTGCGCCGATCCAAAGTCAGGAGCCAGGAGCTTCCTCCAGGTCTTCCCATGCGGGTGCAGGGGCCCGAGCACTTGGGCCATCTTCTACTGCTTTCCCAGGCCATGGCAGAGAGCTGGATTGGAAGAGGAGCAGCAGAGACTACAACCGGCGCCCATATGGGATGCTGGCGCTTCAGGCCAGGGCTTTAACCCGCTGCACCACAGCGCGCCGGCCCCCACCTTCCCCCTCTTAGAGCATTTCCTCTGATAAGAAACTCATAAAATCTGCTCAAGACTGCCTGCTTGGCTTTCGCGTTCTCTCCTGGGATTTGCTGGTTCTCCCTCGAGCTGGGTCAGCTCAGGTGAATAAAGAAACTCTGGGCCCGCAGACTCGGGGTGTGGGAGAGGCAGGGCTCACCCAGCCCGTGGACACTGGCAGCCAGGAGAGCCAGTGCACAGCCTTCCTGGCTCCTAGAAACCCAGCACGCTCAGAAGCTTCTCTCTCTGTCCTTGTTTTGTTCATTCACTTTCCATTTAGCAGAATGAGGTCCCTCTGCTTTCAGTTGGATTTGACCTTAATATTCTCTGAGCTCCCGTGCAGGCCTTCCTATAAGATTGTCAAGTTTAATTTATTAAAGCTGAATGTGAAGGCACCGACTCTAAGCCTACCAAATATGTCTTCATTCCAGTACAAGTCATCTGGCCCATAACCAGATGCTGGATATCTGTGTTGTAAAAGGATTCCCAATAATTGTACAACCCATGAAGTATTGATATTGTTTTAGGTCAAATCCCATAGCTCCTAACTCCCAAGTCCCTTTTGGTGTAAGGGAATTTTGTTGGGATGTAGGTGGGGGTGGGGAATGTTGCCTTAAAAATAATGAGCTGTCAAATGGAGCCTAGAAATCATTTAGTTATGTGGAAATTTTCAGTGCAAGAAATGCCTCTTTGATATGCAAATGGACTTAGTTAATCCCAGGCCTTCTATGTTGGCCTTTTTCCGTGGTGAATTCTTTTCTTTGTCTGCATCACTCCACACATCTCAGGTCATCTCATCCAACCGACCTCACTCTACGCCTTGCTGCTCACTTCCACCTTCCAACAACTGGCAAACCCTTTGCTCAGCTTCACCCCACAGGAGCAACTGCCTGATGTCTTCACGTGGATGTAGCTCGTTCCCATCCGAAGACATTTTCCTTCCCAGAGAGATAGATCCTCCTGCGTTCCTGAACTTGGTGAATCTACCTAACCACCCCATTCAATGAGCCAGAGAGTCCCAACTGCTCTTCCTGCTGCGTCCCTACATCAAAACAGTCCTTGACTGTGTGGGTACTGACCAAGGTTGAGTGCCTTCTGGTCCTCCATGCTTCTCCCTTATTTCTAGAAAACACTGCCTTTGTTCAACATTTGTCCCTACTCTCCCGCATACCACCTGTTCTTTCTTTCTTTCTTTCTTTGTCCAAAAAAATCAAATCCCACCATCAACTTCAGGCATGTTCCTGTTTGGCTGAATCACGAATCTTGCCCAGATCTGAGTCAGGAGTGGGGATGTCATGGGACTTGGGCCAATGACAATCCAGAGTTTGCCAGGAGCTTCTGGGCAGCACATCCTTGTTAGCTGGGCAAGCTCCTCGAGATGATCTTCTCTCCCTGGAGGACTTCATTCTTGGATAGCTCTGCATGGCTGTTACCACGTTGAGAATGAAATCAAGCTGAGGAACAGCCCAGAAAATCCAGCGGATATTCAAAGCTAAGACACCTGCCCCCAATCCCGTAAGTAATTCAGAAGTCTGCCCGCTGTCTCTGGACTTCACATTCGGTTAGCGAAGGCATTTATTTATTGTTGGAGTTCATTTGTGCTATTTGTTTTCCTATTATTTGTTGTGAAAGACTCCCTAAGCGATTCATCCAGTCTTATCAGTATCTAATGCTTACCCCCCTACAACGGTCTCCATGGCCACTGCTTGGCTCAGTAGCTCAGGGTTTCATTTCTCACTTAGATGAATAGGACCGTTTTCCTAACTGGTGTTGCTGCCTCTAACCTCCATCTCTGGCCATCCATCCTCGGCAGCTACCAGAGTGATCTTTCTAACATAACAGAGAGAGAGAGAAATCTGCTTATCTCAGACTCCTCAAAAACCCTTCGGACTTTCCCCCTTTCTCTTATTATTTAACCACTTAATGCAAGATGACCTATGGTTTACACCGACCTGGAAGGCACTGAGAGCGATGCGATTTGAGAAAGGGGAAGGGGCCAGGTTTCCTCCTTGTCTTGGTTGATGATCTGTGCAGGTGACTAGTGGCTCCTTGCAAAGACTGGTTCTGCCTGAGTCAGTCTCTTAGTCACCCTAAGTCAGACTGCGTGGGTAGACAAGCACACAGACCTGAAAGCAGCCTCTTCAAGGTCAAAGTCAAGAGCACAGAATGTTCTTATCACAATGGGATAGTCTCAGCACATCCAGGAAGAGCCAGTCCTGCTGTGCCAACACTGAGGACTTAGGAGCAACTCACTGCTCTCCTCCAGCTTCCCCCAAAAGGGACTGCACAGACCAAGTCACCCAGAACAGACAGGCCTAGCTGGTAGAGTGAGAGGTATGTTGGTTGGAAGCATGGTGACATTGTATTGCTGATAAAACACTGAAAGCCCTTGGTGTTTCATCCAATGCCAGTCATGATTGCAGCTTGGCTTTCTGGTCAGCAACTCTGAGACCCCGCACTGGCTTGTTTTTCCGCCTTGGCACCTTATTACCCATCTCCTCTTTTCTCGGAATCATCACCTCCCCTGGATCTGATGGGTTTTTACAAGAAATCCTATGTTGTCCCACTCCCACGGCCTCAGCAAAATGGTTTTGGTATGTGTGTGTGTGTGCGCGCGTGCGTGTGTGTGTGTCTGACAGTGCGTAAAATGCTGGAGCAGCCAGATGACTTCCCTGGCAACCTCTGAACTTGAACTAAGAGAGGAAGGCAGTCTCTTCCTGGATGTCCACATTGTATGTGGTGAAGCTGTTGGTAGCTAGCATTGCTGCTACACACACTGGAAGAGCAGAGAAAGTAGGCATGGAAGGAGAGAGAGAGAGCACTCCAGGGAGAGAGAGAGAGAGGCAGAGAGGGATAGAGAGATTTATAGCTAGAAACAGATGAGAGAGGACAGAAACACTTGCCGGGGTTAACACTTGCTGGTTCTGGTTGCCTGTAGGACCTGCACATCTGGCTGTCCTTAGGCACAGCACCTAACATAGCATATAACCATAAGCACACCACGGCAGTTCTTCCTAACAAATACTCCTCACCGCCGCTTCCTCCTCCTTGCTAGTAAGCTATTTCTGCGTAGCGCTCACGCCGACGGACACCCACGCCTTCCTCACCCACCGTCTCTTTATTGCTCCTCCGTCTAGCTGCGGCCGCGCGGTGGCTCCCGAAAGCTGACTGCGTGGGACTTCTTTACGCATTCTCCCTCACACCTCTGTGTCTGTGCCCATGATTTCTCTCTGGTTCTCTTGCGGGAATGCACACCAATGCACACATTTGTCACTTCCCTTCTGAAGTCATCTTTCATACCTCCCTCTCAAGTTAGGTGCTCTCTTCCAGCTCTCGAGGTACCCCGTGTGTGTGACTTGGCCATCATTCTTGAAACTCCTCTGTAAATGCATCTGTGTGATGACAGCTTGGGTGCTGATGTTGGCTCGGGACACAGAACTTCATCCGTCTCTCTTTTCAGCTCCGGCAAGGCATTCGTTTAATCAATATTTCTTGATTGACTAATCAATCAATTGATTCAATAAATGCTATATAGAAACAGGCATGCATTTAACAACCTAGGAAATTAGCAATAAATACATGAGAGACAAATGGAGAGATTTCTGGAAAACTGGCACATACGTATTCTCCTGGTGGCACTGCAAATTGGTGTCTCACTCCTGGAAGTCAAAATAATCATGGACAGCAAGCGACACAAACATGGCCCCATCTTAGGTCCAAACGTGACTTTTCCTGTAAGAAACAATTCTGTAGAAGAAAGGACAAAAAGGAAGTATAAATATGATTAGGGCAGAAATTTACAATAGTCATAAAGTTAAAAAGAGAAAGAGAACTGTTAAATTACAGCATATCAAGTTGGTGAAATATTGCAGTTATCAAAACAAGAAATGAAAAATAGAAATATGAAGATGCTTATTGTAGATCAAACTTACAATGCAAAATTGTAAAAGGGCAAATCCATGATACTTTTAAAATTTTCAAGTGTGATTTTCTCTCTCTTATTTTTTAAATTTTATTTTTTTACTTGAGAGGCAGAGTTACAGACAGAGAGAGGGAGATAGAGAGAGAGGTCAACTGGTCCACTATCCACTGGTTCACATCCCAAATGGATGCAGTGGCTGGAGCTGCGCCGATCTGAAGCCAAGAGCTAGAGAGAGACCCAGAGAGGCAGAGGCAGAGGGAGACAGAGAGAGGTCTTCCATCCACTTGTTCACTCCTCAACTGGCTACAATGGGTGGGCTAGATTGACTCAAAGCCAGGAACCAGAAGCTTCTTCCAGGTCTCCCATGTGGGTGCAGGGGCCCAAGCACTTGGGCCATCTTCTACTGCTTTCCTAGGCCACAGCAGGGAGCTGGATCAGAATTGGAGCAACCAGGACATGAACTGGTGCCCATATGGGATGCCAATGCTACAGGTGGAGGCTTAACCCACTATGCCACAGTGCTGGCTTCCAGGTATAATTTTCAAACCTGGAGAACAAATATACAAAATTGAAATTATTGTGCTCAGTGATCGGATTATCAGTATTGTATTCCTTGAGCAATCTTTTATTTTGATTCCAAAGATGTTGTCACGATCTTTATGCAGCAGGGTACTCCACGCTGTGAGTTCTTCCCGATAGTGCCTGGGGTGAGATTTGGATCTACCTGCCTGCCTAGACAATTCCTGGAACATGAAATTCCGTACATTCAGCTGAAAGCCGTGGAATCAACATCGGCACAGTCAGCAAATTTGCATAATGATTTATGGCCATTTGCCCTAACAATTGTGTGGGGATAAGAAGCAGCTGTTCACTGGCTTGGCTTTGATTTTGCTAACAAGAGGCAGACAGCTGTGGTTAATGGAAAACAATTGCTAATAGATAATTCCAATTTCTCCCTGAAGTGCACTTCCGTATTGCCAACACACAGAGGGCCCTAGTGTATGGATCCACACCTCAACCCCTGCTGCACTCCCTTCCTCTTTTCAGGCCCCCCTCCCGGGCTGGACTTGGTGGGGGCGTGGTCTCAGGAGCAATCCAGGAGTGCATTGCAATGCAGGGGGCTGGATGCTGTTCTGAAGGTGGTGACGGAAGACAGGCACAAGGATGTGGACAGTGCAGTTGGTAAGAAGCTAGGAAGAAGAAAACCAGGAGCAGAAGACAGCCATGGCCAAGCCAAATCTGCAAGCTGGAAATTCAGTCTGGGCTCCCATGTGGGTGGCAGGGATGTGAGCCATCCCCTGTGGCCAGAGCTGTGCTGGCTCCATCCTTCACTGCTTCACCAGCCTAAAACCACAGATCTTTCTAACCCGGCTGCTCCACTTCCAATCTGGCTCCCTGCTAATGCGCCTGGGAAAGCAGTGAGAGATGGCCCAGGTGCTTCAGCCCCTGCATCCACGTGGGAGGCCTGGAGGAAGCACTGCTCCTGGCTTCAGCCTGGCTGTTTTGGCCATTTGGAGAGCGAGGCAGGAGATGGGATTTTCTCTCTCTGTCTCTCTGTAACTCTGCCTTTCAAATAAAATATTTTTTTAAAAGAAAGAAACTAGATGTCATCCAAGAAAAGGGCTCGGGACAGAGCCACCCTCGGGACAGAGCCAAGACAGCTGATCCTCAGGCCCTTGTTTCTGGGCACCCTTCTGTTGTCTCTGCTGACTAGGTAGCCAGCTCCCTTCATCGGCGAGAACGGGTTTGAAGGCAGGTCTCCGAGGCCTCCTCCCACTCTGAAATTCTCTAAGCACCAGCTGGAATTGCTATCATTTTAGATAGATGGTCGTTAACGCTATCCCAATGCACAGCCGTGCATTCGTGATTGTTGAAACCCTCCGTCTTGTCTTTTGAACCCAGCTTCTGAGTTTGAATGCAAAGTCGGAGTGGCACCAGGACTCCAATTAGAAATGGGATAATTGGTGAACTGTGCAGGGGAATATTTTTAATATATATGCAAGTTTCAGTTCATATACCACAACTTAATTGAATTTGCCCTAAAGCCCTACCATTAAAAATAGTGCAGAAACTAGCATTTTTCAAGATAAATGTGGGACCTTGACCACACTCCAAGAAAACAAACAGTACATTTTTTGAAAGGTTAATAACGTTTTTCTAATCAGAGCCGTAAAGGAGATGGAAAACTATTTTCTTTTTTACCGTGTACAAGAGAATTTGATGGGTCTATTCCAGGGGCCAAACCGATACTCTGAAGAAGTCACCTGAGAAATGAGTGTCTTTGAAGCCATGGGTAAAACGGAGTCACCTTTGGCGGAGCACCTGGCTCGGTGTAGCTCTTGGAAGTGTGTCAGCTCAGGTCCTGAGGCTGCACACCCAAGGTGCCCTGCGTACGGCCAGCCTCTCTTGCTTTTCTGACTCCCCTGTTCTTCTGCGTTGCGATGCTGGCTGTCTTGCTGCCTTTACTAGGCTGTGCCCGCTGCTCGTGGTCCCAGTGTTCTCCTCTGCATTTGTGCCTGGAACATGTCTCTTGATCCTTTTACAGTCAGAGCAACTGGCTTGCTGTCGGCTCAGCCCCAGGAATCTGCTGGGTGTATCATTTATTAACTGTGTGACTTGAACAGAGTCTTTTATGCAAAGGACTCACACTCTAGTGCAAGAAAATAAAAATGTCACCAACGAGCTGTTTCTTCAAAGACACACTGGAGTTCGCCACTTGCAAAATGTGATAAATGGCATCCTAAGGGTGTTTATATGAAAATACCAGGAATCTTCACTTTCGCTACCTTGGTATAGCATTGGGCTAACACTAAAATACATCCGTTTATTTAAAAAATAGTTTTATACAAAAAAAGGGCTCCCTTATCCTTCTTTGTCTCTCTCAAATAAATAAAATAAAGGAAATAAACATTTATTTATTTATTTATGACAGGCAGAGTGGACAGTGAGAGAGAGAGACAGAGAGAAAGGTCTTCCTTTTTGCCGTTGGCTCACCCCCCAAATGGCCACTGCAGCTGGCGCACCGCACTGATCCGAAGGCAGGAGCCAGGTGCTTCTCCTGGTCTCCCATGCAGGTGCAGGGCCCAAGCACTTGGGCCATCCTCCACTGCACTCCTGGGCCACAGCAGAGAGCTGGACTGGAAGAGGAGCAACTGGGACAGAATCCAGCGCCCCGACCGGGACTAGAACCCGGTGTGCTGGCACCGCAGGCGAAGGATTAGCCTATTGAGCCGCTGTGCCAGCCAGAAATAAACATTTAAAATAAACTCAGCAGGTGATGACCCAGGTAATTGGGTTCTTGCTACACACATGGGAGACCTTGGTTTGAGTTCCCAGCTTCTAGCATTGAGATTGACAAGCCCAGCTGATGTGGGCATTGGGAGAGTGAACCAACAGTTATATCTCCCTCTCCCTCTCCCTCTCCCTCTCCCTCTCCCTCCCCCCCCCCAATCTCCTCTCTCTCTCTCTCTCTCTCTCTCTCAAATAAATAAAATATTAAAAAAACAGGTTGTGGGGGAGGCGCAGCACTGTGGCACAGCAGGTGAAGCCACCGCCTACAGTGCCAGCATCCTATGTGGGCTCCAGTTCAAGTCCCAGCTGCTCTGCTTCCGATCCAGCTCTCTGCTGTGGCCTGGGAAAGTGGCAGAAGATGGCCCAAGTCCTCGGACTCCTGCATCTGCATGGGAAGACCCAGAGGAATCTCCTCGCTCCTGGCTTCGAATCGGCACAGGTTCTGCCGTTGCTGCCAACTGGGGAGTGAACCAGTGGATGGAAGACCTCTCTCTCTCTCTCTCTCTCTCTCTCTCTCTTTCTCTGCCTCTCCTTCTCTTCTCTGTGTGACTCTGTCTTTCAAATAAATAAATAAATCTTTAAAGAAAAAAAGTCACTGCATGTGTGAGACACTGAGGTATGGAAGGAATGGAATCTTAACACAGCTCACTGACCAGGACATGGGATGAGGGGAGGAAGAGACGATCTGGACACGAGGTGGACAGGCCGGCGGTCAGGAAGCTGGCCTGAGCGCAGATCTCAAAGGGCTTCGTGAGAACTGAGGGTTGAAACAGTCTCTTCCGAGAAGTGGGAAGACTGAAGGACTGCATTCAGGATGCCTTCGCTTTCTTTGACTTGGACTATCTCCGTAACATTGCTTTTTGTTTGCTTATTGTTTTATTCAAGAGACAAAGAGCAAGAGCGAGAGCGAGCGAGCGAGCAAGAGAGTTTCCATCTGCTGGTCTACCCCCCAAACCCCTCAAACGTTCACAATGGTCAGGGCTGCGCCGGGCCAAAGCCAGGAGCTGGGATCGCAGCCCAGGTCTCCCACGTGGGCGCAAGAACCTAGCGACTGAAGCCATTGCCTGCTGCCCCCGCGTGTGCATTCGCAGGAAGCTGAAGTCTGCATTCAGAGCCCAGAATTGAACCCCGGCACAGCAGCACGGAACGCAGGCGCCTTGACACGAGGCCCAACAGCTGCTCCCCCGCAGTATTCCCTGAGGTTTTCTGAGTATTCAGGATCCAACTCTACACAAATGCTATTTCTTTTTTATCTAAAAATTTATTTATTTATTTGAAAGCCAAAGTTACACAGAGAGAGAAGGAGAGGCAGAGAGAGAAAGAAAGGGGAGAGAGAGAGAGAGAGAGAGAGAGAGAGAGAGAGAGAGAGGCCCATCTACTGATTCACTCCCCAATTGGCCACAACGGCCGGAGCTGCTCTGAAGCCAGGAGCCAGGAGTTTCTTCCGGATTTCCCACACAGGGAGATCGGGACTCGGGCCATCTTCCACTGCTTTCCCAGGCCATAGCAGAGAGCTGCATCAGAAAAGGAGCAGCTGGGTCTCAAACCAGTGCCCATATGGGATGCTGGCACTGCAGACGGCGGCTTTACCCACTACACCACAGCGCCAGCCCCAACACAAATTATGTTTCTTTTGCAGTGGCCTGACTCGGGGGAGCAAATGCTGAATGTCCAGGTATACCATACATCTTGGCTGACCGGGAGCAGACTGGTCTCCCCGCTGGCCTAGTTTGATTATGCATAACATCCTCCTTTTACTCTCAGAACACATTAGCCTCATCACCATGAGAGGTCACACATGGAGGAAGTAAAAAAAAAAAAAAGACTCCTAAAAGTGTTAGAACCTAATTTTGAGATGTGAAAAAGCATTCTGAAGAGAAGCTATAAAGAAGGCTGATCAGATCCGAGAGAGAAGAGTGGGACCAGGGAAGTGGTGGCCGTGGGGTTACAGGCGAGTCTGGGGTCCAGTGCACAGAGCTCAGAGCTGCCCACGTACCTGTGTGCCTGGCAGGTGCTCATGATGTGGCCTGTGGGTAGGGTCCCTTTAAACAATATCATGGCTCTCATTACTTCTTTGCCTAATGTTTTCCAACTGAGCAAGCCAGGACAATGTTTTCTTTAAGAGCACAGTTTTATTTAGAAAGACACAGGTGGAGTCATCGATCAAGCTGGTCAAATCACTCCTGGGCCTATGCGTCTTCCCCACCAGAACTGGGCAGCAGGAGATGGCTGCACATTCGCTCATTTCCTTTGTACCTGACCTCATGCCCACTTCCTAAGAAGAACGCAGGGAAGCTTTGCTGGAGAGCAAGTGGGACTCTAGGCCGACCTGACCAAAACTGCGCTCTGAAAGCCCCCGTGCGACGGCTTCTCCACTCCGTGTTTCATGAGATTTCTCTGGCTGCGAACAGAGCGACTTCGTCCTTGCGAGATGCAGAATCAGCAAAGTCTGCAGTTTCCATAGCAGACTCCACAGGGCCCAGCCTGTGGAAGCAAGGATGAGATGAGATTTCCGGTTGGGGGAAACCAGAACGCAGCAGGAACATGCTTGATAGATGGGGGCAGTGGTGACATGAGCTACGAAACCTGAGTTTTGTTACCTCTTTCAGAGAGAGTCTTCCATCTGCTGGTTCACTCCCTAAATGGTCGCAATGGCTGAAGGTGCACCGATCCAAAGCCAGGAGCCAGGAGCTTCTTCTGGGTCTCCACACAGGTGCAGAGGCCCAAGCACTTGGGCCATCTTCTATTGCTTTCCCAGGCCATAGCACAGAGCTTGATGGGAAGTGGAGCAGCCAGGTCTCCACCTGGTTGCCCATATGGGATGCTAGCACTACAGGTGGTGGCTTTACCTGCTACACTACAGTGCCAGCCCCCAGAGGTAGTATACTGAGTGGTTTAAATCACCCAGACTCCAGGAATGGACCTCAGGGCTGTAATTGTGTCACGGGAGCCCACCAGGGAGGGAGAGACCCTGTCCTGGGCTATTTGCCTTGGCTGGGTTCCCTGGAAGACAGAACATCAGGCAGGCTGTGAGCTGACACGGCACTGGGCAGTGCAATCCCAGGGCAACTCCGTCAACAGATGGCAAAGGGAGGCAGAGGGAGAGTGAGGGGGCGTAGGACTGGGATGAGCAGTTCCGTGGCAGGCTGCCCCTGTCCTGGTAGATATCTTCGAAGAAGGGACTTGAATCCACCCTCCTGAGGCTAGGGCAGAAGAGCTATCCGCAGATTTGTATTGTTTTTATTGATTCAACAAAGTTCACCACTACTAGGAGTGAATTGGCCTGGACTTGTCACTTTCCCAGCTAGGGGTAACCAACAGATCTCAGAGCTGCAGGGAACTCTGGGCTGGTACCCAGAGACAGGTGAGAGACAGGCGGCTCAAGTGGCACGCAAACAACATAAGGCTGTTGCCACAGCAGCGAGGAAGCTGTCACAGTGGAAGTTGAGTCCACAGATCCAGAAACAACACATGAGTTAGACTGAATTGCTGAAAGCAACGTCTGCCTATGCAGCACTGGCTCTGGCCAGGGAGGGTTGGACCTGCAGAGAAACCTCAACTGAACCCAGGGGATTTGTCTGATTTCTGTCTCAGAGAGGCGTTCAGCTTTGGCATTCAGCTTTTCTATTGGGAACATCATTCGCCTAGCTCCCAGGCTATCGTGAGGACTGAACCAGTTCATTTCTGTGAAGGGCTTGGGGCGTTGCAAGCCCATTGGTTACTAGAAACATCACGTGCATTCTGGTTCCTACCCAAGTCTACCTTTTTCTGCCAGACTGCTTTTCTTTCTCCTCTCCTCTCCTCTCCTCTCCTCCCCTCTCCTCTCCTCTCTTCTCCTCTCCTCTCCTCTCCTTTCCTCTTCTCTCCTCTCTTTCTTTCTCGCTTCCTCCCTCCCTCCCTCCCTCCCTCACTCCCTTCCTTCCTTCCTTCCTTCCTTCCTTCCTTCCTTCCTTCCTGCTTCCTTTTTGCAATATAATCGAAGGTGAAATGCTGAGGGTGGCATTCAGGACTGAGTGAAGTCTTGAGCTTGAAATTTCCCCCATCTCCAGTGCCATGTTCCGTGCCTTGCCAGTGGATGGGATGTGAAATGGATAGGCAGAGAGGCAAGAGGCAATCCGCCCAGTAACCTCTGAACTCATCACTGCCCTGGTTCCAAGGGGTGCTCTGGGAAAAGTGACCATGTCCCACAAGTTCTTATCTTAAAAAAAGGGACTATTTATTTGAAATGCAGAATGACAAAGAGAGAGAAAGATCTTTCATCCGCTAGTTCACTTCCCAAATGGCTACAGCAGCCAGGGCTGGGCCAGGCCAAATCCAGGAACCTGGAACTTCATCTGGTTCTCCCATGTGGGTAGTAGGCGTCCAAGTATATTTGGGCCATCTTCTGCTGCCTTCCCAGGTGCATTGGCAGGGAGCTTGATCAGAAGCGAGGCAGCCAGGACTGGAGCCTGCGCTTTGGTATGGGATGCCATCATTGTGAGCGGCGGCTTAACCCGCTGCACCATGGCGCCGGTCCCCAGACATTCTTGCAATGGTAGTCACCCCATTGGCTTGGCTGGGTTGTCTTCTGTGGAGTCACTGTTCTGGAAAGAATCCACTAGGACTTCGAAAGCAGCATTACTGGGGCAGCAATGCTCTGCAGAAGCGCTGACTCACCTTTATCAAATCTAATTCGAGAAGGGTACTCCGGATTTCACAGTGGCCATGTAAATCGTTGAATCTGAACTTCCAGGAAGGACCTTCCTCTCAAATCAGTAGAACAGGTCATCAAAGAAGTGCTGTTCCTGTTGCAACCAGTACAAGATTGAAAGTGTAAAGCATTTAATACAATGTCTTTCCTGGGAAAGCTTTTGAAAGAAATGAAATGATTGGGTAACCCTGGGCCTGAATTGCCACATGGCAATATTTAATCAGAGCCAGGTGTGGCTTTTTCTCCCCAGATGGGACATGTTGGCCATAGTTCCCACCACTCCCTATTGTCTCACCTGGCCCATAACACTCATTTCCATTTGTTCTCACTGTATTTTTTTAAAGATTTATTTTATTATTTATATGAAAGTCAGAGTTACACAGAGAGAGGAGAGGCAGAGAGAGACAGAGAGATCCTCCATCCACTGGTTCACTCCCCGACTAACTGCAACAGCCGGATCTACACCAACCCGAAGTCAGGAGACAGGAGTTTCCTCTGGGTCTCCCATGCGGGTGCAGGACCCCAAGGACTTGGGCCATCTTCAACTGCTTTCCCAGGCCACAGCAGAGAGCTGGATTGGAAGTGGACCAGCTGGGTCTCGAACCGGCGCCCATGTGGGATGCCAGCACTTCAGGCAGCAGCCCTACCTGCTACGCCACAGCACCGGCCCCTGCATTTATTTCTCCGTGTTCTTATTGTACAGATTTCTGTCTGCAACCCTGCCTTGCAGGCTGGGCAGGCCATTTATCATGGGAACAAGCTATCAGGCATTTGAAAGATGACCCATTCACTGTTGCTCCACTTCCAACCCTGAAACTGGCTCATTGATTACTTGCTTGATTTGACTTTTCAAAGTTTTCTGTTTTATTAATGTTCTCATACATTAATAATAATAATAAAAAAACCCAGACCTAGAGAAAGGTACAGAGACAACAAGAAAAATGGCATCTCTGATGGAGAGAGACCCAGGTGAGATTTTCGTAGGTGCCTGTGGTAGATGTTGTACAGTGACTCACTAAGCTCCACGCGGATTCCCAAGCAAGTTTCACGTCCCGCTGGGAGTGGCAAATGCAAAAGCTGTGTTTCTCAGACTCTTTAAGCTCCAGGTTTCCCGCGTGCTCCACGGGCCCCTAAGCCAAAGCACAGTGCGAGGTTGATAAGGTGGCAATGAGATGGAGTTGGTGCTCGTGCTGCACCCGAGTTTCTCCAACAGCAGCACTGTTCAATCAGTAGAGGCAACAGCAGAGCCCTGTGCTGTGTTCCGTCCATGCAGGCACAAGGGCCCCGTGTTGCCAGAGTGACAGCAGCCAAGGAGGGGGTTTGAGCCAGCAGCTGCTGCAGCTACATTCTGATGTAGCCTCCAATGACTGCAGAAGCCAGGAGCAGGACACTCACACAGGGGCTGTGTGGAGACCCGAGCATCGGGGCCATCTTCCTCTGCCTTTCTATGTGCGTTAACAGGTAGCTGGGTTGGAAACAGAGCAGCCAGGACTCAAGCTAGCACTCGTATGGGATGCTAGCATCATGCCAGTTCCTGGCAGCCTCATTTTTTACAAAATATTTATTTATGTATTTGAAATGCAGAGTTACATAGAGAGAGGAAAAGGCAGGGAGGGCGAGAGAGAGAGAGAGAGAGAGATCTTTCATCTACTTTGTTTACTCCCCAAATGGCCACAACAACCGGGGTTGGGCCAGACTGAAACCAGGAGCCTGAAGCTTCGTCTGGGTCTCCCACAAGGGCAGAGGGACTCATTTTGGCCATCCTCCATTGTTTTCCCAGGTACGCTAGCAGGTAGCGGGGATGTGACCCAGAGCCCACATGGGGTGGCAGCATCACAGCCTATGTGTTAATGGAGTGTTTCATTTGGGATGGGTCACATTCCCATGGACCAAGACTGAGCGATTCCCCACTTGCTTCATGGGAACACCCTGGGAAGCGCTAGTACGACGTCCCAACCAGGACACCTGCACTGATCCAGTCTGCTGGCTTTAGTCCAGTCTTCCCTGAGGCCAGTTTCATCAGGACCATTCGTGTGTGTGAGTGTGTGTGTGTAGCTGCATGCAATTTTATCCCATATGCAGATTCATGTACCCATCACCACAGTGAAGATACAGGCAGTGTCCCTGTATCCCACAAGCTGCCTCTTATTCCCCTTCTATAGCCTCACCTTCCTCCCTCCCGATCCTCTTCCCACATCCCAAACCCTTTAAACCTCTAATCTGTCCCCCTGGGTCTAAACCAACTGCCGTTTCAAGGATTATCTATGAATAGAACCAGACGGTTCTGATGCTTGTGTTGGAACCCAGTGCGAGGTGGGAGTTTGGGAAGGTAAGACGTGAGGGCCGAGGGTGGACATTGTCCCGGAGGAGACCTGAGGGAGCTTGCTCACCCTTCCATGGAGGCAGCAAGCAGGTGCCACCAGAGACACTCACCAGATGCCCAAGCTGGAGGCATCTGACTTGGCCATGACCTTCCTAGCTTCTGGATCTGCAAGAAATCAATTGTGTGAGTTCCCCAATCTAAGGCATGCTGTTTGCAGAGCTCACCATGGTCCTCGTGTCTCCAGGCTCTCTGTCTGCTCCAGCAGGCAGAGGAGTATTTGGTCACCAGCCACTTGGACCTCACGCCACTGCAGCCATCAATACATTTCCCTGAAAGCAAGTCTTGGTTGCTGTGGGACCTTCCAGAGCCAGCTCTCACCCAACGGCTGTTGCATCCCTTTAATTAGGAGGCAAGCATCTGTTGAATGGTGACCCCTAATTGGAAGCAAGTGGTGGAAAAACAGAACGGAGCCTTCGCTGGCTTGCCGGTTTTGTGCCATGCAACCAGAAGGGAACCGGCGCTCATTCAGAAAATGCATTTATCTTGGAGACAAGTCAGTGGAGGGTCTGAGACTGACAGCTGGTTAGCAAGAGAGCCAAGACTCCAGCTCAGGTTGCGCAGCCACCCTGTTTCTCAGAGGCTTGTTGCGTCTGATCCCGTGGCAGCTGCTCAGGCCAAGGCTGCTTTCAGGAAACAGAATCTGTTCTAGTTTAGCTTGCTTTTGGGCACTGGGATGGGATGCCTCAGGGCACTGTGTGGGGGGGAGGGAGTGTAGCTCTCAGCTTCCCCTGTGCTCTTAGGGCATCAGATGTTGCAAACCAGCCAGCTACAGCGGAGCAAAGCTGCAGAGGTGTTCGCAAGTTCTAGAAAAAAATATTTAATAATATGGATCAATATAATTCTACCACCTGTGATTTCTTTTTCTATGTGGTGTGGAGAGTCAAAGTAAGCCACCAACAAGATACACTGGCTTCCATGCAACTAAGGCCATTTGACAAGAGCCAGCCCCTCAAGAGTCACGCAGTCTTGTTAAGAGAATTGCTTCCAACACACGGGAGAAACAGGACACTGAGTAACAGCGAGGCAGGGCAAGAGGCTGGACGCTTCCCGGGAGTGGCGATATGACTGCAGGGCTTGCAGCTGCTCCCAGTACCCAGCATGGCTGCCAGCATATGGTGGCTCTCATCTAAAGTGGCGTTATTACAAGACACAACATTATACTCTACTCTAAAGACATATACAAAGGCATCAGAGCTGTGTCTCATTGGCTTAAGATACTGCTTGTGATATTGGCTTCTCATATAGGAGCACCAGTTCTTCTCCCAATCCAGCTCTCTGCTATGGCCTGGGAAAGTAGCAGAAGATGGTCCAAGTCCTTGGGTCCTTGCACCACGTGGGAGGCCAAGACAAAGTTCTAGTCCTGGCCCAGCCTCGGCTTTTGCAGCCATTTGGGGAGTGAAGCAACAGATGGATGATCATCTCTCTCTCTCTCTCTCTCTCTCCTGCTCTGCCTTTCAAACAAATAAATAAATCTTTAGAAAAACGCAAATAGTGCTGATTAAGCACTTTATCCTGGTTTTAGAGATGCTAAAATGTAACAAAACAATGCATCCTAGAACTGATGAAATATGATATTTGTGAGGGAAAGCATATGTGAGTATCCCAGATTGCACTTTTGGGGAAACTACTGTGTGGTCCTGGGCAAATCGCTTCAGGTTGGATTAGTGTGACAATAGAAAAATCAGCATAAAAAAACCAGCTCAGAGGTCTTTCACACTTCATTTATGATAAAGCGTTTAGTAAATGCACTTTTTTTAAAAAAAAGATTTTATTTATTTGACAGGTAGAGTTGCAGATAGAGTTACAGACAGTGAGAGGAAAAGACAGCAAGAAAGGTCTTCCATCTGCTGGTTCACTCCCCAAATGGCCGCAACAGCCAGAGCTGAGCCGATCCGAAGCCAGGAGCCAGGAGCCAGGAGCTTCTTCCAGGTCTGCCACATGGGTGCAGGGGCCCAAGGACCTGGGCCACCTTCTACTGCTTTCCCAGGCCACAGCAGAGAGCTGGAACGGAAGTGGAGCATCCGGGACTTGGACCGGCGCCCTATTGGGATGCCAGCACTGTAGGTGGAGGATTAACCTACTGTGCCACAGCGCTGGCCCCTAGTAAATGCAAATTTTTAAGAAAGGACATTAAGTTGCATAATCAATGCATCTGCAGTAACAGCAATGGCTTGATAGGAAAGGATTTTGTGAAAGATTTATTGGAAACTCCGGGATGTGCACTGAGCCTTGAAGGGTAGGTAAGATGGGACCAATGGGGAGCATTTTCCAGAGGAGTTAGCTCACCGGGGGCACAAGTCGGTGGTGATGGCAGAATGCCAGAGCTGTCCGTGGACCCCGCACCAGATCAAGAAGGAAAGAAAGGAATGGCCCGGATGTCCACTCAAAAGCCTAGGAATTCACAGAAAGGGGGCGTCACTTCAGCCATGTGCAGGCACACCTTCTCCTACCATCTCAACCATGGATGGCTCCTAAAGCAACAGATGTTCTAAGCCCTCCTGGGTCGTGCTGACGTCTCTGTCTGTGGCGGCTTCTGCGTTGCACATGTCAGCAACTCCAAGTTCTTGACAAACCCCATACGGAATGTAGCATCACTGATGTAAAGGATGTTCTCAAATGATCTGCATTTTAACCCGTGAATATGAGTCCACCCCCTAAAATGATGGAAGTGAACTGGACGAGAAAGAAACCGTGGAAGAACGGAAGCTGCTTTACAGAGTTTGTTTGCGTCTCTGTATTCCTATGCGTGCTGCTTCTCCTTTAGCAAATGGAGTAAATAAGTAATCAGAAGACTTTCCTTAAAATTTTGACTTGGGGAGCAGCATTGTGGCACAGCAGGTTAAGCTACTGCTTGGGACAACCCGATCCCATATCAGAGCGCTGGAGTCAGTCCTGGTGGCTCTACTTCCCATCCAGCTCCCTGCTAATGAGTTTGGGAAGGCAATGGATGACGGCCCAAGTGCTCGGACCCCTGCCACCCCTGTGGAAGATCAGAATGTAGTTCTTGGCCTGTGTCAACCTTAGCTAAGGCACCATTTGGGGAGGGAAGATAATCTCTCTCTCTCTCTCTCCCTCTCTCTCTCTCTCTCTCTCTCTCACTCTGCCTTCCCCCCAAAATAAATCTTTAACAAAAGACTTCATGTCGAAGTTTGTTTAGGATATTTATTAGCAGAAATCTCTTTGTTCCCTCTTCGACTAAGTATGTGGTTAGCAAATATTTCTTGATGATATTATTGTCTCCAGGGCTGATGAGAACTGAGCTCTACTGAGAACAAAGCTCCTCCTGCTCTCTACACAGGAAAGTGCTGGATAAACACCTGTCGATGTAGACTTCTCCCAATGCTCTCTTCCTTTTCTGCCTGTTATCTCCTGGGGCAGCATTTTGGTTTCATTTGGCACAGGGCTATAATCTGAGGAGAATCCAGGAAACCCCGGCACCTAACATCTGAAGAATAAGCCTGAGCCAGTAACACAGGTGCTGTCTCATTTTCTGCACTTGGTATTGGAGAAGAGAGGAAGAACAACCGTAACTTCTGTCCTGGAGCTCCGCCCACTAGACTCACTCCCAAGGAACTTTCCAGAACAGCTTTGGTCATGCTGTTGGTCACTGAAGCTGCCAAATCCTGTCTCTTCTGCCCCTGCTTGTGTTGTGTGTCTCTGTTTGTGTTCCCCGGGGGACCATCAGGCACTGGAGGCATTACCCTAGTGTGACCCTGGTGTGTGACCTTCCACTGTCTTTCTCACCAATCATCTAATGCCTTCGTTTTCTTCCCCGTGAGCCTCCTCTCTTTCCTTTTCTGTCACATACTTACATATGGCACACACCAGAAGCGAGGAAAGACTTTTCCCATTTTGTGATGTAGCACAATGTATCGCGTTCTAGAGCTGTTGGAACAAAGTGCCACAGACTCAGTGTCATTTTTTCTTCCATGATGTCGGAAGGAAGTCCAGAACTGGAATGTTGGCGGAGCCATGGATGTTCTCTCCGGAGTTTCCAGGGGAGAGGTTTCGCTCACTTCTCTGGCTTCTGGTGGTTCACGTGTGCATGGCCTCACAGATGCATAGCTGTTGTTCTTTGTATCTCTTCTGAGTCCCTCTTTTATTAAAGACTTATCTTATTTGAACTAAATGGGTGCAATGGAAACCATTATGCTTAGTGAAATAAGCCAGTCCCAAGAAGACAGCTATCATGTTTTCCCTAATCTGAGTGAAATGGACATTTTGAGATTTGATGATTGTTTACAGCCCTGGTCTCTTCTGTCAAGGAAACATGTTTTGTTTTTCTTTGTACTATTTTTTGAACTCTTTTTCTTCGTATAGGGTTAACTTTATGGTCATTAAGTAAACTGGAAGTAGTAGATCTTAGTAAAAACTGAGTGGGGATGGGAGGAGGGGAGGAAGAAGGGTTGGTGTGTGGGCAGGAGGGAGGGTTCCTAAATCTGTATATATGAAATACATGAAACTTGTCTAACTTAAAAATATATTTGTCTTATTTGAAAGACAGAATGACGAAGAGAAAGCAAAGGAAGAGGGGGAGAGACTAGGGAGTGAGAGAGAGAGAAAGAAGATATCATCTATCCACTGGTCCACTCCCCACATGATCCCAATGGTTGGGGCTGGTCCAGGCCAAAGCCAGGAGCCAGGGATGACATCCTGGTTCTCACATGGGTAGCAGGGGCCCTAGCCCTTGGGACATCTTCTGCTACCTTCTCAGACACATGAGCAGGGAGCTGGGTTGGAAATGGAGCAGGCAGGAATCCAGCACTGGGAGTCCAGCTTTGCAGGGGGTAGCTTAACCTTCTGTGCCACAAGACCAGGCCCCTGTGTTTCTCCAATAGAGACAATTGCCACTGGACTAGGGCCCACCAGATTGATGCAGAATGATATCATCTCAAGATCTTTGGTTAATTACTGCTACAAAGACTCTTTTCCTAAATGTAGTCTAATTCACAAGTTCCAGAGATTAAGGTATAGGTATACATCTTGGAAGATCATGATTCAAGCCCTGCCAAGGTCTGGTTTTGCTTTTTTAATGTCTCCATCCCCAGTGTCGCAGCTCTTACTTGACTCACAGTTCAATTTTGCACATCCTCCTCTTGACAAAATTCAATTCAGGTGCATCAAATGTTGAATCACAAGATGAAACAAAGAATGACAAATTGTGCCTTTCCTAAAATTATCTTTGTTCATACTGGGTCCTTTCTCAGAAAGATGCCGTGTGCAGGCAGGAAAGAATGTCTCATCAGAGATCGTTAATGTGATATGTGACAGTATCAGAGAGCCAGGCATGCCTGTTGCATTGGGCACGCAGTACACCTGCTGTCCTCCACCTTGAGAATGAGGAGACATTGTCATGTCCAGCTCACCTTGCCAGGCAACAGTTATGTTCTGAGACACATAGATCATTTTGAAATTTTTCCCCTATTTTTCAGGATAGGTCTTTGGGGGCAGCAGTTTAGTTGCCTCTTAGATCCATACCAGAGTGCACGTGATTCAACGCCTGACAACTGCACTTTCAATCCTCCTTCCTGCTACCACACATCCTGGGAAGCAATGGAAGATGACTGAAGTCCTTGGGTCTCTGCCACCTATGTGGGAGGCTCAGATGAAGGAGTTCCAATCTTGGCTTTGGCCTGGCCCAATCCTGGCTGTGGCAGGCCATTGGGAAGTGAAGTGAACCAGTAGATGGAAGATCTCTGTCTCTCTGTCCCTCTATCTCTCTGCCTCTCAAATGAAAATGAAAATAAATAACCTTCAAAAGTATATTTTCTTTATAGTCACTCCAAAATTTGCCTGCCCTCTTTTTCTATTGTTCTAATATCCTACTTCCTCCATCTCTCCATTGCTCACTCCGGCAGCATTCTGGAATGCACCTTCCGGGAGAGACAGGCTAACCCCTATATTTAATTCAGCTCCCAGTGCGGGGGTGTAATGCTCCCTAAGCCTGTGAGTCCCCAGAAATTCTAGAGAGTTCTTATAAATGCATGTGTATTTCCACTGCCTATTCTAGACCTATGGACCATGAATCTTGAGGCCATAGGACTTCTGTCCTCAAAAATCCTCCCTAAGATATGCATGAGTTCATCAGTTGAAGATGGACCACCATCAACAGCTTTTGGGGGATTACATATATCTCCTAATGAGAAGTAAAATCAAAAGAGCTACAATGCCTAAACTTGGGCTTGGCAGTACCACAATAATATGAAACCTAAGTTCAAATTTCAAATATTTTCATGGAAAGATCTGTCAAGCCTTATTTGCTTTATATCTTTTGACATTGTGGGTTAAGTCAACACCTTTGACAACAGCATCTCATATGTGGGCAACAGTTCAAGTCCCAGCTACTCCACTTCTCATCCAGCTCCATGCTAATGTGCTTGGGAAAGCAGAAGAAGATGGCCCAATTGTTTGAACCCTTGCATAGGAGACTGGGATGGAGTTCCAGGCTCCTGGCTTTGGCCTGACCCTGACCTGTATCTTGTGGCCATTCGAGGAATGAACCAGCAGATGGAAAAGCTTTCTCTCTCTCTGTATCTCACTCTTTCTCTGTAACTCTGATTTTCAAATAAATAAATAAATCTTTAAAAAAAGAGCCAATAGGAACAGTTCCTCTAATTTAGAGAGGTTGAACTTGGTTCACTTGGGTATGTCTTTAGAAACAAACCAACCAACCAAAAACAAACAAACAAACAAATCCCAAAAAACTAAAAAGCCAGTGCTCTGTCAAGAGTTGTCCGCTCACTTGCTATGACCTTTCACAGAGGCCCATTTTGCCTCTTTTCAGACCAGTTGCACTGGTGACTTTTCAGAATGTATATTTCCTTCTTCCCAAGAAGATGAGAACAGCGAAGGAAAGGCTTTCAGAGCAATATCTTCCTCCTACACAAACCCTCATACTCTCCTGCTCACCTGAACCACCCCATGTCTACCTTGATCCGACCCCATCACCCAAACTTGCAAGATTCACTTTTTTCCCCTCTATTCTCTTTTTTCCCCTCCAAGAATGGATAGTAAAGAAAGTTTTTCTGAGTTAACATTGCCTTAAGTATCTGAAGTCATCGTATCTGTATTTTGCATTTAAGGGGTCTCTGAATCACATTTTTCTGGGAAACAATCTATTTATTTAGAGAATGATTTTCTTTGTGCTTGAACGTATTATAGAAAATCTGCTCTTTCTCTCTCATTATCCAAGGTCCAAGCCATGTTTTTATTGGATTGCCTTCCAAGCTGAGGCACAAAGTTGTTTTGCTTCAGGGAGAAAGGGCATATAGATCAATTTACCATGAACTTACGTCTGGGGCTTTCATAATAAAAAAGAGAAGTAGATGACACAGATCTACAGGACATTTTTGTAATGCAATTGTCCTTATGAAAAAGCCAAAACCTGTTGGCACCTGCTTTATGTTTCTTTCTGTCTTTTCAAGATTTCAGTAACAAAACAAAACCAAAATACATCATTTTGGTTGCATGTTGGCAAATTCACTTATCCTGAATCCCCCCCCCCCCCCAATACACTGCAAATGAAATCCTGTGTGTGTGTTTCATGGGAGGACTCTAGGCTTGGGGACCCATTCAGTTCCTGTCTACCCCACCAAGTCAGCCCACAGGGATGCTGGGTTTCTGCTCTGGGTTCCTGATTTGTCCACTATCGGTTCATGTTTCAAAGTTCCCTCAAGGTTCTGGAAGGCAGAGATGGCATGTTGGTGGAGATGGTTACAGAAGAACAACTCTGGAGTCCGGAATAAGGAGACAGGGAATTCTGCTGGGAATGTGACTTTGCCTTCTTGTCTTGATTTTCTGTGCCAATCAGATGTACAAAAGAGGAGAATGAGAGTCCACAGAGGGTTTGAGCAGGAAAATGAGCCAATAAATATTTAAATGGGGATTAGAGAACCAGCCTTATCATCTAGCTGGTTATGTATGAGTTATATAAATCTTTAACATACGCTTACTTCCCGTTTGCATGAGAGACATGGGTTTTGCTCTGTGAAAATCGTATTTGACACATTTGGAGATTCTACTGAGCTTTCTGGTTGACTAATCTTCTACAGCCCATTAACCTGTGCTACCAAGAGGTGCCTCTCGTGGGCTGCTCAGGCCCACATGCTTCCCCGAACTGATTGGATGGATCCTCAGAGGAAATACAAGCTTGCTTATGTTGCCTTTTACTCTCTCTCTCTCTCTCTCTCTCTCTCTCTCCTCTCTCTCTAACTGTATTTATTTAAAAGGGAGAGAGCACAAGTAATCCCATCTACTTGTTCTCTCCTCAAATGCCCCTAACGGCTGGGGTTGGGGCTGGGGTGGGGCAAAAGTGGAAGACTGGAAACACACAATCCAAGCCACCTAGTGAGGTGACAGGAACCCAACTATTTGCGCCATCAGGGCTGCCTCCCAAGATCTGCATTGGCAGGGAGCTGGAGTGAGGGGCTGGAGCGGGCACTTGAACTCAGGTGTGCCGCTGTGGGAAATGGGTGTCTGAACTGCCAGACTAGGTGCCTGCTCTTCTTGGTCTCTCCCTGCCTTCATTCCTCTATAGTCCCTCCCCTCCCCTCCTCTCCCTTCCCCCCCCTTCCCTCCTCTTCCTTCCCCTTTTCTCCCCTTCCCTCCCTTCCTTCCTCCCTTTCATTATTTTCTTTCTATTCCCCCCCCCCCCTTAATTCTATGCTTCAGTCTGTATCTTTGCTTCCGGCTCATGGCCCGGCTGGCTCTGTTCTGACTGCCCACTGCAGGCAGCGACGTTATCTGGGATTATGGTCTGACTTCTGGCACATAGAGGAAGGGTTCCAGATTCACAGGAGGAGAGGAAACACAGAATTGCCTTCTTAGATTTTTTTTTTTTATGTGTTAAGCCTTAAAACAGCTTCATTCTACTGGAAAGGAAAACAGATATTTAAGACAGGGATCGGGGCACTTTTGTTCTGTCCCACGACACAGCTGCAAGTTCTCTGTATCTGCAATTGAGAAAAGACTTCGCTTCTCATAGTGTGATATGACATACATGCGTGTGTCTCTATATATTGCTATGATGACACTTCAAAAATTCATGAAAAATGCATATTATGGAAAAAGTGCATGCATTTCAAAACATTTTTGCACAAAAAAAAAACTCATCTTTTATTCCACTTTCCACAAACTTCTTGAATTACCTTAAAATATAGAACGTTCATAGATTGAATCGTAAAATCTCTTAAAATAAATGAGCTCTGTTCTAGTTGGCTTACATTTTTAATAACTTGTTTACAACTAATATTCCCGCAATTCCCAGGAAATGAAGAAACTGAACTTCTAATGCTTTACATGGTTCAGCTTTAAAATAAAAAGAGCTTTTCTAGAATTCGCTCAATCACAAGCTCAGCTGGTGTAAGGAAAATAAACTCTCGAACAAATGAGAATAGTGTGAAGCATTTGCAACAGCCAAGTCTAGTCCAGGCCAAAGCCAGGAACATGAAACTCCATCTGGGTCTCCCCCATGAGTGGCAGAACCCCAAGTCCTTGGGACAACTTCTGCTGTGTTTCCAGGCACGTTAGCTGAAAGCTGAACTCCAGGGGCAGCAGCCTAACCCGCTACATCGTGACACTAGCCCCTTAAACTTAATTTGCTTAATAAGAGCTGTTTAATCTGGGGGCTGGTTTTGTGGATCAGATAATTAAGCTGCTCTCTGCTTCTGACCCAGCTCCCTGCTAGTGAGCCTGGGAAGGCAGCGGAAGTTGGCTCAAGTGCCTGAGTCCCTGCCACCTGCATGGGAGACCTGGATGGAGTTCCCGGCTCCTGGTTTCTGTCGGGACAAGCCCTGGCTGCTGTGGCCATCTGGGGAATGAACCAGAGACGGAAGATAGTTCTCTCTCTCTCCCTCACACACACTCACTCTCTCTTTTCTCTTTCTCTGTTGCTTTGCCTTTCAAATAAAATAAATATTTTAAAACGAAAGACTAATTAATCTAACTTCCTGAAGTTTTTTATACAGGTTTACCTATTGAAGAATCCTATACTACTCACATATGTTTCAGGTTATGAAATATAAAGGTATACCTCTAAATTGAATTATATTTATAAAAATGATTTCTATTAATAGTAATTACATTCCATACTATAGGAATTTAAACATAATGTCCAAATCATTTTGCTACTTTTAAAATCTTAGACCAAAGATAATTGAGGCACTTAATATGCTATCATTGAATTCTTGGCTAACTTCTGTGTAACATCAAATGCTACCAAGATAAAAGCTGTATTTATATGTGTTTGTGTATATTTCACTTCTTGGTTTCTTATTTTTGTAAGATTTATTTATTTATTTGAAAGAGTTACAGAGAGGCAGAGAGAGAGAGCAAGGTCTTCTACCTGCTGATTCACTCCCCATATGGCCACAATTCCGTCTTTCCCAGGCCATAGGAGAGCTGGAGTGGAGCAGCGGGGACTTGAACTGGCACCCACATGGGATGCTAGCACTGTAGGCAGCTGCTTTACCAGCTATGCCACAGCGCCAGCCCCGGGTTTCTTATTTTTATGCAATATAGAGTGGCTATACCTGTGGAATCCACTGACAAAGGTGATCATTTCGCTGCCACTTGAAAAAAACAGAAGGCATGAAAAAGATGTTTGTGGCTGCAAGGTGCCTGTTACATATGCAAATGAGCTTTGCAGTTTGGTTCAAATGCTTGTCTATGACACTTGTCACCTACTTCCTAGTTCTCCCCATAAAATAGATATTACCTACTTGTGTCCAAAAGCTATAATTCTGTGTGGCACAGAAAGACCTTCCTCCTGTGCCACTGGCATCCCACATTGGAGCAACTCCCGCCGCTCCACTTCTGATGCAGCTCTGTGACAATGCTCCTGAGCAGGCACCTGCCACCTCCCTGTGTCTCGTAGACGTGGAGTCCTTGGCTCCTGGTTTCAGCTTGGCCTGGCCCTGGATGTTGTGCGCATTTGGCAAGAGAACCAGCAGATAAAAGATTCTCTCTCTCTCTCTCTCTCTCTGCCTTTAAATAAATAAAATAATTCCTTTAAAATTATAATTAAAATACATGAAAGAGAATCTATCAGGGAACAGTAATAGCATAAAGATATAATTTAATATCCAAGGTAGTAAGGTGTGTCTAACTCGGAAAGAAACAATTATTTTGTTTAACATAAGACAAATTATTTTAGTGTTCTTTTTGTTATAATATGTGAAGGCAAATAGTTAAGAACAAAATATAAATTGCTTTTTCAGAACAGAATTTCATTTGCTTAGGGCTATTGTAGGGGCAAATACTGAGAGTGGAAAGAAGCAATAAATTGTGTTAATGTTTTGCTAAAGATGACTCAGTTTTGATGAGTTTATTCCACATATTTTTACAAAGAGCCACGATCCCTTTAGTATTAAATATCATATTGATGCAAAAAATCAGATTTTTTTCTCTCAAAGTGACAAACGGGCCTTGAAATATTAGTCTTCTCTTTTTTTGGAATCTTCTATGGTAACTGATGAGAAAACTAGGCTAGGAACCACGCTAGGATTCAACACAGGTGTTTGCATACAAAGGGCGATGCACCAACTCTGGTCCGTATCCACTGTCTTTGTAAATAAAACTTTATTAGAATAGAAGCATACACATTCATGTCCTTGTTGTGTGTGAAGCTGTTGTGCTGTAACAGCAAAGTAGAGTAGTTGCAACAGAGACCCTCAATGTAAAATGTTTCCTTGCTAGGCCCTTTTCTCAAAGTTTCCTTATCTCTTGCCTGAAGTTTCCAATGTGTACAGGTAGTGAGAAAGGAAATGTCTTGGCTGGCCAGGCAGCTTGGTACAGAAGAGAACTCACCCATATGCACAGAAAATGCAAGCAATACTGCTAGAGATAAATGTTGTGAATTTGATTTCCTGGCTGCAGATTAGAAGCGAAAGTAGCAGCGATAAAGCTAAATTTCTAAAAACCATAAAGATGATTCTGTTTCTCCATATAGAAGTTAATTTTCTTGCTTTACAAGTGGCTTAATGCTATGGGAATTCTGATATGCTGACAGTTGTAAAAAGTGCTTTACTTGTGTGAATGAACTCTTTACTGAAGCTATGTGAGTGGATCAGGTCCAGACCCAATGAAGCCAGCTTTTCGAGAGCAAGAATAACCTTCGGAAATCATATAACTTGAAGGAGGATTGTTGGGGCGGGCGGTGCCTGTGTCGCATATAGAAGTGCTTGGGTCTGAGTCCCAGCTCCAGTCCTAATGACAGCTTCCTGCTCGTGTGCACTGTGGGAGGGACAGCTCAAGTAATTGACATGTGAAAAGACCAGGATTGAGTTCCTAGCTTCTGTTTCCAGCCTGGCCCAGCCCTGGCTGTTGCAACCATCTGGGGAGTGAACTCCCAGGCGGATGGGAGATCCCTGTCTCTCTGTCTTCCCTCTGCCTTTGAACGGGAAAAGGCTGTTAAGAAAAAGTATCCAAACCATAAAAGCCAAATCGAAGTGATACCTGCAGGTCATCTTTGTACTTGGGAGTGTTTTCTAGAAGGCCCATCTGTAGATAATCTGATTAAGAGCTAGGATCTTCCAACGCCTGCCCAGAGGTCAAATGCTTGTCCACCTCTTCTTGTAAATGAAGTTTGCAAGTAGCATCACAGCCATTTAGTTACTGTCTGTGGCTGCTTTTATAGGCAGAGATGAGTAATGGACCAAAGACCATGTGGCCCACAAAACCCAAAAGATTTAGTATGGCACTTTCTTGAGAAAGCTTGGCCACCATATATTCATGAGGTGCTCCTGGTTGATCGAGCGGCTATTTAGGATGGATTGGGGTAGTTTTCCACGCTGTCAATGCACCTGAGGACTTACAGAAAACTGGCAGCCATGTGAGTGCTTATTGTCTGTTAGGAATGGAAAAAAATTGTTTGTTAAGGGTCCAAGAGAGTTCTTTGCAATAGGAGAGCTAATCCCCACAACCGCAGTGAACTCATTTTGTATGGAAATCAGCCCTCTCATTAACCGTTCTTTCTTTCTGCCACTGTGAAGACTTGATTCTCTGCAGATCTCTTTGGAAAGCCTTACCACGTTGTTAGTTTTCTCACTGACTAATTAAATAAATATTTCTGGCACTCACTTTAAATTGCAAGATGATTAATATATAATGTGATGTTTACCTCCAGAAGAAGCAATGCCGCTGTGATATTAACATCATTAGTGAACAGGAAAAAAAAATGTGTGCTGAGAATCCATGAGAAACAATTTCTCATCCACCATTATTGCAAACAATAAGGCCTCAGAAGGTCAAGTTTTAGAGAGATACTGATTCATGGCTCATGTGAGTGAATGTCAGTAAAAGCAGTTGAAAGATTTTTTGTTTCTAATACATCTAAAACTTCCTACAAACTATGACAGTAAGAGTCTTCTAGGTATAAACTAAAGAAACCTGGGCAGAGCGTGCACAAGGACCCATGTATAAGAATGCTTACAGGGGCCACGCTGTGGCACAGCGGGTTAAAGCCCTGGCCTGCAGTGCCGGCATCTCATATGGACACGAGTTCTAGTCCTGGCTGCTCCACTTCCGATCCAGCTCTCTGCTATGGCCTGGGAAAGCAGTAGAAGATGGCCCAAGTGCTTGGGCCCCTGCACCCACGGGGGAGACCCAGAAGAAGCTCCTGGCTCCTGGCTCTTGGCCATTGTGGCCAATTGGGGAGTGACCCATCCGATGGAAGACCTCTCTCTCTGTCTCTACCTCTCTCTGTAACTCTGTCTTTCAAATAAATAAAATAAATCTCAACAATATTTCTAGCAGAATTGTTTGCAATATCAAATAAACCTTGAGACAAAAATTCCCAAGAGCAGAAAGCATTCTAGTGCATGTATTTAACGCCGACGATCGCATGGAAGTCATGCACGATAGTGTGGAACTCCAGATCCCAGTGCTGCGTTTAAGAAAAGAAATTGATGGGGTGGGCATTTGGCCTGTCAGCTAAGGTGCCGCTTGGGACACCTGCAGCCCTTATTCGAGCGTCTTGGTCTGGGTCCCAGCTCTGCTCCCTATCCCAACTTCCTGCTAATGCAGACCCTGGGAGGCAGCAGGTGAGTCCCTGCCACTCACAGGGGAGACCTGGATTGTGTTCATAGTCCCTGGCTGGGGCCCCTGCCAACCTTGGGCACTGAAGGCTTTGGGGGACGTGAACCAGCAGAGAATTCTCTATCTCTGTCTCCATCTCTGTCTCTCTTGCCTTCTAGCCGTCTGCCTGTCAACTACATAGTAAATAAAAGTTTAAAACAAACATTAAAAAATTAAAGCCACATCAAGGAAGAGTATAAATACTATGATTGCATTTATATAAATTTATTTATTTATCTTTTTAAAAGATTATTTATTTGAAAGTCAGAGTTACACAGAGAGAGAGGAGATGCAGAAAGAGAGAGAGGTCTTCCATCCGCTGGTTCACTCCCCAGTTGGCTACAACGGCCGGAGCTGCTAGCTGTGCTGCCCCACCACGCTCAGTTCTCTGAGCTCTGCTTGCTTTGTGTTGAACCCACTGTGAGGTGGCTGTCCCCCTCAGCGGCCTGGCAAGATGGCTGTGACAGCTCCATTTGTCACCTTCTAGGTTCAGGTCCTCAGTGCAGTAGGGCAGAGGAAATGCCTCTCAGCCCACAGTGCTAGCGCACCTCACAGTGGCTCAGCGTGGAGCACATGGCCACCTCAGCCAGCCACTGGCCAGGACACCGGTGTTCTGAGCGAGGGAGGGAGGATCCCACAGAGCTCACCTGATCCAATGCACTCAACGAGTTCATTGCTTGAGCTGGACTTGGAATTCACTCCACTTGACATGCACACCTAGTGTGGAGAAGAGATGGATTCCTGGAAGAAAACCAGGGCTCTTTTTTCCAAGAGAAGGCACATCAAATCCAAGGAGCTGACATCAAAACTGAACAGAACCTACACTCTAAGTTTCTCTCAGTGATCCTGACTGGGAAGCCCACATCTGGTTTAATACAAAGCAAGAGAAATGGCCTAGAAGCAAACATCTGTCTCTACTTGGGTTTCCCAGGAGATCGAGGGTGAAGCAGGGGTTTTTAAGGCCTCTGTAGAGGGCTGGCCTTGTGGTGTAGCAGGTTAAGCTGCCACTTGTGATTCTGGCATCCCATATGGGCGCCGGTTCGAGTCCTGGCTGCTCTACTTCTGATCCAGCTCTCTGCTAATAGAGTAGGAAAAACGTCAGAAGATGAGCCAAGTGGGTTTGGGGCCCTGCACTCACATAGGAGACCTGCATGAAGCTCCTGGCTCCTGGCTTTGCCTGGCCCAGCCCTGGCTGTCGTGACCTTTAGGGGAGTGAACCAGCAGATGGAAGATAACCTCCCACCTGCTGTAATAAATAAATAAATCTTAAAAATAATTTTTAAAAACTCTATAGAACTCTATGGGAGGGCAAAGGCAATGAATCGGGAGGGAGCAAGACAGTCCAGAGTGCATGGATGACATGATCACTGTGAAACATGGCGAGCCTTCAAGGACCAAGCACCAAGAAACACCGTGAATAGCGAGCCCTCCCTCTGCGCCAGAATTGCTCCTGAGGTTGCCTGGGCAGAGTGCTGAGCAGAGAGATCGCGAGAGGGAAGCCGGCAGGTGGGATGGGGGCGAGGTGGAATAAGCAGCCGTGCAAACATTCGATCTCGGACAGTGCCTTGGGTACGGAGACCCCTGGGTGCAGCACCTTCGAGTGATTCTTGCTGCAGCTTCTTAGCCTGCTTTATGGGGCTGGCAGCCCAGGGCTCCCGGTTCCCATCATCTCAGTGATACAGTGGAGCTCCCGCCCAACCACATCGCTCCCCCCTCATGCCTCTGCGACTCCAGGCCGCCCCAGTTCAGTTCTGTCTGGAAGCGGCAGTGTCTCGCACACCTGCGGAAGCGGGCTGGGCCATCTGCCCTCTAAGGCACATCTCAGACCTGGCCAGCCCACCTGCTAGGTGCACTGCCACATTCCTGCGGTGAATGAGCTCCAGCGGATGCGTAAGTCTGGGTTCCTGTGGGTCCAGGAGCTACCAGTGAGAAGTGGAGACCTGAGGGAGGATTAACGGACTCGGGGCTTTGGCCTCTTGGAAGCAGAGGGGCGGGGCTTCTAGATGGGCGACTTGCCATAGATCCAGAGAATGGACCTACAGTGAAGGGACTGTTTTCTTGTCGTATAAATTGTTATAGCTCCTGGAAGGTTACTTTTCATGTAGCTTTCTGTGCTGCTCTGATGTATAATTGGTTTTGTGAGGTCGGCGGAGGCTCATGAAAAGCCCATTTGAACAAAAAAAATCAATCAGAAACATAAAAGTGGAAATAATTCCATGCTTAGCTACAGAACCGACAGCAACACATTGCATTGATGAAAAGCTTTTAAAAATAATATAGACCTTCATTTTTTGATCCGTAAAATGAGGGGGTGGATTAGGTTATCTTGGAGGTCACAGTGTTCCTTTGTCTGGGTTGCTAGGAAGTTCTGAAGTCCACTTGCTGCAGATATCAAAGGGGAGTGTGGGGGTTGGGTCTGTTTCCGTCTTGCCCCTTTTTCTCTGGTGATGTACACACTTCGCTTTTCTAGTTTGTCAACAGCTTTAGTGCATATGGGTCTTGGCACATAATAAGGCCACCAAGCCTCCCTCCACTTGTAACATTCTGTCATTCTAGTAAACTTGCCTTTCTCATCCGAGAAATAGAAGCAACTTCCCCACAGCTCCCCTTCCCAGCTGCTGGGTTGCCGGCTCCCAGGCATGCAGAAGACCAGATGTCCCTAGCGGTGGCGAGAGAGTGTCTCAGCTTCGTCATCCCCCAGACCTGCCTCCCAGCCCCGCCCTCCTTCCTGCAGGTGTAGCCACCAAGATTGATTTGTCGTGCACATCTCCTACACCCAGCCTCCTGCCTCCCAGGCTAAAAGGTTCCTGGGATGCCTGAGGCTATCTTTGTGCAGGTCCTTCCAGGCTCCTCCACCAGGTCCGTGGCACCCGGCCCCAGCCCATCGCCCAGAGGACTGTGGGGCCCTTGCCAGGCAAGCCGCCATCCATCGCGCAGCCTAGCACCTGCGAGACCGTAAACCACAAAGCGCTGTTGCTTGCTCCAGTTCTCTCTCTTTCCCTGTCCTCCTCCCTCGGCCACTGTGCTAAGTCAGCTGCCTCGGGGGGGGGGGGGGGGGGGGGGCTGGGCTCTGCGTAGTTTCCCATTTTATTTGCAGTCCCTGAGTTTCCCTTTGTTTGCTTTTTCTTTTTGATTCTATCCTTCTCTCCTTTTGTCAAATAAATGCCTCTTCTCTTCGGGAATAGCTTAAACGCTGTTTTATATTCTACAGCTCAGGTCCCGTGTTTCTAAATAGAGGGAAATGATTTTCATGCATTTTTTAAGTGCATGGTGGTGTGGAGGGGACAAGGGTGAACCTGCAACGTGTCACGTATGAACGCGGGCTCTGCCTGTCAGGGATGCCCGACGGTCTCTGTGACACGGAGTTGGGAGGCTGCTGGTGAACGCTCCTTTTTCTTTCTGCTGCTTCAGGTGGAAAATCCATTCCTGACTGCGGGTGTGAGCAGGACGTGTGAAATCCTCAGCAAGCTCCCGGCACCAGATCGTTGCTGGCTGTGAGAAGCTGGTGACGGTGGTGGTGGGGTGTCCCTGTGTAGGGGGCCCCCAGGTAAGAGGGCAGAGCTGGAGGAAGAGAGAAAGCAATGCACACTTCTGTGCTCGCACGTTGTCATTTCATTTTCATAGCCACGAAGTAGAGAGAGATGGTGAAACCATTAAACGGATGAATGAACCGAGGCTTCAAGTGATGAGGTCTTTCCTGAAGCCCCGTTAGCAGCAGGTGTACAGCCAGAACACTAGGCAGCTTTGTCTGCCTGCAAAGGCCGTGCTATTTCTACCTGGCAAAGCACTTTACATGTGTTTTCTCATCTTGGTGTGATCCCAGCCCTACGGTGGGCGTTAGTATCCTCAGGAAACTGAGGCTCGTGGGTGCTCAGCGACTTGCCCCAGAAACTTCCCGCTGTCCTCCAGGGGTAGGGCCTCTGAACCCAGTCTTTTCCCCAAGGCCACGTGCGGGATCACCTCCATTGAACAGCCCAGGCACGCGGCACCCCATCAGAAAGGGTGGCCCCAGATGTTTTACACCTTAGGTCCCCAGCAGGCAAGATTTCTCAGCCATTCCATCTGGGTCTGGCTGCCATCAATGCCTACTTAAGCCCCAGGGAGCTTCCTCCAACAAGCAATGATGATCTCCCCCAGATAGGGGGCGCGCCTCAGCACACCCATTTCCCTCAGCTCAGACTCTGCTGGGCAGTGGAGGCGGCTGTACCCTCAGTAGCCCATATGGCAGGAGCTGCAGCCCATATCTGTGAGCTCTCTGCCCACAACGTGATCCCACTTGGAAACTAAAGCAGAGGCACCCGAGTCCAGCAGCCACCATGTTGCAGGTGCAGCCAGCCCGGCCACGGGAGCCAGCTGCCAGAGGCTGATCTGTGTGAACAGGAGTGCCTAAGAGCTGCCAACCAGGTCTTCTGCCATCCCTGCCTCCCCCAAGTAAAATGGCACCAGTAGCATCCTGGCTCTAAAGTAGAAACGTATTGATGGAGACAGAACTCCGCAGGAATAGATTAGTCTTCCGGGGTGGGCTGACTTTCCTGTTTGAGCCAGGAGCCCTCTCCTTTTCATCCCAGCATGCCCTCCCGCTGACACTGGAAAATTCTCCTTTGAGCTTTTTAGATGGAGAATCTGGGTGCGCTATACTCATCAGTAAGAGGTATGCTGAGGCTGCAGGACCCAGGCTAACCCTTGCCTTTGACCCTCTCCAGAGGCTGAACCTGGACCCTGGACAGCAACCAGCACCAGCAACTTGGACACCATGGAGTTCAGAAATAGCAGTGCAGCTCAGGAAGGAGCTGGTGTACCCCGGGACTGTGGAGCACACTCTGTAGAGTTTGCTGACAATGGCAAGATCGTGTGGGTCTTACAAGGCTGACTGCTGTCCTTCCTCAAGTGCTTGGGGAATGCACACCCAAGCTGCCAGCTGGTACTGGTCTAGGAGCCACCCCAGAAAGGAGCCAGGGTGCTGGCCCTCAAGCTCAGATGTCCAGCAGCTGTGCCTTGTGAGTACCTGCAGGCGGCTCTGCTGGCTCCAGCCAGTCGAGAAGGGAGGCAGTGATGCTGTGTGACAGGTCATCAGAGATGCTCCAACTGGCACCTGACTCCACAGAACCCAGCCGCTGGGCTGAGAGGCTCCATGGGGAGGAGGGCGAGGCCAGCCTCTGTGGGGCCAGGTGAACGAGGCAGGCGACTGCAGCCCACAGCAGTTCTTTAGGTCGCCCTCTCTATGGTCTATGGCATCCTGGAGCAGACACTGAGGTCCCCACCGTGCCCTCGGCGTCAGCGACACCGTACACAGTGGTGGTTTCACACCCTTAGGTCTGGGATACTTCATTGATGCAGTTAGACAGGCGTGATGAAAAGGGGGCGTGCAAACTGACACCACTCTCTCAACTCATCAGAGTACCAGTCCCTTTAGGGAGCCCACCCACTGTCTACTCAAGAACAGCTGAAGAGGCCACAGGATGCTGCGCTACGATTGGGAGTCGTTTCCAGCGGCCGACCATTTCAGCCCCTGGGACAAGGCCTGATGAAATCCCTTTACTTCTGGTCAACAGTTAGCGTTTTCATCCCCTGAGGAATATTGATGACAAGCATACCGAAATAAATAAAAGCCTTCCTGTTTCCTATGCCAACTTCTAGCCGAGACAAGGCGTACACAAACTCACCCGGACAACGCAATGCATTGAGCTCTGCGAGAGAATTCTAGAGCAAGGCACCATAGGAAGGTACCCGTGAACTCGAGCTTGATAGATAGGTGGGTAGCCGGGTGGAGAAAGACACGAGTGGCGTTCTGTGCAGAGGAGACACCCCACACACGACGTGGAGGAAGGAAAGCACGTTCGGTTCTATGAGTTTAAAAAAAAAAGCATGGGATGTTTAAAATGAAGAAGGGATATGCTAAGTGGTGTTTCAGATCATCAGTCTTCTGTTTGTATCTATGACATAGCTGACAGAGGGTAGGTGCAAGGGTCAAGACACTTTGGAATCTTCAACAGCCCGAGGAAACCACAAAACCCAGAAGATGGACAGTCATAGGAGGGGAAGGAATGGGTGCCAGGATACTTTTAGGCAAAAATGTCATGACTTTGTAACCAATTAGATGCAAGCAGAAGATTAGAGGGGGGTCCAGGATTATGAGTTTGAGATACACAAGTGGAATTGGAAATTGAAAGTTGGAAATGCAGTAGAAGTCATTAAAACAGAAAAAATTCTCCCAGGAGAAAAATGTGCAGTAGGGACAAAAAGAGGAAGAACCATGAAAGCTGAAGGAATTTCAAATGTCCTTCACAGCGAGAAAAGGGAACTAACTCATGGTTTACCCGAGAATGAGTGTCTTGTGTCAATTTAAACAAATGTTACAACTACGTGCAGCAAGGTGGATAGCTCTTGCAGACCACAAAGAGAGAAAATACAAATACTGGAAACACATGGTATGATATATAATGAAGTTTAACAATGTGCCCCAAATCAAGAAATCATCACGGGGCATGCATATATGGGTAAAACGTCAATGAATAGAAAGAAATGACAAACATCAAGGTTAGACGTGCGGGTCCAGCGCTGTGGCGTAGCTGGTAAAGCCACCGCCTGCAGTGCCTGCATCCCATTTGGGTGCCAGTTCGAGACCCGGCTGCTCCACTTCCAATCCAGCTCTCTGCTGTGGCCTGGGAAAGCAGTAGAAGATGGCCCAGGTGCTTGGGTCCCTGCACCTGCGTGGGAGACCTAGAGGAAGCTCCTGGCTCCTGGCTTCGGATCAGAGCAGTTCTGGCCATTGAGGCCAACAGGGGGGTGAACCAATGAATGGAAGACCTCTCTCTCTCTCTCTGCCTCTCCTTCTCTATCTGTGTAACTCTGGCTTTCAAATAAAAATAATCGAATCTTAAAAAAAAAGATTAGACATGTGCAGCCTCAAAGTGGCAGGACAGGAACTCCACTGGAGAGAGATGTACAAAAGGCCTCGGTGGTGTTGGAACCACTTTGTTTCTTGAATGGATGAGGTCTTCATCTGTCTGTCTGTCTATCTATAATCTGCTGTCTATCATCTGCTTATCCATCTATGATTTATATCTATCTATCACATCTATCAATCCATCGTCTATTTTCCTATATATTCCTTATATCTATTTATCTATCATATCTATCAAATCTATCTATCCATATATCATCCATCATCTATTTTTCTTTTTTTTTTCTTTTTTTTTATTTATTTATTTTTTTTTTTGACAGGCAGAGTGGACAGTGAGAGAGAGAGAGACAGAGAGAAAGGTCTTCCTTTGCCGTTGGTTCACCCTCCAATGGCCGCCGCGGTAGCGCGCTGCGGCCGGCGCACCGCGCTGCTCCGATGGCAGGAGCCAGGTGCTTATCCTGGTCTCCCATGGGGTGCAGAGCCCAAACACTTGGGCCATCCTCCACTGCACTCCCTGGCCACAGCAGAGAGCTGGCCTGGAAGAGGGGCAACCGGGACAGGATCGGTGCCCCGACCGGGACTAGAACCCGGTGTGCCGGCGCCGCAAGGCTTTTTTTTTATTTTTGACAGGCAGAGTGGACAGTGAGAGAGAGAGAGAGAGAGAGAAAGGTCTTCCTTTGCCGTTGGTTCACCCTCTAATGGCCGCCGCAGTAGCGCGCTGCGGCCGGCGCACCGCGCTGTTCCGATGGCAGGAGCCAGGTGCTTATCCTGGTCTCCCATGGGGTGCAGAGCCCAAACACTTGGGCCATCCTCCACTGCACTCCCTGGCCACAGCAGAGAGCTGGCCTGGAAGAGGGGCAACCGGGCATCATCTATTTTTCTAATCTATTCCTCATATCTATTTATCTGTCACCTCTGTATATGTATCTATTATCTATTTAATCTATCCATCTATCATCTATATCTATCTATCTATCATATCTATCTATCCATCTATCATCCATCACCTATTTATCGAATCTATCTAATCCTCATATCTATTTACCTATCATATCTGCTATCTATCATCTGTGTAAATATCTATTATCTATTTAATCTATCATCTATATCTACCTATCTTATTTATCTGTCATCTATTTATCCATCATCTATATCTATCGTATCTATTTCTCTATCACCTATCTATTATCTATCATCTATTTAATCTATCATCTATACGTCTACTTATCTATCATATCTCTCTATCCATTACCTATCATATCTGTCTGTCATCTGTTTATCCATCCATCCTCTACACCTATCTTTCATATATATTTATGTATTCTCTATCTGTCTGTCATATCTATTTATCTATCTATCTAGTTTTTGAAAAGGTGACACATTTCATAATATCTTTAAATGAACCATGAAATTACTAGGGATTGAAGAAGTCAAGCCAGAGAATACCAATTAGTCTCTCAAGTAGCTTGCCTGAGAAAACCGAATGAGAGAGGGTGGAGTTTAGATCAGAGGAAGATCTGAGATTGAGGGTAGTGTTTTTGATGTGATAAAGATACAAGTGGTTTCATAGCAAGTGTGTAAGGAAGAGAGCAGGTGACTTGTGGTTCAGGGACCCCAGGGGAATCTCAGGGATCTGCATCCCCGTGGTTGAAATGCAGTCTCCCAATTCTGTCCTCTGAAATGTGTGTGTACAGTGTACACACACACACACACACGTACTAGGCTGCCCCAGGGCACGTTCTGTCTTTACATAACTGAATTTCAGGAAGGGAAGCCCTCTTTCCCAGGGAGGGGCCTGGGGCCACGCTCCTCCACCTTCTCTTCAGAAGCCATCGGCCCGTGCTCTGAAACATGACTGAGAGCACAGCACTGCAGTGATCCAGTCCTCCGCTCTCCAACCAGACAGGGCTTCGGTCTCCACCTGACAAAACGCACAAGGCTGCTGGCCACCTCAGCTAGGTAAGGGCCTGCCGGATGACGTCATTCTGGCTCCGATTTCCCAGCTCTCCTTGCTGGGGCGTCAGGAATACGGGAATCCCCCTCTGCCCCCCGCATCTGTGTGTCAGTTGTAGTCTGGAAATGTTACATGGAACAGAAATCAGCAACTCGGGCATTTTATGCTACCTGCCCCTCTGCGTAGCAGAATGAAATCTTGTGCTAACCTGCTCTGCCTGCCTGGGGTGTGACTCACCATGCTGTCTATTATCTATCTGCCTGTTAGGGACTTAGTAGTCATCTCGGTTACCAGACCCTCGTCCACGGCATCGCAGGCGGCCTCATGGCTGCCTAACAACACATCAAGATGCCTGCATCGTTCACCTGGAGCTTGCATCCACACACCTTTTATTACAGCAGATTATTAGTAGTGGTAGCATTGTTCTATTTTATTAATAGTGTTCAGCTCTTCCTGTGCCGAATCTATAAATTCAAACTGATCATGGGTATGTACAGAGGAAAAGGCACGCCTCATATATAAGTGTAAAGGATTTGATAGTGTCCATCATCTCTGACATCCCCAGGGACCTTGGACCACATCCTGTGGATGTCAGAGGGACAGCCGCAGTCACCTCTCTGGAAATGACTTGCAGTTTCGGTTATACATCCTCGCTTCTTTATTTTGCTGTCACCTGTGACAGATTCCCACTGAATGCATCTGAAATGCAGTCCTCATATCACAGGGGTTTTTTCCTGTCTCAACTGCAGAACAAGAGCTGTACGTCTGGCCGCTTCTCTTATTAGTGAGAAGGCTGCGAATTCAACCATTTGCACCTCTCTTGGTCTCTCTCTCTCTCTCTCTCTCTCTCTCTCTCTCTTTCAACCTAATAGATTCTGCAGAAATGTGGTGTCGTATATAGTACTCCACAATCAATTTTCCTTGTGTTTATTGCCGTAGGCTCAGCTATCTATGTTCTCATCTTGAACGGTTGGCTCTGTGACTGGGTTATAAGTAACACACACAAAAAAAGAGGATTATCTTGCAGCTGGTACCCAAATTTATCTCAGGGCTAGGACTACTTTTATTTTGGAAAACATCATCAGTCACTCGGGGGTGGAACTAAACCTCTGAAGAGATGAGCTGGGAGAAGATAAAAATGCTGCAAGAGATCCTTATCATCACAACCTAAAAAATGAACCAGGGTGTTGTCTTTATGGTACAACAGCGTCAACTCCTAGCATACACACGCCCACCGCTAACAACAGGGAGCATTGCACAAAACACAAACATCAGCTACCCGAAGGCACCGGAGAGTGGAAAACACCACAGGGATTTTGAAAGAGAGGCAAAAGCACAGCTATAGCGCTGTGCTAAAGATGAAGGGAAGAAAGGAGAAAGGCACCAAAACACAGTCCTCCGATCTGCCTTTCAATTCTCCCTAAATTTCTGGTAGGCCCCTGACAAGTGCACGAACGAGCAGGCGCAAGGCAGCCCTCAGTGAAAGCTGAGAGATTTGATCTGAGTTTCTCATCACAAATGAGAAATGGCTTGGGGACCGGCACTGTGGCAGAGCAGATGAAGCCGCTGCCTGTGACACTGTAGGGCTGCCAGTTCGAGTCCCAGCTGCTTCCAATCCAGCTCTCTGCTAATGCACCTGGGAAAGCAGTGGAAGATGGCCCAAGTGCCTGGGCCCCTGTCACTCATGTTGGAGAACCAGATGGAGTTCCATGCTCCTGGGTTCTGCCTAGCCCAGTCCTGGGCATTGTGCCCATTTGGGGAGTGAACCAGCAGATGAAGATCTCTCTCTCTCCCCCAACCACCCCCGTCTCTATGCCTTTCCCTCCCCCTCTGCAGCTCTACCTTTTCAAATAAAATTAAAATTTCTAAAAAAATGAGAACTGGCTTAAGTATGGATCTAACCAAATGAGTTATTTGCTAAAGCAAAATATTAATAATCTTCATGGAAAATATAACAAAATCCAAAGTTGCCACAACATAAAATTTGCAATATCCAATGTACTCCAAAATTACTCAGTCTAAAGTGAACCAAGAATTCATGATCCATTCACAAGAGGAAAGATGAGTAATACTGACTAATTCTGAGAATATTTGCATTGGAATTTCCAGAAAAGGATTTTTAAGTCATTATGAAATATGTCCAGTGAGATTAAAAAAAATACACCTGTAATACACAGAACCTTAGCAGAGACACAGAAGATGTAAAAATTGTACAGCTTCAAGTTAAAACATCATTCTACTCCATACCCATTGGAATCCTGAAAGTAAACTACATACATACATACATACATACATACAGCAAAGAAACCTGGCGGTATCCATTTGTTTGCAAAGATATAGTGCAGCTAGGACTTCGGTACACATCAATGATGTGAAATATACAAATAGTTTGAGATGCTTAAGAAGTGAAATATAAACCATTCATCGGACCCAGCCATGTCCAATCCTGAGAATATTTTCAACCTCTGTCCACACAAAAGCTTCTGCACAAATGTTTCGGCAGCTTTATTCACAATCGTTCTGCTCCACTGTAAATAACCTACACGTCATCAGCAGATGAAGAGGCAGACAAAGCGTGGCTTACCCAGCCGACAAGATAGTATTTATTTAAAAAACAACAACAGCAAACACAGATGCGTCTCCAAGGCATTATGCTGAGTATATGATTCTATTTCTATAAAACTCAAGAAAATGAAAACTAATCCATGCTGACAAGAAGTTTCCAGGGATTATTGCATTTAACTTTGGAAGGCAAGAAGTCAGATGAGAAAGAAAGAGAGAAAGAGAGAAGGAAAGAAAGAGAGAAAGAGGAAGAAAGGAAGAAAGAAAGAAAGAGGGGCTGGTGCCATGGCACACTAGGTTAATCCTCTGCCTGCAGCGTCGGCATCCCATATGGGCGCCAATTCAAGTCCCAGTTCCTCCTCTTCTGATCCAGCTCTCTGCTGTGGCCTGGGAAAGCAGTAGAAGATGGCCCAAGTCCTTGGGCCCCTGCACCCGTGTGGGAGACCAGGAAGAAGCTCCTGGCTTCAGATCGGCGCAGCTCCAGCCGTTGCGGCCATTTGAGGAGTGAACCAGAGGAGGGAGGACCTTTCTCTCTGTCTCTCTCTCTCTCACTGTCTGTAATTCTACCTGTTAAATAAATAAATAAAATCTAAGGAAGGAAGGAAGAAAAGGAAGGAAGGAAGGAAGGAAGGAAGGAAGGAAGGAAGGAAGGAAGGAAGGAACTTTTAACTTCTATGGACAATGGAGTCTTCCGCATCTTTGTTGTGGCAGTGGTTTTACCTTGGATGCATCTGTCCAAGATCATCACATTATACAGTTAATGGATACAGTTGGCTTATGTAAAATACATTAGTAAAGTTAATTTTTAATAGTGAATGGCAAATTGGGAATCAGAGCAAAGCAGAGAAAGAAAAGAAGGTCAAGTTATATGGAAGCCAAGGCTGGTCCAGGTAGGCAATAAAATTAAGACACTTCATAAAATCAGGGTTGCTTAATATTTAATCTGAGCCTACTTGATTTACTGCAACAAAATCCTACTTCACAGTCTGAAACCTCTGTCATTCTGATAAATGCGCATCCAACTGTGAGTGGTTTTCCATGGAAATTGAGGATAGGAAACTTCCTCTACCTAGGGCTCAGTGTAGCATAAAAAAGCAAGCAAACACATGAACATAAAGAAATGGGCCATAAACTGTAAAGTTGTAGAAGAAGCTAGAGCTTGACCCGGAGGTCCCAGGCAAGTCTGAGAGCTCTTCAGAAAGTTCATATGATGAAAATGTTTGAAAAATTTTTGCACCAAGTTAAACTTACCTTTTATTTCCATCTTCCATGAACTTTTTGAAGTCCCTTCATATAATGTCCTCAGAATTGGAAGAGATTTTAGTGAAACAAATGGTCTCTTTGTGGAACCTGGAGGAAGGATTGAGACAACTACATATATTCAGATTTTAAAGAGTAGCATATGTCTGGCTACTAACCTGGTAAGTTCTATAAGGACTACTAATGCTGAACCAAAAATGACCACCTGTCTGGTCAGGAGTGTAGTAGAAGTTCTATGTTTTTTTAGATAGTAATCCTTGATTGGGAAAATATATCAGAATTTCATGGAGTTATTCAAACATTGTAACCCAACTCAAGTAACTTATTACCTCTACAGGATGGCCGTAGAAGGTGAACTTTCATTTTTTTATTTTAGGCATGGAAAGCCAAGACACGCTGGGGGAAAAAAAAAAAAAAGATGATGAAGAAGAAGAAGACCTAAATGAAGGATCTCTGTGAGTGAGATCCCAGTGGAAAGAACGGGGCCATCAAAGAAGGAGGTACCTTTCTCTGAAGGGAGGAGAGAACTTCCACTTTGACTGTGACCATATCGGAATAGGATCGAAGTCGGCGAACCCTAAAGGCTTCCATAGCCTCGGCAACTCATGGCTAGAGCCTAGGGAGATTACTGATGCCATAAACAAGAGTGTTAAATTGTTAAATCAACATCAGGAGTCACTGTGTACTTACCTCCCATGTGGGATCTGTCCTTAATAGGTTGTCAAAGGTGAAGTAATGATATAGCTAGTACTGAAACAGTATTTTTACACTTTGTGGTTATGTGTGGGTGCAAACTGATGAAATCTTTACTTAGTATATACTGAAGTGATCTTCTGTATATAAAGATAATTGAAAATGAAAAAAAAAACCGTTTGGTTTTAAATTGGAAATTACATAGAAAAATAATCAATCTTTTTCTTAAAAAAATATCTTGCAGAATCTCGGTCATTAATGTGATGTACACTGTTATTTAATGCTATAACTAGTACTCCAACAGTATTTTTTCACTTTGTGTTGCTATGGGAGGACAAACTGTTGAAATCTATATATATACTAAACTGATTTTCTATATATAAAGAGAATTGAAAATGAATCTTGATGGGAATGGAAGGGGAGAGCGAGTGGGAAAGGGGAGGGTTGCGGGTGGGGGGGAAGTTGTGGGTGGGGAAGCCTTTGTAATCCATAAGCTGTACTTTGGAAATTTATATTCACTAAATAAAAAAATTAAATTTAAAAAAAAACCACAATGACAGAGAGATGCAGAAACAGAGAGACAAAGACATCTTCCATCCACTGGTTCACTCCTGGTCACCACAGACAGGGCTGCGCCAGGCTGAATCCAGGAGCTTGGAACCCTATCTGGGTCTCCCTCATGGGTGGCAAGGGTCCAAGTACTTGGGTTATCTTCTGTTGCCCTCTCAGGTGCATCAGCAGGGAACTAAATCCAAAGCAGAGCATCTGGGACTTAAACTGGCACTCTGATATGGGATGCTAGCATCGCCAGGTGGTGGCTAAACCTGCTGTGTCACAACTCCAGTCCCGAAAGCAGGTGCACTTTCAAAATTACTCCAAGGAACACTGCACTTACTGGCCTCTGGGTCACAGAGCCATGGCTGGATGGTTCACATTTTTGTCCAGAGTGGGAGTTACCACCTTAGTCATAGAATTTTCTGAGTGCACGGGAACCACAAATCCCCCTGATGTGCTCACCTGAATCTTGTCACTCCTTAATAGGAAACCAGCTTTCGACACAGAAGACTGGGCCGAGAAAAGACTCTTCAAGCAGACACCAGAAAGCTATTCCCTGAGTAATAAAGTTGTCCCACCTCTAGAAAGTGACTCTTGGTACCTCACTCTGAAACTTTCTTTTTTCTTGAATTCTGGGCTAAGGGACAGAAGGGTATGCTTCTAACCGTGTCAGGCAAAATGATGTCTCAATAGAAATGCTTCTCCACACTCTCAGCCATCAAAGAAAGCACTTTCTGCCCAGAAAATGAGCCACACACACACACACACACACACGCACTCAGAATTGCTGGATTTATAAAAGGCAACTGAAAGAACAAGTAGGAAGCACTGTACAGTAACCATTTATGTATCTGCTGCCTAGGATCTAATGTCTTTTCTTTAATGTGCAAAGATTAAAGGGAGCGATTTTTTTTACCTTTTTTTTATTTTGTTTTGCTGCTAAAGATTTATTTATCTATTTGAAAGGAGAAGTTACAAAGAGAGGGAGACACACACACACACAGATCTTCCTGGTTCACTCCCTAAATGACCATAATGGCCAAGGCTAGGTCAGGCCAAATCCAGGAGCCAGGAATTCCATGCTTGTCTCCCACATGGGTAACAGGGCTGCAAACACTTGGGCCATTAGTAGGGAGCTGGACCAGAAGTAGAGCAGCTGAGCCTTGAACCAGGGCTCATAAGGGATGCTAGCATCCCAGGCAGTGGCTTTACCCATTGCCCCACAAAGCCAAGCCCTACTTTTCATCTTGATTAATAAGATGCACTTATTTTTATATTTTCTAATTTTGTGAATTCTAAATATAATTCTAAGATAAATGTGATGAAATACATCATTCATGAGTAAATACTAGTGCCACATGTTGTTCTAGTACTTCATATAGCAGAAGTCTTCAAAAAGCTCAAGAACATGTACTGGGAAAAAACTACCCATGGGTTTAAAAAGTTTTGCACAGGGTGGCTCTGAGGCGTAGTGGGTTGATCCTCTGCCTGTAGCGCTGGCAGGGCCCAGATGCCCTTCTTCCAATCCAACTCTCTGCTGTGGCCTGGGAAAGCAATAGAAGATGGCCCAAGTCCTTGGGCCTCTGCACCCATGTTGGGGACCAGGAAGAAGCCCCTGGCTCCTGGCTTCGGATCAGCGTAGTTCCGGCCATTGTGGCCATCTGGGGAGTGAACCAGCAGACAGAAGACCTCTCTTTCTGTCTCTACCTCTTTCTATTTGTAACCCTATGTCTCAAATAAATAAATAAATAAATCTGTAAAAAAAGTTTTGCACCAAAGTCAACATTTTTTGCTTTCATTTTCCATGAACTTTTTGAAGTACCTACATAAAGTAATTTGATTCTTACAATCTGTTGTTATTTTTATCCTCACTTGGAAGAAAAAGAAACAGGCATAAAGATCTTAAGTTACTTTCCAAAGATCTCACATGTCTGAGGATAATTCAAAAAGTTCATGGAAAAAACCGTGGACTTAAAAGATATTTTGCTGTAATGCAAATTTAAAATATGTTATCTCTAGGCCGGCACCGCGGCTCAATAGGCTAATCCTCTGCCTTGCAACGCCAGCACACTGGGTTCTAGTCCCGGTCGGGGTGCCGGATTCTGTCCCGGTTGCCCCTCTTCCAGGCCAGCTCTCTGCTGTGGCCCGGGAGTGCAGTGGAGGATGGCCCAAATGCTTGGGCCCTGCACCCCATGGGAGACCAGGAGAAGCACCTGGCTCCTGGCTTCAGATCAGCGAGATGTGCCGGCCACAGCGTGCCGGCCACGGCAGCCATTGGAGAGTGAATCAATGGCAAAGGAAGACCTTTCTCTCTGTCTCTCTCTCACTGTCCACTCTGCCTGTCAAAAATAAATAAATAAATAAAATATGTTATCTCAAACATTAAAAAAGAGAGAAAGAGAAAAGGAAGGCGAATGGAAGGGAGAAAGGGGGAGGCAGTGAGGGAGGGAGGGAGGAATTATCACTATGCTCTTAGAATTGTATCTACAAAGCATGTTGAATCTGTTAAAAGGGTTGGAGTATGGGTGGGAGGGAGGGTAGGGGGGTGGGGGAAGTGCCACTATGTTCCTAAAATGGTATAAAGCAAATATGTGAAACTTGTATAACATAAATAAAATATATAAAAATAAAAAAAATTTTAGAAGATATTTATTTGATTCATGAATTTTGAAGTCCACACGTCTTTATTCATAATATGCATTTTCTTCAAATTTTTTGAAGAGGCATTGAATGAGTGAATTTGAAAAATTTTTGCCACCAAATGAGCTTATCTTTTAACTGTATTTCCCATGAACTTTTGGAAGTACTCCCGTATTTCATGGTGAAGCTGAGAGCTCAGCCTCGGCCGTCTGGATCCAGACATTACTTTATGTCTAAGCCACTGTTTGGTTGACTTTGTGACGGTTACAATGGCACATTAAAAATGCTAATCATCTGTGATCTCATAAAACAAATGCCGCTCTGCCAGCTAGAGACAGCTTGGAAATGACACAGGTTGTGTGGAGAATCCTTCTCAGCTCTGGTCACCATCCTCTGACTTAGGAGAGCTGATAGATGTCTCATGTTACAGAGAGTCATTAAAACTACTTAACAGGAAGTTCAACTGAGAGAGCAAGGGGACTGCCTATGAAGCACACAGCCCAAGGCCTTTTGCAGCCCAAGGTCTTTTTCTCACAGAAGAGAAAACAAATCCTTTCTTTCAATCCCCAAGATAAGCCCCATCTGCAGCCTCAGCCTCCAAAGGAGCTTTGTATGCATGTGGTCAAGTCCAGTCTCTCCAGAGCACTCGGTGCAATGACGGGTGTGAGAGTCGCTCTTCCATATTTCTACCTCCATGTTTTTTCTGAGCACATTTATTTTTAGAGTATATAAAAAAGCTCATATGCTTTTCTTTGGACAAGTTGCATGTAAAATAGGAAAATGAAAATAAAATCCCAAGTCGGAGGATCAGGTTGTGGGTCTGGTATTGGCAAGTTCAAAGTCACACACAATGACCTTGAACTTGCCACTTCTCTCCAATATACCTCAATTTGCTCCTCTATAACATGATGCCTCACCGTATTAATTCAGGTAGAAAATATTCATTGAATGTCTCCTACATGCCAAACACACACAAAAAAGACACTGGTACAATGAAGGTGCTGACCCATGCGCTCATAGTAAATGTGTTTTTCTGCAGTGTGATGCGATACAGATTGATATCAATGGTGATGTTCTTTTGGTGGGGGAATGAAAGAACTTGGGATAGATACCCCCCCACCCCATGTCTATTTGTTTAGGAATAATTTCTAAATGTTTAACAAAGGGTGAGGAATTTTATTGCCAAGTTCCAGCAGATAACACCCGGGCTCTTCACCACTGATTGCTAGTTCTGCAAGCACTACTCTACTTCTTTATTACGTAGCTGCCAGCAATACTCAGTCTGGTTCAGGAGGCACCAGGCCAGGTCCCGGGAGATGAACTGTGGCTGTTCTTGGTGAAGCACTGGGATTCCACCCACTCAGGAAGTGATTCCAGGAGGGGCAGGTAGCACTGGCTCAACTCAGAGCAGTGAGATGAAACTCCAGGTTGGCTGGGAAGCTTCTGGAAAAGGTGTTCCTCTCTGATGCAATGACAGGGTCGCAAGAAGAACTCTCGCTCTCACACTCTCTTACCCACTTCCTGTGTCTCTTCCCACCCTGGCCATGCTCCTACGTGCTGCCTTAGGCACAGTCCTAGGAAGATCTGGTGTCTGGTGCTGAAGTGGCCATCGGCACTATCAGAGGAGAGAAGAAATCACAATCATCATGTGATTGTGACCTACTAGCTGAAGGTCAAAGCTGCCGTACCGATCTAGAAACTAATTTTCTATAAGTTTACTAAGTTAAAAAAGTGCATGGCACGTGGTTTAAGGCAATCAAATTTTGTTACGTGCTGCTAAAGGCATGCCTAACTCATACAATGCAATAGTACTTTTGAACTCTAAACTTTGTATTTGTGAGCAAGGGAAATTTGTTGAAAGCAAAGGCTATAGTTTTGTCTTTCAGGCATATTTCACTTGGTGGGGGGGGGGGCTCCCCTAAGCTTGAAAACTTGGAAGTTTTAGCTTCTTTAAATGAAGCAATCTGAGAGACTCACCTCTCTGCCCCACTCTCCAGCCCAGGCCTGCTCTCACAGCGTGGTTCTTTCACATCATACGAAAAGACAGTGTTACGGTACTTCCCCTTTGGTCATAGGCGGGATTTCCGGGCCCAGCCAGGGGGAAATGTGGGAGAGCAGGACATTGGCCTATGCTCAGCCCCTTCATTCTCCAATATTCCTTTCCCACTCGGAGCCCTTGTGCAGAAGAAAGTGTTCAGAACAACGCAGATTTCGAAGTTATGTTGAGAGATGATACATAAGGATTTGCTGCTGTTGTTCTCGGTAGCTTCGGGATCCCCAGAAAACAAAAAGATCCCTAAGTGACATGCTAAGTCTGGGGGAAGGAGCCTGACCCCTTGAGACTCAAATGCATCTTCTTCAGGTTCTGGGTTCCCCAGAAAGCACACACACTGTGCAACTGTGCTTGACCCGGGTGAGATATTAAGGTGATGACCAACACGGACAAGGCGGCAGTGCAGTGGGTCCCAGTGGACAGGAATTTGAACGCTGCTTTACACCTAACAGGGAGCTGATGCAGGCATCCGATGTCTCTGAGGTCAGGACGTGCTGGCGTTGGGGAGAAGTTTCGAGGTGGAACCTGACGTCAAGGTCAGGAAACTAAAGTAGCTGCTTGCGCTGGAGCATTTTTTTTTTTTTTTTTTGCAAGATTAGAAACTGCTGAGGAAGCTGGTGCTAAATAATTGACCACCAGGCAGAGAAAGGGCGAAAGGACTCCCAGAGTTTGATGAGGTTAGAAATATTTTTTGCAGGACATGGAAGAGAGCAGTGGGTCGCGAAGGTGAGCGAAATTCTGTGAGGATTAAGCACGGGCTGGTGGGACTCCCCTAAGCCTCAGCTCTGCTAACCAACTCCGTGCGCTTTGAAGGCTGCAGGCCTCCACCTGCAACTTCAGTTGATTCAGGTAGAAGAGGAGGCTGCCGGGCAAGAAAGAGCTTGGGGTGCCAGGGATTGTGGGGAGAAGCAGAAGTTGTAAGGGGGGAATGTTTGACTTTCCCTTTTGCGGTCACAGGGGGTGCTGTAGGAATGATCCTACAGCCTGCATCTTTTGCTGCTCACGAAGGAGAAGGCCGGGCTGCTGGACAACACTCTGAGACGTTCGGGAGTGCATGTGTGGTCAGCCAGCAAGCGTGCGGCAGGTGACAACCAGTCAGGCCTCAAGCAGCTTTGTTCCATGTCACGTGTCTGCCCCAGGTCCACTCTTCGGAAGGATCTCAGTGCCTTCTCCACAGGGGTTCCAGCGTCACACCCAAGCAGAGGGAAAGGTGTAGCAAGGAGAGCCGGACAGCAAGCCCCAGGTCTTCACCTACGCCAATCACGTTTGAATGACAGTTGCTTCCGCAGGAGCCAGGAGCCTTCTCTGGGTCTCCCACGTGGGTGCAGGGGCCCATGGATTTGGGCCATCCTCTACTGCTTTCCCAGGCCACAGCAGAGAGCTGGATTGGAAGTGGAGCAGTGGGACCCTAACTGGTACCCATATGGGATGCTGCGCTGCAGTCAGCAGCTTTGCCCACTATGCCACAGTGCCAGCCCTGGAGGATTTCTGGGAGTCCATGAACCCCCAAAGCTGTGGATGAAACTCCCTGTGCAGTTCACATGCATTTCTCTAGGCAAAACAGTCATGGGTTTTTTCTAGATTCTCAAAGAAGACTCCTAGTGAAAAGTCTGCAGAACTCACTGTCTACAAAAAAAGGCTATAAGGGGGACAAGGTGGGACTGGCTCTTAAGTGTGTTTCGTGCATTTGTTGTGTGTGCACTTGTGCATGTGTGTGCTTGTGTACCCATGTGTGCTTTTGCTAGTGTGTACGTGTGCATCTTTGTGTGCTTTTCATGTGTGTACATGTGCATCTTTGTGTGCACATGTGTGTTTGGGCACATGTGTGCTTATACGTGTGTTTGCTCGTACCCATATGTGGGCTTTCTTCCATGTGTGCTAGTGCATGCATGTGTTTTCTCTGACTGGGCTGCTTACAGTTCATTCGCGCATCGATTCTTTTCCTTAGAATAGGTTTTACATGAATAAATGAGCGGGGGCACTGGATTCCTGAAAGTGACACACATGAAAGGGGCCCTCCACAGGGAAGACTGCCTGCTCTTTGAAAATTGTAAGTGCTAGGTTAAGGTGCTGGCTGGGATGGTAGGGTACCATACGGGAGCACCTGGGTTTAACCCCTGGCTTCCAGTTCCAGCTTCCTGGTTCTAGCACCAGCCTTTCTGGCAACATTTCTAGGAGACTCTCCAAAGACCACAGGAAGGGCAGTGTTAGGCTGAATTGTTCCCCTCACCCCCAGTTTTTGCATGTTGCAGTCCTAGCCCTGGCATACCAGAACGTGACTGGTCACTAAGTTATAATGCAGTCACTAGCGTGGGCTCTAGACCTGTGTGACAGGTGTCCTGATAGGAAAAGGAGACTAGAATGTAACCCCACCAAGGGCAGGCCACATAAAGACACAGTGAGCATGTGGCTTTCTACAAGACAAGGAGAGAGGCTGCAGAATAAATCAGCTCCGTCTACACCCTGGCACGCAGACTTCTGACTGTCATAGCTGTCAGGAGATGCATGTTTAAGACACCAGGGTGTGGGGGCCAGCACTGTGGCGTAGTGGGTAAAGCCGCCGTCTGCAGTGCCAGCATCTCATGGGCACTGGCTCAAGTCCTGGCTACTCTTTTTCTGATCCAGCGCTCTGCTATGGCCTGGGAAAGCAGTGGAAGATGGCCCGAGTGCTTGGGTCCCTGCACCTGCGTGGGAAACCTAGAGGAAGCTCCTGGCTTCAGATCGGCTCAGCTCTGGCTGCTGCGGCCAATTGGGGAGTAACCAACAGATGGAAGGCCCCTCTCGCTCTCTCTCTCTCTCTCTGCCTCTCCTTCTCTCTCTGTGTAACTCTGACTTTCAAATAAATAAATAAATCTTTAAGGAAGAACGATTTGCTTGTTTCTGCTTCCCACTGGTGATAGAGGCGTCTGCTCTCCTCACGTCAGTTGAGCCAGTGAAGCTGCTGTCTTGTTCTTCTGAGGTTTCCTGGACAACGCTGATGACTTCACCCTCGGTTTTAACTACAAACTGCGTATCTTCAGAACTGGTTTTCCTGATTCATGTTGCTCACTGGTTACGCTGATCTCAGCCTGGATACCTTGTAAGCAACACAAATTCCCCATGTCTTAGACCGTATCCAGCACTGTAGCACTTCCATAATGTTAGAGCCAAGCAGTCCACGCTCCACTTACCACGCGCCATCTACTTGCTCCCTGGAAGCCATCAGTGTCGCCTTGTGTGTAGCCTCTCTCCACACTCCCATCCTCACTTCTTTCCTAACCCCAATGAAAACAACCACTCCCTTCTTTGGCTCTCAACTGCCTTGATCCTTTGGCTCATTGTCATGATCAACCCCACAGTTTGTGAAATTCAGCTCTCTTCCATTTAGTACTGGTCATGTGCAGACGAACATAGCCATTGTAAAATACCGAAATCATGCTACCAATCAACTCACACCTTGAAATTACAAGCACAAATCTCCATGCACCCATAGGTCAATTCAGTGACCACATTCCCTTCCATTCTCCCTCTCCCCAAGATGGCTGCCTCATCCTTCGCTCTCTCTCTCCTGGATCTCCAACACCGTGACTGCTTCCCATGCCACTAAAGAAGCCAGCAGTGGAGAGAATGGCCGTGATCGGTCTCAATACTCTTGCTCATCCAGCTCTGTGTCCCCATCTATGCCCTTTTTTCCTGTTACTGAGTACCAGCCGTGCCTCTTCCCAATCCTCCACAGGTATATGCAATCCCGCCCCCTCTTGTCTACTCCAAGCCACGTGTCTGGAAATTCCCTCTGGTTTCTGGCATCAGTCAGTGTCATCCATGCTGGTTTCATTTCCTGTTTGTCTATACATGTAATTCCCTCGGCTTAAGAAACAGAATGACGCTCTCTTCACTTCCCCTTCCAGTTGTTGCCTCCATTTCTCAGATTCTCTTTGGGGAAAACTCCTAGAGGTCTGCATAGACTCACAGCTGTTCTGTTGTTTCCTCCTCTTAACTTTTGATTTCACTTTCAGTTGAGTGTTTGTCCTACCCTTCCATCACAATGAAACTGTTCTGGTCAATGACCAACTTTCAGCTAAACCTGGTGGTTGGTTATTGACAATGGTCATTGAATTTGGGTTACTTCCACCTTCAATGCCCCCTCATAGGGAAAAATTGAAGGGAGATGTGGCATTTTAGATTTCCCCCAGAATATTTTAGAAGCGAAAACAATGGCTGAACTGAAGTCAAGGTCAGTGTTTTCACTTGTTAACTGGGGAGTGAGATAACTTCTGACAGGCAAGTGGTAAAATCTTATATGTATCATTTCTTGCTAGTGAGGCTTTGTGGGTTGGGGGCATGATGATATTGAGCTTGGATTTAATTGTAGGGTTTTAGGACTAAAGTGAATATTTCTCAATGTAATATCAAAAAACAATGGAGAAAATACAGTTTACCAAAAGAGGATTCCAACAGCTCTTCAATGGAAGCAGTCAGAGTTAGGTAGTAAAGACAGGAAAATATGACCATACGTGACCATGCCAATAGAGCTAAGGAGCAAGCAGGTTATGGGAAAACTCAGAGGGATCTAGGACAATTATGCAACATGTCATATTATTGCTCACAATGTCTAGCCATGATTTATAGGTCAGTGTACTGATTTTGTTGCTTGTTTTTACAAGAGAGAGAGAGAGAGAGAGAGAGAGAGAGAGAGAGACTCCATATGCTGACTCAAGTAATTGTTAGGAACCCAATTGCTTGAGCCATCATCTGCTGCCCCCCAGGGTCTGCATTGACAGCAAGCTGGGATCAGGAACCAGAGCAGGGAATCCAACAGAGGCATTCTGATACGGAACACGGGCATCTTAAACACTAGGCTACATTCCCTCTCCAGGGTCTATTGTTTTCAAGGAGCTAGTTGAGGAGAGACACCTGTCACACAGTGTGAATAGGAAAATAGCACTTCTTGTATTCTCAACACTTATCTCTACTTATTTTCTGCCCTCTTGACATTGATTGTGGAGCCTTCAGTGCCAGCAAAGCAAAAATTTTAGACAAATCAAGTTACAAAGTTAGATGGGGGCAGGAAGTCCTCTGACTCATACTACAAAGGGAGACACATTATTGCTGGTGCCTGGAGTTGGTCTTGCCTGACAGCTGTTCACAGTTTCTGGAAGCCACTGGGAAGTGATTGAATCCCAGCACTCCCCAGTGGATCTCACTCGGTGAATCTGTGTCTAACAAGAGCAATGATTTGAGGATTTGGCTCCACATGTCATCGGAAGCTATGGAGGGAAAGCGGTCTCCCACCTCTATCAGGTACCTGTCTAGTAATTGAAGATCTGCCCATCACATACCTGTCACTCAGGCTGAAACAGAAATGGATGCCAAAATTAAATGGACCTGTGATTTTTGACATCACTGGCTGATGACTATGTGAAATAGAGAACAGGTGGTCATCATTTTCAAGAGCCACTGTATTCTGCACCAGAACCTGAAATTAAAAAGCAATAACACTGACCCTGTCACAAAAGGCCCACCACTATGCCAATCCAAGTGCTTGCTACCGCATCTGAAAAAGCACCGAATGCCCTCAATGCGTATCTTGTTGGACCTAAGCATTGTTATGTAGCAGAATACTTTAAGAAGGTAAGTCGAGAATTAGGACAGCAGTGGCTATCACAATAAGATCTAAAACAGTGGAATTTGAGTCCAGTTCTCTCTCCTGCTAATTTATGGGCTGTATATTTAATGATAAAATTGTCATACACATACAAAATTAATTATTGAACTACCTTTGAATATCATCTGAAATTGAATATGGAGCCTTCATCTGAGTGAACCATCCCCAAGTAGTAACAGTCATTGTCTTCAGAAGTTGAGCATATGATGGATTGATTTTTTTCTTTTCTTTATATTTTTCTTAATATCTCAAACTTCCCCCCAAGTTAAGTGCTTATTATTTTTTTTAATAATACAAAGATTCACTTTTAAAAGAAGGATGGGGAGGTAAGAGAACAGGTGAGAAACTTTTTCCCTGTGAAGAGAGAGGAGCTGACAAGACTTAACCACACTTGTTGGGATGCTGGAGGAGAGCCTGTCAACTCCGAAGCCACAGAAGGTCATCACCAGCTTCTCACCCACCTCGATGGTCTCATTGTCTATTCTCACATTTCCTCCGGGCTCTGTGAGCTCCAGGACCTCCTACTTATTAGCTCTGCCAAAGGCAGAAGGAAGCAGGGATTGATGGCCAACATACTGGAGCGGAGGGGTCCGCCCCCACGGCCCATCACAGAAGCTGTGTATCTCAGTGTACTCCTGCTCCAAGGAAAGGCAGATAATCACCAATGGGAGTGCCAGCTCCTCCGGGAGTGCCCCTACATTGATGTCTCCATCATCCCCGCGTGACTGTCTCCTGGTTGCACAGGAACAGCGCATTCGAAACCTGCAGAGGCTGCACCTGTTTGAGCAAGTGACTCTTGGCTGAACGTGGACCGCCTCCCCCACAAAGCTCATGTCATCCTCCAGAGCTTCCTCTGAGCACCAGCTCTCTGTCATCACCCACAAGGTCTTGGAGCTGAAGGGGAGGGGCCCACCTTCTTCAACAAGGACTTTGGGCAAGAGCCCAAATCCTGGGCATGGCTAATCCTTCATTACTCCGTCTTCCATTTAGAACTTCACCTCCACTTTGACTCCAATTCTATCATGTCTCAACTGCACCAAGAGGCTGTCCAGTGGGGCTGGGGGTCTGTGGGCCCCTCAGATGTAGGTAGAATGTGCTTCATAAGCAGGATGCTAGCTGTGGCTGGAAAGCTTGTTTCTAGATGGACTCACATCCCCCTCACCATAGCTTCTTGTGTTGCATGTGTGACCTTGGGATAATCACACCTTCCAGTTAGTTGCAATCTTCCACCCAGAGCTGGCAGAGGGAGGGGCTGAGCCCCTAAGGAGAACTGGGCTGTCTCCAAGAGACCCTGCTATCTCTGTGAGCTGCAAGCCAATCAACATACAGTAGTGAAACCCCTTTCCAATGGGCACCCCCAATAGAATGACCCAGTGAAGAGATAGCAATGCCTTAAAGACTCTGGGCACTTCCTCAAAGCCAGTGTCCCGTTCAGGGCACTCCACCCAGTCTCCTCTCGGACCACACGCTTTGCTTTTCTGTCGCTTGCCAATCAACTAAAAGTTTCTGCTTCTTTGCAAATTGTTTCCCAACACATTTTTTTCCTATACTGAGCTGAGGAAAAGAACCCAGGAAACTCGCTCTGCCAGCTGCCCTCCCCTCTGTAACCAGTAACAAGACTCATAGCCACCTGACCTCCCGGGAGTTTTGCACATCTCTCTGTATGTTCTCTGCCTCCTGCGCCCCTTCTGCCAAGACCACAGCCCTTGGGTGCTGTTGTCCACGTGGAAACTTTCTACTGATCCTTCTCAACCCATTGCTTTCACACCCTTTCTAGATCTAAAGAGCAATACCCCTCCCCCACCCCTTAAGAGTCCCTCAGCCCCTCGTGTGCATAGGTTATCACTTGTCTATCAGCAGATATTCATCCGCATTTTCATCTTTATACACCTGATGGTCCCGTAAGGAAAACTATTGATCCGTTTCTGCTTCCCAGACCCAGTAACAATCACAGTGATGCTGTACGTGTTTCATGAGTAAAGTGTTTCTTCAGCCCGGACTTGGGTTTCAAAAGCGAGATTTCACATGTGAGATTATGCATCTGAGCTTCATTGCGAATGGAATTTTGGGGACGTCTTCCACTATAATTTCATTATTTTGAATTTCATTTTATTTAAGGGAGTAAATGATTGCAAATTTAAGTAAATAAATGCTGGCAAGTATGCCATCACATCAACAAACAAGTACATATTGAATCCTTATTTTAAGGATCACCCTATATGGAGCCTTTTAGGGAGTCATGTATCTTTTTCAAGATTTATGTATTTATTTGAAAATCAAGAGTTACAGTGAGAGAGGGAGAGACCATCTGCTGGTTCACTCTCCAGATGGCTGTAATGGCTGGGACTGGGCTAGGCCAAAGCCAGGAGCCAAGGGCTTCTTCCTATAGATGCATGGGCCCAAGCCCTTGGGCCATCTTCCACTGCTTTCTCAAGCCTCTAGCAGGTGGCTGGATTGGAAGTGGAGCAGCCAGGACACGAACCAGTGCCCACATGGGATACCAGCCACAGGTGGCTGCTTTAACACCACAATGCCAGCCCTTGGAGAGTCATGTATCTTGCTAGACAAGAGAGAGAAGGAGCATCCGTTAGGGGAAGAAGTGATTCATTGAGATAGTGAGGTGGGTGTGGCTCGCACTGCCTTGCAGGGACGCCTGTCTATAAGTGCATGAGTTCAAGACAGAAAACATGAGCATGCAGGACACAGTCTGACGAAGAAAGCTGATGAAGGGCCGAGCAGAAGCACGAGGCACTTCAGAATGTTGCCGGCAGGCAGGATTAAAAATAACAAAACTGCTTTTGTTGACAAAAGAATGTCAACATCCATGCATACGATGGGCCTTCAAAAAGCAATGAAAATGCACATTACGCAACAACTCTTTATGGATTCGAAAATTGCTTTGCACCAACAGAAACTTATCTTTTGATTCCATTTTGTCCACACACTCTTTGAAGTCCCCTTGTATGAGAGTGCTCACACTTCAAAGAGAAGCCTATGTTTTCTCCACGAGCTGCGGCCCTGAACACATCTGAAGCAGCATGTGCAAAACAAAGCGCTCCCCTTCGGCACGGTTTCCCAATCTCAGCACTGCGGACGCATTGGGGGAGGGGATTCTGGGCTGTGGAGGTGGTCCTGAGCAGCACCCACAGCCTCTGCTCACCAAGTGCCATAACACCCTCCCCTCCCCTCACCCACTCCCCATGACAATCAAAATCATCTTCAGAATTTCCAATGACTTTCTGTGATGTAACTATCTCTGAGGTCCAGTTTCAAGGAAGTATGCTCTTCTTTTAGACTTTTTTCCTAGGAGTATTCTCATGATTTTGTTAGGATTTTAGAGAAGAAAGAGAGAGAGAGAGAGAGAGAGAGAGAGAGAGAGAGAGAGGTATGCACACTACACTGACAGAGAAAGCAAAGTGCACACACACAGACTTGCACACACAGAGAAAAGTGCACACACAGAGACTTGCACACACAAAGCAAGGTGCACACACATAGACTTGCACACACAGACAAAGGTGCACACACATACACACAGAGTGATGCATACATGTACACACTCACAGATATACACACAGAGAGAGAGATGCACACAGAGAAATAAAGGTGCACACACAAAAGAGAGGCACAGAGAAAGAAAGGTACACGCATACAGAAAGACAGAGAGAGACAGAGATATACACACACACAGAGAAAGCAAGGTGCACACACAGAGATGCACAAAAAGGTTCATACACATACACACAGTGTGAGGCACACACATACACAAACACACACAAAGAATGGTGCACACACAAAGAGAGCGATACACACACAGACTCGTACACACAAAGGTGCACACACACAGAGAAAAAAGGTGGACACACACACAGAAAGAGAGACACAGAAAATGAAAGGTGTATACACAAACGCACAGAGGTACAAACACACAAAGAAAAGTGCACATACACAGAGAAAGAGAAAGGAAGAGTGAGAGAAAGGGGAACACGTAAGTTACCAGAATGATAATTCCTGAAGATTCAAAGTTTATTAGGAAAATGAGGAAAAAACACACTATTAGCCATTTATTTCTAGTGTCTATTACTCATCTTACATGGACCAATAATACTCCAGTGATATTAAAATGGCACCCAAGGCCATTGAATATGACTCTGAATTAAGCTTTGAAAATATCCCTAGCAACACATTTAATTAACTGGGGTACTTGGTCTATATTAAATCCACATCAACTAATATTAAAAACATATATATTGAAGCTTACCAGCTTCTGATTGTGGTGTTATTCATTTCCACGTGCAGGTTCATTGGATCTCCCCAAATTAAGCTTTGGGGACTGGAACGCTGGCACTGATTTGGAAAGCACAGTGGGAAAAATTAAGTTCTAATGTGTCAATTCGTGTAACGAGCTACACAAAGAAGCAAGGTTGGGCACCTTTGCTCCATTGCTGCCAGTGTTAGGGTTTAACTTCCTTAAACAAGTGCAGGGCAACCATTGGGATAAAATGGCCTTGTGATGCCACCTCCATTATTTACAGGAGTAATCATGGCCTTCGGGCCAAGTGTGGCTACCTTTTGTCCTTTTTGTTCCTCCAAGCTCAAAGGAAGAAGACCAGAGCAAGATCTGGAAGACATCTATCCCCCAGCCAAAGTGGCGGAATGCACGTTTTGCAGCGGAACTGGGGGAGTTATCAGGACAAGGAAGACGGTGGCAGACACAGAGACCTGCAAAGGAACTCTCCTTAACGTTTTGCCAAGTAAATATATTAGAAAGCAGTGTACAGAATACGTTCTAGAAGATTCTACCTTTATGGTTCAGAAATCCCTCTACAAGAGAATTCCTTTTCAACAAATAAATATTTATTTATTTGAAAGGCAGAGTTGCAAAGAAAGGGAGAGACAGAGAGCAAGAGCCAGCCAGATCTTTTATCTTCTGGTTCATTCCCCAAATGGCCACCGTGCCTGGGGCAGGACCAGGCTGAAACCTGGTCTTCCATCTGGGTCTTCCACAGTGGTAGTTGGGGCCCAAGCACTTGGGCCATCTTCTGCTGCTCTCCCAGGTGCATTAGCAGGGAGCTGTATTGGAGGTGGAACAGCCAGGACTTGAATCGGTGCTCATATGGGATGCCAGCGTGGCAGGTGGTGGCTTAACCCACCGAGTTACAGTGGCCAGAACTACAACAGAATTTTTTTTTTAACATTTTGCTTAACTTTGCAGCTCCAAACATATTATGTGTATGTTGTCCTCCACCGTTTTTGAATCTACTTCTTGGCTGTTTTGTCTTCCCCCAAATAGGGAAAGATTCCAGAAGACTAAAATAGTGGAACAGAGCTGCGAAGAAGGAAAACCCAGCTCTCAAGTTCCTCTCTGGGTCCTCTGCTCCCCTTAGGGAAGCCGATGACCCCACTCCCCGGGAAGACCCACTGACTCAGCATGCTCACCCACGTGAGGCCCTGAGTGGGCCTGGAATCACTTTTTGGAGCCCAGGCTAGTCTCCAAGGCCCCACATTTCAGCCTGTGCACACTGTCAGAAACAAGACATCAGAATGCCAAGTCGTGTCCTCAAAGAGCCCTAATGCCACCGTCTGTGTGAATCCTAGTGCTCATTTCCCCACTGCTTCAGAGCGTCAGCATGCTCTCCCAGGCCCGAACCATTCCTACCACTCCAACCAACTGCAATTGTAGTTGTTACTGTTTATTTATTTAGTGGCCGGCACTGTGGCGTAGCAGGTAATGCCACCGCCTGCAGTGCCGGCATCCCATACGGGTGCCAGTTCGAGTCCTCGCTGCTCCACTTCCAATTCAGCTCTCTGCTATGGCCTGGGAAAGCAGCAGAAGATGGCCCAGGTCCCTAGGCCCCTGCACCCAAGTGGTAGACCCAAAAGAAGCTCCTGGCTCCCAGTATCAGATTGGCTCAGTTTCAGCAGTTGCGGCTATTTAGGGAATGAACCAACAGATGGAAGACCTCTCCCTCTCTCTCTCTCTCTCTCTCTCTCTCTCTCTCTCTCTCTCCCCCTCACTTCTCTCTCTGTGTAACTCTGACTTTCAAATGAATATTTTTTTAAAAAAAAATGTCTATTCATTACTTAAAAGGGAAAGTTACAGAGAGAGAGGAAAAGGCACACAGAGAGAACTGTCTTCCTGCCTCTGGTTCACTCACCAAATGACCTCAATGGCCAGGCTGAAGCCAGCAGCTATCAGCTTCATCTGGTTCATCAGATACTTGGGACACCTTCTGCTACTTTCCGGGATGCATTAGCAGGGGGCTGAATCAGAAATGGGGCAGCCAGGAAAAGAACTGGCACCCCTATGGGATAACACAGCCGCTTAACCCGTTGCACCACAATACTAGCCACTACAAGCATTTTTTTTTAAAGTACACAGTGTAGATTTTCCTCCTCACTGCAAAGGACAACACATTTTTGTATCAATAAGCTCTTACAAACCTACCTGTGGGGAGGGGGAGAGGGAAAGAGAGAGAAAGAGAATGTTGCTACTCCATTGCTCATAAACCAGAGTTTCAATTCAGCAGAGTCAGATTGGGATCAATGCAGCTCCATGCAGGGGCTGCCCTGCTAAACGGGTGGTGTGTTCACACTTGCCGGAGGATCACAAGAGAGGCCCTGGGTGGGCTCAGAGCCTTTCCCCATTTTCTTTCCTTTATAAAATAGAGCAGAATAATCTAACACTTCAGATTTAATGTTACTTATCGCAGGTAGATGGCAGCGTGGCAGGAAAGCAAGTACGGAAAAGCAACCAGAGAAATCTTAGATGCGCTTAACCGTGTTACTCACAAAAGATCGCCATTCTCACACCTTTTTGTTTAAAGATCTATTCATTCGAATGGCAGAGTGACACACACACACACACACACGGCGGGGGGCGGGGGGGGGCGGGGAATCTCTTCCATCCACTAGTTCATTCCTTCATTGGCTGTGATGGCCAAAGCCAGGAGCCGGGAACTCCAACCTGGTGTCCCACATGGGTGGCAGGGGCCCAAGGACTTGGGCATCTGCTGCTTTCCCAGGAGCATTAGCCAGGAAGTGGATCAGTAGCAGAGCAGCCAGGACTCAAGTCGGTGCTTATATAGGATGCCAACCTCACAGGTACCATCTAAACTTGTTGTGCCACAACACCAGCCTCCATTCTCCCATCATCACAGACAAGATAAATATCCCCACTGTGCGTGTATTGGTGCTCCAGAGAAACAGGGCCAACAGGATGGATGCAAATACCGGAAACGGAGGTGTAAGAGATGATTTCTCATTGGAATTGACCTACATGCCAATGGAGGTTCAGAGATCCCATGATACCCTGGGGCACGGGCAAGCTGGGCAGCCAGGGGAGCTGCCAGTGCAATTCAGTCAGCGTACATAGGCTGGAGGACCAGAGAAGCTAGTGGTGGGACCATCCCTCTGAGGCCAAAGCTTGAGAACCTGGGGACCACCAGGCTCAGTCCTGGGATCCAACAGATGAGCCAGCTCCAGAGCAGAGAACTCGCTCAGCTTTCCTCCAGTGCCACGCTGTCTAGGCCTTCCCTGGACTGGGTGTTGCTGCACACAGCAGTAAGGGGGAGTCTTCTTAGTCTTCTTGCCTCAGTCTGCTGCTTCGAATGCTGATCTGTTCAAGAAAAATACACACACACCCAAAAACATGACTTTCTCAGCTCTCTGAGTATAGTACTCAAGTTGATGCATGAGATGAACCATCCTGGTGAGAGTCTCAGAGCTTCCTGTCCACCTTAAGATCTAGCTTTGGCTAAGACTCTTTGTATCAGGCAGCCTTTCAGGCAGCCTACAATGGAACGAGAGCATTCCTTGTGGTTCACAGTTGTGGAGAGTCACAGTCCAAGATCGGTGTCCTCCGCGGTTGAGCTTTTGGTGCTGGCGTCTTGCTGGCAGGGTCCTGAGGTGGTGCAGAGCATCAGATGACCACATGACGAGAGGGAGTGTGTGTGTCTGTGCACATGTGTCCATAGAAAGCTGTCACAATGCCTTCACAGGAGCTCTGTCCTAATAACCTAATCCAGTCTAGTCACTTCTCAGAGTCCCCTCCTCTAAACACTATTGGACCACTCAGTGCCATGAACAGAAGACGCTGGGACCAAGCCTTAACACGTGGGTCTTTGACAGACACCCACACTAATATCCACACCACAGAACTCATGATGCATTTTTGTTTACCTGTGGATACAAATCAAAATAGACACGCTATCAAATGGATTAATATCTGTACCCAGCATCTGTGATTCTATGATGCAAATCTCAGCGAATGGCGGCTAGTGCTGTGTCTCAGTGGGTTAAAGCTGTGGCCTGCAGCACCAGCATCCCATAAGTGCACTTGTTCGAGTCCTAGCTGCTCCACTTCTGATCCAGTTCCCTGGTAATATGCCTGGGGAAGCAGCAGATGATGGCCCAAGTGTTTAGGCCTCTGCAATGACGTGGGAGACCTGGAAGAAGCTCCTGGCGCCTGACTTCAGCCTGGCCCAGCCCTGGCTATTGTGGTCATTTGGGGAATGAACCAGCGGAAGAAGGATCTCTCTCTCTCTCTCTTTCTCTCTCTCTCTCTCTCTCTATATATATATATAGATCTACCTTGCAAATGAACAAATCATTTTTTAAAATCTCAGTGAACCAACCCAAATGCCCATCAACAGTAGACTGGATAAAGAAATTATGGGACATGTACTCCATAGAATACTATACAGCAGTAAGAAACAACGAAACCCAGTCATTTGCAACAAGATGGAGCAATCTGGAAAACATCATGCTGAGTGAATTAAGCCAGTCCCAAAGAGAAAAATATCATTTGTTTTCCCTGATAAGTGACAACTGAGCGCCAAAGGGGAAACCTGTTAAGTGAAATGGACACTATAAGCAACAATGAACTGATCAGCTCCTGTCCTGACTTTAGATGTACAATGTAATACTTTATCCTTTTTAGTATTTGTTGTTGTTGTTGTTGTACTAGTACTATTGGTTGAACTCAGTAATTAACACACAATTATTCTCAGGTGTTTAAATTTTAACTGAAAAGTGACCCCTGTTAAATCTAAGAGTGGAAAAAGAGAGGGAGGAGATGAACAATTTGGAACAGGCTCATTCGGACTGGCCACAAATGGTGGAGTTAGAAATGTGCCAGGGGATTCCAACACAATCCCATCAAGATGGCATGTACCAATGCCATCACACTAGTCCAAGTGATCAATTTCAGCTCACAATTGATAGCTCTGATAGGTCTAAGAGTCAAAGAGATCACACAAACAAGACAAGTATCTGCTAATACTAACTGATAGAATCAAAAAGGGAGAGAAAGATCCAACATGGGAAGTGGGATACACAGCAGACTCATAGGATGGCAGATGTCCTAAACAACACTCTGGCCTCAGAATCAGCCCTCAAGGCATTCAGATCTGGCTGAAGAGCCCATGAGAGTATAGCAGGCATGGAAAGCCAAGATATCATGGAAAAAAAAAAAAAAGACCTAAATGAATGATCTCGGTGAGTGAGATCCCAGTGGAAAGAACGGGGCCATCAAAGAAGGAGGTACCCTTCTCCGAAGGGAGGAGAGAACTTCCACTTTGACTATGACCCTATCGGAATAAGATCAAAGTCAGCGAACTCTAAAGGCTTCCATAGCCCTGGCAACTCATGACTAGAGCCTAGGGAGATTACTGACGCCATGAACAGGAGTGTCAAATTGTTAAATCAGCAACAGGAGTCACTGTGTACTTACATCCCATGTGGGATCTGTCCCTAATGTGTCGTCTAAAGCCAAGTGATGCTATAACTAGTACTGAAACAGTATTTTTATACTTTGCGTTTCTGTGTGGGCACAAACTGATGAGGTCTTTACTAATTATATACTGAAGTGATCTTCTGTATATAAAGAGAATTGGAAATGAAAAAAAAAAAACAACCTGGTGTTAAAATGGAAATGGCATAGAAAATTAATTAATTTGAAAAAAAAATTATGTAGGATCTCTGTCTTTAATGTGCTGTACATTGCTATTTAATGCTATAATTAGTAATCCAATGGTAGTTTTTTCACTTTATGTTGCTATATGGGCAAAATGTTGAAATCTTTACCTAATATATACTAAACTGATCTTCTGTATACAAAGAGAATTGAAAATGAATCTTTACATGAATGGAAGGGGAAAGGGAGCGGGAAAGGGGAGGGTTGCGGGCGGGAGGGAAGTTATGGGAGGGGGGAAGCCATTGTAACCCATAAGCTATACTTTGGAAATTTATATTCATTAAATAAAAGTTTAATAAAAAAAATCATAAAAAAAAATTTAAAAAAAATCTCAGTGAATGGATTTATTATTTACTTTGGCATGGATTATTATTTTATTATCTTGTCCACTAACTTTGTCTCTGAGACCTTTTGCATTCCACAGTTTTGGAGCTAAGCAACCCCTGGACATGGCTGACTGACAGCACAGGAGATACAGGAGATGTGATTATCTAGGGTGGGACAGAGATCAGAGAAGGCACGCCCCTCCCCCGTCTCCACAGGAGACCTACAGGAGCACCTCTGCTCCTTATCAGCACATCTCTCCTCTTCCTGCTCCAAAACCCATCACAGCAATGCACTACCTTCCGACATCGGGAAATCTGATAGCACAGGAAGCTCTGGGGTAGCATGTCCTGACTGCCCCCGACATTTAACGTTCCGGGCACTCATTTCAACTCCAGCTGTGGGCAATAGTCCTGTTCCATGGGTGCTGCGGCAGCTGGGCTGGCACTCAGGCCCAGCCTGACATCTCTTCCTAGAAGGAGCCTCGAGACTTCCACAAAGAAAGCTGATGTGTGTATGACGGGCACAAAGATCTCTATTTCCTCTCCTCTCCTCACTTATTAGCTTCGTCTCACGGGCACATGGATTGAGATAGGTGCAGGCAAGCACAGGTGCCGGTGAATGCGCACACAAGCTGCTGGGTGTGTGTAATCCTGTGTGGACTCCCAGGAACACTCACTCATTAGAACTAGCAGAAGCCAGTCAAAAGCTAAATCCCTTTCAGAAGGTGACAGGCTTTGAGCTTGGATTTGGTGAAGACAGCACAGACGACCCCAGGATCTGCCAGGGTGTTGCATGTGTTTGGGCATTTGCTCATGCTTTGCTGATGCTTCCCCAGGCCATGAAGGCAGAAGGTATGGAGAGGCACCCTTGTCAGCAGCTGCACAGGAACGCCACATCTGCCTAGTGGCAGCTTCCTTTGCAAGAAGCGCAGTGGCTGGGCCAGCGCCGTGGCTCACTTAGCTAATCCTCCGCCTGCGTCGCCAGCACCCTGGGTTCTAGTCCCAGTTGGGGCGCTGGATTCTGTCCCGGTTGCTCCTCTTCCATTCCAGCTCTCTGTTGTGGTTGGGAAGGCAGTGGAGGATGGCCCAAGTGCTTGGGCCTTGCACCTGCATGGGAGACCAGGAGGAAGCAAGCACCTGCCTCCTGGCTTCGGATCAGTGCAGCACACCGGCCATAGTGGCCATTTGGGGGGTGAACCAATGGAAGGAAGACCTTTCTCTCTGTCTCTCTCACTGTCCACTCTGCCTGTCAAAAAAAAAAAAAAAAAAGAAGCTCAGTGGTGGGCATCTCCTTCTTATTTTTTGGGAATCATGAGGGCTTTCCCATGTGCTGATAACCTTCCTGTCCTATGTGCCATGGTTGTCCCTCTGTTGGACCTCTCAGTTGCAGAGATGCCCACTTGCTCGGGAGGACGCCCAAAGATCCAGACTCCAGACCGGTTGATGAAAAAAGCACAAGGTTTTTATTGAACGTTTGCGCAAATGGGCCCCCACCTCAGGCAGTGAGGAGCCCTGAGCGGCAGTTTCACACAGGTTATATAGGCAACGAATTAGCATATTCCTAATACGCATGCGTAGGATTGGTCAGTTCAGAGGGACCATTAGCATATGGGAGAACGCTGGAGAAGAATGCTGGTGGAGAGTGCTGGTGGAGAATGCAGAGATGGCACGGGATTGGCTGGTTCGGAGGGACAATTAGCATACCGGAGAATGCTGAGGGAGAGTTCTGAGGTGTTACAGGATTGGCCGGTCACAGTGACATCATAAGTGCGCGCCTAGAGACTCTCCGAAGGGGAGGGGCAGCTCTGCTCTGGGCGTGCCTAGAGATTCTCTGAAGGGGATTGACTTTTCCTTCCCAGAGAACGTCCTGCCCGCTAGACTCTGGGGAACATCTAACCTCTTAAGAAGCCCCTGATATTTGCCCAGGCCTAGTTTCTTGTCCCTCCCCCCGTAAGGGTCCTTCACCTCCCTTCCTCCCTAATGCCTCCACTGCTGCAGAGGAGGCTGGGGTGCACCTGCAGCTTCTGCGGTGACCGTCTCTGCCGGGCAAATGGCCAGCATCCGGGGAGCTGGCTGGGCAGGTTCCCTGGCCACTGATGAGTCTGCAGAAGAACTGCCGTGTACTGTGTGCCTGTGAGGCAGGCTTTCCTGGTGCCATCTGTTCCATCACAGTCCCCTCTCTCTGCTGCTGCTACTCCCTTCACTCTTGTCCCCCTCGGGGCGATTTCCTTGCCATAAAGTTTCTCCGTGACAGCTGAGGACTTCCTTCTGGGTGGCCACCCAAATGCCTCAAACTCCCCTCTCCTGCTTCCCTCTCTTCCGTAACTCTTACCAAAGTGTGCCTCTTCTTTAAAAAAAATATTTATTTGAAAAGCAGAGTTGAGAGACAGAGATAGAGATTCCATAAGCTAGTTCACTCCCCAAATGGCCGCTACAGCTGGGGCTGGGTCAGGCTGAAGTCAGGAGCCAGGAGCTTCTTCTGGGTCTCCCACACGGGTACAGGGGCCCAAGGACTTGGGCCATCTTCTACTGCTTTCCCAGGCACAGCAGCAGAGAGCTGGATTGGAACTAGAGCAGCCAGGACTTGAACAAGTGACCATATTGGATGCCGGCATCGATCACAGGTAGCCGCTTAACTCAGTATGCCACCATGCCAACCCAGTGTGTATTTTCTTAACTTCAGCCTTGAGTTCTGAGAAAATGGAATATTGTTCCTTCTTACATGTGGATTTGTGTATCCAATCAACTATCTCATATATCCAACGAGGCATATTTCACTATTTTTCAGTTTTTAACAGACTCATTGTAGTTCATAGATAAGATTCTAAGAATGCAATGACATTCCCCTCCCCTCCCCCCCTCCCCCCTCCCCCTTCCTTTCTTTCTTTCTTGTTTTTCAAATAGACTATTTTTAACTTACATTACAGTCAAGGGCTTAATGCTCCCCAGAACAAATAGTTCAACAAGCAAAAAGACAACAGTTTAGCAGGAAAGTAGGCAAGAGCTATAAACAATCCCACTTGAGCGTTTAAAAGAGTTCTCAACCCTAGCAGACAACATCAGATGTCTGATTCTCATCCAGGTATCTGCCTTCCCAAATGTTGACCAACTCAACGAAAGAAGCTGTATTTCCCGGTTTCTCAGGACAAGAACTCTCTGTCATCCCTGATTCCTCTACGTTTCTCATAGTCCATCTCCCATTCAATGGCGAATCCTGTGAGCCCAGCCTTTGAAATACGCTGAGTGTGGCTGCTTTGCACGTGTTCCACTGCAGCAACCTGACTAAGTCACTATCTTTTCTCACTGGGCCCATTTTGATCACTTCCTCAGGGCCATTCTTGCTCACTTGTCCCTCTGAGGTCTACAATCCACGCAGCAGATGTGGTTGGTTGAAGGGTGGCCCCTGAAAAGACGTGTCTGTGTCCCAACCTCCAGACTCTGGGAATGTGATCTAATTTGGAAAAGGCTTGTTTGTGAGTAACATTATGGTATAGGTCTCCAGATGAGCTCAGCCCAGATTATCAGCATGGATGGGTCCTGAACCCAGTGACAAGCATTTTACAAGAGACTCCCCATGGACATTGGTAGGGAGAAGAGGAAGCGATGCTAACAACACAGGCAGGGGTTGGAGTGAGGCAGCCACAGGGAGTACAGACAGCCACTGGAAGAGGAAAAGAAGGAACCTCCCTCCCCAGTGTCTGCAGGCAGGCAGCCCTGCTGACACTTTGGTTTCAGACTCTGGCCTCAAGAACAGTGAGAGGATGCATCTCTGTTGTTTTAAATCACCCTGTTTCTGAGGGGATGTCTTCTTGCAACCCCAGAAGGCTAACACAGCCCAAGGAACTCTGTGGGGCATCATGGCCTATACAACCTTCCAAGTTCCTCCTTCCCAACCTCAAAAGTGTATTTCCTCTAGCTTCCTTTGTAGGAGGTTGAATTAGGCTCCGCTCTAGGAGAGGGTGCTGAGCGTTGAAACCCACGTGTGGGAGGTGCCTCTCATCTCTGTCACACAGCATCAGCAGTGTCAGGTCAGCTATGCAAGGACCCACAGTGGCCCATTCAGAAGTGCCCAGACCATCACCAGACGGAATGTTAAGCACACACAATACGGGTAGAAAGGCAGAGAGCATTAGGACAACGGTTGGGGCACTAGGAAATTGTGGGGGAGGGGAGCCAGGATCTTGTTGGGTAGGTACACATTGTCATGTGAACTCCTTGAACATGGTTCCCTCTAGCTCATGTGCCTAGGGAGCTGTGGGAAATATGAGATTATACACCGGTATAGTGCTGTACAACTGTGAATTTTGGGGTTATTTTATTTGACTCCAAAAACCACATGAGAAGGATGGTGGAAACTTTCCCCTCCTGTTTGAGTTTCATATCTGGGAGAAGGGAAGTTCCTGGAAGAAGACGATTTACCTGAGGTTACACCATCTGTCAAAGGTTAAGCCAGAATTTACTTCTGGCATCCAAGTTATTTCTACATTAATTTTCTTAATTTATTTATTTATTTGAAAGAGTTACAGAGAGGCAGAGAGAGAGAGAGAGAGAGAGAGAGTGAGAGAGAGAGTCTTCTATCTGCTGATGTACTCCCCAAATAGCTGCAATAGCCAGAGCTGGGCCAACCCGAAGCCTGGATCCTGGAGCTTCTTCCAAGTCTCCCATGTGGGTTCAGGGGCCCAAGGACTTGGGCCATCTTCTACTGCTTTCCCAGGTGCATTAGGAGGGAGCTGGATTGCAAGTGCTGCAGCCAGGACTGGCACCAGTGTCCATGCTGTCCATGCTGTCACTGCAGGTGGCAGCTTTACCTGCTACGGCCACAGTGCCAGCCCTTATTTCTGCATTTTTTTAAAACTGTTTCAAACGTGCTAAAGATTTATTTGTTCAAGCCCCATCAAAGTTTCACTTTTGAATAGGAAAATAAAAAATATCTCTTGAGATATTGTCTTTACCACTTTGTTGCATTTACTGTTGTCCTGGGTCAATTAAAAATTCAGTACTGGAAATCAAATGCTCCGATTAAGTATAATTTTACATTCCACAAGAAATGCCAAGACGTCTGTCTGAAAAGGCAGTGCTGATTTTCATAGTCAATAAAATCAGGTGCATGTGCTGTGACTCCACCAGGAGACTTCGCAATGTGAATTTGATTGCACCATTTCGCTGATCAATCGACATGGGAACTGTGTGTGGAAAGAAAGATTAAAAGAAAAATGTCTCCTGCAAGTCATTTGTGACTCTTCAACGTGTTTACACAAACTTGCTCCGAGTTCTTTGTTTCTAGCTCTGAACAGGGCACGGAAGAGGGAAGGGCAGGGAACCAATCTACTGAAACTCTCGCGTGCTCTGGTCTTAATGCCAGTTATTTTGCTTTCATGGTGTCATTTCGTTCCGTCTTCACCCAACTCTGCTTGGCTGGGTTATTTATATTACTTTCATTGCAGATTAAACACACACATACACACATACAACCAGGATTGGGCATGGTGGCGTAACAGGTTAAGTAACCTCTTGGGATGCCTGCATCCCATATCGTAATGTGCGGTACAAGTTTTGGCTACTGTGTGCTTCCAATCCAGCTCTCTGCCAATGCACCTGGGAGGCAATGGAAGATGGCCCAAGCACATTGGACCCCTGCCACCCCTGTGGGAGATCTGGATAGAGTTCCTGACTCCTGGCTTTGGCCTGGCACAGCCCTAGCTATTGAAAGCCTTTGGGGAGTGAACCAGCAAGAACTCTCCCTCTCTTCTCTCTCCCACTCTCTCTCTCTTTCTGTCACTCTTTCAAATAAGCAAATCCATATTCCAAAAAAAGATATATAGTGGATAAATATCTTACCCAAATTCATGCAGTTTCTAAATGATGAAAAATCTTGTGGAACAAGGCACCATCCCATTCAGCTGTCCATCATTTTAGGTGCAGCCTGAACCTGCTATGGAACACCATGGACGAAGGAGGACTTCCCCTGAGGGTTTCTGTGTGGGAAACACTTTTTCCCCTGGATCTGGTGACCTGTCTGATTATTGGGTAAACATCAACAGCATGCACATCCTGAGTAATGTCCATGAGAAGTGAAAATGCGCCGGCTTCCTCAACACCGTCACTAGCAGAGTTCTTAATTAACCTGCCGATAAAGTCAATAGAGGAGCTCCCTGTTGTTGCAGAAATGAAGCCTATCTGATTACTTCTTCCTCTGGGACATTTTGGCCATTTGCACTCCTAGAAGTTTGGTTCTGAATTCTAAGACTTCCCCTAACCGATTGTGCTCTTCAAACATCCTTTCTCCACTGCTTGTATAAGCTCCTTACGTATTAACTCATCTCTGCCTCCTGGAAATCCTAAACTACAGGCGACTGTTTTTATTTTTCAGCTCAGTCGACTGACATTGACAGGCTCTTAGCACTTCACTTGCAATCACACTAGGAGTAAAATGTAGAGACAGGACTTGAACTCGCATCTTTGATCTTCGGTCCGACTGCCTTTCAAACAAATGCCTTGAGTTCCCAAATATTATAGAGAGGGTTGGATTGTCTCCCAGTGTTCTGCAGCGTACTGTAGCTGGTGTTCCAGGAGGAAAACGTGGCAGAGTAAACATCTGGTGCCGAGTTTGTGCTGCACCTTGGCTCCCTATTCACACCGTCGCCATACTCGAGCCTTCCCTTACGCACAGCCAGAGTGAATCACTTCAAAGCTCTCCGTCCCATTGTCTTTCTGTATCCAGCAGAAACTCTCCCTGGCTGTGAAGCAGACATTCTGATGTTTACTCTGAGTTTTCCCAGAAGGTCCCAGTCTCTTAGGACTAAAAATACCGTCACATCCTCCTCACATCCGGATACCAGAAGGGACCCATGGTGGCTGAGCAGAGAACCCGCCGTCGCCTCTACCACGGAGAACCAGGACAGCAAAGGGAGGACCGACTGCTCAGGGCACTGAGGAGGGAAAATTTCCCCACGGGAGGGACAGCAGCTCCACACAGCACAGACTCCAAGAGCCGGCAGAGAGGGAGGACCGGATCCCACCACGGCTCCTACCTGGCTCCCCGGCTGGGGGAATGCCGTCTTGTTGGGCAACTCCCACTATCACCACACACCAGCAGCCCCCACTACAGGAGAACTGCACAGTCCTCACCGGCCTTAAATCCTATCTAGAGAGCTGACTGGCGTCCCAATGACTGCTGTGTGGGAAAAAAAAAAGCTAACCCACTTCGCCTCTAGAGCCCACAGAGCCCCAGCTACACCCACTGCTAAGCTCCATTCTTAGGGAAGAGCAGCCAGCCCATTGCCAGCCGGAGCCGCCAGAGCCAGAGCCAGGGCGCTTCACAGGGCAGAGAGAGCAGGTCTCTCCGCTTGCCGCCACTGCAGGATTGCTGGGCACAGGCGGAGTGGTACTCATTCCCCCTGCCAGATCTAGACATTCCCTTCTGCTTCTTGGAGCAGCCAACACGGACACTCAGAGACCAGAACTGAGGGAGGCCCCCCGTCAGCATCTTCGCACAGGATCTTAGCAAGCCCCAGCGTGACCCCTGCATGCCCTGTGGGAACTGGGGGCGGTCCCTCCTGTGTCCCCTGTGGCTGTTGGGGCCACAGTCCCTGCAGGAACTCGCACTTACCACTGGGATCTGGGGGGCAGGGTGGGGGCCATCTCTGTTCCTCTGCTTCAGATCGTGTCTGCCAGTCTTGGAGGACTCCCACTTCATCCTGCCATGGGGCTACGACTGCTGGAGCTGTCACCCATGGAGTTATCCGTGTTCACCTCCACAGCTGGGGTATGGACCCCATCACATCCTGCAACTCTGGGTCTGTGACTCTGTTCTGTATGTCCCAGGGACGTCTGATCTCCCTCATCCACACCTGCACGGGCTAATGCACAATCCCCAGCATAACCTGTGGTCAGCCCATGCCATGTAGGTAAGGCAGCCTTACGTCCTGCAGCTCTGAGATGGTTGGACCTATGCTACACAGTCAGCTGAGTGCACCCGGTGGGGAGGGTCCTATCTGCATTCTGCCGCTCCACGTCATGTGCCTGGCGGAGCACAGACCCCAGCACAGCCTGCATGTGGGGTGGAGAACCTGGGCAAGTTCTCCATTGCATCCTGTATCTCTGGGATGGGGAGTGCCAGGAGCACAGTGCTGTTCTGGTGGGACCTGAACCTGCTCTGGCTCTCTGTTGTGCTACTGCAGACCCACAGGGCACAACCCATGGCATGACCTGTGCCTGTCTGCCTTGCACTCCAGCACTCGTAGTACTGCCTTCCTCAGCCACCTGGGTCTGCCCTGCGGGACCTGAAGACTCTACCAGTGCTCCACTCTTGAGGAAGACTCTACCCTCTTCCACTGCTCTAGGCCGGCACACACCAGTGCACAATCCACATGGGTACGGCACAGGGTCCCCTTCACACCTCCCATTTCTGGGCCGGGGATTTTGATGCCCCCAACTCACCCACTGCTTTCTGGGAGGACCTGGAGAAGCTCTCCTCACACAGTTCCAGAACCACAGCTACTGGTGTCACCGGACTCAGCATCACTCACCGTGTCTTGTGTCCTCCATGGTCCATAGCACCAGGCAAGCTGTATTTGACACACAACTGTCTCAGGCCTGAAGACACGCAGCTTTGGAAACGCATATCTAATTCAAAATCAGACTAGAACCTCCATGAACTGCTCCAGAATGCAATACCATGGCACACGTAGACACTGCCGACTTTGGAAACAGAAGAACACACTTCTGCGCTCCCCTGGGACTGAAGCCCAAGCAAGGACCCCATTGACACCTCATGCTCCATCTGAGCAAGCAAGTCTTTTCCAATGAAAGCTGCTCCATAAAGAAGGAACTCTTACACCAAACATGCAGACGTCAATGAGGGACGCAGGAAACATGAAGAGTCAAGAACACAGTAGTTCTCTACCAATAGATCTTGATTTGAAAGAAATCAATGAAATACCTGAAGAAGTCAGAACAATGTTCTTAGGGAATTCAGTGAGATGCAAGAGACTATAGGTATACAATTCAAAGAAGTGTGGGAAACAATCCATGATATGAATGAGAAATTCCACAAAGGGCTAGAAAACATGAAAATGAATCAGGGGCTGGCAGTGTGGCCCATTGGGTTAAGTTGATGCTTGCAACACTGGCATCCCATATTGGAGTGCTGGTTGGCATTCCAGCTGCTCTGCTTCTGATTTGACTTCCTGCTAATGCATCTGGGAAAACAGATGAGCCCAGGTACGTGGGTCCCTGCCACTTACATGAGACCTAATGGACCTCCAGGGTTCCTGGCTTGGGCCTGTTCCACTCCCAGGTGTTCCACCCATTTGTGGAGTGAATCAGTGGGTAGAAGGGTTTTTTTTTTTTTTTTCTGTCTGTCTCTCCCTCTCTCCATTGCTCTGTCTTTTGAATAAATAAAATAAATCTTTATTAAAAAAGAAAACAGAGGGTTGGAAAAAGATTTATCATGTAAATAGAAAGCAAAGAGAGGCCAGTGCTGAGGCTCATTTGACTAATCCTCCACCTGCGGCGCCGGCACACCAGGTTCTAGTCTCAGTCGGGGTGCCGGATTCTGTCCCGGTTGCCCCTCTTCCAGTCCAGCTCTCTGCTGTGGCCCGGGGGTGCAGTGGAGGATGGCCCAAGTGCTTGGGCCCTGCACCCACATGGGAGACCAGGAGAAGCACCTGGCTCCTGCCTTTGGATCGGCGTGGCACGCTGGCTGTAGCAGCCATTTGGGGGTGAACCACTGGAAAAGGAAGACCTTTCTCTCTGTCTCTCTCTCTCACTGTCTAACTTTGCCTGTCAAAAAAAAAAAAAAGCAAAGAGAAGGAGAAATAACTATATTCATATCAGATAAAAACAGACTTTAAATCAAAAACTGTAAAAAGAGACAAAGACATTATGTAATGTTAAGCAAATCAATCTGGCAAGAGTATAAAACAATCCTGAAACATAGATATAGATATAGATATAGATATAGATATAGATATAGATATAGATACATATATATATGCACTCAACAGAAGACCACTCAGATGTACAAAGCAAATATTATTAGACCTAAATGGAGAAATAAACACCTATACAATATTATTGGGGACTTCAACCCCCCCTTGTTATCAATGGACAGATTACACAGCCAGAAAATCAATGAAGACATGTCAAAGTTGAACCGAACTGTGGAGCAAATGTACCTAAAAGACATTTACATCATGTTTCATCCAACAGCTATAGAATACTTCTCAACAGCACATGAAACATTTTCCAGGATAGATGATGTATGAGTCCACACATCAAGTCTCAGGAAATTTTTAAAAATAGAAACCGCACCATATGTCCTCTCAGATGACAAAAGAATAAAACTGGAAACCGACAGCAAAAAGAACAATGGATAATTCACAAATACATGAAAATTGAACATGCTCCTGAATGAGCAATGGGACATTGGGGAACTTAAAAAGGAAATCAAGAAATTCCTTGAAACAAATGAAAAATAAACTACAACATATGAACATATGTGGGATACTGGGAGGAAAGTTTTAGGAATAAGTGCATATGTTAAAACATAGAAAGATGTCAAATACGGCTGACATTGTGGAACAGCAGGTTAAGCTGCCACTTGTAATGATGGCACCCTATGTTGGAGTGTCAGTTTGAGCCCCAGCTACTCCACCTCCAAGGCAGCTTCCTACTAAATGTACCTGACAAGGCAGTGGAAGATGGCCCAAGCACCTGGGCCCTTGCTACCCAGGTGGGAGATCTGGATGGACTGTGAGGCTGCTGACTTTGACCTGGCCAACCCCAGACCCTAGCAGTCACTTGGAGAGTAAACCAGTAGATGGAAGAGTTCTCTGACTCTCCTTCTCTATGGCATTCTGCCTTTTAAATAAATAAATGAGTATTTTGTAAACCAAGAAAGATTTCAAATAACTGTTCTAACAAAGTACCTCAAGAACTTGGAAAGGAACAAAGGAATCAAGCCCACAGGGCCAGCGTTCTGGCACAGTGAGTTATGCCGCCAATCTGCAATGCTGGCATTCTATATGGGCACTGGTTCCTGTCCCAGCTGTTCTACTTCTAATCCAACTCCCTGTTAATGCACCTGGGAAAGCAGCAGAAGATGGCCCAAGTGCTTGGGCCCCTGCCACCCCTACGGGAGACCCAGATGGAGTTCCTAGCTACTGACTTCAGCTTGTCCCAGCCACGACCATTGAAGCCATTTATGGAGTGATCCAGCAGATGGAAGATTTCTCTCTTTCTCTCTCTCTCTCTTTCTCTCTGTAACTCTGCCTTTCAAATAAACAAATAATTAAAAAAAAAAACTAAACCCCAAATTATCAGGAGACAAAATTAAGGATGAGGGCAGAAATAAACAAAATTGAAGCTGAAAAAGTTTTTCTGAAAAAAGAGAAACAACATTGAAAAGTTTTTAGCCAGCCTAACAAGAAAACAAGAGAAAGAAAACCTCAATAAGCAAAATTAGAGATGAAAATGGAGACATAACAACTGATATCACAGAAATATAAAGGGTCATAAGAAACTACTACAAACAACTATGTTAACAAATTTGAAAATCTCAAAGAAATGGATAAATTCCTAGACACATGCAACTTGCCAAGATTAAATCAAGAAGATCTATAAAATCTAAGTAGTCCAATAACAAGTGATGAGACTGAGGCAGTAATTAAAAGCTTCCTATCAAAGAGAAGGCCATGACCCAATAGCTTTACAACTCTATTCTACAAAACATTTAAAGAGGAGTTAACTGGAATACTTTTCAAACTATTCCAAAATATTGAAAAGAAAGGGACTCTGCCACTCTGCCAAACTCTTTTTATGAGGTCAGCATTATTACTCTGATACCAAAACCAAAGACACAACACAAAAATAAAACTACAGACCAATATCTTTCATGAACATAAACACAAAACTTCTCAAAAAAATTAGCAAACTGAATCCAACACTGAAGTAGAAAGATCATTCATCATGATCAAATAGATTTATTCCAGAGACAGCTCAATATTTGAAATCAATACATGTAATAAATCACATCAACAGAATGAAGAACAAAAACTCTAATCATCTCAATAAATGTGGAAAAAACATTTGATAAGATTCAACATACCTTCATGATAAAAACTCTCAACAAATTAGGTATAGAAAGAACATATCTCAAAATTTTAAAGGTTATGTATAACAAACCCACAGCCAATCTCATCATGAGAATGCATAACCTGAAAGCATTTCTACTAAAATCTGGAGCAAGACAAGGATGTCCTCTTTCAGTGCTCTTGTTCAGTGTAGCATTGGAAGTCTTAGCAAAGGGAATTAGGAATAAAAAAGAAATAAAGGGCATTGAAATCAGAAATAAAGCGATCAAAATATCCATCTTTGCAGATGATGTGATTTTTCACATGGAAAAAAGTGAAACACTGTTAGAACTCATAATCTGATTCGGCAAAGTTGCAGGATACAAAATCAATATACAGAAAACAGAAGCATTTTTATATACAATAATGATCTTGCTGAAAGGAAAGTCAATAAAGAAATTCCATTCACAATAGCTACAATATAATTATATATTTAGAAATAAATTTAAAGAAGTAAAACATTTCTATAATGAAATTATAACATTTGATGAAAGAAATGATCAAGTATAAAAAATAGAAAGATATTCCTTCTTCCTGGATTAGACAAATTTGAAGTAAAAAATGTCCATATTTCCTAAAGCAATCCACAGATTCAATGCAGTCCCAATCAAAATAAGAATGACATTCTTTATAGAATTAGAAAAAGCAACCTCAAAATCCAGGATAGCTAACACAATGCTGAACAAGTAATAAATAAATAAAGCTGGAGGCATCACAGTGCCCGATTTCAAGGCATACTATAAAGCTACAGTAACTAAAACAATATAGCATTGGCATAAAAACCTACTCATAGATCAACGGAACACAATAGAGAATCCATGTAGTACACTCAACTCAATTTTTTTTTTTTTGACAGGCAGAGTGGACAGTGAGAGAGAGAGACAGAGAGAAAGGTCTTCCTTTTGCCGTTGGTTCACCCTCCAATGGCCACCGCGGCCGGCGCACCGCGCTGATCCGATGGCAGGAACCAGGCACTTATCCTGGTCTCCCATGGGGTGCAGGGCCCAAGGACTTGGGCCATCCTCCACTGCACTCCCGGGCCACAGCAGAGAGCTGGCCTGGAAGAGGAGCAACCGGGACAGAATCTGGAGCCCCGACCGGACTAGAACCCGGTGTGCTGGCGCCGCTAGGCGGAGGATTAGCCTGTTGAGCCACAGCGCCGGCCCACTCAACTCAATTTTGACAAAGGCTACAAGAACCTACGTTGAAGAAGAGATAGTCTTTTCAATAAATGGTGCTAGCAAAGCTGGATATACATATGCGGAAGAATGAAGTGGTCTCTACCTCTCAATGTATACAAAAATCAACTCAAGATGAATCAAAGACCTAAATGTAAGACCTGAAACTATGAAATTGCTAGAAGAAAACACGAAGGAGGCACTTGAAGACATTGGTGTAGGCAATGAATTTTTGGATGCGACCCCAAAAGTGCAGGCAACAAAAGCAACCCTAGACAAATAGGATTACATCCAATTCAATAGCTTCTGCACAGCAAAAGAAACAGTCAGTAGAATTAGGAGGTGTCTGACAAGATGGGAGAAAATATTTGCAAGCTATTTCTTACATGATAGTAGCATAAACTTCAGAATATAACAGAAACTTAGAAACTCAACAGAAAACCGCCCAATCCAGTTAAGAAATGGGCTAAGGATTTGAACGGACAGTTCTCAAAAGAAGAAATACAGATGCCCAATAAAGATATGGAAAAGTGATCAATTTCTGTAGTCATCAGGGAAACTCAAGTAAAAATCTCAATGAGATACCATTTTACCCCTGTTGGAATGGCTGTTATCAAAAGAACAGAACACAACAAATACTGGAGAGGATGTGGAGAAAGCATAGCCCTTATACACCATTGGTGAGAATGTAAATTAGTGCAGCCAGTATAGAAAGCAGCATGAAAATTTCTTCAAAAACTGCAGGCAGAACTGTCAAATGACACAGGAAATCCCGCCACTGGGTATATGGCCAAAAACGTGTGAAGTCATTGTATCAGTGACACCTGCTCCACCATGCTTATTGCAGCAGCTTAATCACAGCCAAGGTATGGAGCCATCATCAGATGAGAGGATAAAGAAAATGTGCTCTATTTAGACAATGGAATGCCATTCAGCCATAAAAAAAATCATAAAATCCCGTCGTTTGCAGCAAAATGGATGGAACAGGGGGACAGCATGTTAAGTGAAATAAGCTAGACACAGAAGAACGGCTACTGTCTGTTCTCCCTCATGTGTGGGAGCTAAAACACACTCAACCAGAACGTAGAGGCTGGGAGGGATAACGCAGGGGGAGTCTGGATAGCAGATTTCAAATCAGTTTGCATGAGTAAGTTCCTAGTGTGACACAGTATGGAGCAGACACTATCGTTCACAACAATCTGGTATATATTGCATGAACAAATAGAAGAGAGAAGCCCCAAGCCTCCAGTCATAAAGCAATGTCAATGGCGGGGAACCAGTGGGGCCAGCATGGTGGTGCAGCGGGTTAAGCTGCCATTTACAATGCAGATGTCAGAATCAGAGTGCAAGTTCAAGTCCTAGTGGCTCCACTTTGGATCCAATTTCCTGCTTATGCACTTGGGAAAGTAGCAGATGATGACTCAAGTACATAGGTCCCTGCTACCCATGTTCGGGTCTCATATGGAGTTCCTGGCTCCTGGATTCCTCTCTCAATAGATGATAGATAGATAGATATAGATATAGATATAGATATAGATATATATCCTTCTCTCTAAATATATCCTTCTGTCTCTGTCGCTCTGCCTTTCATATAAATAAATAATTAACTTTTGAAAAAATGAGAGGGGAGACTCTGATTACATTGTTTTGATTGGTAGACATTGCATACGTGTATCAAAATAACACACTGTAGCCCAGAAATATGTACAACTATTGTTAATTAGAATCTTTTTAAAAATCCAGAGACCTAGCACACCTTTAGGCTTTTGTACCTATAACACATTTTTTTTTCTTCTTTATATATTTTTTTCTGTTGGACCAATTTTATAAAGAAGGAAGTGGCATCATTAAGCTAAGGACTAGTGTTCCATTTCTACATTGAAAAGTAGCTTCCCCATTAAATGGCAAATCCTTCATCTCAAAGGTTGAATAGTACAGCCCTTGAAAAAAAAGACTTCCAGCTGTTACATTTAAGGGGCTGGACAAAAGGCCAGTCCCAGAATATCCACTGACGCAAGGTGGGGATGTATTTTTATTTGATGTCAAATTGAAAACATGTTCACTCGTGCTCTGTGTTCATGCCCTAAAACTAGGTCCCGTGGATACAGAGGCATGTGCGTGAGCACCTAGGTGGCACAGAGCCAGCCCATGGGACCGTAGAGAGCATCTTGCTCTTACCCCACCCACCTGAGGATAAGCATGGGAGCAAAGGCTGTTTTCTGGCATGATTTTGTGGTCACAAACTCCTTCCCCAGGAAGAACGGGAATGAGTAGGGGAAGCCGACCGGACTGTTGCTCCAATCCCTCTGCCTCATCCATCACCTTGACCATCCTCATCACGCCACGCCTCTCTCGACCTCCGTCACCCAGCTCTGCCCTCCTCCCAAAAGCTCCTCCAACCACTGCTGTGGCACTTTTTTTTTTCCTTCTCCTGCCTGTTCTTATTTCTCCAGGGTGAGGCTTTCTCACGTTCAGGCTTTTAGTCTCTGCTTTTGTAATCTCTGCTTTATGAAGTCTTTTCTTCTCAAAAGCTGTTGAGGGAAGAAATGATGCCCTGCCTTGTGCCAAATATAGCTGGTCTTCACCAGAGTCTTATTCGCAAAAAACAGAATAGGAATCTGAATGGTCCTCAGCCAAGTTTTGCTGTAAAATGCCTTGCTGACTCATTCGTCCATGTGTATCTGACTCAGCAATAGCAGTAACCATCTTATGTGTGTATTTAGAGATGACTAAGCAATCTGAATGCCTGACTCTGAGCTTCTGGCCAGCTTCAATATCCAATGGGAAGCCACGTCCCTGAGACTTTTGACTTGTGTGTCTTGCTCTTTCAAAACATAAACCATCATGGAGGGTTGCATGGCAGTCCTGGTCACACATCTCATAGGAGCTGCCAAAAACCAAACAGGAATTTGCTGATCCTGATGCCAAGTCTGTGACTTCCAATCAGGAAAGCAGAGCCACATCTCAAGTCACCTGGAGAGCTCATGCCAACTCCAATGCAGCCCACAGTGGTGTCTTGGGCTTGCTTTAGTTGAGCATGGGAAATTGAATGGCAGCAGCTCCAGGCATCAGGAGGATCTGAGAATAAAGAATCAGGATGGAAAGTCTAGGTGAGGTAGAAGAAGCTAAAAGTCAGATATGGTCTTGGGATGAAAGGCAGTGGGGAAATGGCAAAGAGTCCATTAAAGTAACCTTGGTCTCAGAAGCGACCTCTCGACCCAATGCAGGCCTGGAATAGCAACATTAAATTCTGTTCTAGGTGAACCGGGCAGCCAAAGTGGCCATGAGATGCCGTGGCTGTAGCTGGAGGCCATGAGATAAGCAGAAACAAGAATCAGATTTTGCTGGCCCTTGACCTAACAAGGTAGGGACAGGACTCAGGGCAAGCAGTGACTGAGGGTCTGCCTGCTTGAAGTGATTCTGTCTCAAATAAGAGCCCCCTACTGATGAAGCTCTACTGCCGTTTGCCCAGATGTCTTGTCTGAGAGCTCTGTTAGGTTTGACTTCTCACACAATTCACTTTGTCATCTCTGAGCAGTTGCTAAGTCCTCGTGAAGTCTTTGCCTTTTCCACCCTTCCCAGGACTTCCGTAACACTGATGGAGCTCTACTTGTTTCAACCAATCCATCATCCACTTAGCAGTTCTTGCGCTCTCTCTCTCTCTCTCTCTCTCTCTCCAGGTTCTCGCTGTCAGTCTATACTGCATGGCACCAGATGCAACTGCAACTTCTTCAGATTTAGAAATCTGTGTTTTGTAAGTTAATGATCTTTAATTCTTGCTATAGTTTTCAGAATTACGTCTAAATCCTTTAACTCAGCTTTGAGCAGTTCCCTGATCTGGCCCCAGCCCATTTTTCCTTACCTAATCTCACATCCTGTCTCAACAAAGCTGTCTCCATGGAGGCTAATCCATCCACTGTAGATCATTTCTGTTAATTTTCCGTTTTTAAATGAAGATTTACTTTCTTATTTGAAAGTTAGGGTGAGAGAGAGAGAGAGAGAAATCAATCTTCCATCTGCTGGTTCACTCTCCAGATGGCCACAGTGGCCAGATCTGGGCCAAGCCAAAGCCAAGAGTTTCTTCCAGGTATCCCACATGGGTAAAGGGGTCGAAGCACTTGGACCATCTTCTGCTGATTTTCCCAGGCCATTAACAGGGAGCTGGATCAGAAACAGAGCAGGCCGGCGCCGTGGCTCAATAGGCTAATCCTCCGCCTGCGGCGCCGGCACACCGGGTTCTAGTCCCAGTCGGGGCACCGGATTCTGTCCGGTTGCTCCTCTTCTAGGCCAGCTCTCTGCTGTGGCCCGGGAGGGCAGTGGAGGATGGCCCAAGTGCTTGGGCCCCTTTACCCGCATGGGAGACCAGGAGAAGCAGTTGGCTCCTGGCTTCGGATCAGCGCGGTGCGCTGGCCACAGCGGCCATTGGGGGATGAACCAACAGAAAAAGGAAGACCTTTCTCTCTCTGTCTCTCACTCTCACTGTCCACTCTGCCTGTCAATAAAAGAAAGAAACAGAGCAGCCGGGACTCAAACCAGTGCCCATATGGAATGCTGGTGTCATTTCTCCGACGCCACAACACTGCCCCTCTGTCAGTTTTTGTCTTATAATCAGTCCCCTTTATACCTATGGCCAGACACAGCGTCTTCCACCTGGATTCTCCCTCACTGCTGCTCTCACCAGCCTGCCCTCACTTCCTAAAACCCTGCTCACCTCTTCTCTCAATTTCTATGGACTCAGCCCTGACGTTTAGCATTTGTTGACTATTGCACTATCTTGGTACTTTTTATATCGCCCTTCTCTAGTTAGTTAATTCTTCAAGTTTCTCCTACTGCATCCTGGTAGCCAAGCAGCTCTGGGGATCCTACCTTGTGTTCATTGATCTCTGCCAAAGCACCTAGCTCTGTGACAGGTGTGTACGAAATATTTTGTTAATAAGCAAATGTTCCCTTTCAAAAGCACTGAGACCTACAAACTCTCATGGCTGCCATTATGTTTAATGCATCAACGCAGCATTCAGTTCTAGTATGTAGATGCCTAGGAAACTTGGAGCTGCCTTCTCTCTCGTGGGGATGTTTGTGGGGATCTATTACCCTCGGCCCTGAAGGTTCCCGGGGACCAGTAAAGAGTGTTTGCAAGACAGCCTCCCAAGGTCGTAACTTCTGCAAAGAGGCTTCTGCACCCATGGTGCTCTCTGCATATGCTAGGCTTCAAATGGGTACCCGGGGCCTCTTTAACAGAATGCATCAACCATCACTGGCACACGGATGCTGATTGACTTCTCTGGTTCAGATATTTTCAGCGTGAATCAACTTTAGACATGCCCACAGATCGACTCAATCTAGGAGGCTCCTGTCCACTTCTCACATCTGTACTGTTAAACGCACTTGAACTGCTTGCCCCAGCACTTCTTTGTCCCTTGAGGGTACAGGACTAAGGCAGGCTAGGTCATGACTACCCAAGGATACGGAAATCTAGGAAGGAGGGTAATTAATAGCACCTTTCCTCTCTCTCTTCACTTGAGCATGCGAAGCAGTTTGACAAAAGAAAATGGCAGCCAAGGGTAACCTTTTCATGATAAAACCCGGAAAGAAGGAAATGACACAGGAGACTGCTTCAAAAAAGAAAAATTCATGGGCAAATGGAACGCCAAGACAAGTTTATTTTGTTGCAAAAAAGTTTGAAATTCATGCATAGTTTGTTTTTTCATAATATGCATTTTTTCCATGACGTTTGTGGAAGTCTTTAGATGTGGGTATTTCGTCTTTCTAATGCTGTAGGCTGAGGCAGGCTGGCTTAGACACATGTCGAGGGCCGTGCTGGGTCAGGGCAGCCCTCCAGGCTCTCTGAGACTCACCTGATGCCCTTTTAGATCTAAGACCATCCCTGCAAGTGGACTGTGAGCTATGTGAGGAATAAACGCCAGGCAGTTTATTCTTCTCCAGTTTTCCATCAGATTAGCAGAAGCAGGGGCAGGAAGAAGCCAAGGATGTTACTTTCCCTGTGCTTCCCCAGGTGGGAGGGAGCATCGCAGGCAGGAGGGAAAGTCCATACTCCAGGACTGGAGATCTCCTTGTGTCAGCCCTGAGCCTAGAGTTTCTGTTCACTTCCTTCCCTGTGAGGTTGAGAACACTCCTAGGTAACTCTTCCCTGTCTCTCCGACAGTGTATTACTGACGTAATCGAGGACTGTCTCTCCGACAGTGTATTACTGACGTAATCAAGGACAGAGCAACAGTGGATTTAGGATTGCAGAGAATGAGAGGATAGGGTGCTAGCTTCCAAAACGGGGACAAGTTGAGAATGTGAATAACCCAAGAATTCCAACCCAGGTGCTGGAAAGATGCTCACGCCAACCCTGACGTTGGCTTAGGCGGGGCACTTGGAAGCTGAATCCTGCAGCAGAACCTTGCACTCCCTTGTCAGAAAAGCGGCCAGAGGCAGGAAAGCTCACATTGCTAAGCACAGGTGTGCCAACAGTTTGCTGTGCCTTGGCTGGGTGCTTAGCAAGGACCAGCTGCTGATTTCAAGGCTCAATCTGGCCGGCACCACGGCTCACTTGGCTAATCCTCCACCTGCGGCGCTGGCACACCAGGTTCCAGTCCCAGTCGGGGCGCCGAATTCTGTCCTGGTTGCCCCTCTTCCAGGCCAGCTCTCTGCTGTGGCCCGGGAGGGCAGTGGAGGATGGCCCAAGTGCTTGGGCACCCACATGGGAGACCAGGAAAAGCACCTGGCTTCTGGCTTCAGATCTGCGCAGCGCACCGGCCATAGCAGCCATTTCAGGGGTGAACCAATGGAAGGACGACCTTTCTCTCTGTCTCTCTCTCTTACTGTCTAACTCCACCTGTCAAAAAAAAAAAAAAAAAAAAAGGCTCACTCTGACATTAGTGGCAAGAAATAAAAAAAAAAGAAAAATGAATAACAGCCTGTTCCTTTTTTTTAAAAAAAGATTTATTTATTTGAAAGTCAGAGTTACACAGAGAGAGGAGGGGCAGAGAGAGAGGAGGGGCAGAGAGAGAGAGGTCTTCCATCTGCTGGTTCACTCCCCAATTGACTGCAATGGCTGGAGCTGAGCTGATCCGAAGCCAGGAGCCAGGAGCTTCTTCCAGATCTCCCACGCGGGTGCAGGGGCCCAAGGACTTGGGCCATCTTCTACTGCTTTCCCAGGCCACAGGAGAGAGCTGTATCGGAAGTGGAGCAGCCGGGTCTTGAACCGGCTCCCATATGGGATGCTGGCACTGCAGGCCAGGGCGTTAACCTGCTGCACCACAGCATAGGCCCCCCATTCTTTTCTTATCATGTCTGCTTGTTCACCTCTCACCATCTGCAGGCCCACAGTTCTGGGGAGGGTGACTTTTCCTGGTTGAAGAGAGAGAGCCTCTTCTAAGCACCAAGCCCCACGCTGGGGGACTTAACCCATTGAAGTTTCTCCGGAACATTTTTGAAAAATGGGCACAGTCATTTCCAAGAGAGCAGCGTTAAAGAATTCTCTCAAGGTCACAGAGCTGTTAGGTTTTGGAGCTAGGCATTGAATCAAGGACTCGCTGGTTCCAAAACTAATTTTTTTCCTCGCTATGGTAGTCTCCAACCCCTAGGGTACAACAGAATAAAGGCTGGCTGTTGGAGACCCACCTCGCTGTCTATCCAGTCAGTGACCGAGGGCAGGCTGCTGTCTGCTCTTGCTTTTTTATCTGCTTGGTGTCTGCAGCTCTAGGCTGTTGTAAGGAATAAAGGAGGTTATTCCTGTAAAAGCATCATGTGAATGGCACAGGCGCGCGGAGTAGAAGGGACTCCAGTTTAGCCCTCACTGCCCGTGTCGCATCTCAGGAGAGATGGGTTGAGCTACAGATACATCAGATGCTGACCCTGCTCCCTGTTTGGCCCTGGCACCCCCTGTGCTTGCTCCCAGGTCCTAGCTCTGAGCGCTCTGACCATCTCCTGCCCTCTATTCCCTCTGTCCCTGTGGGCCACACAGGTGCGGAAAGTGTTCTGACATCCGTGCGCGTAGTGAGTGAAGGCAAAGACTGGGCATAAACAAACGACTTTACCTTCTCCATGGAGAGCAGGTGTTGTGGGAGGATGGAGGTCAGGCAGGGAGATAACTCAAGCAGACATGACACACGGGGTAATGAGTTCATTCTCCTCGTGCGCATAAATCAAAGGCAAAATTGCTGCTGATGTGAGTGTTGGTCAAGTTCATCTCAGCTTGTGCATGCATTTCCTCGGATTAATTCCTTTTTTGGGGTGGGTCTTAAATAACAAGTTTCTGATCCTAAAAAGCCCAGGAGAGAAATAACTCACTTCCGAAGGAGCAGGGGAAGCAAAGGAAATCACGTGCACTAATAAATATAAAATGCCAGGAAATTCAACCACAAAATGCAGGCTGAACTTCAGTAGGAAAGGGAAGCCATGCGGAGACACTGGAGACCCTGAGAGGAGGCAGGAGGCCAGCAGGGTGGGCTCACAGCCAGGAGCAGGCAGCGGCCTGAAGTCAAGGACCCTTCTGCATCTGAGGCCAGCCTTCCTGCCGGCTGTGCGAGATGAAGGTTGTGAGACTAAATTAATCTAAAAATTACATGTTGGGGCCTGGTTATGGCGCCGCCAGTGGTGCTGCATCCCTTATGGATGCCAGTTCGAGTCCCGGCTGCTCTACTTCCCATCCAGCTCTCTGCTATGGCCTGGGAAAGCTGCAGAGATGGTCCAAGTGCTTGGGTCTCAGCACCCAGCTGGGAGACCCAGATGGAGTTCCAGGCTCCTGGCTTCACTGTAGCCCAGTTCCAGCTGTTGCAGCCATTTGAGGAGTGAACCAGTGGATGGAAGACCTCTCTCTCTCTCTCTCTGCCTTTCAAATAAATAAGTCTTTAGAACATTAACTACTTATAATTGTATGATGCTCATTGCATAGCTGAGTTAGGAATTGAATATCTTTCCCTCTATACAAAAGTCAGACTTTTCACCAGAATTTTAAAACAGAAACTAAACCTGCATGAACAGAGTTAAAGTTTTCAGAATGGAAAGAAAAACCTCTTTTCACATAAATGCAGGACAGGGAAGAAACAAATGCCTCTAAGGAGCAGAAACCCTCAAATCTGGGTCGCGAGCAAGGCTGGAGCAGAGGGCACCTGCTGGGCTTGCTTCCAGGAGGCATTTCTTAATGTGCGTGGCGGGACCCAATTTCACTGTTCTGGGTTCCCTGGCCTTCTCTAACCTCAGAGTCCAGAGGCGTAACAGAGCAGAAGGGCTTTGGGAAGCAGTGGAGGCTCCCAGGGCCTCCAAGAAATTCCAGATCAAGGGCCTTTGGCAAGACGCTGAGACCTCATGCCCCCAGGAGTGAGTGAGAGGCTTGGATTAATTCACTTCCCAACAAGGGGCTGCGCCCGGGTCGGGGAGGTGGGGAGAATTTCATCCGTGGGCCTGTTTAGAGTTACCAGTGCAGGGTTTGTTTTCTTTTCTTAGAGATGTATTTATTTATTTGAAGGCAGAGTTACAGAGAAGCAGAGGCAGAGAGAGACAGAGAGAGATCTTCCATTCTCTGGCTCACTCCACAGATGGTCGCCATGGCCGGAGCCATGCCAATCTGAAGCCAGGAGTCTTCTTCCAGGTCTTCCCACGTGGGTGCAGGGGCCCAAGGACTTGGGCCATCTTCTACTGCTTTCCCAGGCCATAGCAGAGAGCTGGATCGGAAGTGGAGCAGCTGAGACTTGAACCAGCGCCCATATAGGATGCCGGCACTGCAGGCAGTGGTTTACCCGCCATGCCACAGCACCGGTGCCTAGAGCATGGTTTTCAAGTTCTCTTCCGATAATGCCTACACCCAGGGCATCCTCCTCCACCACTCCTCCTTGGCCCCCTTGCCTGGAATTCTCCCCCAGCTCCTGAAGACATCGGCTTTTCAGTTCCTTTTCCACACCTAGAAGCGTCTTCCTTTCTTCCCCCTATTTTTCCCCTTGGGTTTGGAGCGGTAACAAACCAGGTCAGTGTCGCGTTTCCAGTGAACAGGCGATCTGGCAGATTGGCAGGCAGAGAGGCAGGCCTTCCTCTGCCAATTCCTGAGTGCTGCTGAACGCAGTAAACTCCGCCATGACTTTGATAATGTGAAGAAATGGCTTGAAACAAAAATCCAAGTGCCAGCCACACAGAGGAAGTGACAGCTGATCCATTAGGCCTTGCTTCTTTGCTGGTCCCCTGTGGCTTATTCAGAATCCGGCCCCAAGTATTCATTTGCAACCTGCTAAGAGCCCTGTGAACTTGGCTAAACACCAGTAAATACAAGTCAGCTCATTTCTGAACGCTCGTCCCCTTGTTGTCCTGTTTCCCTCTGGTGTGTACAGAATTTTCAAAGAGCTCAGAGGTTGCTCCGCTCATCCTGGTTAGCAGCTTGCCTCGGTGGGAAGCCCCCAAGCACCGAGGGTGGCCGCACTTGCATTTCAGCAGCTGAGGCTGCAGAGCATGGGAGGGAAATGGCCCAAGGACAGAAACCACAGAAGTGTGGAGTCTCAGCCCAGGGGCAACCTCGACTCGCTTTTCCTCTGGCCCACTTAGAAACAATTTGCTCAAGGTTTATTGTTTGGAGTGGGGAAAAGGGAAAAAAAAAGCATGAACAAAGGATCAGGAAAAAAATTATCAAAATCCATGCTCCATTTCATAGCGTTTGGGTGTTTAAGTATGTTTGGCTTGGGAGTCTCATGTGCCTTCCCGGGAGAAGTGTTAACACATCCATCTTTACACTGCGTTCTAAGGATACCTTCTCTTTGTCACTCACCATCTGAGACTCACGGCAGATTTTCTTTTCATTTTTTTCTAAAGATTTATTTATTTATTTATTACACAAAGAGATAAGGAGAGACAGAGAGAGAGAGAGAGAGAGAGAGAGGTCGTCCATCCCCTGGTTCACTCCCCAGATGGCCACAATGGCTGGAGTTATGCTGATCTGAAGCCAGGAGCCAGGAGCTTCTTCTAGATCTCCCACATGGGTTCAGGGACCCAAGGATTTGGGCCATCTTCTACTGCTTTCCCAGGCCATAGCAGAGAGCTGGATCGGAAGTAGAGCAGCCAGGTCTCAAACTGGCGCCCAAATGGGATGCCGGCACTGCAGGGGGTGGCTGCACCCGCTACGCCACGGTACTGACTCCCTCACAGCAGGTTTTTGTGGCCCAGTGACATTCCTGCTCAGAGATCCTAAGGTTCAGGGCAAGCACATAACACGTAGAGAGGTCAGACAACAGCATTGCTGAGCCTGTGGCTCCAGGAGCCCATCGTGGGGTTGGAGGGTGAAGGAGGAGGAGAAGGAGAGGAGGACGAGACAGCAGCTTAGGAGACAGCACTCACCTGTGCCCTCAGAAAGAAGCCTAACCTAGAATAGGGGCTCAGAGCCATGGGGACTCCAGGGACCAGATGGAAAGGGAAGGAAAAAACACAGGGATCCCTGAAAGGGGGAGAAGGGAGAAACACACATGATGTCATCTTGAAATGTTGCATTTGCCGGATACCTTGCCCAACCTCACTGAGTACTCTGGGCACTTTTATACAAACTATACCACTCCAGGCTCAGTCTCTTGATTGGTTCACATAGCACAGACCTTGACCAATCAGGAGAGCTTCCTTCTTCAGAAACATAAAAATCTCGAGTCAAGAAGAACTGGCTGACATCTCTCTCAGGATCCCTCCCGGTTGCTGGGGGCTTTCTCTGCTTCTTACAATAAACTTTCTATGCTTGGCTCACTCTTCCTTATCCACATGCCTCATTCTTTATGGTCACGAGACAACAGACCCAGCAGAGCGGAGAAGCTGCAACACACAGGGTTACAACACAAGGAGCTGAGCTGTTTCTAAAGAATCCAGAAAAAAGAGCTGGCACTGTGGCACAGCAGGTGACAGCCCCAGCCCCAGCCTGCAGCACCCACGTAGGCACTGGTTTGAGTCCCACCTGTTCCCTTCTGATCCAGCTCCCTGTTAATGTGCCTGGGAAAGCAGTGGAAGATGGCCCAAGTCCTTGGGCTCCTGAACTCACGTGGGAGACCTGGAAGAAGCTCCTAGCTCCTGGCTTCAGGCTGGCCCAGCCCCCATCATTGAGACCATTTGGAGAGTGAACCAGCAAATGGAAGACCTCTCTCTGTAACGCTGCCTTTCAAATAAATAAAAAGAAATATTTAAAAAAAAGAATCAGGAAAAACAGAAGAATGTCTCGGGGATGAGACACAGACCCCAGTGACCGGAGCTGTAGACTCCTCCTGCCACCACTACTGCTGCAGAGGGGCCCGGAAGTTGCACGCCTGAGGATGAGCAAGGAATTCTAGGACAAGGGGGTCACTAGTCTCCAGGTGGTGCACTTTGGGGAACAAGCAGCTTTTCAAGGAAGGTTTTTAAAGGCAAAGACTCCAAACAAGGCAGAATCCACATTCAACAGGTTTTTATGGAGTTCCCATGACACAGCAGGCACCGAGCTGGGCACCACGTGTGCTCTCAGGGAGCCCACCTTCTGTGCAGAAGACAGTCCAACAAGTAAGCAGCTGCAGACAGAAGCAGTGAGGAGACCTTGTTGGAAAACCAAGACAAAGCCCTAGAAGGTACTGCTGGTGACAGGCATGGAGCCAAAGGGTTCTAACACCATCGGTTATATGCCCTGGCGTTGCTCTGGCCAGGCTGACCCTGTTGGCAACCACCTCATCCACACTCCAGGTGCCACTTCCATGGTGCATCATTTTGGCCTGGGCCACCTGATACCAACACATTCCCATTCCCATGTGTGCACCTGCATGCAAGGCAGCCCACAGCGGTGCCAGTGCTCACAAGGTCAGCTCAAGGTCAGAGGCTGCAGGGAACCAGCTGCCTGCAAACTCATTGATGGAAAAAATCAATGTAAACGGTGCTTGCGGTGTTCCGTTAATGCACCACGGATTATTAAGGGCGGGCAGAGCGACGGCACCGTCAGCTCTGTCTTTTTCCCCAGCCTCAATGACAGGCGGAGCCCAGCAGTTCTCACCTAGGCAGCCTTTTGCTTAGCTAAACCCTCAGCGTAGCTTTGCAGAGTGTACATCCTGCCTAAGCCCGACCCCGACTCTTGGGTTGGGGCTGGGGCGGAGGCTGGTGTGGTGCTGAGAATGGGATCCGCCGTGGGTTCCAGAACATTTTGGATTGTTCCCCATAACCCCTTCCCCCATCCCACTGGCCTAATCCAGTTCCTCGTTTTATGGACTACTGAGGACCAGAGCGGACAAGTGGCCCACCACAAGCTCGTATTCTTATGGTTTTTTCTTTTCTAATGCTTGGGTTCTGAAGGCAGCCCCAGCTTAGAAGGCAGGCCACAGAAAAGGCATGATTTGGGACAGCGTCCTTGAGCAGCCCAGAGTCGATGCACTGACTTGGTGAGACTGGAGGGGCTGGGGGCTGGGGGCTGGAGGCTGGGTCCTGGCTGGAGTCCCTGTAGCAGGGAAGCCCAGCAGCCCTAACATCACCTCCGCAGCACCATGGGGCTGTGGCTGCTGCCACCTCCTGCCCCCACCAGGCTCAGCTGCCACTGGGGGATCTCGGGACAGCAGCCAGAACAGTGTACTCCTGTCCTCTGGAGTGGGCTGAGCTTGGGTGCTGCAGGAATGCCTTGGCCTCTGTCTTACAAGTCCCTCAGTGCTAGAAATGAAATAGCCCAGCCTCTGTGCACCCAGTCTGTCCAGTGGGCAGGGCACGGGCAAGGGCACAGCCCCAGGCCTTCCAGCAAGGCTGGGGGAGACAGGAATATGGAGACACCCAGGATGGGGTTGGTAACTTTTCTGAACTATGGTGTCAGTAACAGAGCCTTTTCTTTCTCCCCTTTTTAAAGATGTATTTATTTATTTGAAAGGCAGAGTTACAGACAGAGGGAGACACACACACACACACACACACAGAAGAGAGAGAAAGAGCTTCCATTCACTATTTCATTCCACCCCTCAAAAGGCAACAAATGTTGGGCTTGGGCCAGACCAAAGCCAGGAACCTGCCTGGAACTCTTTCCGTGTCTCCCCCGTGGTGCAGGGGTCCAAGCACTTGGGCCATCCTCCACTGCTTTCCAGGTGCATTAGCAGGGAGCTGGATCAGAAGTGGAGCAGCCGGGACTCAGACCAGAACACTGGATGCATGTCACAGCCAGTGGCTTCGCTTGTTGTGCACTGCAATGGCCCTTAGAGTCTTTTCTTTGGATCTGCTCCCTGGGGAATCATAAAAACTTGGGAATTCTTTATTACTTCCAATGCAGTGTAAAAATTCAAAAAATTTTATTTGAAAGGCAGAGAGACAGAAAGAGATGCGAGGAAGATGTTGGACCAACTGGTTCACTCCCCAAATACCCTAAACAGTTAGGTTTGGCCCAGAGCAAAGCCAGGAGTCTGGAACTCCATCTGGATCTCCCATGTGGGTGGCAAGGGTCCAAGGACTTGAGCCATCACTTGCTCCTCCCCCATCCCAGGACACGTATTAGCAGGAGTCTGGGAGTGGAAGAGGAACCAGGACTCAAACCAGCGATCTGATACAGAATGCAGGCATCCAAAGTGGTGCCATAATTGTTGTACCAAAAAACAAACAAACAAACAAACAAAAAACCTATGTGAATTTTAAATAAGAACTTGTATATCTGACAACGTCTGATTTCCCACCACCCCATGCTCCCTACCCTTGGCCGTAGGAGGTTGAGGGTCACAGGAAGGGGTGTGCCTGGCAGCCTGAGGCCCATGTGTGTTCTCTGCCAAGCTGAACTGACTCAGAAGGGCAGAGGAGAGAGGGAAGATGGCAACATAAGGGAGAGGAGCTGGGAAAAAATTTCAGTCTACTTTGCATAGCTCACCTTGAGGGAGGGAGTCATCAGTAATATGTAGCCCATGGGCCACATCTAACCCACAAACTTTTTTTTAGTGTGTGTGGTCTGTGTTTGTGTGTATGGTGTAGCCTGGAAGCTAAGAAGGTCTTTTCATTTTCTTAATGTTGCAAAATATCAATAGAAGAATAATGCTTTGTGATACGTGAAAGCTACGCAAAATGCAAATCCGAGTCTTCCCAAATAGAGTTGTTGAGCGAGCATAATAGCCGTGCTGATTTCTTTGTGGATGGAGTACAGCTACATTTATGCCACGGGGCAGCACTGAGTGTTAACAACCAAAAGTCACAATGAGAGGAGCACTCGGCCCCACTCTCCTAGCTTCGGGCTGGAGGAGAACCTTCCTGCATTCTCTTTCCCAGCACCACTAACCTCTGTGCTGCATGCCATGCTTCTCCCACCTGAGCGGAGGTGTCAGCTCCTCCCTGGGAAACAAGAGGGGACTGGAAGCTGGTCCCAGTGCTGACAGCCGCACAACACCGCGGCATTGGTTCTGAACGTCCGGAAGCAGCTCGGGCTTCCCGTGAGGAATCCTCTGTAGGCCAATGAAGTTAGCTATTTGGGTGCATTCTGAAGTTCTATACACAACAGGGAAGGCCACGGGGCCAGCATCCCATATAGGAGCGGTGGTTTGAGCCCCCGCTACTGCACTTCCTGGTTCCGGAGGCTTCTGCCTGGCCCAGCCCTGGCCATTGTGACCATTTGGGGAGTGAGCCAGTAGATGGAAGATCCCGCTTTCTCTCTCCATCACTCTGCCTGATAAATAAAAAGTAAATATTATTTTTTTAAAAAAAGAGGAAGACCAATTTGCTGCAAATTAACTCTACCTCTCCACTTTATTGTAGCTACCATCTCATCACTCATCCTCAAGTTCTCATCATCAACAAACCACCGGACGGAAGCTTCTGGAACATGTGATCTAGACTGCATTGTGTAGAAGAGAATGAGCCCAGGATCTGAGAAAGAAGTGTCCCTTTGATTCTAATCTCTGTGTGTCCCTGCAAGGTAGTACTGCAAATACAATGGTTGTTGGTTGTTGTTCTTAATCTCATAAGAATCCCGTAGGGCAAGCAGCATTGATCCATTTTACAGATGAGAAACTGAGGCTGAGAATCATTTAGCCCACTGCTCACATTCCAACCAGAGATGGAGCCCAGGGTTATTCAAATCCAAGGCCTCTGCTCTTTTTATGTTGAAAGCCTTGTTTGCTGTTATAATATTATACCAAATTCCCAACAGCAAAACAAAGTCTCCATTGTCCCTGCCTTCATGGAATTCACAGAGAATTCTTTGGTCAAATAGCATAAAAAGAAGTATATTTGAAAACAAGTAAAAACATTCATGAAAGAACAGATTATTCCAAAATACTACTTCCTGTCTTGACCAAAAAAGTACGTGCAATGCTGCAGTTGTTTGATCCAGGGATTAAAACACTGGTTGGGACGTTGTGCTGTGTATCAGAGTGCCAGGGTTTGAATCCTGGCTCTGGCTCCTGGCTCCAGCTTCCTGGAAGGCAGAGAGGGTCGATTAAGTAACTGAATTCCTGCCACTCACATGGAAGACCTGGACCGAGTGTTCAGATCCTCACTAAAGACTGTGGGCACTTGGGGACTCAGCCAGCGGAGGGAAGCACTCTTGTTCTCTATGTGTGTGTGAGTCTGCCTGCATCTCTGCTCTCAAATAAATAGTTAATTAAAAGGTACACTCAATGCTGTATATTTTGTGAGATTCCAATTGGGTTCTATGGCAGACAAGGCTTATATTCCATTGAGAGCAAAGAGCAGGAGACAAGGGCAGCGGGGCTTAGGGAGAAGGAAGATCCAAAATTAAAGAGAAAAACACGGGCCCGGTGCTCAGAGAAGAAGCTGAAGGTGGAAAGCCAAGCCAAATACAATCAGGTGTTGATCCCAACTCTGAGTTCTGCGTTCCCTGTCTTTCCTAAACTTTAAAATAGGAGAGACAAATTACCTTTCAACCTCCCAGGAGGCAGGAAACTTGGTGATTGGTTGGTCTTGTATTAAGCAAAACTTAGATATTGCTCTGAGATACAGCTTGGCCATGGAGGTGGGGAGGAGATGTTTACTGTGCCCAGTGTGTGTCCCATCCAGAAGACAAGACGTCTTGGTAGACCAGCAGGCCAGCAGCTGTGTCTCCAATGTGGAGCAACTGTTGTTGTGGCAGCCTGGGCTTGGTGGGCACTCTTTCATCCTCCCCCACCCAGATGTAATTTTTTTTTCTCTAGGAACTCATCTTTCTGTCTGAGTACATTTTTTCTGGGAATTCAATTCCCAGTGATGGCCAACGTGGAAAGAAGACAAATGGTGATGTCTCACATTGCGCCGTACAAAGAATGTAACAGAAGTTTGTAGAAATAAGAACAGTGGCAGAGAAACACACTGAGGGATATAGTTTTTCTGTATCTTGCAAGGAAAAATTCAAGGAAATGTTTAAGTTTATTGAAATATACCTGATTTCTCACAGCTGGAGAACCAGAGCCTGAACAATTCAGTCTCACTCCTGATCAGCAGTGACCATAGAACTTTGTACCATGGGGCAAGTGCTGCATGTCTGCAAACAGTGGCTCCTGAGCACCTTAACCATGGACAGCGCCACGGAGACAGGAACTCTGACATCTACTCCACTTTACTCCACGCTTGCAGTGTAGCTAGTGGCTACTGTTTTTCATTTTAATAGAAAAATTTCATTTAATAAATAATTTCTTAAGTACAACTTTTGGATTATAGCGGTTCTCCCCACCCCCCTTACCTGTCCTCCTACCCACAAACCATCCCATCTCCTATTCCCTCTCCCATCCCATTCTTCATTAAGATTCATTTTTAATTATCTTTATATAGAGAAGATCAACCCTATACTAAGTAAAGATTTCAACAGTTTGCACCCACACAGACACACAAATACTGTGTGTGTTTGAAGACAAGTTTTACCATTAATTCTCATGGTACAACTCATTAAGGACAGAGATCCTACATGGGGAGCAAGTGCACAGTGACTCCTGTTGTTGATTTAACAACTGACACTCTTATTCATGATGTCAGTGATCACCCGAGGCTCTTGTTATGAGCTGCCAAGGCTATGGAAGCTTCTTGAGTCCACAAACTCCAGCCTTATTTAAACAAGGCCATAAACAAAGTGGAAGTTCTCCCCTCCCTTCAGAGAAAGGTACCTCCTTTTTTGATGGTCCCTTCTTTCCACCAGGATCTCACTCCCAGAATCTTTCATGTAGGTCATTTTTTGCCACCATGTCTTGGCTTTCCACGTGGCTACTGCTTTGGAAAGTATGCACACTAGAGAACTAAATAGCATGCATTAGAAATTGGACTAAGGTTGGCCGGCGCCGTGGCTTAACAGGCTAATCCTCCGCCTTGCGGCGCCGGCACACCGGGTTCTAGTCCCGGTTGGGGCGCCGGATTCTATCCCGGTTGCCCCTCTTCCAGGCCAGCTCTCTGCTGTGGCCCCGGGAGTGCAGTGGAGGATGGCCCAAGTCCTTGGGCCCTGCACCCGCATGGGAGACCAGGAGAAGCACCTGGCTCCTGGCTTCGGATCAGCGCGATGCGCTGGCTGCAGCAGCCATTGGAGGGTGAACCAACGGCAAAAAGGAAGACCTTTCTCTCTGTCTCTCTCTCTCTCTCACTATCCACTCTGCCTGTCAAAAAAAAAAAAAATAGAAATTGGACTAAGGCAAATTAAATGAAGAAAAGTCTTAACTTCAGCTTCCCTTTCTCCTTGAAATCTAATAGGCAGATTCAAATAGCTAACAACCAGGGAGCTATTTAAGGAAGAGTCACAATAAAAAGAGAATAAGCACTGGACTCAAGAATTCATTTTGATACATAGAATAGCAAAAACACATGTTTCATCATCTAGCGCAAGAGACAAATATCTACTTTGAAAGCTATTGCTTCATGTTACTTAAATTCTCAATATGCTCAAAAATAGCTGCACTCCGCTAAAGGAAAGTTCAAAGGTTCACAGTTAGGATGCCAGATTGAGATGGGAAAATAGGACACAGAGAATGAGGAAGAGACACAGAAGTTGTTAGATAAAGAATGGGGGAGATGATAAACAACTGGAACACAACCGGAGCTGCAATAGGCATTAGGAACACCATATGATGGGATCAATACTGTAGAAGAGAAATCAAAGGAATAACCTGGAAGATGAGTTCCCAACGATCTGCTTGACTGTAGGGTGAAAAAGACAGAGAGGCAAGCAGCTAAAAAGAGAATGAAGAAATAGACGAGAGCAATCAAACAAATACATCACCAGGGGAAATAGTTGTGCAGATAAAGACTGTTGCAAAGCACGGATTGCAAGAGGTCATTGAAACCTGGAAAAAGGAGTGGAGAGGAACCATGGACTCAGACATACAAGAGTCCTTAATACAGTTTACAGAAACATGGACTTGAAAGGTAAGTCTTTTGGGTTCAAAGTATTTGCAATCAATGCATAGCTTTTTTCCATTAACAAATCCCACTGACTTTTTTGAAGGCCCCTCATATGCATTCAGTTCAAATTTTTTCCATCAAATAGATCTATTTTTTAATTCCCTCTCCCATAAACTGTAGCGAAATAAAAGTTCAACATTTCAAGAGTTAGTAAAGAACTGCAAGAGTTTTCAGAGAAATCTCTCTGCTCCCCCAAACCCAAAGGCCAATTGAATAGCACATGACAGAGTGATCAATGTTAAGAGCTCTGTGCAGGAATATCAACGCTATGCTGATAGAACGTACAGAACATTCCAGCCTCAGGGCTTTTGCTCATCTTCAACTTTTTACTGGGCATAGAGAACAGCAGCATTTTTTAGAAGTTTATGTATTTTTATTTATCTGAAAGGCAGCCACAGAAAGAGAGAGAGAAAGGGAGAGGGAGAGGGAGAGGGAGAGGGAGAGGGAGAGGTCTACCTTCCAACTTTCACTCCCCCAAATGCCTGTAACAGACAGAGTTGGGCCAGGCCATAGCTAGGGCCCAGGAATTCCATCTACCTCTCCCCTGTGGGTGGCAGGGGACTTGAGCTGCCACTTTCTGCACCCCAGGATGCATTAGCAGGATGCTGGATTGGAAGCATCACAAGCAGCCACAGTGCCTGCCCCAAGAGAATGATTCTTAAAATGAAAAAATAGTTTAAGGTAATAATTTAGTAAGGATGATTAGAATACTAGTATTTGAAAAGATGTCAACTTCTATTCTGTCTTCCCTCTGCCATCAGTGAGACCAGGTTTTTCCTTGCCAAACTTTGTGCAGTATCACAGCCCCGGCATTCCTTTCACAGAATGGTCAAGGTAATTACATTTGAACCAATCATAAAACTTACATTTCTAACAATATTCAGAAAGTGCTCCAAAATCGGCTCTCATCTTTCATATTTATATCTTTTATGGCCATTAACACGGTTAAGCTTTTATGAATCATGATAAAACTAGATCAGAAAATCCTTAGGGTTAAAGCCTTCCCTTTTCATCTCACTTGGGGCCACATTGAGCTTTGCACTTAATGGTAACTTAATAATACTTTTAATATACCCTAGAAAATCTACATTTTTCAAGTCAAGGTGTACTGTAATACACTGAATCTTGTTTATTGTCCGAATACTTGATTATTATACTTGGATATCTGTCTTCTGGAAGTTCTTTTGAATTTGTAATTCAAGGAGAGCAACTCCCTGGCAACTGCCTCTCTAAGCACCGTGTTCATCTTCCTCCATCACCTCCTCATGTTCTTTCATTCCACCCACCTTAGCTTCCTCGGCCTCAGGCCATGGGAGTGCTCAGGGCTAGCCCCAGCCAGTGGTTCCCAGGACTGCTCATCAAAATAGAAGGTAGGAAAGACAGGTGTCATAGTAGAGCTGGCTAAACCACTGCTTGGAATGACTTCTGCATCCACCTGCCCATCTGGCTTCCTGCCAATGCACCAGTGAACTGGGAGGCGATGGGAGTTCCTGGCTCCTGGAGTCAGCCTGGCCCAGGCCTGGCTGCTGCATGCCTATGGGGAGTGAAGTAGTGGATAGAAGATTGTGTGTGTGTATGTGTGTATGTGTGTGTGTGTCAGGCTTTCAAATAAATAAAATGAATAAGTATACTTTAAAAAAAAAAAAAAAACCTGTAAGGTCTCTTTCTGCTTGGGCTTCTTCTCTGGTCCCTGGCTGCTCTATGAGGCCGGGAGGAGTAAAGACAGCAGGGAAAGGTGAGGGGAGTGTGCTCCAGTCTTCTGGACCTCTGGATGCTACCTGAGTGGGTCTTCTTCTCCATCCCAAAGCCCACAAGTTCCATTCAGTTTCTGCTGAGCTGAATTAGCTATGAAATTAAAAGGCTCATTTATGCATCAACAAAAGGCTGCTGAAATCCATGGGTAGATTTTTCATAACACACATTTCCATGAAACTCTCAAAGACCCCCTTGTATGCATGGATTTCAAAAAAAGATTTTTTGCACCAACATGAACCTACATTTTAATTCTATTTTCTACAAAGGTTTTGAAGCACTCTTGGGTCTGCCACTTGTCACTACAAGAGATCTGATTAATTATAGAAATAGATGAAATTGGGAAAAAAAGACTTTAGATTTTAGATTAGAAGTTGATTGTTATTTAGTTTAAAAAGGGTGCATATTACTTAACTCATCTCTGAAATCTCTTCTCCTAGGCAGAAACCAGTGCACCTTCACATTGCTTCACAATGGTCTTTTTATATACCCACCTCTCTCAGTCATCTATTTCTGTGCAGCAAAACACCCATCTTATTTTTATCTCACAATATAATGGGGCAGGGACTCAGTCAAGGTTGCCCCAGAGACTACTTTGCTCCTGAGAGCATTGGTTGGGTCACTTGGTGGTGTGGATCCCATGGTTGGGCTGGACACGGCTGGCATGTGGTGCACACACTTGGACTGACGTCTGCACTTGGCAGGGAGAGTCAGAGGCTGGTCTCTGCTGGACTCCCATGCTGGTTCAGTCTCTTGGTGGCCTCTCCAGCGGGGTGGGCAGAATCCTTACAGGCATGAGGAATGGCACAATGAGTGGCAAAGAGAGGAACTGGAAACTCCGATCCCCAAGGCCTGAAATTGGCACTGGGTCTTTTCACCTACAACTTGTGGACAAAGCCAACCCAGATTCAACAACAGGGCACACAGACCTCACCAGTGGTGGGAGGAATGTCAAAGAAGAGATGGCCATTGTTTGACCACTGTACCTAGTACTTTCTGTGCACCTTGAGAGCAAGGAATGGTGCCTTGTGTACCATTTGATCCCTATGTCCAGACTTGAGACCGAAGATGGAGCATAGTCAGAGTCGGCAGTTTTCAAAACAGCCGTGAGCAGCTGGACACACCCTGGACTGCTCACCCTTCAACTTCTTGCTGCACAAAAAAGCAAACGGGGGCCAGCATTATGGCCTGGCCGATGAAGCTGTGCCTGGCCTGCCGGCATCCCATATCTGAGCTCCAGTTCGAATCCTGGCTGCTCCATTTCTGATCCAGCTTCCTGCTAACGTGCCTGGGAAAACCGCAGAAGATGGTCTAAGTACCTGGCCAGCTACCACCAATGTGGACTCTCTTGATAGAGTTCCAGGCTCCAGGTTTAGGCCTGGCCCAGTCCTGGCCTTTGCAGTCTTTTGCTGATAGAGGATCTCTCTCTCTCTCTCTCTCTAACTCTGCTTTTTAAGTAACTGAATCTTTAAAAAAGAAAAGAAAAAGCAAACAAGTAAGCAAAACTTATGCTTTTATTGTGAGTAAAGCATCCGCTGGAGCTCACACCCCTCCTCCACACAGGATCTTAGAATACAGTTGAACAAGCTTCACGGTGGGCTAAGAGGATGAATGGGTTTTGGTGTAAACCATGCTGATTCTTTACATTCACATTAGAGCAGATTAAACGCTGCTTAACTTTTTTTTAACTTCAAAGATTAAGGAAATATGAACATTTTATTATAAACAACAGTAAGGATAAAGTGTAAAAATTTGACTTAAATAACAAGAATAAAGGAACTGTGGTGTGTGTAAGAGACCGCACAAAGGGAACAGGAAAGAAACAGGCAAAACACCATGCAAGATGAGCTCAGACCAAAGATGGGAAGCATCAAATGACAGAGCAGTCCTATTCCTGGTAAATAACAAAGACGCTCAGTAAGAATTTATACAAAAACAAAGTCAGAATGAAAGCCAATAACATACTTTTACAAGAAATGCAACTAAAACAAAAAGATACACGAGGCTCTCAGCTGGAGAAGTGAGCAAAGATACAGCAGACACATGAAAAGGTGAGGAATGGAGAGTGGGGTCATCTGAAGAATGAAAGGTCAAGTTCAGAACACTAACCAAGACAGAGACGGCTGGCTCACAATGTTAGAAACACAATCTACAGCACGTGTGCAATTTGCTTGGCACTTACACACCTAGTGGTTTCCAAATACTTTTGGTAAGGATATAATGCTAAGCACGTTTTTTTTTAAAGATTCATTTATTTATTTGAAAATCAGAGTTACACAGAGAGAAGGAGAGGCAGAGAGAGAGAGGGAGAGGTCTTCCATCTGCTGGTTCACTCCCCAATTGGCTGCAATAGCTGGAGCTGCACCAATCTGAAGCCAGGAGCCAGGAGCTTCCTCTGGGTCTTCCATGTGGATGCAGGGGCCTAAGGACCTGGGCCATCTTCTACTGCTTTCCCAGGCCATAGCAGAGAACTGAATCTGAAGTGGAGCTGCCGGGTCTCAAACCGGCACCCATATGGGATGCCAGCACTGCATGCGGCGGCTTTACTTACTACGCCACAGCGCCAGCCCCAACTAAGCACATTTTATAAATGCGATCTTACAGAATCCTCACTACTGCATTTTAGAATAGGTATTATGATTATTATTTGTAAGTTACGCATGAGGGAATCGAACACCCAATCTTGGCTGGCAGCATGGAGGTAAAGCTGTGGCCTTGCAAGTGGCCGAGGAGGAAAAGCAGGGCAGAGGCAAGGTTGGTCTCTGGATTCTCTCCAAGGCAAAGGCACGGACAGGAACAAAGCCAAGAGCTGGTCAGGGAGAGTTCTCCCTCTTCCTTCACCTTCCACGGTGGGGACGGGAACGGAGACCCTCAGGATGCCCGAAGCCTGGACGTAGCAGGTGGGTGATGGCAGCCAGGGGTCAGCTATGGCCACAGGAGGGGGAGTGATCAGTCGGGAAGGGTCAAGGCTAGGGGTGATTGGAAGAGAAATCGCTGTTCTGATCTCCTGGAGTTCAGCTCTTCCCAGGAGAAAAATGTCAAGCAGGTCGGGGCAAAGAGCATCTGGACACAGCTGGACACATCCGGGCACATCACACTAGCAGTTGGTGGACAGCCGGCCCCTGTGAGGGTGTTTTAGGATAGCCTGGTCCCCTCTTTGAACAGCTAAGAACTGGCTCAGGGCTGATATGTGGCTACTCAGCTGCTGAAGCTTCGCCGCTGATTGCCTGTCGAATACCAGCCTCTAGAGGGATAAGCAGAGCCTCCTACCAGAGCGAAGGCGTGCTGGTGACAGCTGCCACCAGCAGGGACAGGCTCAAGTCCAGTCGTTAGCCCTGGCTTGGTTGTGTGTGGTATCCAAGTGCTGTACCAAGATCGTTAAGCTCAACAGCTCCAGTGAGTACCAGGCGTGTGGAAAGCCCTGAAAGAGATGTTTAATCAGGATGGGGAGCGAAAGTAAAAATAAGAAAAACTGAAGGGGCTGGCGCTGCGGCGCAGTAGGTTAATGCTCTCCGCCTGTGGCACCAGCATCCCATATGGGCACCGGCTGCTCCTCTTCCAGTCCAGCTCTCTGCTATGGCCTGAGAAAGCAGTAGAAGATGACCCAAGTGCTTGGGCCCTGCACCCACGTGGGAGACCCGGAAGAAGCTCCAGGCAGGAAAGCAAGGGAGAAGCATCCACTGATGCTAAACCCAAGGCTTTGGCTTAAACCATCCCCAGTGAGGGCTTACAGCTGCCTGGGGGCCCAAGATGTTCTTCTGGGTTCTCTGTGGGGCTTGGTTCCCAAGCTCTCAGGTTCCAAGGGCACACGGTACATGTTCAGGACCTGTCTTGGGCAAAGAGGGGCTGTCCTTGTAATTCAAGCCCCCGCTCCACCCTACCTGCAGCGTGCTCCCACAGGGCACATTCAGGTCCTGATTCTGCCAGCGTGTGGCTGGGACTCTGGGAAACTTATCTAGCTTCTCTTAGCCTCCTTGGACTCCACTGTAGGGTGGCCCAGTGCAAGGATGTCATAGGTAGGCAGAGTCCCCAAAGTCCCAAGGTCCCCAAGAGCCTTCCCTTCCTCTCTCTATCATTCATATCACATGACTCACAAATCCTCTTGTTTCCAAGACAACAGTTCCTCCAACAACAAACGAGTGGAAACCACCACTTGTCTTGCAGGCGCTCAGGCAAGGCCTCGGTGCTGGCTTTGAAGGAGAATGGATGATGCCTCACTGGTATTGTTTCACCAAGGCTGCTGTCTGCAATGGACTTTCCTCTCTGAAAGCGTGTGCAGGCGATCCACGGCTTTCCTCCCAGCTGCACCCCGCAGGGGGTGTCTCTTTCTCCAGATTTGGGGGAGAATCTTGTTAGCAGGAAAAAAGGCAGATATTCCAAAACCAGTTAAAGCCTGCAGCCACTTGGGATATCAGCCGAACTCGTGTCAATAGCTGGAACCAGCCTGGGATGTGTCAGCGGCTACCGGCAGAAACGAACATGACATGTCATTTTGGGGTGAAAAGCAAGGTTTTATTCAAATAGACAGTTTGGCATCTCTGGGTTTGAGTCTCGCATTTCCAGCATAGTTCCGCCGGTCTTTTGTTGTAATAAGCAGGTACCTTTTACTATGTACATAAATCCAAACACCAATTATGTGATTAGCAAATGCGTTTCTAATTAGAACTTCAAGGTTGTGACAAACACAACGCTCTCCCGTGAACCTGTGAGAACATCTCTACACTGCGCTTGTAGCTTCTGAAATGCCATGAAAACAAAACCCGTACTAGTACTTGTGCCCACAACATAGGCTTATCTTTCGGTGTTAATAAGATAATCGAGGAAAGAGCTTCGATTAAGACGTGCAGGCAGCCTGTCCGCACCTGTCCGTGTGGGCTGCAGCCTCCACTCCCCTCATTTCCCACAGCGACTCCATGATGCCAACCAAGGCAGCCCCTGCAGTCCCCCTGTAACTCCCAAGTGTCAGCTTCCAAGTGCTTCCGTGAACCTGACCACGCTGGCGACGGGACCAGAAATCTGCCATGTTTCCTGTCTCGGGATGGGACAGGTGTCTCGCGGTGTCCACGGCAGGCCAGCAAGGGCCAGGAACCAGAAGTTTCCCCCAGCACCACCTTTCTTAAAATGGCTTGACACAGACTGTTGCCATCCAACCAAGTGGACCTCCCTGTTCTGTGTTCCGTAGAGAAGCCGGGATCCCCTTGGCGGTGTTTTGGACATGCTCAGAGGGCGGGTGGGGCAGCAGGGGCCCTCTGTAAGCACCCAGAGTGGAGAGGCAGAATCCTGGCACCCGAGCCTCTCTGGATCATAGGTGGTATCTCCCAGGCTGTCTCCAGTTTGGGTGACACAAAGAAATTCCATTTTCAACTTATCTTCCTTAGCTTGGCATCTGGCCGCTAAGGATATTTCTGAAAACTCCTACCTTTCCCGAAGCCCCGAGTTTTGCCTGAACCCTACCTACATTCCAGCCATCCTGGTCTCCCCCCCACCCTGCGCCAGACCCCCACAACGTTCCTGTAGCTGCTGAAGTGCCCCAGCCCTCGCTCCTCCACCCAGGCGGGAGAACTCACACACCACTCCAGGCAACCTTGTCAGCTGGCGGGACAATGTGAGAACGGGCAGTTTGCCAATCCTGTCATTTGAGAAGCAAATTGCCTTCAGTAATCATCTGAAGTCCCCCCACACACACACACCCCCAAACAGGAGACGGTGTCTATCATTTCCAACTGTGAAGAACAGGGAAAATATTTCCCCCACTAAGTGATACAAAGGAGGTTTTTTAATTTTTATTATTTTTTTTTTGCTTTAGCTTTAGCAGGCTTTCTGTTTAAATATAAAGCTCTTTTTTACACATAAAAATTCAATGCACGCTCCCGAGGATTTCAGCGTTGTCAAATACCCCATTTAAACTCTCCCGTTATTTACATTCTGCAGCCTAACAGCCGTTATTACACAAGAGCGATCTCCCCCTGCAGAGAGCGTACCCAGCGCTTCTTTCTCTCCTGGATGCTAAGTTCCAAAACCTGAACTCCCCTGTTGCCTCTGTCCCACCCAGCACCTCCGTGACAGTAAGCAGCCAAGCCACGTCTCTCCACCACGAGGCTGATTCCAACGGGCCCGCTGCTGGGGTGAGGACGTCGTGAGCTGGAAACCTGCTCAAGACTTGTGCCCCAGGCAGCAAGCAGCAACCTGTCCCCGTGCCCTGCTCACGGGGCAGCTTCCCATGGGTCTCCTGAACACGTTTCCCTGCACCTGCTAAAGCCAGGCTAAGGAGCAGTGCCTCCTTCCAGCTCCAAGGGCTTGTGGACAGGTGCTGTGTCTGGTTTGGGGCCAGAGGGTGGAAGCCACACACATGGAGGCAGACGGTCATAGGATGACTCTTTTTTTAAGATTTATTTATTATTTATTTGAGAAGCAGAGGTACAGAAAGAGAGAGGGAGAGCCAGAGAGCCAGAGAGCCGGGGGGGGGGGGGCGCGGGGGAGAGAATCTTCCATCTACCGGTTCAATCTCCAAATGGTTACAACGGCCGGAGCTGGGCTGATCCGAAGCCAGGAGCTTCTTCCAGGTCTCCCACACAGGTGCAGGGGCCCAAGCACTTGGACCATCTTCCACTACTTTCCCAGGTGCATTAGCAGGGAGCTGGATTAGAAAGAGGATCAGCCAGGACTTGAACTGGCGCCCGTATGGGAGGCCGGCACCTCAGGCAGAGGCTTAACCTGCTGTGCCACAGCACCAGCCCCCACAGGATGAGTCTTAAGGAAAGATTGACGGCCGCTACTCTTACCACAGCCTGACTGTCACCGCGGCTGCCTTGAGCCTTTCCCTCTGCTGCCCTTGAGAGCTACTCATGGATTTGATCTTGGCCTTAAAGCGCTTTTTTTAGCAGTTAGCATTTCTTGGCGCGTTTGGTGATAAAAGTAAACCGTAAGCTAAAATCGGGGAGGTGTTGGAGAACACAGTTGCAGAGAAACAGAGAGAGTCAGAGAGCGTATTATGCGAGGGGCAGCTGGGGATGGCAGCGGGGCATGGCCCTGTGACAGCTGAGGGCCCGGCGTGACGTGCCAGGACCCCGCTGTGACACCTCGGGTCGCCCGTGGGTAACCCGGGCAGTGTCTTTGCAGACTCAGCAGCACCGTGGGCATCAGTGCGGCCGTGAGCGATCTATGCCAAGTGAGCTGCTGCAGCTCATCCCCTCCCAAAGCCTGGTCACCCTCACAGCACAGGCGTCACTCTGTTTCGACACATGACAGCGGCACTGCAAAGTCACCTCCCTCCCCATGCCACTGCCTGCAGATTTCACACAGGCGCAGAGACCATCCACGTCCCCTCCTCTGCCACTCTTTGTTTTCACCCAAAGAGGCTGGACCTTGTGGAGAAGGAAGTTGCTCGCTTTAAAGACGCACAGTTTTCTCAATGAGCGGAGCGTGGTTAAAGCCACAGCCTCTGGAGGTTGGCGCTACGGGTGCAGCGGGCCTAACACTGGCATTCTATACCAGCGTTCCTGTTCAAGTCCTGGCTGCTCCACTTCCCATCCAGCTCCCTGCTAATGCACCTGGGAAAGCAGAAGATGGCCCAAGTCCTTGGTCTCCCGCCACCCATGTTGGAGACCCAGATGGGGTTCCTGGCTCCTGGTTCCAGCCTGGACCAGGCCCAGCCATTTGGGGAGTGAACCAGTGAATGAGAAATCCCCCCCTCCTTGCTCTCACTCACACACTCTTGCTCACTCTCCTTTTCAAATAAACAAAAAAACATAAACCTTTTAAGAATAAAACCCCAACCCCCTAAGTTTCATCTCGCATCTGGTTGTCTGCAGTCCCCAGACACAGTCTCAAAATATAGCCACCATTATTTCTCTGATCTCTTTGATCACTTCAGTTTTTTTTTTTTAAACTGTGAAGTTGAATTCTTCTTTTTCATGTGTGCAGACCACCTATAGAGTCATGCCCTTCCTTGATTTCTTTTTTTTTCCAAGATTTATTTATTTATTTGAAAGTCAGAGTTACACAGAGAGAGGAGAGACAGAGAGAGAGAGAGAGAGAGAGAGAGAGAGAGGTCTTCCATCTGCTGGTTCACTCCCCAATTGGCCAGAATGGCTGGAGCTGTGCCGATCTGAAGTCAGGAGCCAGGAACTTCTTCTGGGTCTCCCATGTGGGTGCAGGAGCCCAAGCACTTGGACTGCTTTCCAGGCCACAGCAGAGAGTTGGATCGGAAGCAGAGCAGCCAGGATTCGAACCTGCGCCCATATGGGATGCCGGCACTGCAGGCAGCAGCTTTACCAGCTACGCCACAGCACCAGTCCGAGTCATGCCCTTGTATCCTCTACTCTCTCACCCACAGAAGTTGGGAATAGTCCCAGCAGAAGAAGGTAACAAGAGGGCAGGGTCCACTCCTGCCAGGGAAGTCACATCACCAAGCCTGCAGGAGCCAATGAGAGCAACAGGACTATACACTGGCACAGAGACTGAGTTCCAGGAGTGGCCACGATGCACAGGGCTGTGGGCGAAGTGGCTGACATGCCAGACACACGGTGAGGGCTGTCAGGGAGAGGCCTGAGTGCCTAGCAGTCTGGAAAGCTCAGGTGCACTGGTGCTGGGTAGAAAGACAGCATCCCTTGCTCGTCCTCAGTTGTTGCCAAGCATGGCTCCCATTGGCCCAGGGCCCTCCTACACCTAGGGTGCTCTCAGCAGGAGCTGGCCCCAGCCCCACAGGGTGAGCGTTCTGGCTTTGCACCGCAAGCCTTCTCCTGTGGCACCCATCACATGGGAAACACCTTGAACCAAGGGCAGATGTGTGAACACAGAGAGAATGCTAACCAGTGAGTGGAAAAAGAAACACTGGGGGGTTGGGGAGGGGCAGGCATGTTTGGAAAGGGGGTTCTCAGAGCTTTGTGTGCCCCTGTGGCCAGCCCGGGTCCACGCAGAGCTCGCTGATTTATGGAGTGCGATAGCTCAACCTCAGCAAGTCTATGACTCAGCAATGTCTGCCCGGCGTTTGCTGCCACTCCAGCAGACTGGCAGTCATCAATCCTGCTGCGTTTTTACAGTCAAACAGCTCCTATCACGAGAGAAAAAGAACAAAGGGATAAGGCACAGCTGTGCTTTTCACCCCGTGTGGAGCCAAGAGCACGAGAAAGGGCGCAAATAAAGGTCATGGCCATACACAGTCGTGTCTCCGGGCTGGCACACGGCAAGCTACCTACGGATACCATACGATCACGTGGGTCGCCCCGCTCTGCCCCTGGAAGCCTGCTGAGGACCTGTCTTTTCCTTTGGTGCTGGAGCAAAACCAACCAGGAGCTCTTCCCATTGGCTGCTCTGAGACGCAAGCCAGGGGGGTCCCTCCTTCAGCCACAGGCGAGTGTGAGGTCCCAGCACTAATCAAAGGCCAGCTGGCAGGCAGCGGGGCGGGTGGGGGCTGGCAGAGAGGCAGGGTGCAGAGGAAGTGAGCCAGGAAGGTGGCTGTCAGCTGTGCACACGGACAGCTTCTGGATCACAGGGTTCTGCCCCGGTGGAAAGCCACTCCCTGCGGAAGTTGGAGCAGCAGTGACCCTCTCCCGCAGGAGGTCCTACGTCAGCACATAGCTGGAAACAACAAGGATTGAGATGAAGGAGCTGGACAGACGGCCTTGGGGGTCTCCCCTATTGCCTCGTTGGATGGTTGAGAAGACAGGAGAAGAGCAAATGCATGGGGTTCGTTTATTAGGAGAAATTCTTTTAGCCCTGCTTTAAATAGTGAGTAACTGAACCTTAGAAAAATTCCCTCATTTTCCCAAGACCATGAAGTGAATAGATGGCAAAACGATATTCTGAGTCCATGCTTTCCCAACGTGGTGTCATTTTTCCTACAGCATATCCTTTGTCTAGAATTTTAATACATAGTTATTGAATTAATATAGGCAGACATGGCAAACTTCATATGCACAATCCCTTGGATCAGTAGGGTTTGCAAAAAAAGAGATTTTGGTTGTGCTTTTGCCCCTCTTAGAGGTACCCATCTCTATTCTCTAAAGAATTTTGGTGAAAGATCATTTCAAAGGAAAAAAAATGTTGTGTTCTCTCTTCTAGTCCCAGCCATAAGTCAGATACTATCAGATAGTACCTGAAAGTAGGAACTGTACATGTTTTTTGTACTACGTCCAAGGAGGAGAACTGAAATAACTACAACATGGGTTATTCTAGCAAAATGGGTAAGGAGTGGTTCCCAGTCCACAAAGGACCACCATTCATCTGGGAAGATGGGAATCAAAGATGCTGGTGCGAGTCCCCTGGGATGATCATTTTATTACACACACACACCCCACACCTCCCCCCCCCCCCCCCCTGCCTTGGGTAGCTTTGACAGGGTGCTCAGTTAGCTTCCATCACAATTCAACAGGCTACACCTAAAGGATACCAAGAGAGGGCAGCTTATATAACGAGGTAGGAGGTGGGGTTGTAATGGGCCTTAAACTAGGTAATCAAGAAGAAGGCAATGAAGAAAAGAGTCTTAAACATTCACTTAGGGGTGGCATTGTGCATAGTGGGTGACGCCACTGCCTATGAGTGCTGGTTGGTGTCCTGGCTGCTCCACTTCCGATCCAGCTGCCTGCTAATGAGCCTGGGAAAAGCAGGGGAGGATGGCCCAAGTGCTTGGGCACCTGTCACCCATGTGGGAGACCCAGATGGAGTTCCTGGCTCCTGGCTTCAGCCTGATCAGTCCTGGGTGTTTCAGTTATCTGGGGAGTGAATCAGCGGATGGAAGATATTTCTCTCTCTCTAGCCTCTCCCTCTCTTGTACCCTATTTCAAATAAATAAATCACACACGCACACACACACACGCACATGCACACACACACCCCCCTCATCAAAAGTGGGCATTTGTTGACTTTCAACAGAAGTAGGACTCCAACATGGTAAATATTCTCACTATACTGAAGACATTCTCTAGTCACTAGTCAATTGTTGAATAGCGTTGCACTCTCATTAAGCAAAGGAGTGGCAGGAAGAAGGGAAAACGTACACTCCCAAATGCTGGATTTGTGGTCATTACACTCAGTCAACATGACAGCTACAAAGTGGACCTAACAAGTGACAAGAGCTAACTCACAAGAACAAGGGAAGGCTGGTGCCGTGGCTTAACAGGCTAATGCTCCGCCTTGTGGTGCCGGCACACCAGGTTCTAGTCCCGGTTGGGGTGCCGGATTCTATCCCGGTTGCCCCTCTTCCAGGCCAGCTCTCTACTGTGGCCTGGGAGTGCAGTGGAGGATGGCCCAAGTCCTTGGGCCCTGCACCCGCATGGGAGACCAGCAGGAAGCACCTGGCTCCTGGCTTCGGATCAGTGAGATGCGCTGGCCATTGGAGGATGAACCAACGGCAAAAAGGAAGACCTTTCTCTCTGTCTCTCTCTCTCTCACTATCCACTCTGCCTGTAAAAAAAAAAAAGAACAAGGGAAGAATTTCAGCCACCTCCTGATGCTGCTGCGGTGAGCTGGGAGAGCCTAGAAGGTAAGACGTGTGTCTGTTGTGTGGTCCTGGGGCTCTGACAGTTCTGCCTAGGATAGGAATTGTGGTTGTTTGCCTTCCTTGCAAAAGCTCGCCTTTCACTCCAATGTTCTTGGACTCGACCAAAGAGGCTGTATTTTTGGCAAAACAGGAAAGTATTCCTACTGCTTTGCTGACACATATGCAGCATTACCAATTTCCTTGGAACTCTTACTACTACATGGCAACTCTTGGGTCAATCAACAATAAAATCATCAGTGCACATCTAACGGTGTGCACCCTGATTAACGCCTTATCCAACTATGAAGACGACTTTAAGAAATATGAGAATATCCAATCCCAAACCTGGCCTGACACTATGACCTGGGGCCACTGAGCTCTCAAGCATGAGGTCACTTTATAATGCTCACTCGCTGTCCGTGGGCTTATGGTCAGACGTCTAATCATCTGTAGAGCACAAATTCAAGTAGCAAGTGGGCTGAAATGTTTCAAAGTGAGTTGTAAGCAAACAAGCAAGAGCAGAAGCCATGTGTTATGTGGAGCAGTTTCACAATTTTCTTTATTTAAAAAAACATTCAGTTCAGTAGCCAAACATATGACCTTATACACTCCCTCAACTCTGAAGTTGAACCTTCAGGATCCGAGTGATTACCTGAGGGGGAGAGGAAGCCCCAGCCTGGACTTCACACAGCCACACTGGACGTGACAGCTTGGTGTGTGACAGAGTGCACCTGTTCTTCAGAAACAAGCTAAGCTGACAGCAATAGTCGGAGAGCCAGGAGGTAAAATCAGACTTCAATTTTTCTACTCTTCTATAATTTGAAAATTAGAGAATGTGGCTTTTAAAGGTCAGAATGTATTACTAATCAAGTCGAAATTAACAAATAAACCAGATACTCAGACCAGTGATGAAAGAATAATGGATCAGGACAGCAGTAACATACAGCCAGTAGGGCCAGTAGTGAAATGATCTGTTTTAATTAGTCACCATAGAGTCTTCGGATGGTGTTACCAAGAAATGACTAGGTATTAATTCCATCCTTTTCTCTTCAGGCTATATCCTTGAAACGAAAACAAAGCAAAGACAAGTGTCCAATAACTTCTCTATAGAGAACCTCTCAATGCAATGCTCACCTCACAGGTGCCAGGCAGAAACGGAAAAGCAGGCAAGCCAGCTGTGATGTCCCTTACCTTTGAGTGAACACGCTGAGAAAGCAAGGGCTACCATATCACGAAGGCATAAGCTTAAATACACTGCGATGTTTTGCACAGAAATTGTTGGCAAACGCATTTGAGCCAGTACAGCATAAAACCACTTCACACACTCATAAAGACTTCCACGTTGGGAAACCCCTGTTTACAAATATTTCTGGTCTGCTTCTAGATGCTGTGTGTTCTCCTCCATTTGCCAGCCATGGGTCGATGTTCTCGGTCTGTGCTGGGACTCTCAGAGTTTCACGTCATGTCAAGATTTTTCGCATAAATTGAAAGCAAGTTTCAAAACACAAGTATCCCAATGGAATAATACAGATGATTGAGTTCACAAGCTAGGAAGCAAATGACGGCAACATCGACAGAGAAAGAGTTCCTTGTCCATTTTTAAGCACTTAATAATATTTATTAATTAGCTAATCCACATCACAGACATATGAGGTAGTTGAGCATGCCTTTAGGATGTATAAATTAGGTAAGAACCAGAAAAATAAAAAAAAAAATCTGTCCCCACAACAATATGCTGGTTGGACCTTTCTTAGTGTGGGCTTGAAAGAAAAGTAATCAATTTCTTGTACAAGTCGGTCAAATGAATGATGACTTTAGCTTGCGTGGAAGGTGAAATGCGGGCTTTTTGTAATTACCTAGAAGTTCATATGAGCTTTGTGCCTTATTGGGGTCCCCATGTTCTTTGTTCACACTGATCTCCCTCAGTAGGTCAGGTTAGGAAGGGACATGAGCCCTTGTGGACACCCCAGGTCCCCAGCGCAAATTTCCCTCCAGGAGTGTTACCAGCGCTTTCCAAGCGTCTCGTATGTTTTGATCTGGTTGGCCTGACATACTCACGTCCGCTAGGAAGCTGCAAAGACTGTGGCAGTTCTGCTCGACGTTTGTGCTTCACGGAGCAGGCAAACGACAAGCAAACCCTCACACTGGTCTCTGTGGTCAAGCCATGGGAGGAGAGTTTTATGGGCAATTTTATCTGCACATGGAATCACTGTAGCGTTCTCTGCTTGGGAGATTGCTTCACAACTGCGCCAGGTGGCTTCCTGGGCTGCGCACAATGCATCCTGCAGCCTCTCTGGTCACCAGCTGAAGCTCATCTTTATACTGAGGAGGAATGACCTGCATAGGCAACACTGCAGGAGTGATGCGTCTCTTGGAAAACGGACTGCTTCAAGGACGTGGCAACCATCTTTTCAGTACGAGAGCTGTCACTCAGGATCCAAGGAGTCCACCACGCGTGTCTTTACGGCTACTCTCCATCATTGCTTTTCCCCTGCCCTGCAGCACAAATCTCAATGGGGCCATGGTGGGTTTGGTGCTGTTACCATTACTATGAGTAGGAGGCACTTCAAAAAGTTCATGGAAGACGGAATGAAAAGGTAAGTGGTTGTGGTGCAGAAATTTTGAAATCCATGCGTAGTTTTTGCATAACACACATTTTCCATGAACTTTTTGAAGATGCCTCATCATCATGGATTTCAATTTTTTTTTTTTTTTTGCATGGAAACAAACTTACTGTTTAATTTGATTCCATCAACTTTGAAGTACCCTTGTACTCTGGGGTAGTAAAGGGGCTTGAAGTATTGATCATTTGGGGGGGGGTATTTTCACTCTGCAACAGATCAGGCTCTCTTACATTTCCCTGGAAAGGAGCTGCTACAAAATCCCCTTACTTGGGCTCTCATCTCTCCAGGAATTGCTACTGGCATCCGGTGGCTCTGCCACCTGTGCAGATCCAAGGGGGAGGAAGCCTCACCATGGGCCGAAGCCACAGCCGGGTCTCCACACGTCTCACCACTTCCCTATCAGAATCAATGTGATCCCTTGACAAGATGGAACTGACCAGCCTACTTCCACCCACTCAGAAATATTTCCAACTGGAAATCAGCTATAGTTTCTTTAAACAAATGGAACCGTACCAAATCGAACCCAAGAGAACAGCGGCAAGCAGCTATGTCCCGGTTCACGGATGCCCCCAGTGCCTCCCGCACAAAGCTCAGCTTGGTATAGTGGGATGACAAAGTCCCTTATCTGCATGGGGAAAATAAAGAAATCTGAAAACCAACAAGGGACCAAAACCCGCATTAGGACATTCATTTCCCCTCGGCTGGTGGTTAAGGGTGTGATGGTGATGGGATGAGGAATTCTGAAATCAGCCGATGATCATAAGCTGGAAACTTATCTGGAAAGGGTTTTTGCCACAGCCCTGCTATAAAGCAAAAAAACCTATGTTCACAGACTTTTCTATATCAGGTTATTAAAATGAAAACACACAACACCCAGAGGGCATGAGCTCGTTCACTAAACAAAACAAAAACAGGTTTTTTTTTTTTTTTTTAAAAATGCTTATTTTACAGCAGATTGACAAATAAAAGCTTTATTCTACACAATCGGAGAAAAGCTAGTGCCAGACAGCAGATCCCTCGCCATCGAGCCCTTCTGGCTGGGGTGGCGGCCTCCCCCTGCAGGCAGACAGCAGACACCGGCGGCCCTGGGCCCTCCCCAACAGATCCTTCTGGAAGAAAAGGCGCCAACGTTCCAACACGGAACCACAGGCACCTTCATAACAACACTGTGCACTTCTGTGTCATTTCATTTATTGCTCACTGGGCTGTGAAAACCAAGAGACATCCTTGACAGCAAGAGAACAAGTGCCTGTGGCCCACAAGGCACAGGTGCAGGGCAGCCCTGGGCAGAGCCCAGCGGGAGCTCAAGGACCTGCCTGGCAGCCAGCAGCGCGCGGCCGGCACGTGCGGTCACCTCGGAGGAGAAAGCGCGCCGTCAGGGAGGGATGACTTTGCAGTCTTTCCTGCTGTCCAGAGCTGCTCCTTCCAAAGGGGCTGGATCTCGGGTCAGCAACGGGACTTCCCATTTCACTCGTTTCTTCCCACCTCATCAGCACCCCACATTAGAGCTGGCCATTGGCAGCCTTTGTAAGAAATATCCATTTCTTTCCGCCTCTTTCTGCAGCCTATCGCTCTTCTTTTAAACGCCTTTAGGAAAACATCTCCCCAAGGTCAGCTGCTGCTAAGACATTTTGCCTAAGAGGATCATCATGCAAGCAAACTAATTCTTTTCCTAAGCTATTATTTGGCAGCTCGTGAAGAGAACTTGGCTTAACCTTGAAAATCTGTTCTTTGAATGATTAGAAAAAAATGGATGTGCATTCTTCTCCATCCTCTGTGTTCAGAGAGCAATCCCTTTGGAAGGCGAAGGACTGAGATTTGTCCATTGTCTATCTCCCACTAATAGTGATTTGTTCTGGAGCAGGGCACGTTGTCCGAGTCATGTTCAAGTTCATGGGGAAAGAAAAAAGAATGTTTATTTCTGGACAGAGGAAGTTTACATTATCGTCATCAAAGGTTTAATAGATTGTACTCTGAAGACATCTAGAATAAATTGGAAATGAAAATGTTTCCATCGTCTTTAAGTTTGAATAATGCTCCGACTGTTTGCTATAGGACTATAATGGAGAATATGTGCTAAATATGCTATCAGGAAAGCATAAAAAAACCCATCCAAATGTCATAACTTACCACGAAATTCCAAATAAATAAATAAATAAATAAAAAGAAGAAGAAGGAAAAGAAACCAAATTTCACTTTCCAAAAATCAAGATCCGTTATGTTTATCTGGGAATCCTGGTAAGAAATGTTCATTGTTCCAGAAAGAATCCTCCTCCGGTGGTTGATGAGCAATTCTCCATGGCAGAGAATGCTGGCATTCCCGTCTTATCTCTTGATTGATGTTTTCACTATTTGTTCTTCAGGCTGTAAGACAGAAGGCAATACAGGCTGAGCCTCCTTCATGATTCCATATGATCACACATTCCACCACGTGTGTCTCTGTCTCCCACGCTCCCCTAGCCCACGTAGAAGCTCACACAGAGCTCTCCTGTTTAGAGCACAGAATGGCAAGACAGTACTTAGATCTCAAATTCACACAAACCTCATTCTCCATTTTTTTGTTCAAAATTTTCTGTTCGATAAATAGGAAAAAAATTTCTGCCTTTATGTTCGATGAAATTGATGACTGCTTTAACAAATAGTTTTAGTTTTGTTTTCCTTTATGGTAAGGAGATACTTCTACTTACTGCATGCCTACTATGAGGGTACAACAAAAGGTCAGGAAAATGTGAATTTGGAAAGATTATACATGGATTTAAAAAATTTTGGGCACCAAAATAATCTTTTTTTCTTTTGTTTGTTTTATTTCCAGAAGCTTTTTGAGGTCCCTGTGTATGGGTCAAGAATTGCACATTTATTTTACAATATAATTTATATCCCCACAAATACCTTTAATGTTTGTACCATTTTCCTCCATTTTATCTATTTATTTTTTAAAAGATTTGTCTATTTATTTAAAAGGCAGTGTTATAGAGAGAAAAGGTCAGAGAGAGAGAGAGAGAGAGAGAGAGAGAGAGGGTGCACTTCTATCTGCTGTTTCACTCCCCCAAATAGATGCAATGGCAAGGGCTGGGTCAAACCAAAGCCAGGAACTCCATCCACATCTCCCATGTGGGTACAGGGGCCGGTGTTGTGGCATAGCAGGTAAAGCTGTCACCTGCAATACCAGAATCTCACATGGCACCTGTTCAAGTCCCTGCTGCTCCATTTCTGATCCAGCTCCCTGCTAATGCCCCTGGGAAAGCAGTGGAGGATGGCCCAAGTAATTGGGCCCCTACACCCATGTGGGAGACCTTGGAAAAAGCTCCTGGCTTCTGGCTCCAGCCTGGCCCAACCCTGGGTGTTGTGGCCTTTTTGAGAATGGAAGATCTCTCTCTCTCTCTCTTCCCCCACCCTCCCCATAACTGTACTTTTTCAAATAAATAAATCTTTTAAAAGAAAAAAAAAATGTACTCTGACTGAAATGCTAGAACGTGGCCAAAACAACGTCTTCTAGTAGTTGACATCAGTGCTAAGCCATACTTTAGGCAGGAAGGCAGCCCAAGTATTGGAAGACATAAGGAGATATATATATATCTTTAAAAGATTTCTTTTTTTATTTATTTGAAAGAGTTATAGAGAGAGGTAGAGTGAGAGCGAGAGCGAGAGAGATCTTCTATTCCATCGGTTCACTCCCCAAATGACCGCAACAGCCATAGCTGAGCTGATCCAAAGCCAGGAGCCAAGAGCCTCTTCTGGGTCTCCCACATAGGTGCAGGGGCCCAAGGACTTGAACCATCTTCCACGGCTCTCCTAGGCCATAGCAGAGAGCTGGATTGGAAGCGGAGCAGCCGGGTCTCAAACCTGCGTCCATATGGGATGCTGGCACTGCAGGCATCTTTATCCACTACACCACAGTCCCAGCCCTAAGATCTTCTGTCTTTTGGTTCATTCCCAAAATGGCCACAATGGCTAGGGCTGGCCAGGCTGAAGCCAGAAGCCAGGAGCTTCTTCCAGGTCTCCCATGTGGGTGCAGGGGCCTAAGCACTGGGCCACCCTCTGCTGTCCTCCCAGGTGCATTTAATGGGGAGCTGGATTGGAAGTGGAGCAGCAGAGACTCAAACAAGCACCTATTTGGGATGCTGGTTTCACAGGCAGAGGCTTAACCCACCACACCACAGCACCCCCCCCCTTTCTTATATTTTCCCATCGTCTTCACTAAGATCTGAGTGTCTGGATTACACCCTGGTCAGTGAAAATTCAAATGCCATTGGGGCCAGCGCCATGGCTCACTTGGTTAGTCCTCCACCTGCGGTGCTGGCATCCCATATGGGCACCAGGTTCTAGTCCCGGTTGCTCCCCTTCCAGTCCAGCTCTCTGCTGTGGCCTGGGATAGCAGTAGAAGATGGCCCAAGTGCTTGGGCCCCTGCACCCGCGTGGGAGACCAGGAGGAAGCACCTGGCTCCTGACTTTGGATCAGTGTAGCTCCCGCCATAGTGGCCATTTTGGGGGTGAACCATCGGAAGGAAGACCTTTCTCTCTGTCTCTCTCACTGTCTAACTCCACCCGTCAAATAAAAAAGAAAAGAAAAGAAAATTCAAATGCCGTGAAGGAAAACTCTATCCCTCACCTAAAAACACACAGTGTTTTGAATGGTTGCTCTCTAAGAAAAGTACTGGCATAGCATATTAGAATCTGAATAAGAATTTGAATATTGGACTAGGTGTGACAGTGCAAAGGGTTAAGCCACCTCTTGTTGATGCCAGGATTCCATAACGGAGAGCTGGTTCAAGTCCTGGTACCTCTGTTTCCCAACCAGCCCCGTACTAATGCGCCTGGGAAGGCACCAGGGGTTTCCTCAAGTACTTTGGTTCCTGCCACCCATGTGGAAGACCCAGATGCAGTTCCTGGCTCTTGGCCTCTCTCTCTCTCACTCTCTCTCCACCCATCTCTCCACCTCTCTCTGTCACTCTGTCTTAGAAATAAATAAATCTTTTTTTTTTTTTCAGTGTACACCAATGTAGACCAAAAGAAACAGAGATTACATATGACTTTTTCTTTTTTTGAATACCTTTGAAATTTGGCTTTGGGATGGCCCTGGTAACCACAGCTACTTTTTAGGAGCTGTTTTTTTTTTTTTTTTCTTTTTGTTTTTTTGACAGGCAGAGTGGATAGTGAGAGAGAGAGACAGAGAGAAAGGTCTTCCTTTGCCGTTGGTTCACCCTCCAATGGCCGCTGTGGCCGGCGCATCGCGCTGATCCGAAGCCAGGAGCCAGGTGCTTCTCCTGGTCTCCCATGCGGGTGCAGGGCCCAAGCACTTGGGCCGTCCTCCACTGCCTTCCTGGGCCATAGCAGAGAGCTGGCCTGGAAGAGGGGCAACCGGGATAGAATCCGGCGCCCCAACCGGGACTAGAACCCGGTGTGCTGGCGCCGCAAGGCGGAGGATTAGCCTGTTAAGCCACGGCGCCGGCCTGTTTTTTTGTTTTTTTTTTTAAAGATTTATTTATTTATTTGAAAGTCAGAGTTACACAGAGAGGAGAGGCAGAGAGAGAGGCAGAGAGAGAGAGAGAGAGAGAGAGAGAGAGAGAGGTCTTCCATCTGCTGGTTCACTCCCCAGTTGGCCATAATGGCTGGAGCTGTGCCGATCTGAAGCCAGGAGCCAGAAGCTTCCTCCAAGTCTCCCATGCAGGTGCAGGGGCCCAAGGACTTGGCCATCTTCCACTGATTTCTCAGGCCATAGCAGAGAGCTGGATCAGAAATGGAGCAGACGGGTCTTGAACCGGCGCCCATATGGGATGCTGGCACTGCAGGCGGCAGCTTTACCTGCTAAGCCACCACGCTGGCCCCAGGAGCTGTTCTAAGGAGAAAAATCCTGTTTAACATCTCACATGCTGCTGCCAGCAGTCACTGAGGAAGGAAGCCTGTGAGTTGTCATCTTCACGAGTTAATGGGACATAGAGGCTGGATGTTCTCACGGAGCAAACAAGTCCAATTTCATCTCCATAAACCGCAAAGCTGAACGCTTCGCAAACTAACTTGAGTCTGACGTTGAGCATTGCACGTCGCAGGAAGCGGACCGAGCACGTCCTCTGCTCAGCAGTCTTTAGTCGTGATTAGATCATTAGAGGAAACTGGAGGAGAGGGTTTTTGGTTTCTTTTTAAACTTATAATAAAAGTGGCATATTAAGAACTTAATCACATAATGAGGAAAAATATCACCCTCTTACTTTTCTTGTAGTCAGCATAATTACTCAGATCCCTTCAGAACACACAGGAGTAATGACAAATTAAAATGCCTTTCAATGCCCTATAGCTTTTACAATGATGCATCCGTTACTGTTATTATGGCTACAAAGGCCCCTTCCTACTCAGTCAGCAGCCCATTCGACACAAAAGAACATGGCACACTTCTCAGCTATTAATAAGTACGCAGCCATTCAATCCAAGAGGAATTTTTTCATCTCTGAGATAAGCTGTATTATTCATGCATTTTCAGACATTGCTTTAAATAGAAAATTGAAGGAAGGGAAGAGGAATTCATGGAGGAGCTTCCGTTCATGGTGAGGGGCAGTCTTTGTTCTCCAAGGGTCTGGCGGTTGACTCCAATTGGCAGAGACGATTTCGGTAGCGTCTTATACACTGTCATTCAGCTCACCACAAACATGAGGCCAGGGCGGCCACCAGTTCACTTGTGCCATTTTTCTACAAAAACAGATCCACACCTGCAGAATCCGTTGACTGAAGACGGCAGCTACTCTTTCCACTACTGTCCCTTTCCCCCTCACCAACCCAGAAGGTCCTTCAGGTGAGGGGGGCTCTGCTCTGGCTAAGAGACAGAAGTCCTGATGGAGACTGGTAAGGGCCCTGGAAAAGCCTCGCCATTGAACATGACTGGAAATGAACAGGATCTCCCGAAGACATCTCCAAGGTTGGGGAGAGGGATGCAAAAGGTGTTTTGACCAAACGGATTCGAAGATAGTGGCTGAAGAAAATCGGATGACTCATTTGTCCCACACAGGTCTGCAACTGTGTGATGAACCAATTTAAAAACAAAGCAGGGGCCAGCGCTGTGCAGTAGTAAGTTAAGCTGTGCCAGTATCTCATACAGGTGCTGGTTCGAGTCCCAGCTGCTCGTCTTGCAATCGAGCTCCCTGCTAATGGCCTGGGAAAGCAGTGGAAGATGGTCCAAGTGCTTGAGCCCTTGCACCTATGTGGAAGACCCAGAAGAAACTCCTGGCCCTTGGCTTCAGATGGGCCCAACTCTAGCCCTTGTGAACATTTGGGGGAATGAACCAGAGGATGGAAGACCTTTCTCTCTGTCTCTCCCTCTCTCTGTCTGTGACTCTGCCTCCCAAATAAATAAATTTAAAAAAAATCTAAAACAGAAAAAAAAAAAAAAAAACAGAACAGAGCATCTTCAGCCATTATAAAGCCTATTTTCTGGTAGCTAAGGAGCAAGTTCAAAGTGATAAAAGTGTAATCACGGGCCACGGCTTCTATGGGATAAATGATAGGAGCAGAACTTGTCAGGTTCTAAGCATTTCCCACAAATATTTTGCTAAACAGTCTTGACTCTGAATTCATTTAACCCACTGCCTTGGAAGGGAATGACCCCCAAGGACTTAACACCTCTGCTCAATTTATTAAGATAGTGCAATGATCAAACAAATGAAATTATATTTCCAAAGCCGAACATCTCCCAATTTCTCTTCTTTCTTTATCTGTGCTCATGAACTTGACAAATAAGTATTGACGACGAAAATGTAGGCTTTTGCCTGATGCTTTCTTTTTTCTCCTGCAGTCCATAGACAATCAATCACAAATCTTATTGGCTTCCTGTTTCACTCTTAAATGGGCCATTTCCTCTGTATGCCCTGCTCCGTGGCCTAATCCAGGCCTTTAACGTGGCAGTAGTGGTCTCTCTGGCATCTGCTGCTTCATCCCACTGGTGCCCCAGGGGTTCCCAGCACCAATGGAAAAAAATGGAGGGGCTGGTGCTGTGGCACAGTGAATGAAGCCATTGCATGCAGTGCCAGCATCCCAAATGGGTACCAGTTCGAGACCCGGCTGCTCCACTTCCAGTCCAGCTCCCTGCTATGGCCTGGGAAAGCAGTAGAAGATGGCCCAAGTGCTTGGGCCTCTGCACCCATGTGGGAGACCCGGAAGAAGCTCCTGGCTCCTGGCTTCGGATCAGCGCAGCTCCATCCATTGAGGCCAATGGGGAGTGAACCAGCAGATGGAAGACCTCTATCTGCCTCTCCTTCTCTCTGTGTAACTCTGACTTTCAAATAAGGAAATAGATATTTTTAAAGAAATGGAAATATTCTCAACTGAACACAAAGGCCCCTGGGGATGTGCCCACTGCCTCCTCCTCCAATCCCAGTTTTGTCAGGTATTCCTCGTGGTTACTCTGAGTCCCCTTGATTGATCTGTGGCTCCTGAACCTGCCCCGTCCTCCGGGGCTGCCTTGCAAGGCACAGGTTGCCCCTTCTGTCTGGAAACTCTTCTCCCCACTCCTCTCACTTGCCCAACTTCTCTGGCTCTCTTGCTGAATGTATGCTTCCTCCAATGGTGCTCCGCCCTGCAGTCACCCCAACGCCCTACAACATACGGGGATTATGGTGAGCAGCCACTCGGGCGTAGAAGACAGAACACCCCAAGGAAGTGCATGAGCTACAGGAAGCAATGGGTCAACTGCCACGCAAGACAATGGGAGCAGTGGGCTTTTCTTCTGAGGATGAACATCAGGGGAATGAGGGTGTTGCGGGAAGAAAGCGGAGGAGAGAAGAGAGAGAGTGGCCAGGGAGATGGTTTTGTGCCACTAAAACATCGCTGAACAGCACCCAAACACCCAGTACACTAGTCTAGGCATGTAAGTCACCCACAAAGAACTGCAGCGGCATTGCTAGGAGGAGACCAAGGAGGATGTATTCAAATGTACAGCAAGAGCAAGATGCTTAGACCATGGGGGTTAAAAGCGAAGGTTGCAGGCCAGTGCCGCGGCTCACTAGGCTAATCCTCTGCCTGCGGCGCCGGCACCCTGGGTTCTAGTCCTGGTTGGGGCGCCAGATTCTGTCCTGGTTGCTCCTCTTCCAGTCCAGCTCTCTGCTGTGGCCCGGGAAGGCAGTGGAGGATGGCCCAAGTGCTTGGGCCCTGCACCCCATGGGAGACCAGGAGAAGCACCTGGCTCCTGGCTTCGGATGAGTGCAGCGTGCCAGCCATAGCGGCCATTTGGGGGGTGAACCAACAGAAGGAAGACCTTTCTCTCTGTTTATCTCTCTCACTGTCTAACTCTGCCTGTCAAAAATAAATTAATTAATTAAAAAAAAGAAGGTTGCGCATTGGATTCTAATGGGTTACAGGCTCTGTCGCGTGGTCCTCAGTCGATTCAGGATGAATGAGAGTGGGATGGGGTTTCACTGACGTCTCTGGCATCTGATAAACACAAGGCAAGCTCATCTGAAGCCTTAGGAGGACAAATCTCATATATTTGTAACCCACGAAGTGAAGAAGCCATTTATGAAGGTTCAGGCTAAGTTAGCTGTTGTAAACATACAAAGTATAGACTATTTAAAACTAATATAGCTTTATTGCTTCCTGATATGCACAGACTCACAAAATTGACAAAAACGATTTGTAATTAACTTACCCAAACACCAAAGAAAACCGGCCTCCTCTGCTTATATAAATTTGCATTGTTTATATGCAAATGAATAATCCTGATGTGCTTATGAACAGTGTATTCCCTTAAGAAGCCAAATATCCTCTTTATACTCTTGTTTACACTATTCGTTTGCTTTGCAAAACATTTTTCATAAAGCCTCAAAATGATGAAACGTTAGAGCCAGAGGGGACCCCAGGGACCACCTAGGAAAGTCCAACGCCATCTTTGTAAGGATGAAAAGAACTTGATGGAGCCCCTCCGACACGTAGGAGTTACCAGTGTTCTCACCACTCTGCATGCCTGCGCCTTCCCACCCTGAGCCCCCTTATTTGGGTGGCTCCATTCCTCCTTCTTTTGGGGTAGCTACAGCTGAGGTCAAACAGAGCAAGGGAGCTGCCAAGTGCTAGGCTTTAGGGCATCCTGGGAACTCTTTAGCTGCCTAGCGAGAGAGTCCAGTGTCTCCTTTCCCACTCACATGTAGACCCAGGAGCCTGGAGAGCCCCTGTGTCTAGAGCTCAGCACCTGCACTCTCTCCCTCCACCTCTCCTGACTGCCATCTTCCCCACTGTCTTTGCCAGTGCCTGCCCTGAGTGCCGCCTCGGTGCTTTTAGTAACCAGGTCACATCACAGCCACGTCTTTACTCTCTGCGTCCCCGCCCCAGCAGCCTGGCGACTGTGTCCAACTCTGCATCTCCACATTTTCAAAGCTCAGTACAAGGGCTGACACAGAATTGATGCATAACCTCCCTAAATAAACACATGAGGAAAATTAGAAAAGAAATCAATTGTCACATTAGGAGGAAGCCTACATGACCAGATCCCCCAGTTCTCATTTATGGTCTTATCCCAGGCAAATCCATTCCCATTCTGCATTTTGAGATAAGAATAGCAATCAAGAATTCAAAGCATCTCTATCTCTATTCTTACGCGGGGGAAAAAAAAAACACAACCTGTGCATGGATGCCAAAAAGATTTTGCACCCAAAGTTATCTTGTAGTTCCATGTCTCCATGAACTTTTTTGAAGTGTGTTTGTATTTAGGCTCAGTTTATCCATCTATAAAACAAAGACATGAGTAACGTTCTCCTCATAGGGTGTCAGGAAGATTAAATTGTAATCATGGAGGAATAATGTAAAATAATAAGGGTTCAATGAAGTAATGAGAACATGCCCAGAAACTGCTGAGAAGTTAGGGACGCTTGTGTCCTCACCCTGACTCTTAATCTCTTGGGAGGAAACTCGCTGATATGGCTGTTGCATCCTGGGGTCCTGGGCTCCAGGTCCAACACCCTTGGGACTTCTTTTGCTCTTCATGGTGGACCCTGCTGGTTTATGCTAATGAGGTGACTCTAGGGCATCACTGGGTAGTTATGGGATGGAAGCCAGCCCTGCTGGAAAAGTCTAACCATATGAATAGAGGATTGTGATCTAACATTTTTTTCTTTAAAGACAGAGTTACAGAGAGAGGTGGAGACCCCCCAGATGGCCGCAACGGCCGGAGCTGCACCGATCTGAAGCCAGGAGCCAGGAGCTTCTTCTGGGTCTCCCATGTGGGTGCAGGGGCCCAAGGACTTGGGCCATCTTCTACTGCTATCCCAGGCATAGCAGAGAGCTGGATCGAAAGTGGAGCAGCCGGGACTAGAACTGGCACCCATATGAGATGCTGGTGCTTCAGGCCAGGGCGTTAACTTACAGCACCACAGCGCTGGCCCCGTGATCTAACATTTTTAATGCAGACTTTAGGAAGGATGGTGGGCTTACAGGTTGAGTCACACAGCCAATGACTCAATCAATGATACCTAAAGGGATGAGCCACACCCAAATGCTGGCCACACCAACGCACATGGAGCTCCCGGGTTGGCCAGCTCATCCTCCTGTGTGGGGAGCGTCGTGAGTGCTGATTCCACAAGGAACAGACACCGATGCATACAGCATAGCCAGTAGAGAGGGAGCTGCACCAGCAGTCGCCTGGCCTCCAGTTGCAGTTCTAGCATGCACTAGCTCTGTAGGCTTTGCCTCAGTCTCTCGATCCACAACATGGGTAAGATATAATAAGACATAGGCCTCCCAGGGCTGCTGTGAGTTAACAGGTTAAGGAATGTTGTGCCTGGTGCATATGGACAGCAAATCCATGTTATTTCTTATGATCACTATTCTTTTTATTTATCTACTGTGTGGGTCTCAGGTTTCTTACTGCATCTTACCTAATGGGCAGCCACAGAGACAGGCAACTGAAGTCAGATATGCCTTCCAGAAACCGAGGGAAGCTGTGGTTCTACCTGATCCAGGATAAGAGACGGCTCATGAAAATGATGGAATGTGGCACGAAGATGGTGGGGATGGGAGGAGGAATGCTAACATGTGATGACGTCACACATGTAAGTGGCTGCATTGATCTAGGCAACAGCAGGGGACTCAGGAGGAGACATGGTTATTAAACTATAAAATAACTAAAATTATATAAAATTTAAAATGGCATTCTTCACTCAGAGTAGGCACACTTCTAGTGCAGCCCCACATGGCTCGTGGCTCCTGCAGCCCACAAAGTGGATTGGAAACATCGTCATCATCACAGCACATCCTGCTGGGCACCTGCAATCGGACCTGTTCCTAAGGGAAGTCATACTTCTGTCTCTTGAAATTTCATATCCATGTGCAACCCATGAATTTTCTATTCAGATGGAAAATACACTGAAGAATAACAACAGATTACGTTTGTAATGATCAACCGCTACCGCCGTCAAACAATCTGCGGCCCCCCTCAAACTCTCTGGGGAGCAGATGAAGGGGAGGGGTCAGAGCTTCCGATGTGTGAGTCCAGTTCCAGGTAGAGTGTGGTGTAGAGTTCTGGAAGGGGATGAGGTACAGCACTACGTGCAGACAGGAGAGCCTAGGCTGGGATGGAGAGAAGAGAGGCAGGAAGAGACTGGGGAGTCGGCACCCACACGCAGTCCCCTGAGGAGTCAGACAGGACCCTGGTCCCTGGCCTGGCCCTGCTAGTGATAAAAACTGTAGCAACATTGTAACGCAATCACACACCACATGATGGAATCAGTACATTCAGGAAGAACATTAAATGAGGATCTATGCGTGGATTGATTTCTAAATGACTGCACTGCCATGTGTCACTTGTACCCAAGGCTCAGTTCCCTTATCTACTCAACTGACCAGTGGGTCGAGCCATGCTCTGGAGCACCCTTCCCTCCAGCGTGCTGAAGTCCTGAGGCTTGGCCAAGGGCCTCCCAGCAGAGTTAGACTCAGCTGTGTGTCATCCAGGTCCAAGTTCAGCAGTTTTCTGCCCGTCCCATCCCAGTAATCGCAAACTCCACAACGACAAATCCACACACAATTTCATGCTTTCTCTTCTTTTTTCTCCCCGTTAGGCTCAGAGTGTCCATGCCAACCCACAGCAACTACAAACACAATGAAACCTGTTCAGCTGATGTCCAAATCCACCCTGAAACCTATCACACGTTTTGCAAATAGAGCCAAACTCCATGCTGTAAATGTGCTCAACAGGACCAAGGAGAAACTTGAGAAGCCGGAACGTACTCATGGCAGACAGAGACCTGGCCTCAGGACCGGGGCAGCACCCAGAGGAACAGAAACAAAATGCACACTACAAAGGGCAGTAAAATGTGTCCTGGCTGAGGCAGCCACACTCCACAGGCTGGGAACAACTCAGACACACAGACACACAGAGTCATCTTGGAAACAAAACTCATCGTGCTCCCCCCACTACAAACCACTATACCATCCATATGGTCTTGGGGACATCTACGATAGAGTGGGGCTCACTGCCGTGGGTTCTGAAACCCTGGGCACCACCTAAGCCATGCCACTGACAGCAAAGTACTGCCTCACTCCTAGCCTTGGTTCTCTAATCTCTACATTAGGGATAAGACATTGGTGAGGTCTGAATGCTTTGATGAAAGCCTTTCGTAAATGGTAAATTTAATGATAAAGCTATTCAAGTGGAAATCACTAGAACTGCAAGTATACAATGGCGTCCCTCTAGCACTCCTTGAAGACTATTGTCTACATATTGATTAAGATAAGGAGCGGGAATAACATACTGGCCACGCAAAGCACCATCCATGATTTGTCTAGATGAACAATCTCCATCACCATGGAACTTTGAAGGGGAACAAGGACTTGCTTCTCACAAGCACAGCAGGAACGGTGTGATCATTTCAAAGATTAGGTCATCGAAGACTGCCGATCCCATTTCATACACACAGGCTGCCTTCACGCTTGTCTGAGGTCATGGCTATGAGCTGCTGCTGGCTGAGAGTCCCATGCCCAGAGATGCTTCTGTCCCAGTGGAAACCCTCGTGCCCACAGAGCACCAGGAACCAAACCTGGCTGGCAACCACTTGAGTAAGGTTGGAAGCAGACTCCACGGTTGAACCTGCAGATGAGGGAAGCCTTGATTGGAGCCTCATGAGAAACCCAGAAACTGGGAATCCGGCAAGCCACAGGGAACCACGCCGGACTACCGGTCCAGAGGAACTGGGAGAGAAACCAGTGCAGTTGTTTCAAGCTGGGTAATTAGTTAAGCACCAATTGATAAGTAATAGACTAATTGATAACACAGGCTGCATGGTGTCCCCTCCACCCAAAATTCATATGTTGCAGATCCAACCTCACCACCTGTGAATGGTATTGGAGACAGGGTCCATCGAGATGTAATTTACTAAGCAGGTATCAGACTGGAGCAGGTCGGACCTGTAATCCAACATGGTCAGAATCCTTGGAAAACAAGGAGATCTGCACACAGGTGCACACAAATGGAAGACCAGAATTGTGCTGGAGCTGCCAGAAGCAGGAGAGAGTCCCCAAGAGACACTTGCCCACCACCAACGGGGAGTGCACACCTGCTGATGATGTCTTTATCTCAAGCTCCCAGCCTCCAGAGCTAGGAGATCAATGGCTTTTCATCAATAAAGCCACTCAGTGTGTGGTTCCTTATGACGGCAGCCATGATTAAGACAGGCAGGAAAAGGGAGGGGGAGTGTGACAACACGCCACCAAGGAGGCAGAACCCAAGGAATGAGTTGCTCTGACACAGGCAGTCCTGAGAGACTCTGTCCTGTCCTCACTGAGGCCTGGGGGGAGGTCTCTGTGTCTATCCCCATTCAGGTGCCATCTCCCAGGGGGCTGTTCTGACCACAGAACAAGTGACAGGGCCAAGGAAGGAGTCACCAGGTGGGCAGGCCCCTTCCTCATCATCTCCTTCACACACCTCATACAGGTAAGCGGGACAGGCTAGCTGGAGGAAAACCAAGCAAAACAAGCATATCACACAGAGTAAAAAGGAAGGGCAAGTCAGGGAACATCCACATGGATCTCACCTCCAAGACAGATCTGTTCCTGGGGAACAAGGGGAGAAAATTTGATTCCCTATGGTGAAAAAGAATTCATAGCACGAGATGACCTATTTAAAGAGACCACTGGGTGAATTACTTTAGCAAGAAAAAAAAAAACCTCTTGCCTCAGCTCAGGCTTTATGGAAACACACACCTGAGCTGAACTCTTAACCTGTGCCAGGTGTGCAGAGTGTGTGTGTGCTCCCTGCAGACGCACACGTGAGCTGGGCTCTCCGGGTGAGCCTGGAGGTGCGGGACCATGCATTCTCTAACTCTATAAACCTTCACTCTCAATCAATAGAGAAAAAAGAAATTGACTGTAGGAAATTCTGGGATGGAAAACAGAGTCTCTGATTAAAATCCATGCTGACTGCTCTCATTCAAGGGCTGACGAGTCCTGGGGAGGAAGAAAATCCTCTTTTTCTGTTGACTTTGTTAATGCTCAAGAATAAAGGCTGAAGAATTGCATGACATTCCAGTAGTCCTTGGAGATGGCATAATTATCTGTTTCTAGCCCGTGACCTTTCTTCTCTGGGGGCTGACACAGGAAGGGAAGGAAGAGGAGCTCTCCTGGCTCTGTGTGAGCTGGAAATGCCGGGAAGTTGATCTGCTCCTGATCAATTGCTACAGAAACGTGGGTTCTGTGCAGTACCTAGAGCTGCACTGAGATACGGCTCCATCCTGCTTCTTCCAGATCCTCTGAATATAAACTTGTACACCCTGCCAACAGCAGCTGAAACAAGTACAGGACAATTTTTTAAAGACTTATTTATTTATTGAAAAGCATAGAAACACGGGGGAGAGAGAGAGAGAGAGAGAGAGAGAGAGAGAGAGAGACAGGCTTCATCCTGGTCTCCCACATAGGTGCAGGGCTAAAGCACTTAGGGCATCTGCTGCTTTTCCAGGCCATTAGCAGGGAGCTGGATCGGAACTGGAGCAGCCAGGAGTTGAACTGGCACCCCCAGGAGATGTCAGCACTACAGATGGAGTTCTAACCTTCAACGCCATAGTGCCAGCCCCAAGAGTGCATTTTTAAAAACACTTAGCATCTGCCGGTGCCGTGACTCAACAGGCAAAATCCTCCACCTAGCGGCGCCGGCACACCGGTTCTAGTCCCGGTCGGGGCACCGGATTCTGTCCCGGTTGCCCCTCTTCCAGGCCAGCTCTCTGCTGTGGCCCGGGAGTGCAGTGGAGGATGGCCCAAGTGCTTGGGCCCTGCACCCCATGGGAGACCAGGAGAAGCACCTGGCTCCTGCCATCGGATCAGCGCGGTGCGCCAGCCGCGGCGGCCATTGGAGAGTGAACCAACGGCAAAGGAAGACCTTTCTCTCTCTCTCACTGTCCACTCTGCCTGTCAAAAAAATTAAAAAAATAAAATAAAAATAAAAAAACACTTAGCGTACACACACACACACCCCTAATATGGGAATGCAGTCATGATCAAGAACGGCATTCCTCAAGATGCATCATTTGCAATATTTTGATTAATGTTCCCTTTGGGGAAGGCAGAGCATCCTGAGGTAACAGACAGCAAACTCCAGTTGGACGTGTGTGTGTGTGTGGAGTCTGTCTGGCTGTGTGTTCCATGCAGCCTGGGGACCCCTGAAGCCTGGGGCCACAGCATGCTGGCACGGAAACCCCACTTCTCATGGCAGGTGCTGCTCACAGTCTGACTGCCTGGACAGCAGCCACTCATTACAAGGGGGCCTCTGGCTAATGCCATCACAGGGTTCAGGCAGCTCCTAGAAAACAAAGGAAAACTGTAGCAGAGAGAAAGGACATAGAGCATGAGGCAGTTGGATCTGGAGTTGAATTTAACCCCTGTAATTTGCTCACCACATGACTCGGGAAAGTCACCCCCTCATGCGCGTATGGGAAGGTTCCTTTTTGCCCCTTACAGTGTGCTGAGGGTACCGCAGGAAACCAAAGTGGCAGAACTCTGTGCCTTTTCTTTTAGGATGAGGAGACTGGTGCTGAATGGGAATAAGTACATCAGATGGTATTTGGGAAGTTGATAAGGGTGATGAAGGCAGATGAAGCCAGGTGGGGGGTTGGAGGCAGGAGGAGCTGTAGCTGAGACTTTAACTTGGGGATGCAGTGAGGACCTGCAGAGGAGTGAGATGAACATTTGTCCTGTGGTTGGCAGCGGACGGCAGGCAGAGGGGTCAGTAGAGGCAAAGGCTCTGAGATGGGAGCCCTCTGGGATCTTCCATGGGAAGCTATGATTTCAACAAGATGGAAGGTCATCCATTCATCTGGAGCCAAGGAGTGGCCCATCCTTATGTGTTCAGTGAATTAAAAAGTAGAAGAGGAGAAGGAGGAGAAGGAGAAGGAAGAAGAAGAGGAGGAGGAGGAAGAAGAAGAGGAGGAGGAGGAGGAAGGAGAGGAGGAGGAGGAGAAGGAGAAGAAGAGGAGGAGACGGAGGAGGAGGAAGAGGAAGAAGGCGGCCAGCATTGTGGCACAGAGAGTTAAGCTACTGCCTATGACGTCAGCATATTGGAGCACCAGTGTGACTCCTGGCTGCTCTGCTTCCAATCCAGCTCCCTGCTAATGCACCTGGGAAGGCAACAGAAGATGGCCCAAGTGCCTGGGCCCCTGTCGCCTACATGAGGGACCAGGATCAAGTTCCAGGCTCTTGGCTTAGGTCTGGGCCAGCCCCAGTTGTTGCAACCAATTGGGGAATGAACTAGCTGATGATCCCCCAAAGCACAGAGAGAGACAAAGATAGAGTTGGGGCTGGCAGGGTGCCTTATCCACTGGGTGGAAAAGTTAATTTGGACTCCCATGATCTTGCAGTCCCCACATTAACCTATGGCTTAGTTTCTTTTTTATTGACTTCTGGCAGGTACACAAAGGCCAAAAAAGGTACAAAGGCCCTGGAGAGGCAAGCTTACGAATACATCCCTTTATCATGTCTGTGAACTCTGCTGGGCTGATTAAGGAAGAAAGAATAGTCACACCCATGTGTGCTTCTGAAGACTTGCATTGTCTTTTTCAGAAACCTAAAAAGCCACACTGTCCAGAAATTAAGTACTTTTCCCCAAAACTAGTGTCTCATCACACAGTCCTCAGTTTAGGGACTTGCTCCCATCCGGCCCCAGCCAGGAACCTGGGAATCCAAAGCTGCTCACCCAGTGGGTAGGCACTGCAGCAATGTCTTCTTTTCAAAGGCTTTTCGGCATCTCTGCATTGCCTTGGGGGCTGCTGCGGCTCAGAATACAACTATTCTAATTCCTCTGCTGGCTCCCCAGCACCCCCTCAACTCAAGCCAATGATTCATTTGGGGGAAGCACCAACAAATGGATTATTGTACTTATTTTCATAAGTAATGAATGCTTCCATTTCTCCTCGATGCCTCAATTCCTTGGAGTTTACGTGGGAGGGATCTTCCATCATGGCAATTCATATTATGAAAATGCAGTGCATGGATTTCAAAACCGCCAATACACATATCTTTCTATTCCATTTTGCCTTGAACTGTTTGAAGGACCCTGGTCTGGGAAGCTGTGATTTGGCTACTGAAACTTCTCTGGCATTAGTCCTCAGCGCCCCTTTCAGTCCCCCAGCAAAATGAGCCTGTCCTCCTGCTGTGGTGAACTTAGAATTTTCCCAAAAGGCACCGAGCTGCTCTAAGGACACCCTTTGTTAACCTGCCTCTCTGGCTGGAGTGTTGGCCCTCTGCAGCTGTGGCAGCCCCGGGAACGCCACACACCTCTGCACCTGCAGGCAACAGGCGACTGAGCGTTCCTCCTCCAGCCCTCTGCATGCTCCCTCCCGGGTGTCTCCCGCAGTGAACTCCAGCGTGGTCAGTCCTCTCCTGCAATCCACTTCTCCGAGACCATCTCTGACAGCCTGTGTGCTAGGCGACAGGTTACCTCCAGAAGGTACCTAACAACCCCTGAAACTGTTGGAACAGCACTGAATTACCTGAGCAGAAATGAGAGACACGTGACAGCACTGCTCAGAGCACAAACGCGATGTTCACATCTCCACTATCTCACAGGAAGCACCAGCATTTCTTCCCTTGCCCTAAAGGACATTGTTCATAATGGTGACAGCACCGTACACATTTCTGTATCTACAGAACCAAACACACTGATTGGCTTATGATCAGTAACAGTTTAACGACAACCAGGAAAGTGCTTAGCACATACTCAATAATAAATTTGTTTCAAAATGTATAAATGATCAATATATTTTTTAAAAATGTATAATTAATCATTAAATGTATGTAAAAGAATGAATAAATGTTTGCTGAATGAATGTCTACTGAATGAATGAATGAGAAGGATATATAAAGACAAAAGGGAGAAAGAGAAAATATTCTCTTTCCTTGGAAGAACAATGGAAAATGAGTGAATGCTAACTAGTAAGGATGGATTGTGAGACAGAGACTGAACTGAACTGTTGACGTTTCGATTGAAATATCATTATAAATAAAGTGCTGGAAGTTTTGCAATTTTGTTACATTTGACTATTGTAGTGGTTACACGATTATTAGTGTTTTTTATGAATACTTTTATTTTTGAGAGGAGTGAGAGAGACACCTCCTATTTGCTAGTTCACCCTCCCCCCAAGCCCATAACAGCCGGGACTGGGCAGGGGGGAGCTGGGAGCTGGAACTCAATCCAGGCGTACCATATGAGTGATGAGGGTCCAGTTTTTGAGCCAACTCTGCTGCCTCCCAGAGTCTGCATCGGCTGGAGACTGGACTCAGGGGCAGGATGTGGGCTTAGCTAACCCAGGTACTCTGACAGGAGACAGAGGCATTCTAACAGCAAGGCCAAACACACAACCCTGATAATCAGCGCCTATGCAGCATCCGATGCCTGGGGGTCTTACAGATGTGCCAGAGAGGTGACAGCCTACGGTGGGGAACACACAGCCCTGTCTCTGAGTGGGCCAGATGCGAATCTGCAGAAGAAACTCTCACCAAAAAAATCACCACCTCCACTTCGGATGTGACCACAGAACCGTGTTGTCAGGAGCCAGGCTCACAGCTTACCCTCGGCTGGTCTTTTAATTTGGGGAGCTGCGTATTTTAAGAAATGTGATGTAATCTGCCATGCATGTGCACTTGCAGTTCCTCAGCTTCAGAAACGAAAGCTGTGGAATAAAGAAGCTCAAACACTCGGACTCCAGTCCCAATGGCTCTCTCTGCTCGCTCTGTGACTTTGAACAAAGAACGTAACCTTGTGCAGCACTAATTTCCTGTAAAAGAGGAATAATGATGAAATTTCCCATACAGCGTTTGGGAGCATTGAATGAGGTCATTAACGCATGTGCCATAGGAACGGAGCCTGGCGCACAACAGCAGCCCAGCGAATGCCAGCATCTAAGCCACCTTCAATGACTGAGACGAACTCAAAATTGACATCTAGTTGGAAAGCTTGCTCACAATAGCCCCCTCCTACTGCTTTGCTGAGCCCACTTACTGTCCGGGTACATCCCAAACTCCAGTTCTGAGTGCAGCTCTTCTTTGGTAGGATCTGCACAATTTCCCCAACGCCCTGCCCACTCTTTGGGTCATTGTGTCCCCGCAACAAGCTGCTCCTGCAGTTTTTAGAGAACTGAGTGCATTGTCCAGCCCGGGAGCCCAGCTGCTCCATGGACAGGGCTTTCAGTGCCTGCCAGCGGCTCCATCCTTTTCCCACCTGGTTCCTTTCCCCCATCGTCACCCCTACTATCCAAATCCTCACATCCTCTCCCTCTTCCTCGTCCTCAAACCTGCTCCCTAGGGAGCAGCTTTTAAATCACGTGCGTGTCCTTCAGTGAGTTCACATACTGAACTCCCATACCTGCCAGGGGCCGTGGGAGTCTTGGCAGCCATGATACGTTTTCAGACAAGACAGGATCACATATATAAACACCTGTCAGCCGAACTCTGTCGGCAGAACTTGAACCAGCTGGAGGAACTGGCCCTGCAGACTGGAAGTAAGTCTCCCTGTGAACGAGGCATTCCAAGCACTGGAAGTCACACCTGCCGCCGGGTCCCAGGGGCCCTGGAGATCACCGTTGGACAAGGGCTTCAGAGTAGCAGGGCGGATTTAGAAACAAGCCTGCACATTCTTTGACACTTCTCCCTCGTCTCCACTCCTCTCCTCTTGGCCATGGCAAGGCTCAATTTGCTTCTAACAAATACAAACATGTAGAGTTAGCCAGGTCGTGCTCTTGCTCTCTTGTCTGTCTCTCTGGAATAAGCTGCGCTGTGCCCTTGCAGGAAGAAAGAGCTGCCCGACGAGGACCAGGGAACACCTGGGGAGCGAGTCCACGCCCCCAGAAAGTGTTTCAACGATGCGGTGCCAGCCACGTCCTGACATCATTCCTGGTTCACAGAGGCTGTGAACTACTGTTTGCCGAGTCTGAGGTGGGGGTTGGGGCAGTATTTTTACACAGCATAGCCAATAAGGAGAGAAACTGGGAGATGGCACTGTGGTGCAGTGGGTTAAGCAGCGGCTTGCAATGCCAGCATCACGTATCAGAGCACCAGTTCGAGTCCGGGCTGCTCTGCTTCCAATCCACCTCCATGCCAATGTGTGTGGGAGGCAGCAGGTGATGGTTCACGTGCTCAGGCCCCTGTCACCCACATGAGAGACCCAGATGGAGTTCCTGGCTCCAGGCTTTGGTTTGGCTTAAACCTGGCTGTTACAGCCATTTGGAGAGTGAACCGGCAATGACAGATCTCTCTCTGTCTCTGTCTATCCTCATCCTCTCTCCACTCCCCTCCCCTACAAATAAATAAATGACTTAAAAAAAAAAACAGAGAAGTCTTTGACATTGTAACATTTTGCAGTTTGTCAGAAGTACAAGGTGTATATTATGTTTTAAGTTAGCAGCTAAGTTTCTTGTGCCACCAGATCTGGCCCTACACATGCTTTAAAAAGATCAAGACTCGAGTTTGAATCACCCCGGCACAGAAAATCTGCCTGGGCCACAGGTACTTTTGAGGCCCACGGTCCACGACAATAACATTGCAGTCACATCACATTGCTTGCTTGTCCCTGGACGCTTCCCCCGATTTCACTGGAGAAGCACATCTCCGTTCCGCCTTTCAGAGCCGGTATTAAGTGAACTGCTTAAGATGTCCTAGATAACGAGCGATACAGACAGTGTGAGAACGCAGAACCCTGAACTGCAGCCCAACACAATTTCCTCTGTATTATTCTCTCTACATGATTCCCTTCCAAGGCCACGGCATGGTTAGTCATTAGTGAGGAGGAAAGAAACAAATGTTGATTGCTCAATCTATGCCAGGCAGCATACCAGATATTCTCTGTAATGTTCTGCATCTCATCATGACAGCCAACAACCTGGTTCTGGGGACCCTCCATTGTCAGAGGAGGACTCTTAAGGGCAGAAGAAATTTATAAGACTTTTCAGGGTGCGTTAGCCACTTAGGGTGCACAGGTTAATGGTATCAGGTATGTGAAAAATCACCATGACTCAATCTTAGAACTTCTGTCCCTTTTACGTTTTTGTGGTTCTAACCTGATAGAGGATTAACCCTGAGTGCTTTACGTCACTCACCTACAGGCTTTTGTGCTGGGAAAAAGGTAAGGGCAGGGCAGGCTGCCACGATCCCTTCAATCTAACTCCACCATCAAGAATACCAGCAGGGGGCTGCACTATGGAGTAGCAGATAAAGCTTCCACCTGCTACACAGGCATCCCATACTGATGCCAGTTCAAGTCCCAGTTGCTCCACTTCTAATCCAGCTCTCTGCTATGACCTGAGAAAGTAGCAGAAGATGGCCCAAGTCCTTGGACCCCTGCACCCATGTGGGAGACCCGGAAGAAACTCCTGGCTCCTGGCTTTGGATTGGCCCAGCTCCAGCCATTGCGGCCAATGGGGAGTGAACCAGTGGATGGAAGACCTCTCTCTCTCTCTACCTCCCTCTGTAACTCTGTCTTTTCAAATAAATAAAAATATATCTTTAAAAAAATGATCCCCATGTCCCATATCAGCATGTCTGAGTTTGATACCAGGCTAACTTCTTTTTTTTTTTTTTAAAGATTTATTTATTTTACTTGAAAGAGTTACGCAGAGAAGGAGAGGCAGAGAGAGAGAGAGGTCTTCCACCCAATGGTTCACTCTTCAATTGGCTGCAACGGCCAGAGCTGTGCTGATCTGAATTCAGGAGCCAGGAGCTTCTTCCAGGTCTCCCACGTGGGTGCAGGGGCCCAAGGACTTGGGCCATCTTCTACTGCTTTCCCAGGCCATAGCAGAGAGCTGGATCGGAAGTGAAGCTGCCGGGACTCGAACCGCCGCCCATATGGGATGCTGGCACTGCAGGTAATGGCTTTACCCACTACGCCACAGTGCCAGCCCCCAGGCTCCACTTCTGACTCCAGCCTCCTGTTCTTGCAGATCCTGTGAGGCAGTAGGTGCTGGGTTCCTATTATCCATGTGCTAGACTCGTTTTGAGTTCCTCATTGCTGGTTTTGCGTTTATTTATGGAGTGAATCAGAAGAGATCGATCCTTCTCTTTCTCCCCTCACCTCCCTCAAATAAATAAATAATTAAAAACCTATAGCTTCCAGCCACATGAGGATTCTCATCCCTGTATTTCCATCTTTATGGATTTTGTGTCTTCCAAGCATCTGCTTTCACTTCTTTACTGGAATATGTCTGAATGATCCACAGACATCTCAAACTTTAGAGGAATAAAAGTGAACTCACAATTTTCCCCCTTCTTCCACCCTGGATGTCCGTCCTCTGCTCAAGGAATGCCGGCGCCATCCACCTGACTGCTGAAGCTCCTGTTCACTTGTTCCTTTCTCCGACTCACAGTGTGGGGAGCATCCTGGCCACTCCCCTGCACCTCACTCTGTCCAGCCCCACACATGCCCCCCTGGGTTCAGGAGGGCATCACCTCCTGGCTGCATGGCTTGAACAATCTCTAAAATGCTACGCTTTTCTCATTTTCTTCTACACACCAAGTTTCCACCCGCTGCCTCCCAACCAGGCCTGTGTGACTGCACCACCTGTAGAATAAGTACTTTTCCTTTTTTAAAATGACATTTAGAATGCTACTGCCTGCTGACGTTTCAGAACTATTTCTTTCCTCCATGTATATTTCAGACTCTTTCCTAGCTCTATTTTAAACACTCATTGTTCTTAGAAGGTACCGTGCAGCATCCTTCCTAAAAATACAAATCAGCCTTTGCTGAGAGAGAGAGAGAGAGAGAGAGAGAGAGAGAGAGAGAGAGGAGAGATGATAGGTAGACAGCATAAAAATAGAGAGATGGTAGATAGTAGAGATAGATACGTGGAAAGATAGGTAATTAATAGTAAAGGAAGGTATGGAGTTAGATCCAATACATAGACAATGGAGTTAAATCAATTGAAAGACAGTAGAGACACACAGATGATAGTACAGCTAGGTAGACGCTCAATATATAGGGAGCAATGCACAGATACACAAATAGAAGGGGTAGGTAGTGGAGACTGATAAATACATGATGAACACAGGTATACAGATGAAGATAGGTAACAGATATTAGAGAGAGAGAGAGAGATAGCAGACAAGTTGATCACAGGGGTCTTAGTGCTCACAGAGACAAAACAGAATGATGTGACAGAGAATACTGGGTGCCATTTAAGTTGAGATCTGGTTGACAAGAAGGAGCTAATTATATGAAGACTGCCAGAAAAGTGTATCAGGAAGAGATTCCTAGTATGGGAAACACCAGAAAATGCAGAAAATGTTTGGCTGCTTGAACATCTGGAAGAAGTCAGACCACTACACCTGAAGCACAGTGGTCATGGGGTGATTGGCTTGAGCTGGGACAGAGGGGGTGAGTAGAAGGCAGACCACATGGGGGTCAGCTGTGCCCGCAGCAGTTGGGACCCACTTCTGAGGAAATGGAAGGCTTTGGTGGATTTTCTGTAGAAGGGAATATGGTCTGGATGACATTATGAAATACTCACTCTGGCCACTCTGGGAGAAATGCCATATAGGAAATCAGACGTGCCCACAGGGAGCTGGCCAGGAGCCATCGGGTGGAATCTGTCCAAGAAGAGACTTGAGGCTTGGACCAGGGTGCCAGGAGTGCAGAAGAAGAGGGGACCAGGTTGGTAGAGTAGGACCACAGGACTTGCTGATAGGCGGATGTGGAGATGGAGGGGGAGGAGGGATCAAGGTTAAGTTCTAGACTTTGGCAGTGAGCAACTGGGAAAGCAGTAGTGCTATTTAGAGATGCGTGGAGGAAACAGGTAGAAGGTCATAGAAGAGATCAAGGGTTCTCTTTCAAACCATGAGAAAATTGAGATGATTTTTGGACAGCAATATTGAGAGTCAGATGTACTGGGGAGTTGGGGAGATACATTTGAAGGCACACACGTTGGAACTTGGATTCACTTTCTTCTAGAGAGTGGCTAATGGAACAGAGCAAGCAACTCAGAAATGATCCCTACAACTCCTCTGTAACCAAAGTGATTGATAACCTTCCCCAATTAGAAACCGCAGAGGAGCACTGGGGGCTGGGCAGACTTGATGTCTGCGGTCAGTTTCAGACGTGTCCCTTCCCTTCAGTCTGTCCCAACCTCCGAACCAACTGCTGTCCTTAAGCCACCTCTCATCAGTGGCCTCCTGCCACTGCTAACACTTGTGCCAGCTGATAAGTTTCCAGCTCCACCCATTCACAAACTGGATGAGAAATTTTCTTTGGAATGGTCTTGCATAATCCCGTCAAACTTTAAGTATATGTATTGTAAGCAAAACAGAGAATCTCACCAAGAGAAATTGGATGTTTTATCACAACTGGTTGTCCTGAACAAATTATGTGTGCACACACACACACACATCTTATATATAAAATAGCACCTCCAACCATAGAAATTTCATTTCCACAAAAATTCTACAATAAATCCATGCTGTAGCTCAGGTAATTTTTTTTACCTATTTTACCCAGCATGCTGTTTTTGAGAAAACAAATCATTGATATTTTCCCTCAAAGCACTCTCAGCTTGCAAATAAAACCATGTATTCTCCAGCTGATATATTAATTCTTAATTATGCTGTATAATTCATCGTAAGTGTATACTAATTATTTACACACATGCCTTTAGAATATTTTCCTTAAAGGCATACGGTTCAGTTTAAAGAAGAAATAGTCTTTCATTCCTAAATTTGAGAATGTACCTAAAGAAAAGCATGCAAAAGGTCTGTCACTCATTAGTAAAATAAGCTCATTTTTTTCTGAGAAAATTGAAGATATCTTAAGTCACTATATCTTCAATTTCTTTGTGTTCTTCCTCGAGGGACAAGGAAACTCAATAACACTTAATGTTTTAGTCTTTTTGGGGCATTTGGATATTCTGGCTTATGAGATGGCATTTTAAAAAGTTCAAGGAAAATGAAATTAAAAGAAAGGTGCCAGCATTATGGTTCAGCAAGTTACAAGCACCAGTTCAAGTCCTGGCTACTCCACTTCCAATCCAGCTCCCTGCTAACTTGCCTGGGAAAGCAGAGGAACATATCCCAAGGCCTTGGGCCCCTGCACCCACATGGGAGATCTGGAAGGAGTTCCAGCTCCTGGCTTCAGCCCTACCCAAGCTAGTACAGCCATTTGGGAAGTGAACCAGGGATTAAAAGCATTCTCTCTCTCTCTCTCTCTCTCTCTCTCGCTTTGCCTTTCAAAGAAATACATAGATCTTCAATAAATTAAATTACATTAAATTAAAAAGATATTTCCTTTGGTATAAAATTTTTTGGAAATCCATTCCCAGAGGAGTCTTCAAAATGTTTACGGAAAATGTGTATCATGAAAAAACCATGTATAGATTTCAACATTTGTTTGCACCAAAATAGCTATTTAATTCCGTTTTCTAGGAATTTCTTGCCATCCCTTGAGTTATCTAGAAGCTTGGTCAGTGTCCTCTGAGTTTTGATTGTACCCGTATGTGGCCAGGCTGTGCCAGGCACACTGCAATTCTCTTCCCTGCAGGTCTCTGGTTTAGTCTTTTCTGCATCGGGAGAGGCAGTTGGGGCAGTCCCTGCGTGGACGCACCAGACCTCAGAGGCTCCAGCTCAGGGGTTCCAGCTCCTCTTTCCTCATCTGCGTTTTCCGCCCTTCCTCCACCTCCACGTCCCACGGACATCCAGCCCCAGCCCCCCGCAGAGGCACCAGCCCAGACAGACCACTCCACCTGCTCCAGGATCGCGTCAGCTCAGGTCCTCATTGCCAGTCCCCATGGGAGTGTGTGCGTATGTGAGTGTACGCCAGTGTGCGTGTGCGTGTGCGTGAGTGTGAGTGGACTCACGTGGGGATGTGTGAGACAGATGCTTCTCCCTGGTTCTGCCACTGCAAGGGTGAGGCGCTTCTCTTTTCCTCGGGCCCTTTCTCTGCAGAGGTATTGAGTTTCCGAACTCCAACTCTGTCCTATTTGGCTGACTCCAAAACCTCCAATCGAAGAGCCTGCTCCTTCATCTGCATATCCAACTGCCTTGGGGCCATCCCTACCAGGATAGAGCGTCATTATTCCTAAAGCAGGTTACCAAAAACTTCACTTACTAAAGTCCTCACTGGAGGATTCTACCTCTGTTCCCCTCCATTCCCAGGCTGGAGACGGGCAGGCAGCTTGCAGTGTCCCCTCCAAGGCTCCTAATCAGCAATGCTCATGGATGGTTCCTCCAAGTTCCAGGGATTGGCAGGGGCCAGGGAGAAAGACAGTGAGTGGCACTTTTGGCCCTATGTGTCCATTTCCAATAGCAACAATTTTGCTTTTATGAAATTCCATGTGCTCTTCATTTTATTTCACTTTAAAATCTTATTTTGCTGCTTTGTTGCTTTGAGAGGCAGAGAGACAAAGATAGGGAGACAGCTACCTCGTCTGCCAAGCTCACTCCGCCACTGCCTGCAATGGAGCAGACCAAAGCTAAGAGCCGGCAGCTCTATCCAAGTCTCTCCCACAGCGGGCAGAAACCCAGTTCCGTGAGCCAGCTTCCCAGCATCCATGGCTGTGCATCAGCAGGAGCTGCAGTTGCAAGTGGAGCTGGAACTTGAAGCCAGAAGCCCCATTATGGGATGTGGGCTCCTGGTTCCTGGCTCCGGATCGGCGCAGCTCCAGCCATTGCGGCCAATTGGGGAGTGAACCAGTGGATGGAAAACCTCTCTCTCTCTCTCTCTCTCTCTCTCTCTCTCTCTCTCTCTGCCTCTCTCTCTCTCTCCAGTAGATGGAAAATCTCTACCCCCCCCCCCTTTCTCTCTCTGCCTCTCCTTCTCTCTCTGTGTAACTCTGACTTTCAAATAAATAAATAAATCTTAAAAAAAAAAGCCCTCTCCCCCTGCCTACTCCAGCTGCCGTGGTCATCACAGCCTTGAAACGTCAGGGAAACTTCCCTGGAAAAATCCAACAATCTCCTCCCAATGAACCAACTCTCTGGAGTTATTTGGTTTTCTTCTTACCTGACTCTCTCTCTGGCATTTAATTACCTGCTCTGCAGCCTGCTTCTAGAAATATTGTTCCTCCTTGACTTCAGAAACACTAATCCGTCTGGGAAAGAAACAGAACAACGCATCCTTGCTGGAAAACATGCTGGCTTCTCCTCGGCTGCCTCGTGCGCGCACAAGTACCCTGCGTGTGAATGAATGCACTTTTATCCCCTGTGTTCTTCTCGCCCTACTCGTACTCCCTGAGTGACTTCTTCCACTCCCAGGTGCCTAGCCTTGTGATCTCCTCTGAGCCATGACTCCCACCTCCAGCCCTTATTCATTTTCATGCATGTTTTGTTTCTCAATGCGCATTTTCATGAACTTTTGGAAGATCCCTCATAGGCATGGATTTAAAAAAAAAATGTTTGGGTAGCCGGCGCCACGGCTCAACAGGCTAATCCTCTGCCTGTGGCGCCAGCACACCAGGTTCTAGTCCCGGTCGGGGCGCCGAATTCTGTCCCAATTGCTCCTCTTCCAGGCCAGCTCTCTGCTGTGGCCCAGGAGTGTAGTGGAGGATGGCTCAAGTGCTTGGGCTCTGAACCTGCATGGGAAACCAGGAGAAGAACTTGGCTCCTGGCTTCGGATCAGCACGCTGCAGCCATTGGGGGGTGAACCAAGGGAAAAAAGAAGACCTTTCTCTCTCTCTCTCTCTCACTGTCAAAAAAAAAAAATGTTTGGGGTCAATGCTGTGATGTAGTGGGTGGAGCTGCCACCTGCAGTGCCCATATCCCCTGTGGGTGCTGGTTTGAGTCCTGGCTGCTCCTCTTCCAATCCAGCTCTCTGCTATGGCCTGGGAAAGCAGTGGAAGATGGCCCAAGTGCTTGGGCCCCTGCACCTGCGCAGGAGACCTGGAAGAAGCTCCCGGCTCCTGGCTTCAGTCTGGTGCAGCCCCCAGCTGTTGTGGCCATTTGGGGAGTGAACCATTGGATGGAAGACCTCTCTCTCTCTCTCTCTCTCTCTCTCTCTCTCTGCCTCTCTGTAACTTTGCCTTTCAAATAAATAGATAATTTTTTTAAAAAAAGTATGCACCAACTAAACTTATCTTTTAATTCCATTTTCCATGAACTTTTTGAAGAAGTGCCATTATATTATCACCAACATGTTCTTTAATTATTTTCACCTGTTAATTTTGTCTCCTCACTTAAGCTCTAGCCTCTTTAAAAAAAAACAGTTTTATTTGCTTGAAAGGCAGAATGAAAGAGAGAAGTAGGGAAAGACAGAGGTCTTCCATCCACTGGTTCACTCCCCAGATGGCTGCAATGGCTAGGGCTGGGCCAAGTCAAGGCTAGGAACTGGGAGCTTCTTCCAGGTCTCCCAAGTGAGTAGCAGGGGCCCAAGCACTTGAGCGATCTTCTGCTGCTTTTCTCAGGCCACAGCAGAAAGCTGGATTGGACGAGGAGCAGCCGGGACTCGAACCAGTGCCCACATGGGATGCCGGCACTGCAAGCCATGTCTTGGCCTGCTGCACCACAATGTCAGCCCCTAAACTTTAGTGTTGTCGAAGGCAGGGACCACACTCCTGCCTGGCGCTATATCCTTATGCTCTCATTCACGTAGCCTGAGAGAGGAAACACACGGAATGGAGTTGTGCGACTCTCAAGTCTTAGATGGCTGGCAGAGAAGGAGGATGTGGGGAAATAGCAGCTGCCTAAATCCAGCGCTAACAGACACAACTCATCTCCTCTGAGCCTACTAGAGGAGAAACCATCTTAAAGCGTAAATACACAAGCAAGTTCTCTGCACGACTTTAAAGTCTGAATTACAACAACGCCTTGTGAAGTGACTGTAACGCGTGATTCTGCAAGCCCGGAGAACACCATCTCCTCCCACCTCCAAGTCTCTATATTTGAGGACAGTCAGGACGTGCTTTCCTGGAATATATTGACTCTGTGCTCAAGAGAAACTACCCTTTGTCCCTTGCTCCAAAAATGAATACAGACAGTGAGGGAGGCTGGGAGCTGCCAGCTCCTACCTTTGCCCCAAGCCAGGCCCCTCCAAGGACAGCCTTGAGCCTTCCACCCAGAGGCCGAGCAAGGAGTCCTCTTCCCTTTCTCACCTCAGGCTCCCTCAAGGTTTCAGAGCCTAGGCCTGTGTATCTACCAGCCTGCCTTCGGCTCAAACTGACAATGAAACTTTCTGATCCCCGTCCACCCTACAAAAGGACAAAATGGCATGAGCAGTGAGGTCAGCACATCGCTGGGAGCCCCAGTGTAACCCAGGATGTTAGCTTTATGAACACTGAGCTCAAGAAGCTAAGCATGATTTGGCTCCTCAATTCGTGCAGATGCCTCCTCCCAGAATCACAGGTTCATGGCACTGGAAGGGTGGACACACTTGATCCTATTCTGGTGTCTCAGGTGGGCCCAGTGGGAAGTCCTGAGGTCATGGGGGGTGTGTCCTTAGCAGGTGGTTTCTGCAAGAGGGCTTGGCTGTAATAGCCTGAGAGTCGGGCTCACTGCTCTCACTTTGCTTCCCTTGTCTGGGCTCCACATCCCACCACTGCAGTCCTCAGCAGATGCCTAATCTCACACTGTGGCCTTCAAAACCATGAGCTGAAATAGACTTCCTAAGTAACTTCTCTCGGGTATTTGTGAGAGCGCCCAGAGCCGACTAACGCACACACAGAAGACAGTCTAGACACATATTTGCGTGGAAGGTATTGTTAACTCATTGTTAACTCATTGCATTGCATTGCTCCTATTTTTGTAAATCCAGAGTGCATTGAGGCAGGTGTTCTTGCTTAGCCTTTGACCCCAGCAAGTCAACTTTACCCTTGCCAGTCCCAGCTGCCCTTCCAACCCTCTCTACCCTACTCAGTGATGCCCTTTAAATTTCTCTTTCAGTGTCTTCATAGCTAAACTTTTCACAGGTAAGATCCTGATATTTGTCATTGATACCTCTTACTAACAAGTAACCCTGCCGTGGACTTCTACGGAAAAGTAGATACTATTGAATGCTTTCTCCAGGGAAAAGTTTTTGATAATTACTTGGCAAGCAAGGATGGGGGTCATGTGTCACTTTGTGAGAAGCAAGCAAGTCTCCAACATCCCAGAAGACAGGCCCAGGGTTCCAGCCTGTTACCTCCTCTCATGGGAACAAAACGGTCATTCACAATTAACAGAGAACATGCCGGAATGATCATGCTGTCCATTGACATTAGTCATTGCAATTGTGCGTTAGCCTTAGCTCCAATTACATGATCAAGAAAAAGAAAACCATTGAGAGTTGAATACCTATTGTGGACACAGGGTGAGATGTTTTCATCAAAGATCCAGGAACAATCCTACTTCAAGGTTAAAGAAAATTCACCTGCACACATGGTGAAAAATCTATGCTAGAACAATAAGGCAGTTTCTGTGAAGAAAATCTCATGTTCAGTCCTACTCTTTTATCTGCACTATCTTACGGGAGCTCATCATTTGCTATCAATTCTTTAAATGACACTAGAGAAAGTGTTATGAGTATGAATGGAGAAAAAAACAATAAAGTGATTTCCACAAAAGTTGGACAGGTAAGTGTCTCTATCCACGATTCTTTGAGAACCAATGTTATCTATTCTTAACATAGTCTTCATTTCTAGTTTCTTCTCGTACATGACAGCGATGAAATACCCTCTCACGTGTCATTAGATTTAAGTCATCACACAGAAAAGACCTTAGAAAATGTGAATTTGCAACTGAAGAAAGTCGTTTCCTTGGAGTAAATTCTTAGAAGTCAAAATTTCTTTAAGTTCTTGTACAACCAAACAAGTGCTTCCTGGCTACCCTGGGCCCTGCTGACCACTTTGCTCTGGGTTTCGGGCTGCTTTGGGCACCAGGAGGAACACCTCCTAGAACCTGCATCCCTGGTGATGTCGCCATGCATGGAGCCACAGCAACCTGACACCAGGAAGCCCAGTGACCCTCCTGCAGCCTCAGTGGATCCAGGAGTTAGGGCAACTTCTCTATGGAGCAGTACAGCTTTAGTGTGTAGAGATTTAAAATCTGCCCAAGCCATGTAAAGGCAGGAAAAGTAACACTTTTTTTTGTCATTTTCCACTAAGTGACTGAGTAAGACACTAGGTCAACATTCGCTTCATGGTCGCTGGAACCGGAGATTGCTCTGCTGGTCTTCAGCCGGCCCTGTTGTCCGATGGTGAGCGGTCCTCCTTCCATCTGTGGAAATGAACTCTTGAGATTCAGTAGCACCTGCTGCTCTCTGAGACTGACACGTGAGGTACTGGCGCTGGGTTTCTTCATGAAATGTGCAATGAAAGGGCCTCTGTGACGGACACATAGAATGCAAAGCGCCAACGCATCTCTTGCTTGTGTGTATGTGCTCCTGACATCCAGTGTGGGATAGCCGGACATCAGACTTCCTGCTGGGATGGCATCCTCAGAGCACACTTGGACCTGACCCCTCCTTCCATGGAGGTACATGTTTGCCTTCCAGCCGCTTCCATGATGTGGAAAAACAAAACATGGCATCTGCTTCCAAGACCAAGAAATGGAAACCTCTGAAGCTTCTGCTATGGAGCCCACTACACTTTAAGGTTTTCCTTACTCAGCTGCCTTGAATAGGAGTTACATGCTCTGGAAACTGCATTTAAAATAAGCAAAGCTTCAAAATGCCCAGCTTGGTCTACCTTCGAGTATATTTAAAATGCCCGTTCTGATACAGATACTCAAAAGAGAAGGAAATTCTAATCTAGAAAGCTAGCTGTCCATGGAAATCTGAGTAGCTCCTAAGTTCTCACTCAGCGCTGATCCTGTCAGAAGAGTTGAGCCTGTTCTCTAAAGTTTGTCCATCATCAAGGAAATACAATCAGAGATCTGAAACTCATCTATTTAAGGCACTTCTTAGATCTTTTTTTGTAAAAACAGAAATAAGTTCGGTGGCGATGGTTTTAGAAATCAAAAGGAACGGAAGTGCGCACGCTCTCCCGTTGGATGTCTTTGGAAGGAAGGGCACTTCCGTAAGGAGGGAAAAGACAGGTGTGTCTCTGAAGAGAACAGTGGCGCCAGAGGCTGCCCATGGAACTTTGAACTAATTGTGTCTGGGGACTTGAAGTATCACCGACATTTCTGAAAGCTGACTTTAAAGATTTTTATTTCTTTTTGACTATTAAGTGCGGAACGGATTGAGATTTATCAGCGACTCTAAAAGCTATAGAAGAGAAGACACATTTCTTATTTGCCATTGAGGACTACCGAGGATGATAGATACATGTGGCTATAATGACATGTGTAGAAATGTATATTCTGATGAGGCCCAGCAACTGGCTCTATCTGGCCATCCGAAACACAATACAGAAAGGTCTAAAAACAGTAAAGAAAAAAATCTTCAAAAATGTTTATTACAAAGCTATAACTTACATAACAGTGGTGAACACTTAAAGAGGTATCTCCCCCAAACATGAAGATTATTTGCCTCTTGGGAAAAAAAAAAAAAAAAAAAAACCTTCGAATGGCCAGCATTGTGGTGCAATGGGTTAAGCTGCTGTCAGTAATGTCACCATTCCATGTGAACATTGGTTCAAGTCTTGGTTCTCTGCTAATGTTCCTGGGAAAGCACTAGAAAGCGGCCCAAGTGCTCGGACCCCTGCCACCCCCATGGAAGACCAGGGTGGAATTGCAAGCTCTTGGTTTCAACCTGATCCAGCCCCTATTACTGTGGCCTTTTGGGGAATAAACCAGCAGATGGAAGATAGATATCTTTCTCTCTCTCTCCCTCCCTCTCTCACCCTCTTTCTAAATCTGTATTTCAAGTAAATAAATAAATCTTTAAAGAAAAACCCCTTGCAGTTCTAGAAAATATAGTATTTATTAAACATTGCCCTCCCATTAGATTTAATCAGCAAATGTTCAAATTTGGACGCCTGTAGTATAAACAGTAGAATGCAGAGGCCTGAGTAGAAAGAACCCATGTTTGTCGATGGCAAAATGAATAGTGAGTTTCACACAATCAGAATAGTAAGAAAACTCCACCTACAGAGTCTCACAGACTAGTTGGAGAAGGCTTTTATGACATGCAACCAGAATATAGATCTATTTTACTTGCTTTCAAAACTTCCAATCCATGGCCTCTGGATTCCAGATGGCTGACAAAATTAAACTGGCCATCAGAGACCTGACTAGGTGGGAAGCCCTCCTGAGAAACGAGGGAGCAACGGAAGACCCCGTAGAATTGAGAACATTCAGGAAATCATCGTGAGAGTGCAGGGCGTTGCATGAAATGAGCTGTAAGACCACAACAAACCCAGAACGAGACTAGTCTCTGGCAGGCCTGTTCCAGATCACTGTCCACTCCAGGTCTGGTTGAGGTCAGTTTGGAATCGAAAGGCTCTGAGGGAAGCAGAACCTGTTTCTGAGAATCCTGACTCCCCAAACTGGCACAAGCGACCAGAATGCGCGTCAAGAACTCTGGACAAGCATTCTTGAGACAGAAGCTTCCAGCGTTACTTCAACACTCACCTAACCATTCCCAAGGGCTCATTTCAAATTCATTGATGCAGAATAACAATAACAATTATTGATTAAAAAAGCCCAACTTCCTGACATGTACTATCAAAGCAGCTTAGTATTTTTATTGTCTGCTGTTCTTCTTAAAATCCCATCACAGTCAGTACAGATAACCATGGCAAGAACAGTCTCCACTTCACAGCTAAGGAAACTGGATCATCAAGGTGCTTAAGTGTCATGCCTCATGCTCAAGGTCACACAGCGGGTGGCAAAGCTGGAGCTGAACCCAGCTGGTTTCCTTCCAAGGGAATCCACTGCACTCACTCCACAGTGCTCCGCGCTGATGGCTCCAGCCCTACACACAAGTGCTTCTTTCTCTGGGTCCAAGCAACACTTTCCACCTCTTACATCTACCACTTCTTATATTGGTTTTAATTGCAGCGAGTCAGCTACTTCTTACATCTCTGCCACTAGATCATAACTATGTTGAGAGGTGCAATTATCCCCCCTACAGCCCTCTGTTTCTCCCAGGCCTGCTTTAATAACCCAACCCATAGTTGGTGTTCTAGAGATGTTGGCTGCAGAACCGAATTGAATAGGGTGAAGACCTCATTTGTCCTATCCTCCATCCCCTACGCCATGCGCATGAAGAGAACTCCAGCCACTCAGTTCTCTCTTCTGCCCCAAAGACAGGTGATAGAGAACTGGATCCAGTGACACAATCAGGGATAAATTTTCTTACCCATCTTGTCTTGTTCTTTTCTTCTCCCCATGAAATATAAGACAATGAAGTGCTGTTCTTTATTTACTTAATTCAATTCCCTGGCAATCCACATCCCATGGTAAATTTTAAGAGATGAGCCAAATTCTGATACAATTCAATGTCATCCTAAAGGTTTTTTTTAAAATATTTATTTACTTGTATTTGAAAGTCAGAGTCACAGAGAGAAAAAGGGAGAGACAGACTGAGATAGAGATAGAGATAGAGATAGAGATATATAGAGAGATCTTTCATTCCTAGTTCACTCCCCCGATGGCCACAATGGCCATGGCTGGGCCAGAGTGAAACCAGAAGCCAGGAGCTTCATCTTGGTCTCCCATGTGGGTGGCAGGGGTCCAAGCACTTGGGCCATCTTCTGCTGTTTTCCCAGGCACATTAGCAGGGAGCTGGATTGATAGTAGAGCAGCCAGGATATGAACCAGAAACCATATGGGATGCTGGTGTCACAGACAGGGGCTCTACCTGCCATGCCACAATGCCAACTTCATCCTAAAGTTTTTGTATGGTCTGTGATGGTTAAAGATCATTTAAAATGGACACATTTGAATTTCTAATGAAATTCGGTGACATCTGTGAGGAGGGGGTACAATCACTTGCAGCAGATCCAGAATGCAGGAAAATCTAGCAGCCGCGAGCGGCCAGGGTCCCCCTCAGAAGTGGCTGGGCTCCCTCCCACCTGACAGTGCTTCTCTGAGAAGCCATCCATGGCTGTGCTCCAGATTCACAGCACAGAATAAAGTTACGAGAAACTCACTACTCTGCCATCTTCCTGTGCAAGCAGCCCTATTCCTTGTGCCCAAGTAACAACCAGTTGAAAATCCTCCTGCCTGGTGGTTGAGAACAGGATAAACAGGCTACCTGAACATGTTTCTGATCACAGGGCAGCTTCTGGGCTAGGCAGCGGTCAGTGAACGTCACCGAAGAAAGAGTTTACAACCACCCCTTTGCCGCTTGGGAAATGCCAGAAAACTAAAGCAACTAAACCTTGAAGTCACAAAATCAGAGAATGTTAGAACGGACAGGGAAGGTGGCTACTTCAGATTTCTGATGAGGAAAGGGAAGCTTAGGGGGAGGATACGTTTTGTTCAAAACCACAGAGGGAAAGAAAGAATGACTGACATCTGCAACTGGTTAGTTTAATCTTTATTCCAGGGTCCCACCTGGAATGCAAAGCAGAGAGAGGTATAAACACAGTGTGCAAGTGAGAACAGGATTTACCTGGGGGGGGGGGGAGGGAGAGAAAGGGAGAAGGCAAGGGAGAGGGAGAGGGAGAGGGAGAGGGAGAGGGAGAGAGAGAGAGAGAGAGAGGGAGGGGGAGAGGGAGAGAAAGGGAGAAGGCAAGGGAGAGGGAGAGAGAGAGAAAGGGAGAGGGAGAGGGAGGGGGAGAGGAAGGGGGAGAGGGAGGGATAGAGGGAGGGAGGGAGGGAGGGAGGGAGAGAGAAATACACTTAGCTGGAGTGAGGGCAACTCCAGACACAGAGATACCTGTCCTGTGTGATCCAGAGAGAGAGGGGGAGGAGGCCAGAGAAGGACACGTAAGTTTTCTCCCAAAGCCAAAAGAAGGGCCCTCCCACATTACCAGGCTCCTTCCTGAGAGAGCTTGTGGTGCCCTAATTGAATATAAAACCATGCAGTAGGCTTTCTGCAGGTTTCACAGTGCCTCTATGTGGAATTTTACTTCCACAGGGCCACCATGCCACTTCCTCCTCCCTGGTTCCTGAAAAGACACCGGTGCATCATGGGAAAGTCAGCCTAAGGGGGCGGAGTCACAATGCAGTGCAGGCGGAAGTTCCGGCCCACCTACTCCTACCTAATCTTCCTGCCCACTTCCCGCAGATGACAGTGATGTGAACAAATCTGAAAAACAAAAGTAGCCAGGCTGAAAAGAATATGCATTATATTATCTCTTTACGTCCTAGAACAGAAAAAGCCAAGCTACGGTGACAAATGAGAAAATGGTTGGCTGGCCTTGGCTATGAAAATGTTCCAAATCTTGATTGGGCTGCTGGTTATACAGTACCCACCAAGCCGGATACCCAAAGTCTAGTATTTTATTCTGCTAAAATACATACTGCAAACCAGTCTGTTTATTTTAAAAAATAGCTTTTGAGATCGGCAGCATGACACAGGGTCTAAGAGGTATGGCAGACACGGGACGCTGGCCAAGCACCTCCCAGGCCAGGCCTGTTGGCTCCCTTTGTTTTCCTTCCTGGGGCAAAAACACTTCTTGGAACCGAGTCAGACAACGGCCCTGGCCTCGGTGATGGGTACTCCGTGGCTACGTGAAACAGCGCCACAAAGAACTCAGGAAGGCTCAACGAGATCCACAGTTCAACCCAAGGCACTAAATCATCAGCTCACAGCCGTGCAGGCAGCCGTGAGTCATGCAATTGCAAGCATGAGGAAATAATGAGTACAAGTCCCGTAAGCTGGAAGGGGGAGGGAATGAGTGCGCTGAAGAATATTAGTTGTCATCGGTGATTCCAGAATATGAAAAAAGTGAAAGTGCTCCCCGCTTAGTTCTTTGCGAGGCCGCAAAAGGCCTGATTTAGACTCGTTCTGTAATTATAATGTGTCCCTAGCTATGGCTTCTACAGCAAAAGCATGCAAGCGAAATTTAGGAGAAATAGAGCCGAAATTGCGTCTGCATTAGTGCTACACACACACACACACACACAGGTACTTTCTTTAATTTTGCAGCTCTGGAATTCTCTCTGCAAGGTTTGCTGCTTGCTTTCACCAGAGAAGTGGACCCTGTTTCCTCCGAGGCCAGCCTCGTAGAAGGGAGGCTTCAAGACACTTGCAGACTTGAATGCGCCATTCAAGAGAGGACAAGAGGGAAAAAGCCCTTTGTCCTACAAGGCTCTGCGCAGCCGCAGACCTGCTGCAGTAGCAGGCACCTTATACATGCATGGCCAGAACACCCAGGGGCCCCCCACAAGCCTCCCGGTCTAGGAGAAGAGCTGATGGCAGATCCAAAATAGGACAGGTAAAGGACCACGCTGTGGGGGCAGGGTCTGTCCTGTGGTTAGGACATGGGTTGAGCTGGCCGCATCCCATACTGGACTACCTGGGACCTACCTGGGGCATCTGCTCCTGATTCCAGCTTCCTGTCGGTGCAGATGCTGGGAGGCAGCAACACGGCTCAAGTCACCGAGCTCCTCCTTTATTTATTATGGTGCAGCCCTCAGAGAATGTGCTGCTACCCTACATGCAGGAACTCAGTTCCAAAGCTCTGGAAATATAGCCCAGACCTGCAAACTGGCCTAGATTTCTACTCCAGCGTTCGTCCCGACGAGTCACAGCAGTTAGAGAAACTCGCAGAAGAAGCAATGCAGATGACCAAGTCAAGCTATTTTCAAGGAAAAAGCAAACTTAGAAAATGCTCCTGGTGGGAGAAAGGAAGGGCTGGTGTTTTAGTATAGTGGTTAAAACCACTGCCTTTGACACTGGCATTCCATATGGGCACTGGTTCGAGTCCCAGATGCTCCACTTGCAATCGAGCTCCCTGCTAATGTGCCTGGGAAAGCAACAGAAGATGGTCCAAGTGCTTGGGCCCCTGCACCCACATAAAGACCATTCTCTCTCTCTCTCTCCTTAACTCTGCTTTCAAATAAATAAAATGTTTTAAAATATAGGTGATCAGAAAGACGATTTATGTTGACAGACAACAATCCTGCTTAAAAAAATGCTACTGATTTACGATCATTTTGATTTATCCTTTGGGACATTTGCATCTCATTTTCAACCAAGTAAGTATCAGAGTAAGTAATGAGCACTTTTATATCCTCCACTTCTAGGTAATAGAACATCCTGAGGCCCAGAGTGTTCCCTAAGCTCAAATTTAAAGACACTAAGGAGAGATTGTTCATTAGTCTATGGTATGTGCTCATGTGCTCTGGAATTTCATTTTAATCATTTGTACTAATTGACGGACTAGATCCCTTGGAAGCCCTGAGAAACCTAAGAGGCAATTGCTTTATATGTCCATGTTAGCATTTGCATTTCCAAAACTCTAATCTCATTACATAGTTAATATTTCTCTTGCTATTTAACAACGGAGAGAAATTTGACTGCCGTTAGGCTGTTTATGACCTTTGCCAAAAAAAAAAAGAAAAAGCCTGTATCTGTGTCAGGGCTGGGAAAGAGTGAGATGCTCACAGCTGTACTGTGTATTACTGCAATGGTCAAATGGTCCTGGTGATGGCAGCGAGCCAGACTTCTGCCCCCTAGAGGCCTTGGAGAAGTAAGTCAACTGACCTATCCAAGACTCAATCTTCTAAGGGGTCGGATGGAGATGAGGACGTCGGCTGAGCTGCAGGGATGCTGAGCGCTTCAGCGAACATCCAGGAAGCATCTCCATGTACGGCTTTTCTTCACACACACACGAGTCCCACACCAAGCACCCACGGGGACAACAGCATCAGCATCAGCAGCATCGCCAGGAGAGGCACAGCCAGTAGCTGCCTAGTGAAATGTGGCTGATGGGAGATCGGACTTAAAAACAGCGGAAATGTATTGTCTTGGAGAGAAACAAGAAAATCAAGATTTTGGGAGACTGGAAGTGTGAAATCAAGGTGTCAGCAGATTCGTTCTTTCTGAAGGCTCTGGGGAGACTTCTCCCTCGACTCGCCCAGGTCCTGGTGGCTTCCAGTGCGCCTGGTCTTCTAGAAACATAACGCCCACCTCTGGCTCCGTTGGTGCAAGGCCTTTTCAGTGTAGCCAGGTCTCCCCGTCCTTTCTCTTAAAAAGGACACTGGGCTTTGGACTTGAAAGCCTGCCTTAGATCCAGGATGACCTCCCATACAAAGAGCCTAGTTATACCACCAGGCACATTTTCCGAGGTTGTGGGTAGACAAGACAGGAGACATTCTTCAGCCCACTGTCCACACCTAGGGCCAGCTCCCCTGAAACGATCCAGGCTGCCAGGGTTCCGGGGTAGAGGTGAATGCTGAGGCTAACTCTGGGATGCGCAGAATAGGGTGTGAGGAACAGGAGAAAGGGCATGGACCACAGAGGTGCGCTGGTCACCTTCTGGGCATCACTGGTCACTTGGGCAACAGAGGCTGAAAGAGGTGTCGGTGTCCAGGGTTGCTACCATGAAGCTGGGCTAGGGAGAAAGTCTTCTGACCCAAAATGAAGGGCTCTTCCCACTGCACAGTTTAACTAACTTTACTCATGTCAACACTTCTTTAGGTGCTGGTGCTAAAAACACAAATCTAAGACCTAGACCGTGCCTAACACCTAAATCCTGTTGTTCACCTAATCAATCAGATTAGGATGGTTAATTGCAAGATGGAGAACTGTAAGGTGGAGACAAGGCCACCCACATCCTAGGGACTTCCCTTTCTAGCTATAACTGGCACCAGACTTACCCTGCAACCAAGAACAAAATAAAACCTGGGTATGATTGAGTTTAAATCAAAAAGAGTTTGAAATATTTTCAAGAGGTAAGGAGAGTGTAGCTCTGTCAGAATGAGCATATTTGAAGGAAAGAGCTATTCCGAGGAACAAAGAAGATTTCCAATGAGGAAAAAAGGGCCAATTCCATCAAAATAAATAAAACATCCTAAATATGTAAGCATCTACCAATATAGCTTTAAATTCATAAAGTGAGCAAAGCGAGACAAAGGAGAGGCTACACAGAGAGGCAGAGATAGTTTCCTGAAGGTGGATGTTCTATTGGTGTTATCTACAGAATTCACGCCACTCGGAGTTGCCGTCTGCCTTTTCCTGCTTGTTAACAGCAATGAAAATCTGTTCTCAAAAGATTGCCCCTTGCTGTTGCACGTATGTGTGTGTCTGCACGCCAGACACAGATGCCTTACACGGCACCTCTCACAACGAGCTCATCCCAGAGGTGCTGGAAGCATCTGGCAGGAAAGCATGCAGTAAACACCAAATCAAACAACCTGCAGGGGAAATCTTCTTTTTGCACAATTACTTTGATGAAAGTCCTCCGTGGCAGAGTAAAGCATGCTGGGAAATTGGCGTTGACCACTAAAACAGCACAACATCCAGGGGGAAGCTGCGAGTGAGGAACTACCTCCTGGTTTAAGTTCTCTCACCTGGGTCAGCTGTCCCGCGACCTCCACAGAAACAATCCCTTTTCACAACCCCTTCCGGGCCTGGAATGCCCCTCCCCAAATCTTTGCCTGGCAAATTGCACCTCTTCTTCTGAAACCATGCATTCATTCCATCAAAACTGTTGATGAAGCCCCTACTACGCGCCAAGTGCCATGTCAGCACACTCAGACTGAGATCTCCTCCTCACCCTCACGGGGTCGCCCTCTGCACCCATCTCCCCGTGGCGCTGGCCTGAGCACCCCTGGATGCAGCCTGGGTTTTCGGGAACAAGTCGTATGTTTGCGTGGCTGTTTCCCAGCCCAGAGGAAGGACCGGGTCCATCCATCTCCCAGTCTGACGCATAGTGGGTGCTCGAGAAATGCTTGTTGAATGAAGTCATCCATTATTCACGAGGACTTGGTGCAGTTAAATCTGTTAAATGATTCTTCTAATGAATATTAGAGAAATGAAAACAATTATGCTCAGGAAAATCACTTCTTTTTGAGGCATTCTTAGTTTCTTTTCTTATTTTATTAGCATTTTATTAACAGTCGTAGCAGCTGCTTCTAACATGCCCATAAAGCTAATATCAGTGATTTTTAAAAGAGATGTATAGTATAAATATAGATGAAATCATGCCTGGTTAACCTTTCCCAATTTAAAATCATGAGAATCATTGAGTTATTTTCATTTTTGTTTGAAAAGCTTTGGGGAAAAAATAGAATGAGCTTAATGTACCAGGGCATTTGTTAAGTTTCTATAATAATCATAATATTCATTTCCAAAAGGGAAAGTGGTAGAAGGCAGTCATTGAACTTGACTTTGCAACACCATGATCTGGCACATCTTATAAATAGGGTTCATGCTGTTTATTTAAAAACAGGATATATCTAAAAGCTTCCTCAAGTTCATAAAAGTATGCTCAACTTTCCTTGAGAAAAATGCGAAAAACAACCACCAAACTTCTAGTGCTTGCGCCCACAAAGGGAGAAGCCACTGTTCATGGAATCCAGGGGAGCATAAACACCAAAGGCACTCTGCAGATGAAGACATGTCATTTCCATCTGCTTATTGGGAAACAAAGAAAATGCTTAACTCGCCGTTGTGTTGCCAAGTGCTGCGTGGGAAAGGGCGGGGGGGGAGAGCACACGCGGGTACCTACTTGGTCTGATGCTTGGACCCCTTCAGATGGGCATGGTACTGCTCTATGGAGTTTAGAGAGACACTGCAGATGGTACATCTGTAATTGCGCCTCAGACCTGTGGACAACAGACACACCTGGTTAGCTGGAGTGCATCCACAAACGCCCACCTGAGGTCCCGGTCTCCACAAGTTCAGGGACACAGAATCCGAGGGACTCCTGGTCCACCCCACCAGCGCCACTTCCCCCCTTCTTCCAGAGCTCGCTGGAACAGGTCTCTGAGCAGAAGTGAGTCGGAACATGTCGGAGCCACCTACTCCTTTCTGGAGGGCTGCAATCATTAACACATACTCTCTGGGGTGAGATGAAATGCCTCTGGACATTTTATCATTTAAGCAATGAAGAACTCTACTTTAATCCTCCTAAGGCATGTAGACATAGAATGCTGTCATGAATTGAATCTCCAGAGAAAAGCCCTTGCAATTCCTTTTCCAACTTTTATTCCAAAGGCAGAATTGGAACTTCAACTTGAGACATCATTCATTTAGGCTCCCCTTCCAGAATCCTCTTAGAGAATCCCTCCCAGGAGAGGGTTAACACATCAATCTGCTGTAGATGAAGTTTTACTTTCCACCGGAGCATTTAAAAGAAAATCCACTTGTTCATTTGTTCATCTCTCTAATTAATTCATTAACACAGAATCAACTTTGAGTCAGACATTGGGGATTACAAGATGAGAAAGATACTCATTGCTTTCAAGGAGTTGAGCAAAATCTTTGCTGTTTCACATTATTGCCTCTTCTGGAGCCAAGCTTGTGTTAGAAAGTAGCTTTAATAAAACAAATTAAAACATTTGCCCTGCCCAGCCCAGAGACCCCATCAGAGCTCAGCCATGGGTGAACAGTCTTGACCCAGAACTTTGGGTTACTATCCTGGCTCCGGTCATCCTGACTGAGATCCAGGGGAGGTCCAGCCTTCCAGGCCTTAGGATCCTCATCAACAGGATGACAGCAAGGCCAACCACATCCCAGTGTTGCTTTAAGAACTAACTAAAACACATTAAAATGCCTAGCCAGCGAGAGCTGCTGTTGATAGTTTTGTCACAAAACTCTATGCTTTACCATTGTAAAAGCTAAGACATTAAGCAACTGTAGCACTTCTCTCTGATGAATGCGGAATGTGTTACTGCTTAGGAACAGAGTCAGTCTCTCTTTTCCTAAAAACAAAAGAATGCAGTATTGGATGAGCTTTGCAATTTGCTACCTGGGTTAAGTTTATTCAAATAGTTTGACTTCTCTAGATGTTTGTGTCTTATTGTATCCAGAGGATCAATGGAGACATGGCAAGTATAAGAGTACTCATCATAGAACAAGTGATGGAGTGATCAGCAGGAGTTACAATGGAACCCTTTCTGTCTCTGCTCCAGCTGAAGGCACGGGGTACAATCCTGAGACACAGATAACAGTGACATCCACACGCCCTCGGAAGGTAAGGTAGTGCCTCCATCCAACAGAACCCGTCAAGAACAAAAGTCCAACCCTCAACCGCCAATCTAAAAATGAGACCAGAAAAGAGAGGAAAAACTAGGTAGAAGCTTTCTTACGGTCTTATTGTATTGTTAGCACCACTTCTGCTCCACCGTGTGAGAGAGTAGAGTGCTCCTTCACTCCAAACCTGCGGAAAGTGTTCCCATGGAACTCCCCGGAGCGCCTAAGGGGTACCATCTTGCACTTGGGAAGAGCCTGCTGACCCCTGACACCACCTGCAGGATCCAAAGGGAACATTAGCCCTTCTGCTGGGCAAGTGCAGGAGGTGGCAGGGTTGGGCATGCATGGCCTGGGCTCAGAGTTTGCCAGAACGAGGGAGACACGTGAAGTTTCCCATGTTCGCTGTTGTGTGAGAGGGACTGATTTGGTGGTGTCTCAGATACCTCTCAGGAAGGCTGCAGAAAGAGCATGGAAGTTTGTAGCTGGGTATCTAGATGCTCACAGCGACCGCAGAGTCCCTAAAATCCAGGAAGGCACCTCGTGGGAAGAGTAGGTTCGCAACTCCTGCCAAGTCCCACAGTGTCTATGCTAGTGTGGTATAGCGCGTATCATGACAACTTTCATTTCTCTCACCTTTCACTCTTTCCACCCTCAGCTCTCTGCCCTGGTGGAACCAGAGGCAACTTCCTGAGATAGAGGAAGAAAAGCAGATGCTCCAAGCAGAGATAATGAAAGAATCTTGCCACCCTCTCACTGCCTGTGACAAGTCGGTAGCCCCAAGCAGAGCTGAATGTGGAGATACTTTGAAAGTACTGTTTTATTCTGGGTCTTAAGAAACTGGAGATGATTACATATTTATGAATGAGTAAAGGACTCTTTAATACATAAAATAAGTAAAAATTCATGAAACCTACCCTGATTTTTGTTCAAGAGGAAGGAAAGGGTTAACCCTACTAGGACAAGAGGAATAGACTATGGAGGAGAAAAGCAGAGTCACTTTCTGATCACATCAAATGCAGTGACTCCTGCCTGCTGAGTGTCCCAGTGCCATCAGAGTTGCTACCATGTCTGCAATACGGACTGCGAGAATTCCCTGGCGACTGCATTCCTATGGTCCCATGCACAGTCCAGAAAACCTTATGTGACACATCCTACGAAAATATCCCGGCTTGGCCACTGAAGAGAACGGGCTTACTTTTTTGTTTGTTTGTTTTTCTTTTGTTTTCACTGTAATAGTCCCACACTGGTGTACCTGGATTTGGTTCCCAAACCTGCTCCGATTCCAGCTTCCTGCTAAATGCAGACCCTTGGAGGCAGAGATAATGGTTCTCGTGACTGGGCTCCTTGTCACCCACGTGGGAGACCTGAACTGAGTTCTCAGTTTGCAGCTTTAGCCTGGCCCAGTGCCAGCTGTCACAGGCGTTTCTGCAATGAATGAGACAGGAGCATTCTCTCTCTCTCTCTCTGTCTCTCTCTCTCTCTCTCTCTGTCTCTCTCTCTATCTCTATCTCTATCATCTCTATCTCTATCTCTTCCTCTCAGATAAATAAAATTTAAATAAAAAAAATGACACTGACTTGACCTAACTGTTCAATCAAGAGTGAATAAAATTCTGGCAAAAAAAAAAAAAAAAGGTGAAGATACAAATATCTTCTTAGGAAGCAATTTAAGGGACACAAAATTTTCTAGGCACAGCAAGTTTGGTGAGGAAGCAGACAACTGCTGAGGCTCTATTTCCGCGAGCAAGCTTGCCAATGTGGATGCAGCCTCCAGCAATCAATTAACATACTCGTACCCAGGCACTTCTCCCAGAGATCCTGATTCTACATGTAAGCTTGGCATGAAACCTGCAAACGTACAAGAACTTTCAGATCATAGCTCCAACCTCCACCAACACCCCCACCAAAAAAAAAAAAAACCACCATCCCATTGAATCATACTCCTTTCAGGAACTCGAATTTGCCGGAACAGTACTGGATCTTGACATTAAAAGAGAAAAAACTACTCCGTAAAGAAGAGCTGTGCAGGTGTGTGTGGTTCAGAAAGATGGCTGAGATCCCCCAGCCCAGAGGCTCTACATCATCCCAGCCAGTGTGGAAGCTGTCTGAATGTTTTTCCAGAGCTGAACCATTCTCTTCTTTTATGCATGGGCGCAGAATATGAAAACCAGCTCCAGGCTTTACTCCCTCCAGGGTCTCGATCAATCTCTCCGTAATAAATGGTGAGCACCATTTCTATGGACCTCTGCAGACCACAGCCTAATCAAAGGTCGAGTCCTAATAAACGGAGGTCAGCCTGGCAATAGCAGAAATATTTATGTGCAAGAATAGGCAAATTTTTTTAAGAACACCAACAAATCTAAAAAAAAAAAAATCTGATCTGCTGCTTTCCATTCGGCAGCCAGAGACGCGTGGGCAGGGGATATTTGGCACTTTATTGCGATGCAAACTACAGGGCTCATAAACTGGGAAGGCAGCGCATATAAACAAGAACAAAGGCAGAGAAGGGGCAGAGCAGGCCTCCCACACACAAGACACAGTGTCCTTGGTGGGAACTTGGTGCCTCCTTAATGCTCAGCTGAAATCCTAATTACTTTGGAATTACATGGCCCCTTCCCCCTTAAGAGAACCAGAGAATTTTATTATGAAACCAGAAATGCTAACTCTCTGATTCCTTTTCAGCACAATGCCATGTTAAGCACAACCTCCAACATTTGCAAACCTGAAGGTTACTTCTACACGGCTGCCCCATCTGTGGAAGGGAACGGTGTTCCTGCCTGCGAGATGCTGGCAGACAGTGCAGCTGGAGAGGGAGGGCGTCCCCCACGTGGCAGCAGTGCAAAGCAGGCCGTGAAAAGCCCCCACGGTGCTGCAGGAAGCAAACACGGAGAGCTGGAGCAGAGGGTCTCCAAGCCCCAGGTCTGCACGCGCGTCTTGGAGATGCATCACTCTCGTGTTTATGTTTCCCTGCGCAGCGTTTGTAAAACAGATGGTCCCGGTGAGTTCCGCAGCGTGTGGCTGCTCAGTGTGTCTTTTCCAGTCTAGCAAAGCTGGACGAACCTGTGACTTCCATGGCATCCATTCTACAGGAGAGGAACATCATTGAGCTTTCTCTGCGGTGCCAGGTCTCAATGCTGATTGCCAACAACACCGGGGAGGATGAGACAGAGTACATTTGCTCGTGGAGCTCATCGGGGGAACAAGCACACAAATACGAGACGTCACAAAGGCTGGGAAAGGAAACAGGTCCGCGAGGGAGACTCAGTGGGGAGAGCGTGGTCTGCAGAGCGTGAGCAGCGGAGTGTTCTGGGAAGGGGAAGTGAAATCGAGGCCGACAATGAGCCTGGGACGTGAAGGACTGGGTGAGACATTATCCAGGGACCAGAGGAGGCAAGACGTGGGAATAGGAGTGCACTGCTCAAGGAGACAAAGTGGTGGAGGAAAAGATAAAGGGGGAACAAACAAAACTCACAAACTCAGAATCCCGTAGCCAGCACAAACATTCTTCGAGCGCCAGGGCTGACCAAGAACCTTCTCAATAAGCAAAAACTAAGAGAATGGGTTGTCTGCCAACAAACCTGCACCACGGAAATGCTATATATAATTCTCCAGGTCGAAAGAAAATGGCATTGGATATAAACTGGGATCCACAGAAAAAAGGAAAAATACCAGAAATGTTAATATGTGCATATCCATCTGTTTTAAAATTCTTGTTTCTTGGAGATTGACAACAACAGCACAAGAATGGGTGAGAACTAGACGATAATATTGAAAAATCATTATATTTTACATGAAATAGGGCAATATTTACTCTAAATAGCCAGTGATGATTTAAGGATTTATATTGTAATCCCTAAGAACAATCACTAAGCAAACACAAAGGAAAAAAGAATATAGAGAAAATAAAGTAGAATAATAAGGATTATCTGGTTAACTCAGAGAAAGTAGGAGGGGAGGAATAGAAAAATAGGAAACACATGGAACAAATGGAAAATAAACAGCAAAATAATATTAAACAGATCAATAATTGCATTGCAGATAACTGGATACATCACCCAAAAGGCCAACACTGTCAGACTGGATAAAAAGTAAGACCGAACTATACGGTGAACAGGTCGAAAGCAAATGGATGGAAAAAGACACGCCATGAAAACAGCAAGTCTGGGGCAGGCGTCTGGGCACCAGCTAAGATGCCACCTGGGACAGCCGCATCCTATATCCAGTCTCAGCCCTGCTCTTGCTTCCAGCTTCCAATTAAGGTGGACTCTGGGAGGCAGCAGGAGATGGCTCAAGTACAATAGCAAGATACCACAATCTTTCCAAGTATTTAGAGGAAGTAAGTATATAGAGAAGATAAGAACGTGTTGAACCAATCCAGGAGTTTTACGAAATTTTAAATAATTACATTTTGTAGAGTGAATTTCTTATAACTCAATTGTGATAAATAAATAAGAAGATTTATAAAAAGCCTAAAACATCTAAATAACTGATGGTCAAAGCGAAGATTTACCAGGGCTGGCATTGAGGTACAATGAATCCCATAAGAATGCCAATTTGGATCTTCTGTGCTCTGCTTTCAGCCCAGTGCCTTGGAAAGCAGCGAAAAATGGCCCACGTGTTGGGGTCCCTGCCACCCGTGTGACAGACATGGATGGAGTTCCAGGCTCCTGGTTGCATCAGGCCTAGCCCCAGCCATTGTGGCCATTTGGGGAATGAACGATTTCTTCTCTCTTTCGCTCTCTCTCTTTGTCTCTCTCTCTCTCTGCCTTTCAAATAAATAAATAAATCTTAGAAAAAGGAAAAACTACAAAGTTTAAAATATTTAAACTGAATGATAAGGAAAATACTACAAAAAGTTTAGGCTACAGCAGCTTTTACAGGGACATGTATAGCTTCCCATGAAAAGCAAAGAAAGGCTTTAAATCCATGGCCGAAGTTGCACCCCTGTGAAATCACAAGACGAGCAACTTAGGCCAAAACCAAGTGGGAGGGAAGAAACAGTAAAGAGCAGAGACAACGGGATAGAAAAACAAACTACAGAAAAAATTAACGAAACTAAAATTTACTTCTTCTACAACGTTAAAACAATTATTATCCTTTTACAAGTCTTATGGTAGAAAAAAAAAAAGAGAGAAACACAAATTACCAAAGCAAAAGAGTAAGCATCAGTGCAGACCCTGCAGATACTTTAAAGGATTGTGAAAGAATATTACGAACAAATTTATGTACCAACCAATTTCACCATGTGTATAAGATGGGCAAATGTCTTTAAAAATGCAACAGACCAGAACTAGCACAAAATGGAACAGAAAATCAGGTTGGCCATTTACCTATTAATGCAACTGAGTTTGTTACCAAAATGTTCCTGTGAAGAAATAGACCTAGAGGGTTTCTCTGGAGAAACCTATAAATTACTAAAGGATACACAATACAAATCTATATGAACAGTTTTAGCAAACAGATGGAGGGACAAAATATCAATAGTTTGTATTGACGTTGTGGCATAGCAGGTTGTGGCTTAGTGTGTTAAACTATTGCCTGTGACACTGACATCCCACAGGAGCACTGGTTCAAGTCCTGGCTGCTCCACTTCCAATCCAGCTTCCTGTTAATTCACCTGTGAAAGCAGCTGATGATGACCCATGTGCTGGGACCTCAGTCACTACATGGGAGACCTAGAAGAAGCTTCTTGTTCCTGGCTTCAGCCTGGCCCAGCCCTGCCTGTTGTGGTCACTTGGGGAGTAAACCAGTGGTTGGAAGATATCTCGCTCTCTCTTTCTCTTTCAAATAAATAAATAAATCTTTTAAAAAAAAGAACAACAGGATATCAATAGATACAGAAGAGAATATATTTGACAATTTTTTTTTTTTTGACAGGCAGAGTGGACAGTGAGAGAGAGAGACAGAGAGAAAAGTCTTCCTTTGCCATTGGTTCACCCTCCAATGGCCGCTGCGGCTGGCGCACTGCGCTGATCCGAAGCCAGGAGCCAGGTGCTTCCTTCTGGTCTCCCATGGGGTGCAGGGCCCAAGCACTTGGGCTATCCTCCACTGCACTCCTGGGCCGTAGCAGAGAGCTGGCCTGGAAGAGGGGCAACTGGGACAGAATCTGGCGCCCCAGCCGGGACTAGAACCCGGTGTGCCAGCGCCGCTAGGTGGAGGATTAGCCTGTTGAGCCACGGCGCTCGCCATTTGACAATTTTTAGTCTCATGATCAAAATTCTCAGCAAACTAGAAATTCCATAATTTGATAAGGAACACCTATGAAAAATCCACCTCTCATACCAAATGAAATGGCAAGATAATGCACAGTTTCCTAAGATCCAAAACACTCAAGAATGTTATTATTCTTATTCTTATCATGTCCATTCAACATTGCTTTAGACCTTCTACTCAGGGCAAGATGAAAAGGAAAGCAAAGATTGGAAGTGGAAAAGTAAAGTGAGCTTCATTCACAGAAAATAGTATTTCAATATAAAATCCTAATGGATTCACAAAATGCTAGCATAAGTGAATTACACACACTTGGGTCACAATACTCCAGGGCCAATAAATAGTCAACTGTATTTTTGAAATACCTACAATCAACTAAGACCACTGCATAAAGATCATTTTAAAATACTTAGCAATGAATTTAACAAGAAATACATAAGAATGGAAACCAAGGAGGAAGGTAAATAGATACAGAGATGTATATACCATAGTCATGAAATGAAAGGATCAATATGGTTGGGGCTGGCACTGTGGCATAGCGGGTTAAGCCACTGCCTGCAGTGCCAGCATCCCATTTGGGTACTGATTCAAGACCCGGCTGTTTCACTTCCAATCCAGCTCTCTGCTATGGCCTGGGAAAGTAGTAGAAGATGGCCCAAGTCCTTGGGCCCCTGCACCTGCGTGGGAGACCTGGAAGAAGTTCCTGGCTCCTGGCTTTGGATCAGCGCAGCTCTGACCATTGTGGCCATCTGGGGAGTGAACCAGCGGATGGAAGAGAGTCTCTCTCTCTCTCTCTCTCTCTCTCACTCTCCCCCTCTCTCTCACTCTTCCTCTCTCTCTCTCTCTCTCTCTCTCTCTACCTCTTTTTCTCTCTCTGTGTAACTCTGACTTTCAAATAAATAAATAAATCTTAAAAAAAAGAATTAATATGGTTAAGCTATGCATTCTTCTGCAGACCCAATAAAAACTTCTGAAAATTCCAATAGACTAAATTCCAATAGACAGTCTATAAAAATAGAATGTACATGAAAAGCTAAGGCCCAAAAAGGTCAAAACAATTTTTTAAAAAGAAAAACACTTGAGGTCTTGCACTCAAGGCTATCAAGGTTTACAATAAAGACCACAGTAGCACCAACACAGCATAAGCACAAGGATGAACAAATCGCATCTATGGGGGGAGCAAACCAGGGAGTCCAGGACAGGCACACAATGGCCCAGGAGTTTTCAACAAAGATGTCAAAGAAGTCCAACGAGCAAAGACAAACTTTTATTTTTCCTTTTAATTTTTATCTATTTGAAATGCAGGGAGTCTGACAGAGATCCTGTATCTGTTGGTTCACTCCCCAAAGGCCCTGAACAGCAGGGCTGGGTATGGCTGAAGCCGGGAGTTGAGAACACACTGTGGGTCCCCATGTAGGCGGCAGGGACCCAACCATCACCTGCTGCCTCCAAGGGTGTGCATTACCCGGAAGCAGAACTGGAGGCGGAGCGGAGACCAAAAGCCAGGCACACTGACAACCCCCAGTGGTGTCTTAAGTGCTGTGCCCAACGCCCCCCTCTGTTATTTATCTATTCTTCAAATTGTTATTAAGAAAAGATTATCAATAATAGTGCTGGAACAAGTAAACAAATATATGAAAGAAAAAATGAATACCAACCTCTCCCTCCTATCACACACTAAATGAAGGTTGTTTATACATTTAAATGTAGAAGCTAAAAATAGAGAATAACTGCCGCAATGTGGAATAGGCCCAGATTTCCTAGAAAACAAAATGCATTAAACATAAAAAAACCGATAAATTGTATTTCATAAAAGGCAAAGGGTTCTGCTTATAAAAGACACTATTATGAAAACAGAAAGGTAAACCATCGCCTGGGAAAAAAAACACTTGCAGTGCACACATCTAATATGGAGCATTGTGTCCTGAATATATAATAACCCCTACAAATCAATAATAAAAAGACAACCCAATTTTTTACAGGGAAAAATACTTGATTAGATATGTCATGAAAAGAATTATATCAATAAGCACATATAAAGGTGTTCAACATCATTTGTCATCCAGGAAATAAAAGTTAAAAGAACAATTAAATTATCATCGCATACTCACTATGAATGCTAACATCACATAAAACAATTTCAAAAATGGCCACGTGGAACAACTGGACTGTCACACGCATGACAGGACTGCAAAATGGAACAACTACTTTGGAAAACTATGCGATAGTTTCACGTAAAGTACCTTCACGTGCCTACAACCCTACAGAAATCCCTACATTCAGGAACAGTTAGATACACATAAGACTTGTACCAGAAAGTTTAGAGCAGCTTGAAGCATAATGGCCCCAAATTCAAAACTATCCAAACTCCATTAACACTGTTACACATATTATGGTATATTTATGCAAAGAAATAATATCTGAATTTTTTTAAAAAAAATCTTCTGGGGGCCGGCGCTGTGGCACACTAGGTTAAGCCTCCACCTGCGGTGCTGGCATCCCGGTTCTAGTCCCAGTTGCTCCTCTTCCAGTCCAGCTCTCTGCTGTGGCCTGGGATAGCAGTAGAAGATGGCCCAAGTGCTTGGGCCCCTGCACCCATGTGGGAGACCAGAAAGAAGCACCTGGCTTCGGATTGGTGCAGCTCCAGCTGTTACAGCCATTTGGGGAGAGAACCAACAGAAGGGAGACCTTTCTCTTTGTCTCTCTCTCTCACTGTCTGTAACTCTACCTGTCAAATAAATAAATAAAATCTTCTGATTAATACAATAAATAAATGAATTTCAAAAACACAATATCTAGGTAAAATAAGTGTGACCATAAATGGCACAAAAGGTTTTAAAAGGTCATGGATGAAAATGTGTTGTATTAATAAATTCCTTATAATAGTCAAGAAATAAGTTCATGGAAGAGGAGTATTGGGAAAAATAATGCCTAGGCTTCAACATTTTTGCACCAGAATAAACTCATCTTTTAATCCATTTCCCCATGAACTTTTTGAAGTACATTTGTTCTGTATGATTCCTGGATACAAAGTTCAGAAACAGCAGAGTTATTCTATAACAACAGAATTTCAGAACAGAGTTGTCTTTTGGGGATAGGAATTGACTGGGAGGCAACAAAAGAGAATTCATTATAGTAATTAAAATGCTCTATCTCTTGAGTTGGAATGGCAGTTATAATGTGGATTCACTTAGCAAAATTCATTATATTGTACCCCCCAAGATCTGTATAATCTACCTAAGCATGTTAGATGCATGTAGTCTTACACAGGAACCTCAGCAAACTATATTCCTCAAAAGGAAACTTCACATCCATGCAAATGTTCTGATAACTTTGCAACATTCAAAGAAGTATTTATATATGTTCTAGATTACAATAAGGCCCCCTAAAACTGGATCTATTTGGAAAATTAACAATGCAAAAGTAAAAACAATATGGTATTTGGCCTTGAGCTATTTCATTCTTCTTCACTTCTGTAAACATCTATTTCTCAAACTGCCCAAAGATTTGTCATCATCCAGCTTAATAAACAACAGCTAATAACTATATATAAGCACTGTGTGTCAATTATCCCTATAGGCACTTACTTTTTACAAAATCTCAAGAGCAAATACTATTGTCACCCTGATTTGACAGGTGAAGAAACTGAGGCGCAGGAACTTGCTCAAAATGCCAGAGCTAGGCCGGCGCCGTGGCTCAATAGGCTAATCCTCCGCCTTGCGGCGCCGGCACACCGGGTTCTAGTCCCGGTCGGGGCACCGGATTCTGTCCCGGTTGCCCCTCTTCCAGGCCAGCTCTCTGCTGTGGCCAGGGAGTGCAGTGGAGGATGGCCCAAGTGCTTGGGCCCTGCACCCCATGGGAGACCAGGAGAAGCACCTGGCTCCTGCCATTGGAACAGTGCAGTGCGCCGGCCGCAGCGCGCTACCGCGGCGGCCATTGGAGGGTGAACCAACGGCAAAAGGAAGACCTTTCTCTCTGTCTCTCTCTCACTGTCCACTCTGCCTGTCAAAAATTAAAAAAAAAAAAAATGCCAGAGCTGGGCTTTGGGTTCTGGTTGAGGAGTTCATGCTCCTAGCCACCACACACACTGCTTCCTGTGACACGAAACAAGCAATAGAATTGCAAAAATATTCAGGGCTCCTTGGAGACCAGCTAGTTTAGTAGTTTCACGCTTGCCCATGAATAAGTGAGAATCAAGTGCAAGTTGATTAAAAAAAAATTCCAGGTTTCACCTGGAATTGTGATTCCATTGGAACATAAAAATGTTCTTTAAAGCTGCAAAGTTTGGGGGAACTCTACTGGTCTGGTCCAATAGAACTTGCACATCTTTCTACAAATTTTTTTATTCCTTAGCGAGACAAAGGAAAAGAGAAGAAACACATAGAGAGGGTTGGAGAGGGCTCCCTCTAACACTGGCACCCAAGTACCTACAACCGACGGGACAGAGCTGTGCTGAAGCTGGACGCCAGGAGCTCAGTCCAGCATGGGCACACAAGGCAGCAAGGGTGCACCTAGCTGGGGCACCAGGGTGTCCTTTAGCAGGAAGCTGGAGTCAGGAGCCAGAGCCAGGCATTAAACCCAGATGCTCCCATGTGGGATGTGAACACCTTAACTGATGTCCTGTTACATCTCTGACAAGAAGAATGACTTCTGCAGCTGCCTTCATCCTGCCAATGGCACGGAAATTGTCACTGGGTGCAATTGGGTGGCTGTTCTTAGTTAAACATGGCTGAATTCCACCTATGGGCCTGAGTTCTCTAGCACAAGTTTCTTCCCCTTTCTTCAAATCCATCAAATACTGGTAGAAAGCCATCATGCCCCCCAAGGCTCTGTTAGCCAGCATGAAAATCCAGTAGCCCTCATTAGCTCATGTGTTCAAGCTCCCTGCTACCGTCTTGGTGACGTCTCCTGTTTCTTGATGAGTTCCTTGAACTGGGATCTTCAAGCTGAGGGCCGTATCTCATCAATGAGAACAGAGACAGACAGACATACCTCTTGTGCATTGTCATCCTATCAACACTTCCAAAGCTTTAAGTGTGTGTGTGTGAACTCTGACACATTGTAATCGATACTCATACTGAACTTTTTATCATCCAATCCCACACAGCTCTCTGCTAAGCCAAATCTGCATTGTTCACCACCTTTATCATTGATTTCTTAGCTATTTGTTTGTTCCCATAAAGTCCCATCTCAGCGCATTCTGCCTTTGCCTCTTGGGATCACAAATATAATTCTCAACTCATGTGGCAACTGTGATTGGCTGGTAGTGGCTGCCTGGGCTGCTCTCAAAGATTAAGAGCCCTTACCCCAGTGGGTAGGGCAAGATTCCCACAATCAATGAACCACGTCTGTCAGTGGCAGGGGTATGATGCTGCTGGCATGACTTAGCTCCAGCATGTCAATACAACTCACGGAAAAGCCAGGGGGAAGGAAAATGTGGGAAGCAAGGGAATCGTGAATATTAAGGTAGCAGATGGAAAGTTCCAGCAGCTGGAACTTAGCTGCACTAGGGCTTTAAAAAGACAAGTAAGACTCCTGGAGGGGAAGTAGATGAATCCTGTTTGCAGAAAGAAAGCTGTGTTCAAACCACTACAAGGCTTAGCTGCTCTGGTTGAGATGGAGGATGGAGGTCTGGCTCACCAGTCTGTTTCCGGTCCAGCACCAAGAACAGTGCTTAGGAGGCTCTGAATGAGAGACTCCGGGAGTCTGCAGGCCACCACTCATGGGGATCCTATGAAGAATGCTGGCACATCCAACCCTAGATGTGCACAACAGAAAAGCTTCTTCCCCGTGGGCTTACTGTAAGAACCCGCCTCCCCTCCCCAGGCACCCCAATAGTCATTCCAGCCTACAGGACACTTAAATGCTTAACCTCCTGCCTCCCTCCCACTGACAACAGGCAGAGACAGCAGGGTACCAAACAGTCAATTAAACAAGGAGTAGGCATTTCCTAAAACTATTCGTTCTCAATTTAAATAGTACATAGGCAGAGCTTTGAAAATTGAATCAGAACCAAATGGTTTTGCATCTTCAAAAGCTGTTTCCAAACAAACACAACTTAGAGCTAGGGAATAAATTTATTCTCAGTAATTAAAAGGCAATCCTAGCCATGTTGGAGGCCTGACCCAAGAAAGGCCTGCGAGATTGTCACCGTATTGTGAAGACACAGGAGGGGCACAGCAGTGCATTCTAAATACCGAAGGAGCCCTTTCCTGTCTTCCAAATGGCACAGGATAGATGCTGCATTTCAGTACGCAGAGCAAACCAGCCTCAGCATCACCTGGTTTCAGTCTTGGAGATGACCAGTGTTAATAGGACCGCTATTAGCAAACAGCAAGCAACCCAAGGAATAAAACTTGCCTTTTCTTTTTGTGATCGGGATTGAATGTCAAGAAAGCAGAAATGTGAAGCGGGTTGCTGCTGGGTGATTTCTAACCACGTGTTAAACGATAACAGATGGGAGAAATACCATCTAGGTCTGAGCTTTGAAAGGATGCAAATGGAAGTTCACGGGACAGTAAATTGTGCTTTTTTCTTCGCGGCTCCTGGCAGGGGTAAAGATCTCAAAGGACAAAGGCAAGCAACCACACAGCAGGGCGATTTGTTATGTAACTTGTGCTTGACGTGGAGTGCTTAGCTCTGAGTGAGCTGGAATTTTTGCAAGCCCTGCCATGTAATGTTTATCTCTTTACCTGTCAGTCAAAAAGGCCCACCTTCCTAGGGTGCCTAGGACAAGGGGCGATGGGGGGGGGGGTGATGCTACGATTACCATGGGTATTAAACTCCAAGTGGAGGTTGTCATAAAATCCCCAGGTGGCTGCACGCCTCCTAAGGCACTACCCCATCTCTTAAAAGAGGCTGAGAATGGAGAAGGGCCCTGTTTTCACCCCTGGCCACGGTTGGGGGTACTATTCAGACTTAATTCCTCTCTCTTTCATTGGCAGGTTCTCAGGCCCACTCACGATGGGTCTTTCTCCGGGTGGGACAGCCCACACTCACCCTTGATTGTATATCTCCTCTCTCTGTAACTAAATCCTGTTCCCACTCCTACATGTTACTATGCCTCTCCACTTCAAATATTTAATCTCTGATAGGCAAGAACCTGCAATGAAAATTAAGGCACTCAGGCTCACATCATTTCCATTACATGATTTTTATTTTCTAAAGCGCACTGCTGGATCACCAGTTGCTTTGAAGATGTAGTGGACTCTACTCTTGCCATGAAGTTGTGGGTTATGGAGCAACAGGGGGTTCAATGAAAGCCCCAACGGTTGCTTGCTACTTTCTGGGGTTGGTGGAATACGTGGTGTGTGGGACAGAATGGAAAAGTCCAGACTTCAGCCCCTTCTCTCTCTTTCCTTCACTGGTGTCTCTTCCAAGTAGTCTCTCATTTCCTCCCAGGAGGCGGGGCTTCTTGTCTCTATGGTTCCCTGACTAAGCATCAATAGTCGTGAGAGAGCCACAGGAATTGTTACACTGTCTTTCACAGTGATTGACAGCTCTGTTCAAGTCCTAATGTATCTCTGCCAATCTTGACCATGGAGCTACACCCACAAAAGGCACAGGGAAGTAGGAGCTACTTTGGCAGTGACAGCAACAGGACTCAAAGTTGAAATGTGAATAGCAACCAAGTCGGGAAGGTCAAGATCTCGCTTCATTCCCGTGGTAAAGCAGTCTGGGCGATCTCCCGCCTTCCCTCTCTGTCACTCACACACAGGCTGGCTGGTGGGCACACGGCCCTCGTCTTTGGTATCTAGCACTTCCCTTCGTCCTTCTCCCCTGCTGGTAGAACTGACATGAGCTGAGGCAGCTCGCCAGCTAGGTATGCTGAGCTGCAGGTGCCAGCAAGCCACAAGCCTCACCCCCGTGTAATTCTATCCTCCAACTTGTCCATCATATCGTCCCCTTCCTGGGACCTACCTCCTCCACCTAGGACCGGCAATGGGTGGCGGGGCTGCAGGTGCCTGTAAATAGGCACTCGCCTTCTGACTGCCTTCTCTCTCTGCTGACCAGGACTGGAGGGGGCACTCTCTCCACCTCCCCTCTCCCACCCCTTTTCTCCTCCTGGCCCCCTCCTCACCTATGCCCAGGTCTGCGTCTGTTCATTTATTGCACCTGCTGAATACAATTTACTTTATATATGCCAGCATTAAGATTCCATCTCTTTATACATGACAAAGACCTGGAATAAAAAAATCAAACCCCACTTCCCACACTTCAGACCTGTCTCTTTCTGCTTCTTCCAGCAGCTAGCCAGCCAGCTCTGTGTCAAGTGCAGGCTATGTGCTGCTTCCGGGCAGCACCAGTCTCTTAATATGGATGTAACACCGCAAGAAAACTCCCCAGCAGGTGGAATTTCAGGCTTGGCCAGTGGGGCTGGAGAGAGATTGATGAAGACAGTGGACCTCAACTCACCAGTGCCAGATGGCTGCCTGTTCCACCTCTCCACTGTGCCAGCATGAAACTGATACCTGGACATGCGATGGCCCCACTGTGACTGTCACAAGTGACTTTTCTCTGGGATACAGGACGGAGGCTTCTCTGCTTAATACAATTATCTCGAAGAGCCTTACCTATTTAGGGAAGCACACCTGATCTCATTTGATTTACAATGCACCAGAGAACAACAGAATTCCCACATTACAGATAAGTGAAACAGGCCCTACTTAGGAAACAAACAATTGTAAAAAGTCCAGAAAATGAAAATGATGTTAACTCAAAAGTTTCCAAATATATTGGGGCCTGAGAATAAGGGTAACAATAAAGGCAATGAACGCACAAAGGAGTCAGAGATGATTTGCAGACAGATGAACCCCCCATTGATCCTTTCTTCATTGACACTTCCGATTTAACCCCGTACATGACTGCACTTTCTAATCTATTCAATGGAGATACTGACCGCACCCACTCAGAAAGGTCATGTGAAAGGTCATGTGAAAATTCAATGAGTCCATATAGATGAATCACCTAGAAAAGAATCGAAGCATTCAACAGATGTAAACCGTATGTGACTTTTAATCATGACACTCCCATGCTTTGAATGAGTGCGGCATGTCGTCGTGGTTTAATATTCTAGAGAGGGCGCTCATTTTTAGCATCCTCAGGCACACTCAAATTATTCTGGCAGGCTGCCTTCTCAACAGATCTTATTTATATATCTTTTTTGACAGGTCAAATGCTTCCTTCTATACTAACCATGCTTATATATGCGTGTGACGTAGACGTGAATGGAAATTATGACTGTTCTTCACTTTTAGAATTTTATTGGGGAGACATGGAAGCCATGACATGACACGAACTGCTTCTCAAAAGTTATTGACACCAAGGGTCTCAGTATAGTTTGCCTGCTTTGTTCTTAAATTGAGTGAGGAGGCTACTGAATTGGTAATTAGCCAAGTTCATCAATTCAGTAAGAAGGAAAGAGCTGAGGATGCGCTGGCGGCCTCTTCATCCTCAAGGAGTGCCCTCAAACAGCCTTCGGAACACAGGCCTGTGCTCTCTTCTTGTGTCAAGAGCCCGGTTCACAGCGCTCGGGTTGTTGTAGGCGGGGCTTTGCCGGGCAATCCTTTCCCAGCTGTTCAGAACTTGATGTGCCCAAGTAGGGAGCGGGAAGTGTATTCGAGCCCTTCAAGAAGTTCATGAAGAAACGGAAGAGTGCATTTCGGCATAAAAATTGAAACTAACAGAGTACAAAAAATGTGATGCATAAGTATTTGCTTTGCAATCTGCATAAAATTATCCCTGCGCATCAACTGTTGAGAGGAAATGGCTTAAAGTCTAAATGGACTTAATTATTACCTTGTAAACACACAGGAAATATTTAGATGCTACACTGTCATTGGTTCTATTTCATTGAAAGAAATTATGAATGACTAATGGACAAAGAAAACTGTATATGGGTGAAAAGGTCATTTTTCCACTCAATTATTCTGTGTTACACAGAGATAGAGGAGAGGCAGAGAGAGAGGTCTTCCATCTGCTGGTTCACTCCTCAATTGGCCACAATGGCCGGAGCTGCGCCGATCTGAAGCCAGGAGCCAGGAGCTTCCTCCCGGTCTCCCACGTGGGTCAGGGGCCCAAGGACTTGGGTCATCCTCCACTGCTTTCCCAGGTCATAGCAGAGAGCTGGATCGGAAAGAGGAGCAACCGGGATTAGAACCAGCACCCTTATGGGATGCTGGCGCTTCAGGCCAGGGCATTAACCCGCTGCACCACAGCGCCGGACCCCACTGCAATGTAAATTTAGCCTAGTGAGCCGTGGTACCGGCCTGCCATGTAAATTTAAAATATATTATCTCAAAAACTAAAAAACAAATACAGAAAGGTAGAAAAAAAAAAAAAAAGGGTGGGGAAAGGAGATACATCATGTCCTTACACTTTTATCCTCAAATCCTTTTCAGCCTGATCCAATTGAATGCCACATTCTATTCTAAATCTTCAACATAGATCCAGAGCCTATTCTTACATTAATAAAAACTCTATTTTTACTTGTGGCAGAATACACCTACTGTGAGTTACCATCTGTGTCATGTTCAGTCCACTGGTGTCCCATGGATTCATACTGGTGTGAACTCTTTTACCTTGTGAAGCTAAAAGTTGTGCCCATTAACCACAACTTCCCACAACGCCTCCTCCCCAGGCCCTGGCAAGCATCACTCTGCTCCTTGCTTCTGCGAATTAGATCACTCCAGGTACCTCCTTACAAGTGGAATTATTTATGTACGTATTAATTGGGTGTGTGCAATCGGCTTATTTTACTTGACATAATTCCTTCAAGGTGCATTCATATTATAGAATGTATCTGAAAGTTCTTGCTTTTTAAGGCCAAATAGTATTCCATAGCATACATTCACCATATTTCATCTGATCATCTATTAAGAGGCACTTGAATTGCTCTTCCCTTTTGAATATCATGAATAATACTTCCATGAATGTTGAGTGTACAAATATCTGTTTGAATTTCTTCTTTATTTTTAATTTTTTTTTTTTACCTAAAAACCTTTTATTTAAGGTATATAAATTCCATGTACTTCATATATATGAATTTAGGAACACAATGATTCTTCCCACCCTGCCCTCCTGGAGCCTTTACTCCCACCCTTCTTCCCCCTCCCTCGCCTACTCCCACTCTTATTTTTTACTAACATCTACTTTCAATTCACTTTATACGTATAAGATCAACCCTACACTAAGTTAAAGTGTTCAAAAAATTGTATAAAGAAAAAACTGTTCCTCAACAGTGGAGAAAGGGCTGTTCAAAGTCACTGCATCTCAAAGTACCAATTTGAGATCAATTTCACTTCTTTAGATGGCCTTCTAGGTGCTCTATCAGTTACCCCAGAGCAAGGAGAACAGATGGTATTTGTCCTTTTGGGACTGGCTTATTTCACTAAGCATAACGTTTTCCATTTGCATTCATTTTGTTTCAAATGACAGGATTTCATTTTTTTTACTGCTGTGTAGTATTCCATGGTGTACGTATCCTATAATTTCTTTATCTAGTCTTCATGAGTATATAAGGCTACTTTGAAAAGTTCATGACAAATGGAACTAAAAGATAACCTTATTTTGTTGCAAAAACATGACATAATGTGAGTCTTCAAAGGGCTCATGGAAAATACATACAAGGGATTTCAAAAATTTTTCACACAAAAAAACCCACTTCCTTTAAAATTCCATTTTCCACAAACTTTCTGAAGCAGCCTCACAAACCCAGAAGTAGAATTTCCGAATGAAATAGATCCAGAATCTATTCTCAACACCTCTGAGGCTACCATGCAAAACCCAGATCCCCATAATTTCACACGTGAATTATGGCAGGTGCCTTCCACACCAATGTCCCTGTGTCTGCTCCTGGCCCCCTTTTGACAATTCTGAGCACAGGAGTCGGAGCAATCCTGTCAACATTTCAGTCCTGTGGTTTCCTGTCTGAAAGCCACAGCCATCATGTCTAAAGCCTGGGGGTCTCCCACAGTTCCCCGCCTCCTCTCCCTCCACCCTCCAGTGGCACCCTCTGCCTCAGGCCTGGTGCCTGCCGCAGCCTCCGCTCCTGTCCCAGACTCGCACAGCCTGCCCTCGGCGCCCCCACCTCGATCTTCAATGCCCTCTCTCCGCTGCTCCAGCTAAGCTCTCCGAACCTCCACCTTCTCTGCAGCACATATATTACAGTTTTCCAAAAACTTCTCTGAAATGTTGCATCAAAACCTAACGTCCAAAAAGGCACGGAGCAGTGTGTAGCCTAATGGTGACAGTGACGGCTACGATGTCATGTTGGAGTCTCTGGTGAGGGTGCACAGCTTCATCTCCAGCTTCCTGCTCGTACACCATGGGAGGCAGCATGAGGGCTCCGGGAACTGGGCTCCTCCCTCGCACTCGGGGGACCCGGTCCTGGCTCCAGCCACAGACATCACAGGCACCTGAGATGTAACCCACTGGATGGGAGTTCTCTCTCTGGTGTCCATCTCTGTGTATCTTTCTCTTTCAGTATGCCTATCTCTCAAATAAATAAATATTTTTTAAAAGGCAGATCATTTGCCTTTTGTTAACTCTCTTTTTTTTTTTTTTTTTTGACAGGCAGAGTGTACAGTAGAGAGAGACAGAGAGAAAGGTCTTCCTTTGCCGTTGGTTCACCCTCCAATGGCCGCCGCGGTAGTGCGCTGCGGCCGGCGCACCGCGCTGATCCGATGGCAGGAGCCAGGTGCCTATCCTGGTCTCCCATGGGGTGCAGGGCCCAAGGACTTGGGCCATCCTCCACTGCACTCCCTGGCCACAGCAGAGAGCTGGCCTGGAAGAGGGGCAACCGGGACAGGATCGGTGCCCCGACCGGGACTAGAACCCGGTGTGCCGGCGCCGCAAGGCGGAGGATTAGCCTAGTGAGCCGCGGCGCCGGCCACCTTTTGTTAACTCTTATATCCCTGAGTTCAGACAAAAAGTTTGTGGAAAAAGGAACTGAAAGATAAGTTTATTTTGCTGGGAGAAGAAAACGTTGACATGTACACATAGCGCAATTTCTTCAAAGCAATTCAAGAAAATGTGTACCATGAAAAAACTATGCATGGATTTTCAAAAGTTTTCTACCAAAAGACTTTATATTTTAATTCCGTTCTTCCATGAATTTTTTAGAGGTACTCAATAAATATTTGCATGGAAAAACAAACGAAGTGAGTTTTCATCACAAAATATTCCAGATAAGTTAAACCTGAAAAAAAATCTTTGGAGAAATATCCAAAAGGTTCCTTTTTGGTTACCTGAGGTGGAAAAATCATTGAACTATGAATACTGTAGAGGAGGGAGGGGCTGAAGGAGCATTTTAACATTCCCCCAAGTTTATGACATTGGATGGTAGCTCAGTTTTTGGGAACAAAGAACACAGACAATTCCATTTTTAAAAAAATAAAAACTAAGAAACTCAACTTTCTTTCATTTAAAAATTCTATTTTATTTGAGAAGCAGACAGGCAAAGAGCTCTGGTCTGTTGGTCCAGTCCCCAAACGCGAGCAGGGTACTCCATCGAGGTTCTCCCATGGGTGGACCCAACCACCTGCTGTTCCCCTCAGCCCCGCCAGGGTGCACAGTAGTAGGAAGTTGGAATCTAGAGCAGGCGCAGGACCCAAGCCTAGGCACTCTGATGTGGGATGATGGCATCCCAACAGGGGTCTTAACCACTACTTCAAACACCTCAATTTGCTTTTTTAATTTTTTTTAAAATTTTTAAATTTATTTATTTGACAGGTAGAGTTACACACAGTGAGAGAGCGAGACAGAGAGAAAGGTCCTCCATCCGATGGTTCACCCCCTAAATGGTCGCAACGGCCGGAGCTATGCAGATCCGAAGCCAGGAACCAGGCACTTCCTCCTGGTCTTCCACATGGGTGCAAGAGCCCAAGCACTTGGGCCATCCTCCACTGCCCTTCCGGGCCACAGCAGAGAGCTGGACTGGAAGAGGAGCAACCGAGATAGAACCTGGTGCCCATATGGGAAGCTGGCGCTGCAGGTGGAGGATTAATCCATTGTGCCATGGCGTCGGCCCCTCAATTTGCTTTTATAGGCTAGTGTCTGCATGATACACTTATCTTGAACAGGAAAGCAATGTACATTGTCTATTTTCCAAGAGCATATTGAATTGGCTTTTGAATTACATAGAAACCTGTATAGGAAAATTAACTACGAATCCTAGAATTCCATGAGAGACATTCCCAAGGACTAGAAAGTGCTACCTCGTGTTCCAACAGACGGTGTCTGGGTTCTTTCAAAGCTTATCCACCCACAACCAACCACTACAAACCACTGTGATCCAGTCACCAGTTACAATGTAGGTGTTGGAGAGAGGATTTGGCTGAAAAAGCGTTAACTAGGTAAGCAGAAACTATCAAATCAACCTGAAGTTTAAATTTGAGATTTTCCGAATTCTTCTACATATCTGACATTGGATTCTGTGATGAAGTAGGGGGGAAAAACATTGGAATGGGCAAGTTCAAAGAATAAAAACAAACAAAAGTATCTTTCGATAGGGCCACTCTTCTTGGGAAACAGACAAAAGAATCCACCAATAGTGATGACTCAATCAAGAATCTGGGATGCTTCCATTCCATACAGTAAATCCAGGAAACTGAGGCACCAACTACTCCCAGAGCACATCTGTCCACACGCACGAAGCGCACCTGGGCGTACACTTACCTTTCATCTGAGATCAAACCAGCAAACCTTTGCGAGCCTATCAGGCCTTAGGCAGACACAAGACTACAAAGAAAAAACAGGTTGCGTGCGAGAGCTCGGCAGAGTGGGCTTGTCATCCTGCAAGGGGCCGTCCGAAGACTATCACGGGAAACTATCCTAATCAAGTGGACGATCACCAAATTATATACGTTCCTATCCTGGCGTCCGTCTGGGAAGCTACATTGCCCATCAAGCCACTTACAGAGAAATGAGTCGCCTCCTTCATCCGGATAAAAGGGGAAAACAATCTCTTTCATAAATAGCAAGAAGACGATGTATTCGGTTACCTCTTCTGCTGGGGAAAATTGCCCAGATTTCATACAGAGATAAGAATTTAATGCTCACCCTTTGCCATGTTTTCCTTGAAACTGTTTAAATAAGGAAGAGATGATGCCTCGTGCACCTTGAGCCTAGGGCATATCTTGGATGCAAGTCTGCGCGCCCTATAAGCAATGCAGAGAGGATATATGAGGTGGGCAACAGAAAACTCTGGCTTTGCGGGAAATCCAGGGTGGTCCCAAACAAATCTTATCCTATTTTATTTTAAATATATATATATATATATATATATATATATATATATATATTTGAAAAGTAGAGTTACAGAGAGGCAGAGGAAAAGAGAGAGAAAGAGAGGTCTTCCACTGCTTGTTCACTCCCCAAGTAGCCACAATGGCCAGAGCTGAGCGTATCAGAAGTCAGAAGCCAGGTGCTTCATCCAGGTCTCCCACACAGGTGCAGGGGCCAAGCACTTGGGCCATCTTCCACTGCTTTCCCAGGCCACAGCAGAGATGTGGATCAGAAGTGGAGCAGCCGGGACTCAAACCAGTGCCCATATGGGATGCCAGCACTGCAGGTGGCGGCTTTACCTGCTATGCCACAGCACCAGCCCCTCCTATTTTCAAACTTAAAGACCAGGTTTACTATTTGCATTTCCAAGCTTGTTTTAACTGATTTTCAGGCCACCCCTGAGGGAGATCTCTCTTCTTCACTACATGACAAATATACAAGTATCATTTGCCAAAAAAAAAAAAAAAGAAGAAGAAGAAGAAAGAAAGAAATTAAGACCCTGAATCACTTTTCTTTGAATTCTGAGAACAGTGGTCTGTGCTTAATTGAAAAGTTCTTCTTGCAAATGCAAAAGTTGTGGAAATTTTTGCTATAGAGTCACTTGAAAGTAGTTTTAATGGACCATGTAATAGCTTATTTCACTGTGCTCTTTTATTTTAGCATAAGAGCATAAATATTCCATTGAAATGTTGAAAATCTATTCAAGGTAAAAATACAGGCCCAGCAAGTCAGCTACTGCATTATTTAGGTTGTGGTCCATTTAAACTCCATCAAGGGTATCTCATCAGTTGCGTCTGCCTGGGATTTTTACATATTTTCAGTGGGATATATTGATCCCTGAAATTCACATTTCAATATAGTTGCAGGTACACACAATCACAGTCACAAAACTTCTACAGGGTCCTATGTCACATTGGTGAGGGATTTCCTCCTGGAAAAAGCCGTGGACTCTTGTTCATTATTCTGAGCACCAGCAGGGAGATCGGAAAAGATGAAAGGTAAAAATTTCCAGTGTTCAACAGGCTCTTTGCGAAAGACTAAAAATAAAATTTCACTATCATCTATTTTAGTTTTAGAGACAAGAGCAAGAGTGCACCACTAACTTGGAAGAAGTAGGGTCTGGAGCCCTCGCTGCAATCCAGGGAGCTGGGTTTTTGGTGGGATTTTTATAACAATCTTAATTGTCAGGCTGCAAAGTCAGAAGTAGTCCCACATAGGCGAAAGTCAGAACGCAAGGGCCAGCGTTTTGGTGCAGTGGGTTAAGGTGCCGCATGTGATGTAGGTTCAAGTCCTGGCTGCTCCTCCTTCCATCCAGCTCTCTGCTAATGCACCTGGGAAAGCAGCAGAGGAGGGCCCAGTGCTTGGCCCCTGCATCCACCAGGGAGAACCAGATGGAGTCCTAGGCTCTTGCCTTGGACCTAGCCCAACCCTGGCCATTACGGCCATTTGGAGAGTCAACTCTCTCTTTCTCTCTCTCTCCCTCCCTCCCTCTCCCTCTCCCTCTCCCTCTCCCTCTCCCTCTCGCTCTGTGTAATTTTGCCTTTCCAGTAAATAAACAAATAAGTCTTTTCAAAAGATAACCAGAACACGGCTTTTGGGGTCAAATAACCTCAGTCTCAATCCCAGTCCTAAATCCCACTACTGTGTCCGTTTTCCTGCTGTGTGACAGTAAAGATACCACAGGTTGAGCATCCTTCAGCCAAAATTCACAAATCCCAAATCTGAAATACTCCCAAATCTACAACACAGTGCTGCAAATGGCTAATCCCACACGTGGCTGCAGGTGTCAAGTACACTGAGACTTTTGGATAAATCACATTTAGGCTCTGTATATAAGGTGTATATGAATCACAAAAGAATCTCATGTTCATATGTGGGTTTTGTGTTCAACATGTCACATTATGGATATGCAAATATTCCAAAATTTTTTTTAAAAGTCTGAAATTTGAGACATTTCCAGTCCCAAGCATTTTTGGAGGAAAGAGACTCAGCCTGTCATGTTCTCTTCACAGGGTTATTGTGGAAGAACAAAGGAGGCAAACCCCATGTATCACCCCAGCACAGCTGGTGACAGATTTGTAGGTCCTGGTTAATGACATTTCTACTCAATCTTTCTTCAAGCTAGAAATTCTTCACCCGACCATTTCAGTGGGTGAAGTAAATGTGCCCTCTTTCCAAAATTCCGATATTCACTCATTTATCCAGATTTGGATTTTTATTCCTTCCTGTCTTCTTCCCCGCTCACATCTGTTCCCTTCTTTCTACCCCCTCATGTATTCAATGCAAATCTTTTTTTTAAAGATTTGTTTATTTAATATGAAAGGCAGACTGGAAGAGAAAGAGACAGAGAAACAGAAAGAGAGAGGAAGACGGGGGGGGGGGGGGTGAGATGCAGAGAGGGGAGGGAGAGAGGGAGGGAGAGAGAGAGAGAGAGGGAGGGAGAGAGGGAGGGAGGGAGGGAGAGGGAGAGGGGGAGAGAGAGAGATCTAACTGCTGCTTCACTCCCCAATTGGCCACAATGTCCAGGTCTGGGCCTGGCTGAAGCCAGGAGCCAGGAACTCCATCTGGGGCTCTCACAAGGGTAGCAGGAGGCCAAGGACTTGGGCCATCCTCTGCTGCTTTCCCAGGTGCATTAGCAGGGAGCTGCATTGGAAGTAGAGCAGCTGGGACTCAAACCAGCACCCTGCCAGTCACTGAACCCATCCTGCATCTCGGATTTCCTCCAGTTTTCCCGACTTGCTGCCCCCACCAGGGACCAGGAGGTAGATTGTCCTGAGACTTCTAGACCAAATGCATGCATTGAGTTTCTGGTTCCTTCTGAACTTGGCCAAACACTAGACTGCAGGGGGCTACAATCCAGCTCCCCAGGCGTCCTCCACAGGGCCAGGATGACCCAACCTGAAGTCTGGGAGGGTCAGCCTTCCATGAGGCTGATTTTGCCCCAAAGACAATCAGCGATGGCGTGACTCTGAACAAAGGACCTGCCCCTTGTTCCTGGCTCTTCTTCCAGGCTGCCCAGGGCTGGTTTCCTGCACATGGACAGTCTAGAAGTGGTGCCCACACAGAGTGGCAGTCCTGCTGGGGCTCTGCTCAGCCTAGCATGAAGCAGTGGCCAGTACAACAGCACGTCACTTTGTTACTGCTTTGAAGACTTTTCCTCATTCGCTCCACCCCCCCCCACCCCCCCCCCCATCACTTTGGCTGCCCTGGGTTCCTATCATGAAAAAGAAGAATCTGCATTTTAAGCCTTGCTTCCAGCTCCATTTCCTAGGGAATCCAGGACAAAGAACACTTCTGAAAAGGATTTGACACAGCTTGAACTTAAATATTCTACAGTAAGATAAGCACCCTTAGCTCATTTCCCTTCTCCTGGTTCAAGTACTAAACCAATAAGGAAAAGGGATATTTACCATTTAAAAGCGTATTTATTGGAAGAAAGCGGCTACGATTTTGCAAACATTGACTTCAGGTTTTCTAGCAGCCACAGTGAAGAAGAAAATAGACTGAACTTCAAAGTGAATAACAATTGGAAGTGCATTTATCAAGGAAAAAAAAATCTCAACTATTAATAGGTCCCCAAGCTTTGGGGAGAGTTTGTCACAATGTTATGATATGAAATTGCAACATGACACTTTTCACACAAGAGTCTTCAACTAATGTACAGAATCATATCCCTTACATGTACGTAGTTTTACAAAAAGTTGAAAAACACAGGGAATTTTCTGCATGGCTTTTTCTTACAGTGGAATTTAGGGAAAGGCAACAGCAAGATGTTAGAGCATCGGCTGCAAGAGCTTGATGTAGACAAGCCATTTCTTAGAAGCATGCATTTGAGACTTGTGAATCAAAACCCCAGGGCTAGTGTCTGGACAGGTGCATTTGGACAGAGTGAACTTCAGGCACAGCAAAGTGAATGTTGGCAGTTCCCAAGAGTTCAACCTAAATGTTGTCTAGAAAACTTAGAATTGGAGCATGGTGGCAGCGCTGTGGCACGGTGGGTAAAGCTGCTGCATGTGTTGTCAGCATCCCATATGAGCACTGGTGCACATCCCAGCTGCTCCACTTCTGATCCAGCTCCCTGCTAAATGGTCTGGGAGAGCAGCAGAAGATGGCCCAAGTGTTTGGGCCCCTGCCACCTATGTGGAAGACCCAGATGAAGCTCCTGGCTCCTGGTTTCAGCCTGACCCATCAGGGGTGTGAACCAGCGAATAGAGGACCTCTCTCTCTCTCTCTCTCTCTCTCTCTGTATGTATGTGTATGTGTGTGTGTGTGTGTGTGTGATTCTGCCTTTCAAATAAGTAAATCTTTAAGAAAAATGAATTGTAGGAGCAGTGGTAGATCCTAAGAAAACATTCTAAATGTTCTTATAGAATGCTGGCTCACTATACAAGCATATAGTATAGTTTGGATGTGGGTGTTATAAAAACATATTAAATGAAATGTAAAATTATGTATTATTTGGATATTCTTTAAACAAGTATCTGTGAACACCCTGTATGTAACAAAACTGCAGTTAAGTAAACAACACAAGGCATGGATTGGGGATACTTCAAAACAAAAGCAAGAGCCAAGCATTTGGCTTCATGGTTAAGATGTCATCCTTGACTCTCATTGAAATACCTAAGTTCGGGGCCGGCACTGTGGTGTAGTGGGTAAAGCCGCTGCCTGCAGCGCTGGCATCCCATATGGCCACCAGTTCAAGTCCTGGCCTCTCCTCTTCCAATCCAGCTCTCTGCTATGGCCAGGGAAAGCAGTAGAAGATGGCCCAGGTGCTTGGGCCCCTGCACCTGTGTGGGAGACCTGGAAGAAGCTCCTGGTGCCTGGCTTCAGATCAGCACAGCTCTGGCCACTGTGGTCAACTGAGGAGTGAACCAGAGGATGGAAGACCTCTCTCTCTCTCTCTCTCTCTCTTTGCCTTCTCTCTCTCTCTCCTTCTCTCTCTGTGTAACTCTATGAAATGAATAAATCAATCTTTTTTTTTAAAAAATAAATCGCTAAGTTCAACATGGGCTCCAGCTCCAGATGCCAACTGCCTGCCGCACAGATCCCGGAAAGCAATGGGCTGGCTCAATGATCGTGTCTGTACCATCCACAGGGAAGACCTGGAGTGAGGTCCCAGCTCACACTGGAGCCTTACCCTACCCAGACCATCGCAGGCATTTAGGAAGTGAACCAGCAAATGGGACAACTCTCTTTTTCTCAAAAAAAATTTTTTTAAATGGGAGCCAGGTCCCCACATCATAGTCTACAGTACAATTCAAAGGAAAAGACACACAAGAAAAGATGACACCACTGAGGCAGGAAATGTGTTCCAAGACGCACACTGACCTCCAGAATAAAGCTCAAGGTCAGGCAAAGGCTTTGCTTTTCTGGGTGGGCGACTGCAGACAGCGGCCTAAGACCAGATGGAAAAGAAATACGGCACGGGAAGAACCGCTATAATCCAAAAGCTGTACCTAGGAAATTTATATTTATTAAATAAAAGCTTTCTAAAAATAAATAAATAAATAAGGGAGACTAGCTGGTTGTCTGGAACTGAACTCACCATTGCTTTCTGCACACGGACCTAAGACACCGGGTTTCCACCGTGTGTGTGTCGGGGGAAGCCTTGTAACACTAAGGAAAGATCCGTCTCCATGGAGCTTTTCAGTCTTAATATTTTAGAGACACTTTAAAACATCCGCGCAAATATGACAAAGGGGGAAGAACTCTTTGTTCTCATGGTTCCAGGACGCGGCAACAGGAGGCTGTGCTTTCATTAGTAACCCAAAGTCCCACGGGGGCCATGGCTGTTTTATCATCCCCATCACAGCTCCAAGAGACTAAACGCTCACAAGCAATCCTGTCAGAGGATCTAGGATAAAGGATGCTCCATAACACCAAGTGTATTTCAGTGTCTGACCCGCGGCTCAGATTTAGAAACGGAACCGCTGTTTAAGTGTCTTTTATGGGAATGCAGTTTGTGTTGAGAGAAACTCGCTAATTACCTTATTGTCTTTGGAGGTCTGCAAATCCAAGCTACCAACTCAGTTGTTTCGTGTAGAAGTTAAGACTGTGGGGCCGGCATCATGGCATAGCAGGTTAAGCCGCTGCCTATAATGCTGGCAGCCCTTATGGGCACAGGTTCAAGTGCAGGCTGCTCTACTTCTGATCCAGCTCCCTGCTGATGGCCTTGGGAGGCAGACGGCTCAGGTGCTCGGGGGCCTGCACCCATGTGGGAGACCTGGAAGAAGCTCCTGGCTCCTGGCTTCAGCCTTGCCCAGCCCTGGCTATTGTGGCCATTTGGGGAGTGAACCCGTGAATGGAAGATATTCTCTCTCTCATCCTGCCTTTCAAACAAACAAATAAATAAATAAATCATTTTTAAATGTTAAGACAGTGTGGTTGTTTGTACTGTGTATATGCTACACTTCTACAACTAGAAAAAGAAAAAAGAAAAAAAAAAAAAACAGCTTTAGAGGTCAGGCGGGAAGCCAGCGGCACTGAAATCGGCTCTGGTGCTTCTCCACTCCCCAGAGTGAAGGTGCTGGGATCAGTGCAGGTCCTGCCCCACCGCAAATGGCCAAAGGCAATGACATAGGCCAATGCTGTCTTCTTCAGACTTGAAGGGCAGCCTAGAGCTCTCTCAGTGCCCAAGGCACTTCCATCTAGCTTCTCTGCATGAATCCCTCACAACCAGGAGAATACCTGGTAGAAGCATCCAGCACATCAGACCATCAGCCAAACAAACTCCCAGCATGAAGAAAGTGTCTGAAAGCAAAGAGAAGTCTGGATTTTTCTCACTAGCTATGGTGTGCTCGGTGAGAGTCCCGAGAAACAAAAGTGCCTCAGCTCCAGGGCATGGTTGACAACTTCAGCTCACCAGGCACAGACACACAGCCTGGGGATCTTCTACCTGATGAACATCGCTCTGAGTCCTCTGTCAAAGAACATGTTTGCAGGTTAGATTCTCGCCCGTCAAAATCTAGAACTCCATCGAACAGCAAGATCCAGAACCCTATTGTGTGGCGAAGATCTAGAACCCTGCCGAATGGCAAAGCTCTAGGGCCCTGTCAGCTGGCGAAGCCTAGAACCCGCCAAGCAGTGAAGATCTAGAACCCCATCGAGTGGCAGAGTCTAGAACCCCGCCAAGTAACCAAAGCTAGAACCCTGTCAAATAGCAAGTCAAGGATTTGCTTCACGGGGCGGATAAACGAGTGACAGATTTTGAGATGCATTCGACGTCAAATCCGCCCTACGTTATTAGAACACCAATGACCCGACAAACAATTCCTCACTCCCGTTGCTTGCTTTACAGATTTGATTAAATGCTTTTTCTGGCCACTTGGTCTCCCATTGCTTCTATTTGATTCATCCCTCTTACGTTATAATTTTGCAAATCGCAGGGCCTAACACAATCTCTCTGTGAAGCGGCACAGAAGCGTTGGGGAAGATCTGTTTGTCTCTTAATGTATTCTCGGACAAGGCTTTTTGTTGTTCAGCCTCCTTTTTCCCCTGTGCTGTGCGTGTATTTGTCAGCCGAGGCGTTTGATTATCTGTCCCCTGCTGCTTACTCATTTCCAATGCATCTTAGACCATTTGGAAGACTACCAGTAAAGTCTTGACAGAATTATTTATATCCTAATATTAGCAATGTTCTGTTCCACGAAATTGAGCCCTGAGTTGTGTTATTGGAGAAATGACATCCACCAGCTCTGGCCTCCATCCTTCGAGCCTAATAAGAGTTGGTGATGCACTTGTAGTGCTGGGTGGGAGGTAGGACAATATCCTGTGGTCTATGCCCTACCAGTGAGGCACTGGATGACCTTGGGACAGTTACTTGGTGCCCAACACAGAGCTGGTGCCCTGAGACAGCCCAGCACATGGCAGGATCACCCATTCAAGTGGAGAGGAAGGAAGATTCTGAAAGATTTAGGTCAGGTCACATTGGTTCATTGAATCTGGACAGAAGAGAATGAAGATGGCCCTGAACCAGTGCTCAGATCTGAAGGGAGGGGACTGGGCAACATACAACGTCATTCACTGGTACTTCCAAGGCCAGCGTGTACAGGCCTGAGCAAAGATTCCAGGAGTAAATAATAAGGTAACGGGAGCAGAGGGGCGGGAGAAATACGGTGCTCAAGCAAGGCTGGGAATTTGAAATCCCAAAGACCGAGGGTAGAGTGGAAGGAACAAGCAAGAATTAGGTCACACTATGATGTCATTAAGCTAACTGGCATGGACCCTTCAAGCCCTGTGTGGCATGTTGGGAAATGGGGCAGAGAAATAGGAGAATCTTGCCCTTTTTACTGGTTGGACTTTGCTGTTTCTAAGATGAGTGATGTGGGCTGGGTTGCTCAGAGTCCTCGGGGTCTCTGATTTTAATTATCCGAGTGCGTCTTGGCCAGCGTTTTTGAATTGTACGAGGGTGTCTGATTTAATTATCTGGATGATTCTTGGGTAGCATCTTGGAACTAGTTAGGTCATATTTTGAAACAGCTTACCCATGGCTCTCCTATTTCAGTTGTGCTGGGCTAGCAACACTCACGGAGTTTGGGAATTTATTAAGAAAGCACTGTCGATACTGAATCTTTCATTTAATCTTGGAGAACAGAAATTCTACTCCCATTTGCCAGAACTATTATCCTAAGCTGGTAGTAACAGTTAGTTGCAAGTACTTAACGTGTTTAAATTTTATATCAGCAAGACATGGGAAGGCAAAAGTTCAAGGGCATTTGTAATTGGCAAATCACCTGCATTTCACTGACCAATTACGGCTTATAATGTAAGTACAGGCAACATAGAGGAAACAAAATAGCTCGCTCCAGACTTTCAGGGTTAAGACTTTACTTGGATCTGCCTAAAACAAACAGGGAAGGAAATCCATATATGCATACAGCTGGTGATTAATGTATGCTGGGAAGGACTATCACCACAAACATCTCTTTTCTCAGAAACTGAAGAGGAAGGGCCCACATGGTGGAGCAGCCAGTTGGGCTGCTGTTTGCCATGCTGGCACGCCATATTGGAGTACCAGTTCCAGGTCCAGCCGCTCTGCTTCTGATCCAGCTCCCTGCTAATGTGTGGGGGAAGGTGGTGGAGGATGGCCCAGGGACTGGACCTCTGTCATCCACATGGGAGACCCAGATGGAGTCCTTGGGACTTTGTTTCAGCCTGGCCCAGCTCTGGCTGTTGTGGTCATTTGGAGAGTGAACCCAAAGATATCTCTCTCTCTCTCTCTCTCTCTCTCTCTCTCTCTCCCCCCCCCCCTTCTCTATCACTCTAGAATAAATCCTTAGGTGTGGGGGGACTTAGAGGAAGTCTTCTGAAGTTGTTATTTACATTTCTAAGAATCTGGCATGGGTCATCCTGGGTCATAGGGAAGAAAGATCACTGGGCTAAGAAATAGATCTGCTCTAAACCATGTCACTAACTGGGTGGAGCTGTATCAATCTCTTTACTTCTCTGGGTTTTGTGGCTCATTTGCTAAAGAGAGGATTTAAGGCCGGCTCAAATGTTATGAGATTATATAAGCACTTTATAAAAAAATCATGAAAAATGTGTATTATGGAAAAATTATACATGGATTTCAAAATTTTTTGCTCCAAAATAAAGTTATTTTAAAATCCATTTTTTAAAGATTTTTTTAAAAGAATTATTTGAAAGGCAGACTGACAGGGAGAGTGAGAGCAAGAGAGAGAGAGAGAGAGAGAGAGAGAGACCTTTCATTTGCTTGTTCACTGCTCAAATGCCCATAATAGTCAAGACGAGGGCAGGTTGAAGCCAAGAGCCAGGAACTCCACCTAGGTCCCCCATACGGGTAGCAGGAATCCAAGTCCTTGAGCTGTCATCCACATCCTCTTAAGGTGTGCACTAGCAGGAAGTGAGATCAGAAGTACAGAGTAGCCAGGACTTGAACCAGGCCCTCTGATGTGCGATGCAGGCATCCCAAGCAACAGTCCAGCCTGCCTTTTAAATTCCGTTTTCCCAGAGAACCTCCTGAAGTGCCCTTGAGTAGGGTTCACACTTCTTTTAATAAACACCCACCACCTCCCTCCCACATGTGAGACTCTGTGGGAAAGACTAGAGTAGGCATGGGGAACCTTTTCCAGCCAAGGGCCATTTGGAGCTTTATAACACCATTCGAGGGCTATACAGCCCATGGACTGGATGCTCTCTACCCTGGACTAGGGGCATCGAGACAAAATAAACAGCAGCCAGGCAACTTGGGAGGCTTCTGTCCAGCTGGGGAACCATCAAGGACACTACCAAGCACCGTTAGAATAAAATTGGTAAAAGGGTAGCATAAGGTGCTATGAGGACACAGAGCAGGTCACCTGAGACAGCTGGACATGTGCATGCTTGGCTTCAAGGCAGGCACCGTGAGGAATGGGCTCTGGTGAGCTGACTCCAGGAAGACACAGTCACTACCTTCAGCACTCTGTTGTGAAGTTGGAAAATGGGACTTGGCATTCTTTTCCCTACGGGGTTGTCATAAGGCTCAAAATGAGAGCCTGGGAATGGGGATTTAGCCTAGTGGTTAAGGAGCCCATGGCCTGCATCAGACTACCTGGGTTCTATTCCTGGCGCTGACTCCTGACTCCAGCTTCCTGCTAACATAGCTCATAGAAGTCAGCGGTCGGCTGGTGCTGTGGTCAGGTTCTAGTCCCGGTCAGGGCGCCGGATTCTGTCCTGGTTGCCCCTCTTCTAGGCCAGCTCTCTGCTATGGCCTGGGAGTGCAGTGGAGGATGGCCCAAGTGCTTGGACCCTGCACCCCATGGGAGACCAAGTGCCTGGCTCCTGGCTTCGGATCAGCATGGTGTGCCGGCCGCGGCAGCCATTGGAGGGTGAACCAACGGCAAAGGAAGACCTTTCTCTCTGTCTCTCTCTCTCACTGTCCACTCTACCTGTCAAAAAAAAAAAAAAGTCAGTGGTCATTACCCAAGTAACCAGGTCTCTGCCATGCACACGGAAAACCTAGATTGAGTCCCCTTGGTTCCTTGCTCCAACCTTGGTCCAACCCCAGCCATTGTGGACATTTGTGGAGTGAACCAGTGGGGAGTAATTGTGTCCCTGCCCCCGATGCAGGTACTCTGAATTGAGCTGTGGCTTCCAGTTTCAGCTGGCCTGACCCAGTCTCTGCCATTGCAGGCATTAAGAGTGAATCGCCAAAACAGAAGCTCACTTTCTCCCCTTCCCCCTCTCTCCCTCTCTCTGCTTCTCAAAGAAATAGATTTTTAAAAGAGACTTGGGAAAGTTGTATAACTTGAAGAGTCTGACAAAATAAGAATTTTCATAGCTGTTTTCTACAAAGAGCACCATTAAAAGAGATTTCTAGACCTCATCCTCAAGTGAGGAATCTAAAAAGATAATTCCCCAAGGGTATACAGCTCATCTGCACCTAAGACCAAGACTTGTCTCCAAGACTAGAGGCGATGACTGCTCCCAGTCCTGTGTCCTTGACCTGTCTGGCCTCCCATGCGTCTCACCCCACTTGCCTCCGTGCCAGGGGGAACATGAATGAAGCCCAGGGACCTAGCAGAGCTGAGTGTGAAGGATCTATGTGCAATTTGCCTCTGTACCCAGCACATTATCTAAAAGCACAGACCAGACCTTCATTCTGCTGGTGTGAACGTGGGCCTTTGTGGCTAAAGCAAATTTTTTCCCATATTTCTAGAGAGAGAGCAAAGCTGCCCATAGCTCGCATGAGATGCTGAACCCACCGGCACCAATTAGGCTTCCACTGGGGAGATGACAGGAAGCAGACACAAGGCTGGAGAGAACCACTCACAGGTGAAGCGCCCATTCGCTGAGCTTGGCATTTGGGTGGAAAAGGGACAGAACGAGGAGCCTTGGGCTCCCAGCCTCGATGACCTAAATTTCCAAAGCAAAATTTCGGGCACAGGACTTGGTCACATGTTTCCTAAGTACCCACTGTGAGTGATTTGCTCCCTCTGTAGTTGTCGCAGATAATTCTGTTTATAAAATCGCTCTGTCATTGTGTCCCTTCACATCTATCTTCCCTCATTGAGCTGTGCCTGGCTGAGCAGATACCCAACAAACAATTACTGAGCCATCAACAGTCGAACGACTAATGGGTCGGACTCTTTGAAAGTTGGTGTGTCCTTGAAAAGAGGAGATTTGTATGCACCTGGAAAGATTCCCCTGAAATATTCTATCCCAGAGGCTGAGCTTTCTTTTTCAAGGGCATTAAGCACAGCAAGAATGCATCATCACCTTACATAACTAGAAATCCTAGGACCAGACGTGGGGGCCTTGTCCTAGAGTAGACGCTAACACTCAGCCCAACAGAGTACGTTGGAGATTTTACATAGATACCCACATACATATAAAAGTGTGTTTACATAGACACACATACATGTACACTTATATGTGTGTTTATGTGTACATACACATGTGTGCATACATACTCACTGTTTCACTATCATGATGGACCAGGAAACGTAATATCCTCCTACAACTAATATCAAATAACACTTAATAACGATACTATAATTGGGCTTATTTGAATTGGGATTTTTCTGCCATTGAAAAGTTTTCAACTGGGTATTGCGTTCAAACATCTTACACCTATGAGGTCTAAGTACTTTCTAGATTTTTCTACTGGAATGACTTCAACTTGCCCGTTCACGCTTTACATTCAAGGAGAGGAGTGTCTGTTTCTCTTAGCCAACAATGAGCACTCCCTGTGTCAAACAAATAGGCTTGTGATTGAAACAGCCCTGGTTTTCTACAAATCCTTTAAGAGGATAGGGATGCAGGGAAAGATCAGCGCCGAGATATAAGAGGCAGGAGCCTGAGGATTTACTCTCCAAAAGTCTCCATTTTGTCTCTGCAATGAGAGAGAAGGCCACCAGCTGAGAGAAGGAGGTGATGGTCAGGACGATCCTTCAAACACACTGTGTTCACAGAGCAAGGGAGGATGCTGGGGAGGGACTCCCAGGAGGACGATGTCTGAGCTAAGAGCTAAGGAAGAACAGGGCCAATTCATCCCCGCCCCAGGCTGACTGAATGTGCTCCACTGGAATCTCAACGTTGGGATCAGAGGAAGTGACAGGAAAAGGCCATGGAGTGAAAAGGGCAGGGGCCTGCAGGGGTCAGCAAGAGCGCTACTACAGACAGAGAAGCTCGCGGACACGCCGGGAAGATCAGACCAAAATGAAGGCAGGAAAGGGCCGGGAAGACGGTACCACGTGGAGCAGCGGCCACGTGACTTAGACCATCCACGGAATTAGAACATTTCTTTTTTTTGGGAAGAGTTATACTATGCACTCAATGTGCTGGTAAGATGTTTATGCTGGGCTCGCAGGGGTCAAGTAAATCACACAAGGGCATAAAGAGTGGACAGAGGAGACCCCGGGGCTACTCGATAGTGGAGAAGGGGACATCAGCGTCCATGGCCATGGCATCACCAGACTACAGGGAGAGCAGCGACTGCGGAAGTAGGAAGCCCCTTTAGGTGTAGGAAGCTGTGGCGGTCCAGGCATGACATCTGGTGGGAAGGACGCCAGGCAGGAGACGTGGCTGCAGGAGAGGCAAGGCGGAGGGGTGGGCAGCTGGGTGGCAGGTGCCTCCGTGGGGTAGAGACATGGCCTAAGCAGAGGAGGAAGATGCTAGGGTCTGCTTCAGGGGGGGTTGAGAGAATGAAAGCAAGGTGTGGCCACTAGAAAAAAAGGCAAGCATAAGTACTTCTACACTCTGCGTAATCACTTCTAATTACAAGCTAGATACAGAGACACAGAGGTACACAGTCCATTGGAAATTAAGAATGTGTGCCCACAGACTGTTACACATAGCTCTACGAGAAAGTTGCTCGGGAAAGTCTTACTCTCAGTCATTCTTTCCAGTATGACGTAAACACAACACGGTCCGTACTGACATCCGTCTCATTGCCTTTATCCACCCGCCCTTTCTTTCACACTAACTGTTGAAAATTTGGTGAGCAGACGTATAGCCTAGCACTTGTCCCATATTGGGGTGCCTGGGTTTGACTTCCGGCCCCAGTTTCTGGCTCCAGCTTCCTCTTAATGCAGACCCTGGGAGGATAGAGTGATGGCTCAAGTAGTTGGGTTGTTGCCTTCCATGTGGGAGACCTGGATGGAGCTCTTAGCTCCTGGCTCGGGCCCCAGCCAAGCCCCAAACATTGCAGGCATCGGGGGGAAGCAAACCAGTGAACGGAAGCTCTTTGAGATACACATGCCCTCCCGCACCCCTTCAACCTCTCAAATACATTTTTAAAAAGTAAACAAAACTTGGTGTGTATTTTGCGTGTACAATGCCTCTTCATTCCAACTATCTACAGTTCAAATGCTCAGTAGCGACATGTGACAAGAGGCTTTCATATTAGACAGCGCCATGATGGGGTATTGGGCCAGAAATGCTCACAGGGATCACTGACCTCCATGCCATTATTTTTCAGAACCAAAGGCTCAGAAAGGCTAAACGAGCTGTTTAATTCCACTCAGTTCTAGTGCAGGATATTTACAGCCCCTTCTCTGGCCTGTTCCCTATCGATCCATGTTGCAATGGGAATGAAAGCGAATAGATTGGGAAAGAAGTCAAAATGCAGTATTTTAGACTTTCTGACTTAGAGGCAATGTAATGGCACCAGGTTATTTGAGAGAGTTACAGAGAGAGAGTGAGAGAAGGAGAGACAGAAAAATAGGTCTTCTATCTGCTGGTTTACTCCCCGAATGGCCACAACAGCTGGAGCTGGGCTGATCTGAAGCCAGGAGCCAGGAGCTTCTCCAGGTCTCCCACATGGGTACAGGGGCCTAAGCACTTGGGTCACTGACCACTGCTTTCCTAAACCATCAGCAGAGAGCTAGATTAGAAGAGGCGCAGCCAGGACTCGAACTGGCACCCATATGGGAAGCTGGCAACAAAGGTGGTGGCTTAACCTACTATGCTACAGCACTGGCCCTGGGCTTGCATGAGAAAATCCCTATTTTGTCTCCTGTTTGTCTCCAATTGACGATGGAGAAATCATACCATCACAGAAATAGGAGAATAATAATAAGAGAGCAGTAGGTCCAACACAGTGGCTTCCAAAAGAGGAGTCCACCCAGAAGCTCAGAATGTGAGCTGACGGGATTAAGGCCAGGACCACGCCTTCCCCAGAGTCCACAGAGGAAGCACGGCTCGGCCACCTCCCTTACTTCTGCTGGTTGGACTCAGAAGTGTGAGAGCCTCGACTTCTCTTGTCTGAAACAGGCAGCGTGTCGTAGCTATGACAGCACAGGGAACTAAAGCCGAGGTCCCATACAACGGGCTGGCCCCTCTCTGCATTTCTGCTCCCCGCCCCCACATATTTGATATAGAAAGGCAAGGCCCAGAGCCTGACTTCAGCGAAAGGGGAAACTCTCACTGCTTGAGCTCGCCTCACCCTCTATGCCTTCTCTCTGCTCCCAGAATTGCCCAAGGCTGGGATGAAAGGGTTGGAAGGAGAAGGTGACAATTTATTATAAACCAATGCATTCAAAATATGGCTGTGCAGTGATAAAACGGGCATCCTCTAGAAGGAGAATTTCTCAAAGTCGCTTTGTTTTCTCCCTGTCGTTACCCCAGTTCATCAGCCCAAATCCACACCTCTGAGTATATCAAAAACTAAGCGAGCAGCTCCACTCTCTGACTTCCTCCATGGGTGAAAATCCCTGTCTGATTCGTGCAGGCTTTGCCCGTGAGAAGTTGGGAAGACAGGGAGGATGCGACATAGGGCAAACAGATAGCCACGCACTGGGACCCTGCGGGTGGGCGGGCAGCCAGTGGAACAAAGAGGTGGCAAGAAGCCGGAGAGATCTGGGGACAGTAGGGCTCCGTCTCCTCCCGGCCCCACTGCAGCCCGCAGTCATCTGAGGCACAGCTTGAGCACACGAGGAAGCCGTGAGACGTCTGAGTCTGGCCTGCAGTGTCTCAGAGGGGACTGTCTGGGTGAGGGTGAGAGGATGCTGGAGAAGTCGCTTCAAGATAGCAAGCACACCAGGCAGGGATAATTGGTTGTCAAAGTCGCAGCCTCAAGGTGACCACAGCCTCCACGGGAGCTGGGGTGCATCCAAGAAAGCCAGGAGGCTCTCTGTCCATGCTCCAGTGGCGGTGAGGCCGTGAGGTGCTCCCACCTACGGCTGCAGGCACCAGTAGTGACACAGCAGCCAGAGTGACTAAGCCACCTTGGAAATCAGCACTTAGCAAAGTGCAGTGAGCCCAAGGCTTGCCAGGCATTACCACGGGTTCCCTAGGCTGGGACTGTCCACATACACACCCAAAGGCTCCTTGTAGAGGTGGCTGGGAAGACCAAGGTGACAGAGAAATAAAAAGAGACCAAAAAAAAAAAATAAATAAATAAATAAAAAAAAGCACAGGGCAGGAGTGGAAGAAGTCTGAGTGAATCTCCTATGCAAGCAGCACTAGCTAAAAGAAATCTAAATGCAAGGCACAACCCAGTTTTACACATCATTGGGCTAAACTCCATGAATTTCTTATTGGCTCAAAGCCCCCTCTCAGCTGAACCATACAGGAGCATCCCTCCCCGCCGCTAAGCAGAGTTCAAACAGATGTGCGTCTTTCGTTACCCCCAAGTTGGTCTCCCGAAGATAGCGAGGGAGAAATATTTTCTATCTGCTCTCACCGCTAAGAAATTATTTTTCACAGCCCAGAAACACTTGTTACAGCACCAACCCCCGAGGAAGATGATTTCCGCATCCTTAATTTCACCCAGAAATTTCAAAAAGTAAAGCCAAGGCAGCGACGTTCTGCATCAAGCAGCCCCTTGTCCACGTAATTAAGGGCCCTGGGAGAGCGAGCGCCATGCGGGAGCAGCTGGGGACGTGCACTGTGTGTGTGCAGAGGTTTCCCTTCGGAGGGATCCTGTAGCGTGGAGCTCGCATGCCCAATTACCCTCGGGTCATCCTGAACACTTCCCCAACTCAAACATCCATCGCCTCAACGCGATCCGCTTGTATGTAAATGCTTCCGGGGAACGGGGCCGTCCACACTGTGACAGAAGAGAACCTGATGCACGATTCATTTTGCAATTTAGCTGCCGGCAGAGTCAGATGAGGCCATCACCCAGAGCCCTTCTGCACCTCACGCCTATTCCTTGCCGTCTGTTCACCCGCACATATTTACAGGGGCTTGGCCGTGGTCTTCCAGGGAGTCCGGTGATGGCTCTGTATTCTGGCTCCCCCTGCTTAGAGAGTGGGGGTCTTCTGAATGGCTTTTCAGAGATCTCCCAGGAGTCTGTGAGCACATCGCCTGGCTGCCAACACAGAGAACGCCAATCTACAGATCTGGCGAGCTACAGTGTGCCCAGCCTTTGTCTCAACCTGTGTGAAGGATTTCCACATGTAGGATTTCAGAGACTCACCCAGCCAAGAGGCCAACCAATAAAAGCCAACAAAAGGTAGCTTGGGGAGTGATTTTCAACCCATCTTGGTCATTGCTTCTGCCAGACCCCTGGACACGGGTATACTGAGAATGACTACGGAGAACTCTACCCCTGTGCCCTCTGTGTCAGCCCTAATACTCTCCTGTTGTCTCCCAAGGGTACCCCACATGTACTCTCTTGAATGCTGTAACTTTGCTCTCTTGAAAGAATGCCCCACCCCACCACACACACAGATGCACACATCACACATGCTTCAGCCCAGCTCTCAGACATGCTTATGTCTCACGGTACCGCATCCTCTGTCCCCAGCGACTAAAGCTCTCACTCCTTGGTGTTACTCAAGGAGCCCTGAATACCTACTGAAAGGCAGTTGCCCTGAGCGAATACCATCGACGCTCCAGGCAGAGCACAGACTTACATTTGGAAGTTCTTGCTTTCCATCTTTGTTTACTAATTCTGCAGCTTTAAAAAAAAAAAATCACCGCATTTGCAATGTCTTAATTTTGGTGCCATGGTCATAGAAGGCTCCGGAAAATATTTGTAGGCTAAATGACCGGCAAACATGGTCTTTGTGGATGTGTTCTGCAAGGTCATATTTTAAAAGGAGAGTTTAAATTTTAAATATTGATTTGTTTGAGGCACAGATGTACAGAGATGGAGAGCTCACATATACTGGTTCACTCCCTAAATGCATACAACAGCCAGGGCTGGGCTGGGCTGGGCTGAAGTCTCAAGCAAAGGCCTCAATCTAGGTCTCCCATGCGGATGCCAGGGACCCAACTACTTGAGCCGTCACTGCTTCCTCCCAAGGTGTGCCTCAGAGGAAGCTGGAATCAGAAGCCGAGGCCAGGATTCAACCCCAGGCAATCTGGAATGGGGTTTGTGCCCTAGCCAGTGTTGTAACTGCAAGGCTAGGCCAAGCATCCATCCCAAGAGCTTTTCAAGTCAAATCAATTGTAATCTGATCAGCAAAGCTTGAGAAGAGGAAATACTCTGAGTCCTGGAGCATTTGACAGATCCCTATCGTTGGCTTCCAGAAAACACATCAGTGGTTCAAGCGCATCTCTTAAAGACTGGAGATAACCCAGCAAGTGTCTTAGCTGATTGTTGTACTGAAACTGTGGACAGGAAGTCTGGGGTCCAGAGTGAGAAAATCTGAAAGTGCTTAGAAGAATCCAGACCTGCCTCTCAATGTGTAACTGCTTTTTAATTTAGTGGACGTGACAACAACTCCTTGTGAAAACTTGAGAATATGCAGATACGTGTACACGCACACACACACACACACATACAGTTGCAAGCCTGTTCGTGAAAATCAGGTTTACAGGAAGGGCCAGCCTTGTGGCACAGCAGGTTAAGCCACTGCCTGCAATGCCATCATCCGATACAAGCACTGGATTCAAGTCCCGGCCGCTCCAGTTCTAATGCAGCTAGTGTGCCTGGGAAGGCAGTAAAGGATGCTCCTCCAGGTCCCCAGGCCCCTGCCAACTACATGGAAGACCCAGATGGAGTTCCAGCCTCCTTGTTTTTCCACCATTTGGGGAGTGAAGTGAACCAGCAGGTGGAATCTCTCCCCACCCCCCTTCTCTCTCTGTCTCTCCATCTATCATTCTACCTTTCAAATAAATAAAATAGAAATTAAAAAAAAAGAAGAGAGACGAGAGATCAGGCTTGCACTCACAGAGCTAATTGCGGTTGAAAAACCCACTCCAGTAGCAGCAGGGGTTGAGAAAGCTTTCAGTTTGGGGAAAACCAGCGTCTCTGACAATACCACCAAACAGCAGCTGCACACACTGCAAATGTCCATCATTTCTAAAAAGTTGGTGTTCGATGTATTCTGACAAACACAATCAAAATCGCCTGGCCATGTGTTTCTTTCCCCCTGTGTGTGTTCAGAAGGTCAGCCTTAAATGCCTTCACATCTCTTCAGCTACCTTTTATTCTTCGTTCAGGAAAATAAACAACTACTTCAAAAAAAAGGAGGATACTTTGCTGGGCCTGCTGGAGCTGAAGAGGCAGCCAGGGGGACAGACAGGGGGGCATAGCCTAGAGGAGCCGGTAATTAAACAGCCCAGCCCAGGGGCCCCAGGAGAAGCTAGCAGCAGTGCCTGCCTGCAGGGAGGGTGTGCGTCCCAGGCAAGCCAGCAGCCATCTGCCGGAAGCAGTGAGGGCACTGGGGAATCTTTCCGGAGCGACTGGGGCCCAGGATCCAGTTTCATCTCACCGAATTCCTAAGACGCCAAGGACAGGTTTTCTAGCCACAAAGGTTCCACCTTTGTAACAGAGGCCTCCCTCCAGAGGGAGTTGCAGCACCTTTCCTTCTGATCTGAGAGCTACCAAGAGGGGAGTTAGGAGGCCGCACAGAGGAACGGCTTCCTTAGCTGAGACTCCTGCCTGAAACAAACAAACGAAAAAAGAGCTTCGAAAGTTCCAGAAACAGGAAGAATGTCTGGGCCTCAAATATGAAAAATAATGAAATCTATTTTTTTTCCATTGTGCCACTCGCACAAAATGTGAGTGATGGAAAAGGTGGGTCAGAGGGACTGCTGCAGTGATAGGACCCAAACGAGAGCAGAGTCATTTTCAGGTTCTTCTCAGAATGCAGCCAATCTTGGAAAGACAGTAAGAGTGGAGGGTGATCCAAGGAGTTGCTGTGCACCGAATGAGAATGAATGACGATGGGGAGGCTGCCGTCCCCGCTAAGTGGGTGATCTCTAAACTCAGGTCTGTGGGCGCCAGCCTTGGGGTGCAGCAGGGCTAAGCCACCATGCGACATGCCTGCGTCCCATCCCCACGCACCAGCCTGGCTGCTCCACTTCTGATCCAGCTCCCTGCTAATGCTCCTGGGAAAGCAGCAGAAGATGATCCAAGTGCTTGGACCCCTGTTACCCACATGGGAGACAAGGATGGAGTTCCAGGCTCCTGGGTTCAGCCTGGCCCAGCTTCGGCTGTTGTGACCATTTGGGGAGTGAACAAGCAGAGGAAGGTCTCTGTCTCTCTCTCTCTCTCTCTCTTTCATATTAATTAATTAATTAAAATACAGCCAAGTCTCTGAAGTAGCCAAGGTCTGGGCAAAGTGATGTGATGCCTGGCACTCCTCAAGACTATGCACCCACCCCTCCCCATCTCCCACAAAAGGGAGAGAGAGAAGTTAATGTGACCCAATCAGACAATTATTAAAACTCAAGTTCAGAAGCATACATCCCTCCAATGTCATATGAAATTAATTCTTAGTAATTTTCTGCAATTCAAAAGTATGGAGAGCTGGCGCTGTGGCTCAATAGGCTAATCCTCCGCCTAGCGCCACCAGCACACCAGGTTCTAGTCCCGGTCAGGGCGCCGGATTCTGTCCCAGTTGTCCCTCTTCCAGGCCAGCTCTCTGCTGTGGCCCGGGAGTGCAGTGGAGGATGGCCCAAGTGCTTGGGCGCTGCACCTGCATGGGAGACCAGGAGAAGCACCTGGCTCCTGGCTTTGGATCAGTGCGGTGCACCAGCCGCAGCGGCCATTGGAGGGTGAACCAACAGCAAAGGAAGACCTTTCTCTCTGTCTCTCTCTCTCTCACTGTCCACTCTGCCTGTCAAAAAAAAAAAAAAAAGTATGGAAGGGAATAGCTAATTACATCACTCAGACCTTGATGCCATCCTGGGCAAGTGACGTTGTTTAGGGACACTGGGGAAAGGACCCACATGACTCCTGGCTGCAGGGGTCCCTTCCGGACTCACAGTGATACCAGAGGCAAGTGCAGCGGCATCCCCCACAGTGCTGTCATCCCGGAGGTGTTGGGAATACCGCGAAGTCAACACACACGAGGGCAACACAATGCACCCTTTACACAGAAGCAAATTCTGTCATTTACAGCAAGACAATTGAATCTGAGGGTCATTTTTTGAGTGAAAGAAGCCTAGCACAGCAAGACAAACAGGGCATGATCTCACTCACAGGTAGAATCCAGAAGTCAAGTTCATGGAAGAAGAGAACGGAATGGTGGCCAGCAGAGAGCAGAGCTGCAGGTGGACAGAGCAAGGGGAGATGTTGGTCAAAGGGCGCAGGGTTCCAGTCTTGCACCGCACAGCTGAAGTAAGAGTTTGAAACCACATGTGCAAGGATAGGAAATCCCCCAAGTCTCTCCTACAGGGAAGCAGCATCTTACCTGGCACAGAGAACACAGGGTGCTGAGCAGTGAAGGGGACACAAGGGCCCGGGGACCGGGAGAGAAGTGCCACGTGTGAGACTCTTTGAGGTGGAAAAGGCAAGAGAGGAAACGGTTGTCAGGTTGTGCCTGGATGTGAAGACCTCAGAAAAAGCAAGAGGCGTGGCAATGGCTGCGTACACATACAAGGTAGTATTTCAGAGGGACAAATTCGGGTAGTGAGGAGCATGTCCCTTATAAACATTATGTGCGACAGAACAGCTTCTATGAGGTCAGGGGAGTGCGTAGATGCAGGCATATTCCTAACCAGAGTTACCATGAGTCACGGCAGCCTCTCACGGCACACCCTCTGTTGGAGCCTGCAGGGCGTCCCTTGCAGCCAATCCCTCTGCTGAGTCTGAGGCCAGGTGCCTGGTCCTCCTGCCACTCAAGCCAGCAAAGCCCAGAAGTGGTAAGAACCCACGCCCTGGACAGCAGCTTGAAGCAACACTGGCTGTGCCACTCTTGAGAGGGAACCCTCACAGCCAGCGTGGCTCTCTTTGCTCTTCTTCTGTCTTTATTTCCTATCACTGTGTAGTGTACCCTTGTATGCTGGTGAAGTTTCCTGCAGGTTTTTTTTAAATATTTATTTTTGTTTATTTGAAAGGCAGAGACAAGTAAATGCAGAGAGAGGTAGAGACAGAGAGAGAGAGGGGCCGTCCATCTGCTGACTTACTCCTCAAATGGCCACAATGACCAGGGCTGGGCTAGGCCAGAGCCAGGAGACAAGAACTTCCTCTGGGTGTCTCACAGGCCAAGGGGAGCCCAAGTACTTGGACCATTTTCTACTGATTTCCCAGGTGCATTAGCAGGGAGCTGGATCAGAAGTGGAGCAGGCGGGACTCGAACCAGCGACCACATGGAATGTGGTTCTGCAGGTTGAGACTTTAACCCACTGCGCCACAGTGCTGTCCCCTCCAGCAGGTTTTTGAGTGAGAAGGGTGATGGTCTGGGAGACGGCAGGCCTGGGTGAGGCTAAGGCACCATGTAGGGTAGGCTCTGAGTCCCAAAGACTACACAGGGATCCCAAACCAGACCAGGCATCCATGAGCCTGGAGCTTTGGAATGACTCCCATTCCTGGCCCCAGGGGCTCCCTAACTACTCTGCAGAGATGGAATGCAAAGAGCAAATCCCATTCTTCTTGGGGTCAGTCATGGTAAATTTGAACTATTTTTTTTCCTAAATAACATCAATGACATCTTCTATAGAAAATAAAGAGGGAAAGTGGGTGAGAGAAGGCAAGACTACACACACACACACACACAATGGCAAAGTGCAAAGAACCTGCACACCTGGTTCTACTCATAGATTTGACAATGGGCATGTGTCTTAAGACAACAAGAGTCCTTTTGTTCACACACACACACACACAGCTGTCCATATTCCATTATACATGACTACACACTAGAAAGATCCAGGAGGGAATGCAAAGTGAGAGGTGGTGAGGGGTGGTACAATTAAATCAACATGCACAAACCCCTCCACTGCCCCCTCTCTTCCTCTGACACCATGTCAATGTTGATGGCTACCTCTACGGAGGATGTGACGACGGCCAGAGTTCCATCTGGGTGGAGATTCAGCGAGCTTTGAAGAGACCAGTTCTGAAGGGCTCCAGCAACCCCACGGGACTGCCCAGAGCCAGCACCCTTACGGTATAAGTCGCCTCTCCACTGTGGTTCTCATCACAAGTACACAGCAGCCGCACCTGCTAATGAGTGACTAACAAAAAGCCCTGTTTTGATTGCTGGATTTGATTTTCCAAGATCCAACCTGTAGCTGAGGCTTACCTGAGTAGTGCTGGGAAGAAGGTCTTGTTTTGAAAAAAAAAAAAAAGAAGAAGAATTAGTTGACTTAAAAAAGAAGAAAAGAGAAAGAAAAAGGAGAGCCTACATTGCAGCACCAGGTACAGCCCAGCAGAAGACACACAGCCTTCTGGGAGAATTTGTGGAGCTTTTCGAGTTGAAAGAATGGTTTGCCAGAGCAAAATCACAGCAAGAATGACTCTGTGTGTCCTTGTTACCTATTTTCAGTACCACTAGCAATCTGTGCCACGGTCAAGGAGGAGAAAGTTTACAGGGAAAGTTGGCAATGGACAAAGTTAGAACTACAATCCTCTTAAACAACAAGAGCCATGCTTGAGGCGTCCGTTGTCAGTACTTACAATGGAAAAGAAGCAAGAATATTTACATGTATTTTGGCAAGGTGACATTTTAAATCATGTGAGAGGAATGGAAAGGGGGTAAAAGCTTAGATTTTTGCATCCTTTGAACATCTCAGTAATTTGTGCAGAAATGAGTTGTTTTAGAAAACTGTTTTAGGGCTTGTATTCTCTTTCATTTTTAAGCCACTTTACTGAGGTGTAGCTGGTAAACAAAAAGCTGTAAATACTGAATTATGCAACTCATTGAATTTGAAAAATTATGTACACCTGTGAAACCATCTCCACACTCAATGTCACAAACCTGCCCCCTTCACATCTCCCCTACCTCCTTCACTTATGATTATTCTGATTGTAATGGTAACATAAGATCTCCTCTCAGCAAATGTTAAGTATATGATGCAATGGTTTTAGCTATAGACAGTGTGCTATGTAATAGATGCCCAGTAATTAACTAGCCACAGTGTACAAAGTTATACAAAAAGGTCATCCCTCCCTTTTTTTTAAAGATTTATCTATTTAATTGAAAGTCAGAGTTACACAGAGAGAAAAGGAGAAGGGAGAGAGAGAGAGAGAGAGAGAGAGAGAGAGAGAGGTCTTCCATCCGATGGTTCACTCCCCAAATGGCCACAATAGCCGGAGCTGCGCCGATCTGAAGTCAGGAGCCAGGTGTCTTCTCCAGGTCTCCCACGTGGGTGCAGGGGCCCAAGGACTTGGGCCATCTTCTACTGCTTTCCCAGGCCATAGCACAGAGCTGGATTGGAAGTGGAGCAGCCGGGACTCGAACTGGCGCCCATATGGGATGCCGGCACTGCAGGCGGTGGCTTTACAAACTACGCCACAGTGCCAGCCCTATCCCACCCCTTTTTAATAATGACTTTTACAAATTTGAGGATTTTATAATATTATATTATATATTTTATAAAAATGAAGATATTAGATATTATATCATTACATAATATATACAAATATTATAGATATTATAAAAATGGAATAAGCCCATTTTCTCTTTCTGAAATGGCCTTATGCTCTTTATTTGATTAAAACTTAAACTTTTAAATATATCAATTTTTTTTGTTTATTTTCACTTTCTTTGAAAGGCCAAGAGACACAGAGAAAGATCTTCCAGATGATGTTTCACTCCCCAAATGCCCTCAATAGCCAAAACTGGGCCAGGCTGAAGCCAGGAGCCCAGGTCTCAACCCAGATCTCCAAGATTGGTGGCAGGGACCCAGGCACTTGAGGTATCACCACGGCCTCCCAGGGGGCACATTAGGCTGGAATCTGAGCAGGGGCAGGACTCAAACCCAGGCCCCCCGACATGGAATCCAGGCGCCCCAAGCAGCATCTTAACATTGGACCAAATGTTTGCCTTTTAAAGATACTTTAAACCCAAAGAAGTAAGAACAACGTCAATATATCAATATTGTCAAATTTAGCAAATATATATATACATGTGAGTGATTAAATTTGAGGAAAAACAATTTTTTATACAAGTATGTCCAAAATATTGCATACTTTTTGTATTCTTCTGTCCAAAAAATTAGGGCGCAAAAATAAAACATAGGTTGAGAGAAAGTATTTGAAGCCATATATCCAATAAGGGATATATAAAATACATAAAGGGCTCAAAAACTCCAGTGCAAGAAAACACAAAACCCAATTTAAAACTGGGGTAAGGAACCTGAACAGACATTTCTCTGTGAAGAAGACACACAAAGGGCCGATAAACACTCACAGAGGAAGAAATGCTTCGAGTACACAGCCTAACAGCTTCCCGTACAACAGCGCCTGCTGCTCCTGCCAATACAATGTGGCAATGCTGATGGCACAAGTCACCAAGTACCTGCCACCCATACGGGGCACCAGGATTGGGTTTCTAGTTCCTACCTGGAGCCCTGGCTCCGGCCCTGGCACCCCTCAGCTATTGCAGGAATTTGGGGTGTGACCTAGTGAATGGGTGGCTCTCTCTGACTGTTTCTTTTAGGCTGTGCCCATTTGTAAAATCACACTCCAAAGAGGAGCATTCAACATCATTAATCGTGAAGGAAATGCAAAGGGAAACCTCGGTGAGATAGCATCTCTCAGCTGTTAGCAAAAAGCTAACAGAGAGAACCACAACAAGGACAATGAGGACAATGTAAAGGGACCCTTGAGCCCTGTTGGCGGGAGAACCTCATGGAGTGCCCATAAAAAACTAGCAACAGACTGTCAGCAATCCTACATCTGGTATTTACCCAAAAGACTTGACATCGGTTTGTGGAAGGCGTGTCTGCACACCCGTGTACACTGCAACGCCATTCACCGCAGCCAGGCTCTGGAATCGTCAGTGTGCTGGTCTGTGGATGGCTTGATCAGGACAAATGCGGTAATGCACACAGCAGAATATTATCAGGGGAGGCGGCGCTGCGGCGCAGTGGGTTAACGCCTGGCCTGAAGCACCAGCGCACAAGGAAGAGTGATGCTGGCAACCCAGACGTGCCAGAGAGGAGCTGAAAACTGCTTGTCTGAAGTGAGGCTGAGCGTGCTTGACTTAATTAGGGGAAAAAATCATGTTCTGAGATGGCTGAGATCTATGTTAAGGATGAGTCTTCTCAGGGCCGGTGCTGTGGCACAGTGGGTAAAGCTGCCACCTCTAGCGCCGGCATCCCATATGGGCACCAGTTTGAGTCCCTGCTGCTCCACTTCTGATCCAACTCTCTGCTATGGCCTGGGAAAGCCCTGCACCCATGTGCGAGACCCGGAAGAAGCTCTTGGCTCCTGGCTCCAGATTGGCGCAGCTCCGGCTGTTGCAGCCAACTGGGGAGTGGACCAGTGGATGGATGGAAGACTCTCTCTCTCTCTCTCTCTCTCTCTCTCTGCCTCTCCTTCTCACTCTATGTACTCTGACTTTCAAATAAATAAATAAATTAGTATTTATAAAAGAGGACGAGTATTCTCTCCTGGAACACGTGAAGCAGCAGGAACAAAAGAAATGTGGTGTGCTGGTTTGGCTGCCACACCTCAGTCTGCAGAAGTTATTGCTACAGTGCACGATGAGTGGCTAGTTCAGATGGAAAAGGCATTAAATTTGTGTATGGAGAGGAAAATACATTATATATGTGTATATACATTTATACATATATATACACACAGGATTCGGTACTGATGCAGGTTCAGGCATCCATGGGGGGTCTTAAAATGTATCTCCCATGAATAAGGGAGAGGACTACTATCCTAACTTCCTTGCATGGCTCACCAGGGCCATCCCCTAAAGACAGACACAGCCTGTTAACTGTATTTAGTACCAAGGTAATAGATTTTCTTTTCAAACCTGATACCCAGCAGGATCTGCATCCTAAGAAAAACCCGACAGGGCTGTGGGCAAGTTGAGCCTCTACTCTAGCAGAGTGCCTGTTGGAGGAGGGCTATTAACATTCTCTCCATCTCCCCATGCAAGGCAGATCTGAGCCCTGAGAAGAGGGTCGGAGGCAATGCCTGTGTTTTCCATCAGATATAGAGGCAGGCATTGCCACGCGTATGTTGAGAGGGAGCCGAGATCGTTCCACGCGAACGGGCTGGAAACCTCATACACAGCCATCGAATTGCTGAGGGCCAAACGACGGTTCCACTTCCCCTAGGGAAGACACCAAAACTCCTCTGTGTGAAGAAGAGTGTGAGGGAGCAACGCCAAACCTTAGCTACCACAGTCCCTGCGACCGTTTACATGTCTGAGTAGAAGTGCAGAAGCTTCAAATTTTTTGGAATATCATTGAAGCCATGCTTTATTCTGAACCATGAGAAGTAAGTACACATTCTTGGCGACGTTAAAACTCTTGTCCATTTCTCTAAGGCCAGGGCCCAGCCTGTTGAACTGAGCACATGCCCATACAGTAGATTAGAACCATATCACTCTAGAAATATATCAGTGCCCACTGGACCATGAGGCTAGCACAATGGGGAAAATCTATATTGACTCACTGAATAAACACATCTTTAGTGCCCATTAAGGGCCAGACGCCATGCCAAATGTTCAAAACATTATGATAAAAACCAAGGAACGAAGGTCACAGACCAGAGAGAAGAGGTACGTGACCAGGTGGCTGACAACCGTTGCAATGAGAGCTGCAGAGCCCTGTGGGAGACACAGGAAGGCAGGCCAGCTCTGAAGCAGTCTTCAAAGAAAGTAAGTTTCCTGGAAGATGCTCCTGTATGGAAAGTTCTAGAAACTGAGTAGAAATCTACCCAGCAAAGTGTGTGTGTATGTGTGTGTGTACCTATTGGCAAAAAGGGAAGAAGGGTAACATCCCAAGCTCATGACAACGACCATTATTTCAGTAAGGATGGAGTGTAAACAGAGATTGAGAGTATTTAGTGGTGGAGAGAAAAATAGGAACGAGATCGCGACAACATCTCCAATAATATTAAGTTTAAACTTTCTCCTGAGGGCAATATGGAGCTTATGAAGGTTTGTTTTTTTAAACCAGGGGAATGGCATAATGAGATTTGTATTTTATAAAAACCTCTTGGGTTGCCAAGTGGGAAATAGATCGAAGAGGGAGACCATTTAGGAAACTTCAGTTGAGGAGTGATGAGCTTAACAGCACAGATTGAATTTGGGAGGAAAAAAAAAATAATTCCCTGGAGGGCAAGAATTTGACTAGATGGAATAAAAGGCAGGAAATCAATCACGGAAAGCAAGCAGGCTGGTACCACATCACGGTTTCTGGTATCCCTCCGGAAAGCAAGGAACCAGCACTCCCTCCAGTAATGGCAGGTTGTAGGATGGAGATAGGAAATGTACAAATGAGGCTTAATTATATTATGCAAGGAAATAAAGCAGGGCACACACACATACACAGTGGCTGTGGCATATTAAAGGGACATGGGGACCCACTGAGAGAGATCCAAAGAGCAAAACCTAAAACAATTTGAGCAAGAAAATAGAGCAAAATTGGATTATAATCCAAAGGATAAACAAATACATCCACGAGTCCCTACTGATACACATAAATGATTGAATAAATCAACAGAGAGAGTAGCTGAAACTATGCAGACGAATCCTAAATCATTTACTTAGCTGCTCCAGCTTTGAGGAGGTGGAGGCTGAGCCGTCACTCCTTGAGAGAGGGCTGAGCATTGAGACTTCCTTTCTACAAGTGCAGGGTGGCCAAGGTGGACCAAGACGAGCCTGAGCTGGGTGGCCAGGGTTAACCTCGACAGTGCTAAGTCGTATTGATAATATGGATGGAAATGGCTGTGCTCACAAACCCAAGGCCTCAATTTAGGAAAACAGCATACAACTCCCATATATCCGCACAAAAGTTTTACGTGGATATTCATAGTATTATTCACAGAAATCAAAATGCAGCAACAACCCAACTGCCCATCAGCTAATGAATACACAAACAGTGCATCTACACAATGGAATGCTATTCAGCAGCAGAAACACCTGATGTTTCAATAAAAGGGAGCTTCAAAAAGTTCTAGAAAATTCTTACTGTGAAAAAAGCTGTGCATGGATTTCAAAATTTTCTGCAATAACTAAACTGACATTTTAATTTGATACATGATTTTAAAACAATATATTTTTTATTGGACAGACAGATGGAAAAAGAATGAGCTCGCATGTGGTTCACTCCCCAAACACCTGAAAAGCCTGGGCCTGGGCTGAGGCTGAAGTGGGGAGCCAGGAACTTCATCCAGGTCTCCCCAGGGAGTGGAAGGGGCTCAGTCACTTGGGTCAGCAGCACTGCCTCTCAGGATCTGCATTAGAAAGCAGCTGGGGTCTGCAGCCAGAGCCTGGCGTAAAGGCAGGTAAACTTAGGTGGGGCATCTTACCCGCCAGGCTAAACACCTGCCCCTCCACAGAGGTTTCAAAGCAGCCGCCTAGTGATCCTTCCTGGTGACTGTCCTGCCTTCGAGAAGATCTGGTGTAGCAGCTGGTGCTTCTGTGCTGCCTGGAGAACTTCCTCGGGCATCTCTGGTACAGATCTGCAGGCAACAGATTCTTCAGCTTGTGTTTATTTGAAAATGTCTTCATGTCACCTTTATTCTTGAAGAAAACATTCTCTGCTTGACAGACTTTTTTATTTTTTTAATTTCAGCACTTTGAAGAGTTCTCCTCATTTCTGGATTTAATTTTTATTTGATGAGAAGTCAGCTATAATTCATATTGCCACTGCTGTCATTACATAACAGGTTATTTTTCTGTAATTGCGTTCCAAGATGTCTCTGCCTTTGTCTTCAGCAGTTTCACGTGGAGGTAGGTGATGATTCGAGCTGTGGTTTTTCTTTCTATTGATCCTACTCAGGGTTCATGAGGCTTTCAAATATTAAATTTGTTTCTTTCACCTCTGATAGACATTTTGGCATTGTCCCACTAATGTCTGTGTTTCAATTTTTTAAAATATTTTTTCTCCATATTCTTGAGATGAGGTCATTTCTACTGATGCAAATTCAAGTTCATTGACTCCTTTTGTCAAATCCAATTCATCTTATAAACTCCTCGCTCTCGGTGAGATATTAATTTTGATTGGTTTATTTTTTCAGGTGGAAGACTTCTAGTGGCTCTTTTTATTTCTACTGTTGAATAATTTTCTGTTTGCTAACACATTAGGGTCATGTTTTCTTTATATGCTTAATCATAATCATAGTAGCTACTTTTCTTGATCATACTTCTGATGCTTCTTCTCCTGAACACGCATCACGTTCTCACTTCTTCCTTTACATGCATCTTAATTCAGGCTTGCATGGGGACCATATGGACCACGCGCGGTGCCAACTGCGGGATCCACTATGTTTCTGCCGAGTACTGGATTTTACATCAGGTGATAAACTTAGCTGCATCCTAACTACCAATCATGCCCCGCCTAACAGTGAGCGTGCGTGGAGCGGGGAGTGAGGCAGCTCAGATGTGTGCTCTGCACCGTTCGCTTCGGTGGGGCTGTGGGGAGCTGGCTTCGTGGATGCGTTGTGCAAGTGCCAGGAACACGTTTTGGCTGAGGATTCCCCTTCTGTGTCTGTCTGTTTTCTTGGGTTTTCCCTTCACTTTCCACTGCTCCTTCCTGGGATCTCTACCTTCCTGCTCTTCAAGTCAGTAAGGCTGTGGGGTTTATACCTGAGTGGCAGCCACCAGCCTGGTTGCTGAGGAGAGCCAGCCCCAAGGAAAAAGGGAATAGGAATTGGGAAACCCTCTCAGCTTTGTTTCATTCTCCCAAGTCTTCACTTGCCTCCCATTTCTGCTTATTTTTGATTGCTCTTCATTTCCTTCAAGGAGCTGATTTCTATATGTTGTCCAGTCTTAGATAGTGTCATGAGGATATCTCTATGGGAGCTACTCCGCTCTCAGGAAGAAATGGCTCCCCAGGATTGCCTTGCAACAATGGGGAACTCCCTTCACATGGCAACTACACATGGAGAAAGTGCGTGACGCTTAGGGACAACACTTGTATGATCAGAATCATATATGGATAGACATGAAGTGCATGGGTCTCACACAGACCATGGCCACTGATTCTACTGAAGAGTTTGTAGGAGCCTCCCAGATGTGCACTTAAAATGAAGCGAGGGACACAGAACACAAGGGCGGGAGTCGAAGGGTGAGGCATGCGTGGACTGTTGCAGACTGGGAGTAGATCTCAGTAAAGTGAGATGCTTCCAGAACTCGTGTATGGGTTTGCAGAAGGTTGCAAGTCAAGATACAGTTTCTTCAAATGCAAGTAAAATATTCATTCAAAGCTTGTAGCTATGAACCCATCCCTGCCTTGAGTCCTTACATTGCCCTTTGGACTATGGCTGGCCAAAAAGAATAGGGAGGAGACAAAATAAAAGTCTTCCACATAGGGTCACGCCACTAAAACTAGGCTTGTGCAATGTGGCAGGCAAAACCCCATTTTGAAAGTGCAGCTATGACAGCCAATGCACAGGCTCACCATCTCAGGTTCACCTGAGATCCACGCTGACCTAGAGGGAAACCAGATGGATGACAAGGCTAGGAGAGACACTGCATGCCATCTAGCTGATGCCCACTTGATGGGGGAGAAAACTGAAGCCGAGAGAGGTAAAGTGACCCAGTAAAGTCTAATTGCTTCTCAGTAACACAGACTGAGCTCGAAGGCAGGGCTTATGATGCTGAGTGCACTACAGTGAAACTCTATGGAAACTTAGCTACTCACACCTTAAGAAGGGTTTGCACTGAGTGATCAGACGCCTTTCACATGTAACTGCAGAAGAAAATCAAGACTGGGGCCGGCACTGTGGTGCAGTGGGTTAAAGCCCTGGCCTGAAGCGCCAGCAACCCATATGGGCACCAGTTAGAGGCCCAGCTGCTCCTTTTCCCATCCAGCTCTCTGCTGTGGCCTGGGAAAGCAGTAGACGATGGCCCAAGTCCTTGGGCCCCTGCACCCACATGGGAGACCCAGGAGAAACTCCTGGCTTTGGATCGGTGCAGCTCCAGCCATTGCAGCCATCTGGGGAGTGAACCAGCGGATGGAAGACCTCTCTCTCTCTGTCTCTACTTCTCTCTGTAACTCTGTCTTTCAAATAAATAAATCTTAAAAAAAGAAGAATAAAATCAAGACTTATTCGTACAACAGCAATGCCTGCTAACCCACTTCATTGATCGGTTTGCCAGCTGGTATCTGTGAAAAGCTTTGTTACCACTTGTGCTATCACTTCATTAGCTATGTCAGTAACTGTACCGTTATTTATCATATTTTGTAAAAATAGACGCAGATTCAAATTACTGCCTATTTTAGTTCAGTCTTCAGGCCTAAGGATCCACTAAGGTAATGTAGGCATAAGGCTCATCTTCCAAATACAAGCTCTTCACGTCTGTGGGCAGCCACCAGCAGCCTCTGTATTTCTAAAGACAGCTGCAGTACTGACGCTATGTAGAGCCAACCTTCGACATCCATGGGGTGTTAATTCAGGAGGACACCCAGGCCTGCAGATGGACAATCCCTTATGTAAAAGGCTAGTGTCTGCATACAACTATATGCTTTCTCCATCACCCAGAAGTTATTTACAACACCTAATGTGATATGAATGCTATAGTTACTCTAACTGCATTGTCTACGAAATAGTGCTAAGAACAAAAGTCTCCACACATTCAGTGCAGATAAGGGTTTTGTTCTTAATATTTTTGATTCACAGTTGGCTAAATGCATTGGTGTGAAACCAAAGGATAAAGGAGGATTAACGGCTTTTTAAGTTAAAGTGTTTTTTTCTATGATTTTAGGGGAAGTTTCTCCCTCCCCTTTTTTTATAGGAAAGCCAGGCAGATTCTCTGAGGATTCTGAGAGCATGCTTGAAATAGTGTCAAAATGACAGTGTTACCTACTGGCCTAGAAGTCCCCTGAAGGCAGAGAGCATGCATTGCACCTGGTCCCCAGCACTGGGTGTGGTCCCTATGCAATAATAATCACCTGCCAAGTGTGTGTTGTGTGACTAGTGAGTGAATAAATGAAGAGACCTCTCTCTCGGGTAACTCCACGGCAACAAAGCACCTATGATATTAAACTTCTCCATGTATGGGGAGATGCTTTGGTCCTGGGCACACAGCCACACAGAGAGTCCAGACCCAATTTGCCAGGCTGCCTGCTGCTTCCTCAGGCTCCACTATCGAGGCCCCATTTTCTTATAGTGGCAGAATCTTTTTGAAAAAATGTAGCATGGGACACAATTTTATATCTTTCTTTCCCATACCTCTGGGCCTTTATAGACACAAAGGTGCCAGAGATCTTCAGGGGGAAAAGCTTTTCACAGTATTTCATTTGTCGAAGAGACCACAATAACGTGGAGGCTTTGAACAGAGAGACAGAATGTCTTCTTCTTTTACGTATCAGTACAATGTCATATTTATATTCCAGGGTTTAGCACAATGCCTATTATACAGCAGGTGCTCACTGAGTAGTAGTCAAAAAAAGTAAACAAATACATTAACAGTGATCTTCTACTTTGTGTAAATCTAATATTTTTAATAGCTTAATATCAGTTCACAATGTTATAGAACTCCATTTACTGCAGAAAATTTGGTTCATGTGTAGCAGCTTTAAAATAAAAGACCATTTTTGGGCTGGCATTGCGCATAGTAGATTAAGCCACTGCCTGCAGCACTGGCACACCGTATGGGAAAGCCGGTTTCTATCCTGGGTGCTCTGCTTCTGATCCAGCTCCCTGCTAATGCACTTTAGAAAGTAGTGGAAGACGACCCAAGTCCTTGGGCTCCTGCGTCCACCTGGGAGACCTGGATGGAGCTCCTGGCTCCCGGCTGTGCCTAGACTAGCCCTGGCCACTACAGTCATCTGGGGAGCGAACCAGTGCATGGAAGATCTCTCTTTTACTCTCCCTCTCTCTCTGTCACTCCAAATACATAAGTAAATCATTAAAAAAAAATAAAAAGAAACTTTCTGGCATGGAGTTAAAGATAGAACTTTAGAAGCAAGCAAAATATTATAGGATAAGGCCGGCGCCGAGGCTCAATAAGCTAATCCTCCGCCTTGTGGCACCGGCACACCGGGTTCTAGTCCCGGTCGGGGCGCCGGATTCTGTCCCGGTTGCCCCTCTTTCAGGCCAGCTCTCTGCTGTGGCCTGGGAGTGCAGTGGAGGATGGCCCAAGTGCTTGTGCCCTGCACCCCATGGGAGACCAGGAGAAGCACCTGGCTCCTGCCTTCGGATCAGCGCGACGCGCCGGCCGCAGCGGCCATTGGAGGGTGAACCAATGTCAAAGGAAGACCTTTTTTCTCTGTCTCTCTCTCTCACTGTCCACTCTGCCTGTCCAAAAAAAAAATATTATAGGATAAATCTCTCCTAAGGCTGAACCTTTTCCCATCACTGCATCTTTTGTTAAGTGAATGTACACTCCGCACAGAGTCCACCATGATTGAAAAGCCAGCTTAACGTCTTCCTGGAACCTGAGGACAGCACATGGCTGAGCTCACATTAAGCAGGAAAGACCCTCAACCAGCACCAGCAAAGGGCTGGGGAACACTGAGTAAGGAGGGGGAATTCTTTCTTTCTTTTTTTATTAAGATTTATTTATTTATTTGAAAGGCAGAGTTAACAGAGAAAGAGGAAGACAGAGGAGAGAGAGAGAGAGACAAAGAGAGAGACAGAGAGACAGAGAGGCAGAGAGGCAGAGAGAGAGAGACATTCTTCCATCTGCTGGTTCATTCCCCAAATGGCCACAATGGCCAGAGCTGGGCCACGCTGAAGCCAGGAGCCAGGAGCTTCATCTGGGTCTCTCACGGGAGTACAAAGGCCCAAGGACTTGGGCTGCCTTCTGCTGCTTTTTCAGGTGCACCAGCCAGGAGCTTGATCAGAAGTGGAGCAGCCAAGATTTGAACAGGCAACCATGTGTGCCGCCAGTGCTGCAGGCAGCAGTTTCACCTGCTGAGCCACAGGGGTGCACCCCAAGGGTAAATTCCTTAGCAGCATCACATGATGTTGTCAGCAACCAAAGAACGGTCAAGTGACCTGGGCTTGGGAGGGTGTGTGTGTTTAAATATTTATTTATTTATTTGAAAGGCAAAATAACAGAGAGGCAGAGGCAGAAAGAGGAGAGGTCTTCCATCTGCTGGTTCACTCCCCAGATGGCCACAATGGCCGGAGCTGTGCCAATCTGAAGCCAGGAGCCAGGGGCTTCCTCTGGGTCTCCCACGTGGGTGCAGGGGCCCGAGGACTTGGGCCATCTTCTACTGCTTTCCCAGGCCACAGCAGAGAGCTGGATCTGAAGTGGAGCAGCCAGGATTCGAATCGGCGCCCAAATGGGATGCCAGCACTGCAAGCGGCAGCTTAAACTGTCACCGCACAGCGCTGGCCCTGGAAGGGTGTGTTTTGACATTGGCTTTGCCCTTTTCTTGGTCAACATCTCACAACAGAGGACGGAATTCGCACATTTCCTGGAACAGCAGGGAGGTTTCTAATTCCCTGGTTTTCCTAGAACGCATACATGGAGGTGCCAGTGCGAACATCATTCCATGTTAGAGGCCACGCCCATGTCTTTTGGAAGTCAGTGATGATGAAGAGTTCACCAAGCTTCGCTGGACGGTGGCTCGTTTATCAGCTTTATCAATAACAATAAACAAAACCCCATCCCAGCTGATGAAAGAACTGCCCTACAGGATGCAAACAGACGACCGTGGATGCTCATCCAACTGCACTTCTTGTTGGGTTTGAAATGGAGCAGAAATCGAAGTTGTTCCTCATACTGCCATTGACTTCACGCTTTCCCTATCAGCATCCCCAAGGCCTTGCCGAGGTGTCTGAGAACGCAAATGCTCTCTCTGGCTGCCGTCGTGCAGAGGAGAAGCACTGGGCAGTACACACGGCTATGCATCTTCCTCCCTTCCCACTTCTCCTCTCTGCATTGATTCTGCCTGGTACCCTGGCCTCTGGGATCTCCCCATGCTGGTCCATCACAAATGACAGTGGTCATCTATCTATCTATATTGGCAGCCATTTGGGATAAGTAGACCTTCCCCAAAATCCAAGATTTACATCTACTTGGGTGCTCACAGGTTTCCCAGCATTCTCTCACCTGCACCCACCTGACATGACAGCTAATCAGGACCTAACTTTCCCCATCTCCCTGTGCCTTTGGCCAAGCCGATCCCTCTACTCTACAAAAACCTGTCTTGATCTTCCACCTGTTCTGATGCTAACTCCAAGGTGGAAAACGACATTCTCTATTCACAAATCCCAAAGCTAGGTGGTTGCCTAGCTCATAAATTCTTTCTTTTCCATATCTGGTGTTTTATTTACTTCAATGAAGTTATTATTGTGGGGGCCAGAGCTGTGGCGTAGTGGGTAAAGCTGCCGCCTGCGGTGCTGGCATCCCATATGGGCACTGGTTCGAGTCCTGGCTGCTCCACTTCCAATCCAGCTCTCCGCTATGGCTTGGGAAAGCAGTAGAAGGTGGCCTAAGTCCTTGGGCCCCTGCACCTGCGTGGGAGACCTGGAAGAAGCTCCTGGTTCCTGGCTTCGGATTGGCGCAGCTCCGGCTGTTGCAGTCAATTGGGGAGCAAACCAGTGGATGGAAGACCTCTCTCTTTCTCTGCCTCTCCTTCTCTGTGTAACTCTGACTTTCAAATAAATAAATAAATCTTTAAAAAAGATATTACTGTGTCCTCCACTTCCCCAGGCTCTACGTCCTCAGAGACTAGAGGATGCTCCGAGGTATTTCAGTGTGTCTTCCTAGCTGACAGCAAAGGGCCTTGGTGCATTTGAATGAATGCGCAGGTGAAGAAAGGAATGAATGGAGACGATCTCCTCCGTGTCACACTGTTTCCCCACCTCAGTCGCATCCCAAGAAGATGACAGGGGCATGAGCCACTTTAGCAGTTTAATCACCTAACCCAAAACGCGCTCTCCGAAAATCAGAGCAAGACTGCATCCAATGGCGGAGGTGTCAAAACACATTAAAAATAATAATGCAAAAATAACCAGGTGTAATCTAAGCTGAGTATTTTCTCCTGGCACCTCCTCCCCTACCATTCAGCTTGGAATTGTGTTCTGTAATTATCTGTTTTAAGGTCTTATTTTCTGCTGATTCTTAACGAGATAAAATACAAACAGCTTTCCGAGATTGAAAATGTTAGCGTGCGGAGGGAACTTGTGCTTGTGTTTGAATGGACTAAGTGGACTGCAAGTACTCTCTACTTCTCTACTTGAAACACTTTTTAGGTCAAGCATTGAACACGGGGAAGTGTTCAGTCATCCAACTGAGACCCCTCATTCTGACTGCATCCTAGAAGCTGGAGACTGGAGTGTCGGCTTTCTGTCGGGAGCAGGAGCGAGACCAACAGCTCAGGGCTTCTATCGACTGCAGATTGTTTTAGATCCTGTGGGTTTCGCAGAGGAAAAAGGAACGGACGGACCCTTGGGAAAATTTAGACAAGACCAAGTCTGGGTTATACGTACAGAACGGATGCTCCAAACACACAGCCCTGGATTCTCACTTCAGGAGACAACTGGGATGTGGCTGGGAATGTGGTGTGGCAAAGGCGTTAGCAAATTGCGGGCATCCCATGGCCCTGCGAGGCGGGGAGCCGGAAGGCAGCAGCTGTCAAGCTGACTGTCTCGCCCCCCAAACACCCGCCACTCTCTCATTTGGCTCTCCACTTCTGTCTCCCTGCTATCACTTTCTTTCTCACCGGAAACTGTAATTCAAGGAATCGCTCTCCCATACATCGCCCTGCCTGTGGTCCAGCTCCCTTCAAATCCACCCTCCATGTCACTGTAGAGACCAAGTTTTAAAATGCAAATGTCCACATATGACTTTCTAGCTGAAAATCTTTTTAATAAATGTATTTAGTTGTCTGTTTATATATATTTAGTTATGCAAAAGGCAGAGTGACAGAGAGAGTGTGTGTGAGAGAGAGAGAGAGAGAGAGGAGAGAAAAAACCTTCCATCCATAGGTTTACTCCCCAGATGGCCACAACAGTCAGGTCTGCCAAGCAGGAGCCAGGGACTCCACCCAGATCTCCCACATGGATCACTGCGACTCAAGCGCTTGGCTCCTCGGCTGCCGATTTCCCAGGCACGTGAGCAGGGAGCCGGATCGGACGCTAAGCAGCCAGGACTCGAATCAGCACGCTGATAGAGGACAACGGCACAACAAGCAGCGGCTTACACGGCCATGCCACAGCAGCAGCCCCTGCTGAAAATCTCCAAGTCACTCTCCATCACCTTCAGGGTACGTACAAGCACTCCATTTGACCACCTATCTCCCATTAACTCCCAAGGTGACCTTGAGCTCCAATCATGCCCTCGCCTGCCCCTGTGCCTTTGCACAGCTCCTGGCTCTGCCTGCAACTCCAAATCCTGCTGGGTTGTCTCCCCTGAACGGTTGCCCTTCGGAGCTCACTCAACTCCTCTGAATCTCAAAGACCGGCAGTTCCACTTCTCCATCCCCGTGTGCAAGATGTCCCACCTGCGTCTCAGCATCTGGTTCTCTCCCTTGCCCAGACAGGACTCCAGCAGCGACCGGCAGCCTCTGTGCTGGAATGAGGACTTCAGTGGGATCCCTGTCAGGACTATTTTTTTTTTCCTGTAAATAAACTTCCCTTGAATACCCTTAAGGCAGGAGCCAGCAGGCTGTTCCTGAACTTATCTCATTCCCCAAATCAACGACTGCCCAAGAATTTCTGTTTTCCCATGCACTCAACTCCTGTCAACACCTTCCAAAAGACCTAAGTTAGCTGTCCTTGGCTTCGGGACTAAAGGTACTCCATGACTCTGCTCCTGCCATCTGTGATCAAACTCTGGAACTCGCATCAGAAACGCTTGCTACCCTACGTGTCTGGTCGTGGTGTGGAAAACGTGGCTTTGGACGCAGGAGCTAGGTAAAGGGAGCATTCAGAAGAGACAGAAGCACGGCTCACTCTCGGGCAGAAGGCAGAGCAGGTGACCTAGAATGGAAATGAACCGTCTCTAGGTAAACGCCAGAAGGAGCAACTGGATGCCCAAGGAAGACAAAGACACAGACGTCTTTGTGTGTTTCAAATACAATGATCCCTCTCCATTCCTAACCTGACTTTCTGCCCCTCTCCTTAGCCATTCGCCCTCAGATGCACCACGTTCCTTCCCCTCACAGGGCCCTAGACACTTGCTGCCACCTCTGTGGGGAATGAGCAGTTGCTCCTGCCTGCATCCCTGGGGTCCCGGCTGCCAGTCTCAGCTGCACTGGAAAGCTGCCACCACCAAGCCTATTTAAAGGAGCCTGATCCCTCTCCCATTATTCACCATAGCATGCCCTTGGGCACTTACCACAAGCTAAAAATGTGCCACCCCATGTTCCCTGCAGGGTCACAAACACTTTGTACCCAGCACAGGGTCCGAGTTCAGTAAGCCTCAGTGCCGTGAATGGGAAAATGACAGAATAAAGAAAGGACTGCGTCGTGGCTGAAACAAAGAACAGAAAACAAACTTTCTGTTTCTCAAAGTTTGGCCCACGTCACCTGATCAGAACTTCTTCTGCTCCTATCATTTCATAAGGAAATAAAGAGTCCAAGCAGTGGGGCCGGCCAGCGCTGTGGTATAGCGGGTAAAGCTGCTGCCTATAATGTCAGCATCCCACATGGGCGCCAGTTCGAGTCTTGGCTCTCTGCTATGTCCTGGGAAAGCAGCAGAAGATGGCCCAAGTCCTTGGGGCCCCTGCACCTGCGTGGGAGACCCAGAGGAAGCTCCTGGCTCCTGGCTTCTGATCCGGGCAGCTCCTGCTGTTGTGACCAATTGGGGAGTGAACCAGCAGATGGAAGACCTCTCTCTCTCTCTCTCAATCTGTGCCTGTCCTTCTCTCTCTGTGTACCTCTGCTTTTCAAATAAATAAATAAATCTTAAAAAAGAATCCTGTGGCGATTCTCGAGAAAACTTCAGATGGGTAAGCCTGTGCCAGCTCCACTAACCCCAGCCCTAACATCCACCACAGCACGGAGTGAGTCATGGAGGACTTGTCTCCCCAAGATTCAAGCAGGCACTTAAATTCTGATGTTTTAACGTCAGTGGCTGATGGATTAAGTGTGGGGGCTTGATTTCACGATGCAGTAGGGTCCGGGGAGGTTTTTGCATCACTGGGGATGTGCCCTGGGAGGGTGACTCTCCGGAGAGATCTCCATTTCCCTGCCTGGCTGTTCCTCTGTTTCTTGGCTCACCCTGTTATCCTTCCTCTGCACCAGCCTCAAGGAGCTTCTACCAGAGCCCAGACCCAGGTACCGTCCAATCCTGAGCATCCAGACTGTGAGGAGGAATAAGCCTGTTCTTCCCCAGGAAGCTCCTCTCGGCTGTGTTAGCTTAGGTGACGGGAATACAGAACAGGTGCAATTCAGGCACAGAGCTTCAGAGAAACCGGAGCTGGCTTCTGCTGGCGTGGTTCTCACCACAGTGGGCATAAATCCCTGTTCTTGACTTTTAAAGAAATAAAACGCACGACCCAAGGTGTGTATTACATATCCTCAATTCCACTTGTGGGTGAGATGGTTTTGACTCCGAAGACGACGAGGGTTTGGAAGATGGAGTTTATCACACAGGACGGTTGTCTGCCTGCTTTCTGACTCGCTGTGATGGTTTCAGAATGCCCCTCTTATTCTCCAATCGCCTTTCTCTTTCAACGTGGAGTCTGTTGCCCTCCCAACTTGAATATGGCTGAGTGCAACAACACGTCAAGGAATGTGACATCAGGAGACCCCGGAGGACAGCTCCCGCCTGCTGCTCCCTTGCACGGCTCGCTCTGTGGGAAGCAGCTCCACAGTGGGAAACCCTCAGAGCGGTCCACAAGGAGAAAGACAGAGGCCTCCCCCTGATAAGCCAGTCACAGGAGGGAGCCACCTTTTCCTTATCCTTTTACTGCACTTTTTAGATTTATCAACCATTCTCTTTTTTGGTGTAGCTGCACAAGATTCGACAAACCCACATATCCAAGAAGCCGCCACTATGCCCAGCCCACATTTGCTTCCTCCATTGGGGTCAATGTCTCCTTGCCCCTTGGATGCCTGCACCTAAGACTCTTCGCCTATGACCTGAACGAACCTGTGCTGACGGATGCGAGGGCTGGGATCGGTGCAGACGGGGCATACCTTCCCTCTCTGGAGAATCTACATGTGATTTATAAACTATTCCTTCTTCCTTTCCACAACGGACGGGGCCACCTGGCACGGCCAATTCCCCAGCTCTGTTCCAGTGTGCAGAAGACAGCGACCCTGGCTGGCAGCTGTGCTGCAATGCTACAAGGCACTCCAAGCAGAATTACCCAGATGCCTGCACGGACCCTGTGAGAGATAATAAACAGCTGAAGTTCCAAGCCAGTAAACACTGAGTCCCTGTGGCACAGAACTTGGCACTAGTTGCTTTTGAAAGCCCTTCACCTTTCTGCCTCACCTTCAGCCTTGAAGCAGGTGCAGAGCCTAAGCGCCTTGCACAGGGTACCTGGGAAGTGCCAGGTAGAGGCGTGCCACTGTCTTGTTGCAGCTAAGCTGCTCACTGGCTGGGAGGCAAGCAAAGACCAAGCCAAGGTTAAGTGGAACAAGATATGGGCAGCCGTGGCACGACCACCTGGAAGTAATTTAAAAGTAAAATCCTCTTGCTCTCACCTTCTGCTACTTTAAGGAAACTCTGCTCCACCGGACCCCCAGGCTGAGTCCCAGATCAGCTGCCGGCCTCCCCTTGAAATTCCTCCCCCATTCCTAGAAGCCCAGGCGGCGGCTGCATCCCAGAGGCAGCCGGGATTCTAGTGGCTTCTCCAGGGCTGTGGTTTCTCCTCACAAAACTTTTGCCTTTCAAACCCAGCCCCCAGGAACAGTGAACATGATGCCTTCGCACTTCTATATTCACTTCAAGGGAGATGATACACACATAGATACTGCATTCCCTGAAAGATGAGGGGGAGGGGCTGGAGTTGTGGCTTGGTGTAACAGGTAAACCTACTGCCCGCAATGCCAGCATCCCATATGGGTGCCAGGCTCACATCCCGGCTGCTCCACTTCCAGTCCAGCTCCCTGCTAATGGTCAAGGGAATGCAGAGGAAGATGGCCCAAGTCCTTGGGCCTCTGCACCCATGTGGAAGACCCAGAAGAAGCTGCTGGCTCCTGGCTTCAGATTGGCCCAGCTCTGGCTATTGCAGCCATTTGGGGCATGAACCAGTGAACAGAAGATTTCTCTCTCTCTCTCTCTCTCTCTCTCTCTCTCTCTGCCTCTGCCTCTCTGTAACTCTGCCTTTCAATTAAATAAAAAAATCTTTTAAAATATAGACTTAGATGTTGGGGTGACACTATGGCATAGTGGGTAAAGCAGTGACCAGTGGTGCCAGCATCCCATATGGGCACTGGTTCATGTCCCAGCTGCTCCATTTCTGACCCAGCTCCCTGCTAATAGCCTGGAAAAGCGGTCCTTGGGCCCTTGCACCTTCGTGGGAGACCTGGATGGAGTTCCAGGCTTTTAGCCATTGCAGCCGTTTGGGCCATCGGGCCATTCCAATGGCTGGAAAATCTCTCTCTCTCTCTGTCCATCTCTCCCGTTCTCTGTAACTCCGCCTTTCAAATAAGTAAATCAATTTAAAAAAACAGAAATAGATATTTCCCAAATTTCAACTGTTCTTCAATAAGGAGCTAAACATTCAGTGTTCTAGTTAGTTGATGCTGAGTCACTGGCAGTGGGTGCGCTGGCAATCGGGAGTCGGGTCTAGCCATGACTCAGCAGGAAACAGCCACTCATCGAGCATCTCTGGCCTCAGAATCCTGCTCTGTAAACGGAAGGCGTGCCAGGCGCCTACACTCCCCACCTTGCAGCACTAGGGAACTCAGATGCCTGGAAACAGGATTACCTTTTCAAATGAGTTCTTTTGCTCCAGCTCTGCAGATGAGAATGGGAGCAGAATAGCTTCTGCCAAGACGGTGAAATGATTGGGCATTTTTTTTTTCATCCTGAAGTTTTTAAAAGAAGAAATGTAATATAGCTTTGCAGAATGAATATTGTATTTGCACCTAGTCATAACTTCTGGTGTGTTTGCTTGTTTTTTTTTTTTTGTTTGTTTGTTTGTTTGTTTTTTAAGAGGAAAAGTTATATTATAAATTTGACTTGTTTCTGGGCTGGTGTTATGGTGCCGTCACTTGAGATAACAGCAACCCATATGAGATACCAGCTTGAGTCCCAGCTGCTCCACTTCTCATCCAGCTCCCGCTAATGCACCTGGGAGAGCAGCAGAGGAGGGCCTAACTGCTTGGATGCCTGCACCCACGTGGGAGACCCGGATGGATTCTTGGTTCCTGGCTTTGGCTTGGTTCCACCCCAGCCATCATGGCCATTAGGGGGGTGGTGAACCAGTGGATGGAAGATCTCTTCTCTCCCCTCCCTCCATTTTGTTTCAAATAAATACAAATAAAATCTTTCAAGAAAAGTTTTATTTTTTAACTTTTCATTTTATTTGCGAGGTAGAGAGACAAAAAAGATAGAGAGGCCTTTTGCCCACTGGCTTCTCCCCAAATGCTACCACAGCTCCAGGAGCCTGGAACACATCTGAGTCGCCCACAGGAGTGGGCGGGGACCCGAGGACATGGCCATCCCCTGCTGATTCCCCAGGATGTGCAGTAACAGGAAGCTGGATCAGCAGTGGGAGCAGGACTGGACCCAGGCACTCACAGACATGAAGGGCTGTGTCCCAAGCCTGCCTCCATAAGTAAAATTTCATAATCTACATCACCGCTGTTTCTAGATAAGCAACCTCCTTCCAGCTGGGTCTTAAACTGGCCAGAAGGATTTAAAGTACAAAGGAAATGTCTTACAAACTTTCTGACTACTGACTTTTATAACTCCAGAATTCAATTAACTTCTTTTTTCTCTAAATTAGACTACAGACTAAGAAAGATAAGACTGTTTTCCTTATTCAATTAAAACTTGGAATATCATATCATCAGTTTTTTGGAACAAGTAACACTTAGATTGAGTCACTAACCAAAGTATACATATTAATAACTATTTAGATTAATCCTGTTTGTGATTCTTTATTAAGCTACAAGAATAATTTCCTTTTTAAAAATTCTATCTTCCACTTGAAAAAAAAGATGGTAAGAAGAACATGATTCTGTAGTTTCCAATAACTACAGAAAAATAAAAGTTTAAAAGATGCAAATCATTTATACTATTAAATTACCAGGTCAATATAGAAAAATCAATTCTATATGTCAGTCATATATAAAAATGAAATTTCAAAAATACAAAATACTTGTGGATAAATTTAATAAATAATGTACAAAACATTTATGCTGATAGAATTCAAAGAAACATCATATAGAGATATAGGATGTTCATGGATTAGAAGACTTTACAAACCGATCTATGCATTGAACTCAATTCCATTCACAATTCTAACAAGTTTCTATGTATAGATTGATGAGATGAATCTAAAATACATAGAAGTGCAAAGGATTTAGAACAGCCAAACAATCTTAGAAAGATGAACCAAACTGAAGAACTGGCAGTACATCACTTCAAGACTTCTTCAATTAAAAAACCAATGCAGTGTGGCAGTGGTATAAAAATAGACAAAGAGATTCACAGAACATCATAGAATGTCCAGAAATGGACCCTCCCCAACACATAAATAAAAGATTCCCAGTGAAGGTAATTCAAAGCAATCCCATGAGGGAAAGTAAATGTCCCAAACAAATTTTCTGCTGTAAATTGTGCAAGTATACAAAAATAACTTTCAACCCTTACCTCACATCACATACATAAATTCATTTGAGATACGCGTGTCATAATCCTAGATATAAAACCAAAAACTACAAAGCGTATAGAAGACATGCAGCAGTATCTTTAAGCATGGGTATAAGCGAAAATGTTTTAGATGGGACACAAAAAGCAATGATTATACCATAAAGAAACATAAATTGAACTCCAACAGTTTCAGAATGTCTGTTTTTCCAAAGATACACTGAACAAAACAAAGTCCAGTCAAGTCTAGGATGAAAGTACCCTGCATCTGATGTAAGATGAGTATCCATAATTGTATGAAGACCTTCTGCCTACTATTAAATTCATATTAAAAAGGAAACAGCTAAATTTTTAAAAAGTGAAGAAAATGCATCAACAAAGACTTTGCAAAAGAAGTAAATAAATATCAATAAGCCCATTTAAAAATTACTTGTCATAATTAGTCAATGTGGCAAAGCAATTAAATCCATCAAGGCATCCTATAAGGGTGCCAGTTCCTTTCTGGGTTGTTCCTCTTACAATCCAGTTCTCTGCTAGTACCTGGGAAAGCAGTGGAAGATGGCCCAAGTGCTTGGGCCCTTGTATCCATGTGGGAGACCCTGAGGAAGCTCCTGGCTCCTGGCTTCGGATCAGCCCAGCTCCTGCCTTTGTGGCCATTTGGGAGGGACCCAGCAATAGAGGACCTTTCTCCCTGTCTCTCCCTCTCTCTGTCTGTAACTCTGCCTCTCAAATAAATGAATAAATCTTTAAAAGAAATCCATCACGAAACACCCCCTCAAACCAACTAAAGTGGCTAAAATTTTTGAAGATTGACACACAAATGTTGCTGAGACTATGGAATCTTATAGGTTGCTTAGTGGAATCCAAAATAGTTCAGTTACTTTAGATTTTGGTAGTTTTTTACACAGTTAAAAATACACATAATTTGTGAACTAGCAAGTCTACGAGATATTTACTGAGAAAAGTAAAACATATGTCACTCAAAAGAAAAGCAAAACACTTGTGCAAGAGGAGAATGGGCAGATAAACTGTGAGATTGCTGTTAGCAGAATTCCACTCAGTCATTAAAAAAAGAAAACCACTATGTCCTATAAAAAGACAGATTTCAAAAACATTACATTATGCAAAAAAAGCCAGACACGCAGAAAATACATACTTGGTGATTCTGACATGAAGTTTTAGAACAGGCCCAACTCATCTGCGGTAGAAAACAAATCCTAAAAACGGCCCCCAGAGTGGTAAACTGAGATTGGCAAGAGAAGGGAACCCAATGGAAAAGTTACACATCTTAAGAGGGGCGTGGTTTACATGGGCATTTGCCTTGTGAAAACTCACACAACAGCACTCAGATCCCTGCATTTCACCACATGGAAACGACACGTAGGTTTTTAAAAATTAGCATTCAAGGATAGAATAATTTCTGGTCAAAAATATTCAATCAAGATCCCTTTAGGAATGAAAATGATGGGGGCCGGCGCTGTGGCGTAGTGGGTAAAACCGCTGCCTGCAGCACCGGCATCCCACATGGACGCCAGTTCAAGTCCTGGCTGCTCCACTTCCGACCCAGCTCTCTGCTATGGCCTGGGAAAGCAGTAGAAGATGGCCCAAGTCCTTGGGCCCCTGCACCCATGTGGGAGACCTGGAAGAAGCTCCTGGCTCCTGGCTTTAGGTCAGCTCACTTCAGCCATTGTGACCAACTGGGGAGTAAACCATCCGAAGAGAGGATGGAAGACCTCTCTCTCTCTCTCTCTCTGCCTCTCCTCTCTCTGTGTAACCCTGACTTTCAAATAAATAAATAAATCTTTGAGGAAAAAAAAAGAATATGGCCATTTTTAACTGATTTACACTTTTGCCTTTATGGATGGATGCACTAGAAACATTCTTGAAATAGGGGGGTGTGTGTGTTTTAAAAAGTACTGGTTACCATAGTTGCTTTTCAACTTCCAGCTTTTGCAATATTTACTGCCTGAATAAATAAACACACATCAGTTGTCGCTGGGATGGGTGAAAAGGTTGGTTTCAAGGACAAGGCGGTTCAATGCTAATCGCATTCCCCATGCTACTGAGTCACAGGCACATTGAGTTAGCAAGTCAAAGAGCAGGCTTTTTGTCTTGGGTCTGAAAGAGACGGAGCTGCTCAGATGTTACAGAATCCCGACGCCCGAGTCATTAAGATGTAGTTGAACATAAAAGATGCAACACTGATAATTCAAAAGCGACAAGGAGAATGTGCGCTAGGAATAATTCTTCTTCAAGTCAGAATATCTGGCACAAAACATAAATAAAGCCCTATTTTTCTCCTTCAGTGCCTTGCTGTGAAAAAGCCACTCAGCCAACTTGTTATCTGCTAGGAACAGCAGGGTTGCGGGCAGGCCCTCAGCTACAGAGACACCTTTTACACTTTGTTTTTTCTTTCACAAGACCCAGACTGAGAACAGAAGAAACGCCCCACCAAAACCACTGGTAGCCCTGGCTCAAGGCCTTTCGCAGTGAGAGACTCTGACACACTGGGATGTCAAGCTCTCTCATTTTCCAGGGCTAGAACACCCACACCAAAGCAAAGGGTTTTAGCGTTTCCTTCTCATACCGCATTTTGAATTACGGATCTCGGGGAAACAAAACAGCCCCTAGTAAAGCTCTCTAGATGCACCCACAGACGCCGATCTGAAATCTAAGCTGTAGGATTCTTTCTCAGGGACCTGTTTGTCAGCTGTCTGCAACTGGCCTTCCCTGCTTCTTTGTCAAACAGATGAGGGGGCTCCAAAACATTTCATGGAAAGATGTGATTAAAAAAATAAGTTCATTTCGGAGCCCCCAATTCTGAAATCCATGCAGGTTTTCTTGTTTTGTTCCGAGCAGACTTACCGGGTGAAGTCTTTGAAGGTCTCTTGCGTTGTATTCCGTTCCCATGGAATACATGCTCACCTGCTAAAATGCTGCTCATGTTTCTTGCTCCACCTCAGCGAGTCTTCCCTGATGAAGTCTTCCCCAACCACCCTATTCAGAAGACAGCTCTGTCTGCTCTCAGCTGATCTTCCACCTCCCTTTCCTGGTCCAGAATCCTAGCAAGTCATCTATCCTTCTTCTTCTTTTTTTTCCTTGACAGGCAGAGTGGACAGTGAGAGACAGAGAGAGAGAAAGGTCTCCCTTTTTGCAGTTGGTTCACCCTCCAATGGCCGCTGTGGCCGGCGCATCGCGCTGATCCAAAGCCAGGAGCCAGGTGCCTTTCCTGGTCTCCCATGTGGGTGCAGGGCCCAAGGACTTGGGCCATCCTCCACTGCCTTACCGGGCTAAAGCAGAGAGCTGGCCTGGAAGAGGGGCAACTGGGATAGAATCTGGCGCCCCAACCGGGACTAGAACCCGGTGTGCCGGCGCCGCAAGGCGGAGGATTAGCCTGTTAAGCCACGGCACCGGTTGCAGGTCATCTATTCTAACTGCCCCTCTTTGAGGTGCACAGGTGGAACAAAGCTCAATCCGCAGAACCCATTTTAAACCCAGGCTGCGGCGTCAGAATTTATTTGCAAACTGGGTTATTTATAGCCTGCAGCTGTTGGGAGTAATGATTTTCTGTGCAGCCCATAAAAGCATATCTAAGCCACACCACAGCTGAGGCAGGGCATCAGTAGTACTCTGCAGAGTCACCTCCTCAGAGAAGGCGAGCATGCATTCGACTCCGAGCTGCCAGCGTCAAACTGATCAACAACATCTAGTTCATTAAAACAACGCGGTTGATGGAACAGTCCGGGAAACTCACAATTCAAACCAGGGCTTCCCAAGGCATTCCCAGGACCGATTCTCATCCCACACACACTTTCCAAGTCTCCTGAGCAGCTTCCGAAACCTCAAATGAACTTCAAATGTCGCAAGTGCAAACGCCACGTGGCTTCCAACAGTCAAAGGAAAACCTCGGAGGAGAGGGAGGGGACGGGTGGGGAGCCAGCTGCTAACTCCACAGTGCCACACAGCACCACGGCACCTCGGCTTCCTGGCTATTTCCACTAAAGAAACCTGGACTTGCTTTCAGTCATTAAACGGATTCCATTTGTTGCTCTGTTTTGGCTGAGCTTATTAAAAGCGCAATCGCTGAAAATAAGATAAGGCAATTTGGCCTTCTCAGTATCTTTTTCACACTGCTTATTGACAAGAACAATCAGTAGAGAAGGCATTTTGGGATCAAGCAGAAGGAAAAGCTACCCGGTTCATGGGTGAGTGTCCTTGATTGGAAAATGCCAATGAAAAATCTAGAAATAAATGCATTGATTGAAACAAAGGAGCTCACAAAAATTGAGTGCAAGCTGGTTTTCTGCTCACGTCCTTCTCTTTGTTTCTTCTGGGGGAGCTTCTCCTTTTCCTTAGTAATTAACACAGGAAGAGGAAAGACTCCTCGGTGCAATAGCGCTATTGTTTTCCTGGAAGCCCCGTTTCACGGCAGAAATGAGGAGAGCCGGTCTTACCTCGTAGTTCTCCCATATCCAGGGTTGTCCCAAGTTGCTCTAACAAAGCCACCCGGGCTGCATTCTTTTTGTGTTTCTTGCCATCGTAGTGCTGCTGGGCCATGAGAGGGTTATTAAACCAGGCTGCACAAAGCCCGCAGTATCTGTCTGAATCTCTTCTTTGATAGGGAGATGCGACCACTGGAGCAGTGTCCACCCGCGGGGGCTTCAGGGAGCTCAGGGGTGTGGCTGTGAGAGACAACAAGCAGAGAGGGCCACGTTAGTCCACTGCTGAACACACGCCCCACTCCCCCCCCCAACCCGAGGATGGCAAAATCCAGAGGTGCGTACCGGGGCAGGAACGTTATCTGTTGAGATCAGAGTTTGCATACTGTCATGCCAAGATGTGGTAGCTCAAGACTATCCCTTAGAGGAAATAGAAGAGGTTTTTGCTTTTTGTTTTTTTTTTTTTAATAGGTTTGGAGGTGAAGGTAGGATCTATTAGTCAAAAATGAAGCCCAGAGTTGCAATAAACATTGAAAGATTCAGTGACATGGAAAGTTGCAGTGACTTGAAAGATTCTGAAAGAATGAACTGGACATTTGTGTGCTACAAACGGAATCACCAACACATACAGGACTTTTCAGAGGATCAGAAACAGATCTGCCCGCGACACGGAGTGTACCAATTGAGGAAACCATGCTCCATTATTGTCAATGACTTCTGCTTTTTTGGGATAGGCTATTTTTCAACCCCTGTTTGTTAGCGTTGATGTTGAAAGTACGCTTGTCAACTAAAAGACTGAAGGAAAAGCACTGGAGAGTAGATATTGCTAACTGAACTGGAAAGGCTTATGTCACTGCTTAGAGATGGCACAAGCCTCGCTATTAATTTAACACCTTCCACTAGGAGGTTACAGTTCTTTTTGGTCCAGAAAAAAAAACTATGGCTAGAACTTGAAGGAGTTCACTAATTGAAAGTAAAAATAACTTTTGTATGTATTACAACATACAAGTTCTTTCGATCTTTCCAATGATCGAGACTCCTGTTGTCCCATTTCTCAGATGATGGATAAGGGCAACAGGCAATCCTTAATTTGCAAGGCCGGTGCTCCCCCCAACACCATGCAGGACTCTGCACACTCCTGCAATAAACAAGGGATCCTTTTTTTACTCTAGACCCATCCATTTTGTAGTTTATACATGGGTTTCTTTAATGTTGGTGAAAATAATATTTAATATTATTTACAATATTTAATATAATTTTATTCAATATTTTTTCACAATATTTAATATCAGTAGAGCAGAACCTGTGTGAACTTTTGTCTGCAGGAACGCAGCTGACAACACATGGAAGTCAGGGACTGGGGTCTGGGCCCTCAGTAAGGAGGTAAAAACTAATTGATGAACTCCAAAGCTTTCAAGTGACTTCTATTTTTTAGACTAAATAACTGATAGAGAAATAATTAGTTGCTCAATGATATTTCAGCCCTAGACAGGCCTGTATCTTGACATCAGATCAGAAGGTTTTCACTCGCTTAGATTAAACTGAATGGTGTCATTTCTGTAGGGTCTCAGACAAACACTATGCCTCTTAAAGGCTTCATTTCTGGATTCTGCCACATATCATCACATAGAAATAAAGCTCAAATGTGGGTCGTCCATGCCAGCCGCCAGCAAGTATCATTCTGCTTTGACTTAGCAATGCTAATAAAAGCTACAAATGTGCGGCTGACCTGCGTGTGGAAGGACTGGCATCCATTTTTCTCAAGGAAATTGGATCTTGCTTCTAAAGTTTCCTGCATTCTTATCAACTTCTGAGGATTTACAGCCGCCTATTATTTTTGATGGCTGTAGAAAACATATCAACTGCTTACTATCTGAAATGAATGTTGATTCTGGAAGCATGATTTATTTTCCTTGAACTTGGCCTTAGAGAAAACATTTCCGAGTCGATTTTATCCATTGATACCTGATACACCACATCCTGGCAGACGTGATGCACTACAGAATATTCATCAACTCAGATCATCTTATCTTGCACCTGGCAGAGCAGTTTGGCGCCACATCTGCTTTGCAGCTTCTTGAAGAATTTTACTGTCGTGCAGAATCACTGTAGCATAGCATGTCTAAAGTCTGAGAGTTTAGTTTTTCCTTTTGCTTCCGTTTCCAACGGCCGTCACCATTCTCAAGCCAGTTTATATGGAGGCAGACAAGGCAGGAGCGTGAGACCAGTCTGGAGTCACGGTCCAGACTCCTAGGTTCAGATGGGCTCTATCACTGTGGAATGGTGTGACCTTCAGAAAATCACTGATGTCTGTGGCTTCTACAAGGTCACTTCAGGGTCACTGTGACTTTTCCAGCCACTGTTCTTTGGAATGGACTAAGCTGTAGAAGCTGTCTCCCTTTCGTGCCTCTGACTCAATGCCAAATATGGAAATTATATGGGAGGAGAGCAGGCTCTAGGTTTTAATAAGCCTACAGGTGTACATGCATTGAGAGACTACATTCTTAGGTGAATGCATGCTGTTCTGATGAAACGAATAGAAAGTGGTGTAAAGACTATCACCTGGTTTAAAAGTATACTTCTAGCAAAAGACTTTGATCGCTATGTGATTTTTATTTTAATTTCAGACCAAGTTTTCATTGTAACTTTTGAAAATGATTTAGCTAAATATTGATTTCACCTGCCCTTTGTGCAATTTAAACCAAGAGTTAACTCATCAAAACCAGTGGCTTTAACCATCAGACTCACCATGCTTTAAAAATCTCTGCCCAGTGGCCGGCGCCGTGGCTTAACAGGCTAATCCTCCACCTTGCGGCGCCAGCACACCAGGTTCTAGTCCTGGTTGGGGTGCCGGATTCTATCCCAGTTGCCCCTCTTCCAGGCCAGCACTCTGCTATGGCCCGGGAGTGCAGTGGAGGATGGCCCAAGTGCTTGGGCCCTGCACCCGCATGGGAGACCAGGAGAAGCACCTGGCTCCTGGCTTCGGATCAGCGCAATGCCCAGCTGCAGTGGCCATTGGAGGGTGAACCAACTGCAAAAAGGAAGACCTTTCTCTCTCTCTCTATCCACTCTGCCTGTCCAAAAAAAAAAAAAAAAAAAAAAAACCTCTGCCCAGGTGTACCTCGGACCAATTGTACCGGAATCTTTGGGGGGTGGGAACCAAAAATTAGCAAATTTCTGAAAGCTCCCTCCTCCTTCTCCCGGACCCATGTTTCCCAGATCACAACTGATGCTGGGAACCATGGATCTAACATTGCCAGATTTTCCTTGAAAGTTGTTATAGAACACGACTTTCTCAAACCTTCACATCAAAGGAAGTCCCATCCAACAGCGACAGTTTTTCTAAAGGTAATGGGTGAAAAGTCACATCATTATTCATGAGATAGAAATAGTATTTTGAAAAATAAATTTAACCAATTTCCCATTTTACCAAAACATAAAAGACTGTCAATATTGGTCACATGAAATAGTCACTCTGAGTCCTTTTCTCACTCAAATGCACAAAGCGCTTTATTGCAGCCCTTCCTTGGTCTGGTGGCGTGGCCTGGAAGGCTGAGCCACGATGCCACCTCTCTCATAGCCATGCCTCTGCCATACAGATGCTCCTCCTGCCCACTTGCTCTCTCAGATCTTGACAACACACGGGAGAAGACCTTCTCCCTTCTTTAAACTTGTAAGACATTTATCGACTGCACAATGCATTCAGGATTTCTTAAAAACAACCTTGTACTCTAGTTGTGTTAATGTGAGTGTCTAAGAGAACCCACACCATGAGCTTCTATGAAAGACCATTGTGTTTGCTGTCTTTTCATTCCTTATTTCAATTCAGAAATGTTTTCAAGTTTCATTATTTGAAAGGCAGAGTGACACAGAGGCAGACAACAGACAGGCAGAGAGAGCTTCCATTCACTGGTTCACTCCCCAAATGGCCACAGCACCTGCGGCTGGGCCAAGCTGAAGTCAGGAGCCAGGAACTCCTGCTAGGTCTCCCGTGTGTGAGATAGGAACCCAAGTACTTGAGCCATAATCTGCTGCCTTCCAAGCACGTTAGCAGCAAATTGTATCAGAAACAGAGGAGCGACTGGGTCCCTGGCACTCTCCTGTGGGATGTGGCTGTCCCATAATGCTCACCCCAGAAAAAGAAAATTAAGACCCTGAAATTCAGTTTCTTGCTGATTCATCGTATTTCCACAAGCTGACTTGAAGTCACATAAGGCTTTGTACCATGCATGCGTGATACACAGACACACGTACTGCAGCAGAATTACTAATATCTTTGAGTGTGGGGTGCTGTCCTTGATCCGCATAAATGTCGTATATGGAATACCATAGGTGCCTTATTATGTATCTGAAGTCCTAAAATATCTCATTTCCAAAACACATTCAGCCTCAAAGGCTATGAATAAAAGACCAGGAGTCAGCAACCAATCCAGACCACACAACTGAACACTAGTTGCTCTACTGCTTGAGACGGTGAAAACAAGTCCATTTTCTAACTTGAAAGCTAGGACTCCCCCAGTCCTGGAGTACATTTCAATGTCCCTTGTAGTGTCTTGTCTGTCCAGGAGCAAGTTTTCAACAGCACTTGACACCTGTTGGATAGGTTGTTCTGAAAGAATTCGTGTCTCTGTCCTGTGTCTGCTTCTCTCTAGCAAAGTGAGCTCTGATGGTTTGAAGACAACACATTCCAGCAAACTGTGTGTGCCCCTCTCTCAGAACACTTTATCACTCCATGTTGCCACACTTGTCCATGGCCAGATTCTCCCTGGGCCAGAACTTGGTGCGGTGAAAGACAGAGTGGGGTCTGTGCCCGTTCCTGAGAGAATGAATGAATGAATGGATAAATGAACGAATGAAGGAATGTTCTTCACACTCCAAGTGAGCAAAGTAAGAACGCACCCAGGAGTTGTCTTGTTTCTTCTGAGTCACGCATGTGGGGCCTGGGCAGGAGGGTAGTGTGTCAGTCAATATAAATACAAGGAAGTAGATGATCCAGCTCTGCTATGGCCTGGGAAAGCAGTAGAAGATGGTCCGAGTCCTTGAGCCCCTACATCTGTGTGGGAGACCCGGAAGAAACTCCTGGCTCCTGGCTCCTGGCTCCTGGCTTCTGGCTTCCGATTGGCACAGCTCCGGCTGTTGCGGCCATCTGGGGAGTGAACCAGCAGATGGAAGACCTCTCTATCTCTACTTCTCTATGTAACTCTGTCTTTCAAATAAATAAAATAAATCTTAAAAAAAAATACAAGGAAGTAGAGATCCTGGTGGGGAACAGGCTGGACTGCAAAGAACCATCTGTCCAAGTATATACCACATCCCGGTCTGACTTCTTGTTTTGGACTCAACCAAATCCGCTGAAAGTCATCATGCCTATGGAGTTCCGTCCTTTTCTGGGACAGCCTACTGCCACAAGTTTCAGAGTGCAAATAACGAACGCCCTTCTGGAAAACTGACTTTACACGGGAACCCATTCACTCTGACTTCTCATGGCCTTCAAACCCTACCCTGGCTTCTGGCACAACACCCACCACTCCAGTTTGCCTGCAACTGAGAAGGCTCCCAGGATCTGGGGACTTCGGGGCTAAAACGGGAAAATCCTTGGAAATCTGGACCGAGTTGTTTGTCCTAGGTCCTGGAAAGAGAGCTGGCTTCAGGACACTTAGAAGAAATCAGAATAGTGACTTAGGAAACAGAACACAGGAACAGTGAAAAAACTTAGGGGTCATTGTTCAAAAGACTAGAGTGGGCATTTCAGCCAAGCAGGCAGGATCCACCAGGAGGCTGTCCTTAGCCGGAGAAAGGGTAACAGAGCAGGCAATGGGATTCTCATCTCCCCTTCCACCTTCCAGACTAAGGCCAGGCAAGGGGAGTGGGGAGGCTTTGCCACGCCCACATCTCAATCTCTCTCTCTCACTTTCTCGCACTCACTCTCTCCTCATTTGTCTCCCCTTCCCACTCTTTTTCTGCCTATTTATTTTCTCCATTCATTCCTTTCTCTTTTTTCCCTTTTTTGCTCATTCTTAATGTTTTATAGGATTTAAGATTAAAAAAATCAGTCCATATCAGTTCATTCTTATAGAGTTTGGGGGCATTGGATGTAGAAAAACAGAGCTAGATTTTTACTCAATTTAAAGTTTGTGTTTTTTTCATCAAAAGGATTCTTATTTATAATCCTGGTTGTGTGTCATTGTGCATTTTATTATGTCTAAGCCATGTATGTTCCTATTTAAGCTGCTTAAAAAAGTCCTGTTTGGCTTCAAGCTTCTGAAGAGGTGGATCAGCCTGCCCAGGGCCCAGTGATGAGTAAGCACCAGAGAAAATGGCAAGGGCCAGCTCTACCGACTCAAAGATCAGCATCCTATTTCAATGTCCACAAGTGTCCAACGATGCCTAGGGAACGACAGACCAAATCAACAAACAGATTAACTATGAAGTCAAAACACACCTCCTAGGCTTCAACATCTGTTCTCTGTAGGGATGATTTGGAAATGTGCACTTGTTTCCCAAAGGTAAAAAAATACATAATAAATAAGAACACTGATATCCGGCCAACATGACAAGCCATGTCTTTTTTTTTTCACCCCTTGTGCTAAGTCAAATTAATGAGTAATGATTCTTCAGCAGGTGCCAGTAACAGCTGAACTTGACTGCACCCTTCAGTGCATGCCTTGGGGGCAGCTTCCGGTGAACACCAACAGCTGAGGCTCCAAATAGCTCAGCCCAGTCTGCAGGTCAGTGCCCAACCTCAATGCCATCTGCAAAGTCAGGGTTCACACTTAGATGCCCTCTGCATCTCTTAAGGAGGTACCACGTGTATAGATGTTCAGCAAATGTAGGACGAATAAATGAGAAAAAGTAGCTTGTAGTTAATACAAACTTGGGAGATTTTCCTGTTTTACTAAATATCTTAGGAGAGGTAAATTTAACTCTTTGAAAGTTTAATTGGGGCCAGCATTGTGGCATAACAGGTTAAGCCACTGTCTGAAACGTCGGTATTCTATACGAGCCCAGGTTCAAGTCCCAGCTGCTCCACTTCCAATCCAGCTCCTTGCTAATGCACCTGGGAAAGCAGCAGAAGATGGCCCAAGTATCTGGGGACCTTCCACCCAGAAGAAGCTCCTGGTTCCTGGCTTCTGCCTGTCCCAAGACTTGCTGTTGTGGCCATTTGGAGAATGAACCAGCAGCTAAAAGATCTCTCTCTGTAACTCTGCATTTCAAATAAGTAAATTAATCTTTTAAAATGAGACTTTACCTGAACTTACTTTGTAAGGATAAAAGCCAAGTTAGGTACTCAGAATTGGAAATGGATTACATAAATTGTGAGCATCTATTCTCGGAAATATTCTGCAGAAATTTTAAAACCATGTTTTTGGAAAACTATTAAGTGTCCTATGGAAATGTTTAGGATACAATGTAAACTAAAAGATGTGGTTTATAACCAAGCTATAAACCAAATTACTAATTAAATTCTGTCTGTGTATTCACACACACAGAGGTATATATAATGATTAGAAGATTATAACTCAAAATTTAGCAACAGTTGCTTCTAAATTCTGGCTTATGGGTGATTTGTTTAAACTCATGGATATATACTTGTTGACGCAGAGGAAAAACATTTTTGTTTTATAATTTATATATAGGCCACCTGTCAAGTTAAATTGTTCTAGTGTAAAATCTAGGAAACACTGCCTAGGGGACTTATGGTGCTACAGCCAGGTCTTAAATTAAATCTCAGAAGATTTCCATTGGCAGTGATTTATTTATTAATGTATTGTTGATATTGCAGGGGGAATGAGTTGGAAGAAAGCCGGCTCAGAACATAATATAAAAGTACAGCTTCCTCGTGGCTCCAAAAAGATCCAGAGGAAAGCAATTTCCCCACAGCTAATGCACATCCCAAAATGGTTCTGCTAACTTCTTTAAAAAAATTTAATTTATTTATTAGAAAGAGTGAGGGAGAAAGAGAGAGAGAGAGAGAGAGAGAGAGAGAGAGAGAGAGAGAGAGAGAGAGGGAGAGAGAGAGAGGGAGAGAGAGAGAGAGAAATTTCCCATCTACTGGTTCACACCCCAGATGGCCATAAACAGCCAGGTTGGACCAAGCCAAAGCCAGGAACCAGAAAGTCCATTCAAATCTCCCATGTGGCCAGCAGGGGACCTAGCACATGGGCCTTCATCCCCTGCTTTCCCAGGCGCATATGCAGGAAGCTGGCTTGCAAGCAGAACAGCCGGGAATGGCGCCAGAGAGCCAACATGGGATGCTGGCACCACAGTGCCGGCAGTGAGTGAAGTGCCTCTCTCCCTTCCCCTTTCACAGGGTTGGGACTGAAGCCCATGACCCAAGAGACAGAGAAACCCACACGCTATTTCTTTCACACCACACGGGACGTTGTAAACACTTGAACGCAGCCTGGGTTTTGATTGAGGTGCCATCTCACATTGCCTGAGAATAAACAAAGATGAGCATGACTTAACAGAACCGCCATCCCAATGCGGTTGTGATCAATGCTGTAAAGATAATTGGCTGTTAACAGGAGTTGCTTCCTTGTCCACACTGCATTCATATATCATCAGTCTTCATTAAGACAGTATTCATAGATCATTGATTTTCATTAATATAGAATAATTCCTTCCAGCTCCAGCCACCGATCAGCTTCTAAATGCCTTAAGGATGCCTGTTTTCTGCAGAATCCTAATCTTTGTGAATAAGCCACTAAAAATACCTAGTTCGGGGCAGGGGAGGTGGGGGTTATACTCCGTTCACAACTTCTCATGACATTTGCCAAAATAAGCAAAGGCTGCGATACTCCACATTCTTCAATGCACTGACAACAGGGGTTTGCGCGTGAGTACGTTCCACGAGGGATGTTAACCTGTTTTGCTCACTGGCACACCCCAAGAGCCCAGAACAGGGTCTGGCACGCAGTCTGCGTCAAATAAACTATTGGATAAGACAGCAGCAAATCCCCCCATCAAGTAATGTGCAGAGGAAGAAGAGCCACAGCTTTGCTTAAAGACACTGGGGCTATGGCGTCATGTTGTATGGCTGCAATGATGGAGTGAGCAACACTGGGATCAGTGACAGCGCCCTCTGTTGGTCAGGATTGATCTTGAAGCCAGCTGCTGCTCCGGGGGTCCGATGCACTGGGCAGCTAAGGTGCTCCAGGCCCTCCGAGGTCAATGTCAAAATCAGCTTACAGACAGTGCAGGTGCACTCATGAGCAATGCGTTATTGTAAGATTCCGAGGGAACACAGCAACGGCCTTGGGACACCATGGGAATCGTCAGCTCAGGGTGCTTCACAGTCTCAACATTAGATCCTTTCTCCCTTTCAATCATTTCATATTTCCGTGAGCTTGAGCACTGGGCACTGGTGTGCAACTCCCTTCACTCCAACTAACCCATGAATAGGAACAAAAGGAGGCGCTGCCCATTAAGATTCCAAGGTCTGAGGAGTTACTCCATGAGCAATATGCAAACACATCCATTAGAGTCACTATGTAAGAATGCAATGATACTAGCTTTTCTTTCAATTTACATGTATTACTTTTTAGGTTGCTAATGAGTTATTATGGCATAATTAGCTGGCGCCGTGGCTCACTAGACTAATCCTACACCTGCGGCAATGGCACCCTGGGTTCTAGTCCCGGTTGGGGTGCCGGATTCTGTCCTGGTTGCTCCTCTTCCAGTCCAGCTCTCTACTGTGGCCCGGGAAGGTAGTGGAGGATGGCCCAAGTGCTTGGGCCCTGCACCCCCATGGGAGACCAGGAGGAAGCACCTGGTTCCTGGCTTCGGATCAGCACAGCGCCGGCTGCAGCGGCCATTTGGGGGGTGAACCAACGGAGGGAAGACCTTTCTCTCTGTCTCTCTCTCTCTCACTGTCTACTCTGTCAAAAAAATGACATAATGCACAATAATGAACCTTATTATTATTTTTGAAGCATTTTATTTATCTATTTGAAAGGGGAGAGAGAGAAGGAAGGAGAGAGAGAGAGAGTGAGAGAGAGAGAGAGAGAGAGACTTTCATCTGCTGGTTTACTCCCCAAATGACTACAGCCAAGACTGGGCCAGGCTGAACCCAAGAGCCCAAAACTCAATTTGAGTCACCCATGTGGGGTAGCAGGAACCCAACTACTTGAGCCATCACTGCAGGAAGCTGAACCGGGAGCAGGGGAGGCAGAAGTTAAACCCAGGCCCAGGCACTCCAATATAGGATGCAAGTGTCATAGTGGTGTCTTACAGCTCCAAATGCTTGCCCCTGAATCTAATATAATGCATGTATGTGTTAATTATGCCCATCAGCCTTAGGACATACTGAAGGAAGCATGGGGACACAAAGAGCTACAACACCATTCTTCTACATTCTTTGTGTACTGCTTGGGCGAGGACTGGCGATCTGCTCCCTGGACACCACTAGAGGTGCTGACAGTCTTTCCTCACAAACCTCATCTTCCCATAGTTAATGCAGGTTAGAGGGGGAGGGGGACCCAGCTGGGCAGAGAGGGTTTCTCTGATGGGAACTGGTTTACTCACTGTCCCCACCAATGCGGCCCCAGCAGGTGCCGTCGGTAGCGTGCTGTGCGGGAGACATCGCCTGGATCACTGAGTGGGGTGGGAGGCTGTGAGAGGGTACAGACTGGAGTCTGACACCTGCGAACCGACCCCAGCTCAGCTCCTGCTATTCTGCCGGCTCCCGTTTCACCTGCTGCACACCCCGTGCACAGGGGCGGGAAATGATTTACTTATCTGGGAGCATCAGCTATTCAACTCGAGCACCAGCTTCCTGGATCATTTCTTAGGGGCTATGAATATTTATAGAGGACTCGAGGATGAGACAGTGATCAGTGCCAGAAGCCAAGTGCAGGCTGGGTGTTCACAGGAACAAGGGCAGAGGGCAGGGCAGCCTTTTGGCCTGGGCTGCAAGGGGGCTGACCTGCAGAATCCACGGAAGGAAGTCAGGGCTGGGGAGAACTGGGCAGCTACGCCTGTCCTCCACCCTCAGCCAGCATCCCCCCCCCCCACAGAAGGGAGCTCCCAGTTTTGAGTTCCCTTAAACACAAATCCCCGAGAACCCCACTGCCTTAACAACTCACAGTTAGCACGCTAAGAAGATTGGCTCCATTTTTGTATTCAGAACTATGATTATTAGTTAGGCATCCATTTTGCATGCATCTGTTTGGAATGCATCTAGAAATAAAGTATTTTATCTTAAAATTTGGGAACTGCTGAAATTGAACGTGTGATGCTATTCCGAGTCAGCTCCATGAAGCTTCCAAGTAACCGTCACAAGTTCTTGAGGTCAGATTGTAAGACAGAGATACGGGCCCCTCCCCATATGGGGATCGAGACAACTGAGTTTTCAATGCAGAAGGAAGAAGGACCACTAGTCCCTAAGAGTGTGGCAACCATGGCCGTGCCCACTGCCTCGAGGTTGGTTGGAGAGGAGGAGTTGATTTAGGGTAGACAAGACTGAGTATAAATGTCAGGAAATCATGAGGATAATTCTGTTCTTGGGGGAGCAGGAGTCTCCCCAGAACCTGAATTATTCAGGTGCATTACCCATAAACATTAACATAGCCCAGGGGCAGGCGCCATGGCGCAGTAGGTTAATCCTTTGCCTGCAGTGCCAGCATCCCATATGGGCGCCGGTTTGAGTCCCAGCTGCTCCTCTTCCAATCCAGCTCTCTGCTATGGCCTGAAAAAGCAGTAGAAGATGGCCCAAGTCCTTGGGCCCCTGTACCCGCATGGGAGACCCAGAAGAAGCTCCTGGCTCCTGGCTTCGGATAAGCGCAGCTCCGGCCATTGCAGTCATTGGGGAGTGAACCAACGGATGGAAGACCTTTCTCTCTGTCTCTCCCTCTCACTGTCTGTAACTCTACCTTTCAAATAAATAAAAAAATCTTAAAAAAAAAAAAAACATAGCCCAGGCTTGGCCTTGAATTTCACACTTCATTGTGGCCAGTAAGCACAGCCAAGAGGAAGTGCATGAGATACAGTACAAATGGATTTTCTTATAGAATTTTTTAAAAGATTTATTTATATATTTGAAAGGCAGAGATACAGAGAGAGGGACAAAGCGAAAGTAATCTTCCATCCACTGGTTCACTCCCTCAAATAGCCTTAACAGCCGGGGCTGGACTGATTGAAAGCCAGGAGCCAGGAGCTTCTTCCAGGTTTCTCCCACGTGAACATAGGGGTCCAAGCATTTGGACCATCTTCTGCTGCTTTCCCATGCACATTAGCAAGGAGCTGGATCTGAAGCGGGGCAGCCAAGACTTGAACCAGTGCCCATACAGGATGCCAACACTGCAGGAGGAGGCTTAGCCTTCTACCCCACTGAGCTGTCCCTCTGACAGAGTTTCTAAGGCAAATATGCCATGAACAGCCAGTCAGGCAAGCACTGCTGAAAACCTCCTACCACAAGTGCACACCAAGGGCCAAGATCTGCTCATCACCAGGCTGTTGAGGGATGCCAACCTCGAGCCAGCCCAGCCCAGCCCACACTGAAGGAGAATCTATATTTTACTAGACCCTCAGGGGACTCATAGGCAAATTAACTTTGTGAGGTCGTTGCACTAGGACTCGATGGTTCTCAAGGCTGGTAGAGGGATACAATCATGTGGGAGAGGTCTCAGCTCTCAAGGACCGCAGCTCCAGCTCAATCAGGCCAAGTGACTCAGCATTGCCTGGGCTGGGTGCAGACATGGTGGCTGTTCAAGTCTTGCAGGTGCTTCGGGGATACAGCCTGGGCGGGGACTCCTCAGATTGGAGGACGAGCACTTAGCATGGGTCTCAGTTTCACCTCACTCATACCTAGGACTTGGGCCATTTTTACTGTGCTTCCATGCAGTTAAAATGAGCAGATCTTCTAAGATCAGCACTATCTTGGCCCTCGTGGAGCTGGAAATCTGGAATGGACATGCAAGGGTACTTGAAGAAGTTCATGAAAAATGAAATTCAAAGATAAGTATATTTTGCTGCAAAAAAAAAAAAAAAAAACAACCCAGTTTTGAATGAGAGTCATGCCTAGTTTTTCCATGTTACCTATTTCCATCAACTTTTTGAAGGCTCTTCCCACATTAACTTCACAGAACTGTTTCATTAAGCTGCATTAATTCCACAGAAGACTATGTGAATTCTTTAAAAAAATCATAGGATGCAACAGGTGTGTAGAAAATAACACAGGTTTTGAAATGAAAGCAAACTAGACTCGAATCGCCACTCTGAATCTGGTTGCTTTATACTGAGAACGCTTCCTAAACTAAAGTAGGGCTAATAGTTCAACCTCACAACCTTGCCACAAAGATTAAAAGGGCTTGTTTGATAAAAGTTGATTTGTAGGCAACCAAAACAGAGTCCAAACCAAATTCCAGCCCCCATAATCGGCCCAGGGCCCCACATGGCTATCGGTTCCGAGGCCAAGACTGACCCTGCAAGGACCAAGGGTGCAGGAAGTAGCAGGCAGGGAAATTATTTGGCAAGAGCGAGTCAGAAACACTCAGGTACTGAGAGCCGAATGTTCGCGGAGCTGGCACAAGTCTGCTGTCACTACAGCAGGCCGAGATTGTTTCTGAGCCAGACCAGATGTCTCACAGAAAAATAGGAAGTCTATGTAAGAGCCAGAGAGAGAGAGAGCATAAAGACGAAAGGTGTGTGAATAAAGGCTACAAGGTTGGAAATCACTTGAGCAGAAAAAAGGCCAACGGACAGCTTAATAGCTCTTGAGACCCATAGCTAAGATGACAGAAGTTGAGCTGAGAGCCAACTGTTTTCTACAGCTGCTGAAACACAGGGAGCATGAGACTGGAAGGGTGGGAGGCGGGCAGCTCTAGGGAGCTGCTGCTGGAGGTTGAGACACGGAAACCTGATGGAGCTTTATAGAACTGAGCATTGCTAATATGCAACATTAGGGACAGTAAGCATTTAGACCACAGTAAGACGAGGAGACGTGAAGTGACAGGGAGTCTCTCTAGAAACAGAGAGAGGTAACATAGTAACTCAAAATTCCGTGACTATCTAGATAGTAATCATTCCAACTCCTAGCCTATGAATGAAGCATACTGTTTTAATTTATTTATTTGGGGCTGGTATTGTGGTATAGCAGGTGGAGCCACTACCTGCAATGCCAGCATCCCACACGGGTGTCAGTTCATGTCTTGGTTGCTCCATTTTGATCCAGTTCATTGCCAATGGCCTGGAAAAAGCAGTGGAAGATGGCTCAAGTGCTTGGGTCCCTGTCACCCACGTGGGAGACATGGAAGAAGCAGCCTCCTGGCTTTGGCCTGGCCCCATCCCGGCCATGGCGGCCATCTGGGGAGTGAATCAGTGGACGAAGGATCTCTCTCTCTCTCTCTCTCTCTCTCCCTCTCTCTCTCTCCCTCTCCCTCTCCCTCTCCCTCTCCCTCTCCCTCTCCCTCTCTTGCTGTGACTCTGCTTTTCAAATAAATAAATCTTTGAAAAAATTTATTTATTTGAAAGGCACAGTGGCAGAGGCAGAGGGAGAAAGGGGGAGAGAGAGCGAGCTAGAGACAGAGAGACAGAATATCTTCTATCCTCTGGCTCACCCCCCAAATGACCACAAGAGCCAGGGCCAGGCCAGGCTGAAGCCAGGAGTGTGGAACCTCCATTCAGTTCTCCCACATGGGTAACACACAAAATTCTTGAATAGATCTAATATTTTCCTTATAAAAACAGGAGGTCCCGCCTTGGATATATGCACATTTACAATGTTTGTCTTTTTGTTGAATGGCTCCCTTCATCATTGCATGGTCACTTCTTTGTCTCTCTTCACAGTTCTCATCTGGAAGTCTATTTTGCCTTCTATGTATATGGCTACTCCTGTTCCCTCTTGGTGCATGGCTGCATGGAGTTTTCTTATCACTTCACCTTCGATCTGTGTGTTTCTTTGCTGATGAAATCAGTTGTTTAAGGGTGATATTTCTTGGGTCTTGTTTTTTCCAACCACTCAGACACTTAATTAGGGAATTTAATCCATGTGAATTCAAGGTTAATATTGACACAGAAAGACTTACTAAGTCACTTTCTTCATTTTCTTTTGAGTATCCTCTGGTCTTTTCTTGCTCTTTTGTTACTCATTGAGGCTTGGTGGTTTCCATCATGAAGAGACTGGATTCTTTCCTTTTTCTCTCTTTTGTGTCTGCTCTTCTAGCGAGTTTCATATTTTCTTGTGTTTTGTGTACAGATGTAGGACTCCCTTCAGCATCTTTTGTAAGACAGGACAGGTAGTGACAAACTCCCACAGTTTTTGCTGTATTTCCTCCTTTTTTTCTAAAGGATAACATTTCTGGATAAAGTAATTTGGGTTGGTAGATTTATTATTTCTTTCGGAACTATGAAAATGTCCTTCCATTGCATCCTGCCTTGCAAGTTTTCTGCCAAGAGATCTGCTGTTAATCTAACATGGTTTTCCTTAAGTGTGACTTTGACCATTTTCTCTTGCTGGTTTTTGAATTCTTTGTCTTGTATTTTTTGACAGCTGGACCATGAGGATCTTTCTGTTCAAATCTGTTCAGCATCCTCCGTGCCCTCCTGCACTTGGATGTACATTTCATTCTCGAGGGCATTTGTCAGCAATTATTTCACTGAATGGATTTTCTATGATTTCTCCTTTCTGGAATCTCCCAAATCTAAACATATAATGGTGTCCCATATCTGTCAAAGACTTTGTTATTTTTAAAATTCGTTTCTGTCTGACTGAGATATTTCAAAAAGACGTGTTTCAGGCTGAGAAATTCTGTCTTCTGGTTGATCTGGTTTGTGGTTGAGGCTCTGAACTATATTTTTTTATGTGCCTATTGAGTTCTTGAATCCCAACCTTTAACTTGGTTGGCTTTTGCGGTCTCTACCTCTGCTGAATTTCTCGTTCATATCAAGAACTGTGTTCCCAAGTTGATTTAATTGTCTCTGCATTCTCTCCCTGTGTTTCCTCAGAATGACTCTTTAGAATTCTTCACAAGAAATTCCATCATTATCCTTCACTTTGCACAGTCTTGCAAGTCAGTTTTTATTTTCCCTTGGAGGCATCATGTTACCTCTCTTTTTCACACTTTGATAGTTGTGCATCTGGTTTCTCACTGCCTCTACTCATTTCCTGAGGTCTCCTTTGTAGTAGATGTCATTTCTGAAGATGCATCTCAGAGTGTCAGCTCTGTTGGTTTGGTTCCAGTTGGACACTGTAGTGTGGTTTTGTGATAGCTTCTTCAGCTGCAATCAGTGGCTTGGGGCATGGTGTGAGTAGCAGTGGGGGAGAAAGACTGTGCATCCATGCAGGCTACAGGTAAGGAGACATTCTAGTGGCCCCCACAGGTGTACTACACACAGAACTGGGGATGGGCACCTATTGTGTGGCCACTCTGGCAATGGCAGAGGTGTGCCAGGAGTGTTGAGGCCAGTAGACATTTCTCCATGCACCTCAGCGATGTCATCAAGGGACTCTGGCACCAGCAGCCCTGGTGATGGGGTGGGGAGTGCTTGCTCTACCTGCCCTTAGTCCCAGCAGAGGTGCGGGTTGACAAGTGGGAGGAACATCAACATTCTTGATATATTAGTTTTATTGGCTAAAATGAAAGGTCCAGGTATTAAGATTCCATCTGCTCGGTGGATGGCAAAGCAAAACAAAGATGCTGATGATTAGCAGTTTGCACTAATCAAGATGTAATCACAGCAAGAATTCACAAGGAGGCCTTTAACCCAGCCCCTGCTACTCAGCTAAATGATCTCAACAGGCATCCACAGAGCAGCAATCACTCCTCACAGCACCGGGGACTCCCGGCTCCCAAAGACCACTGCATCCTATCCGTTTCGTCACGTGTTTAATCAGCACTGACGAAAGTACGAATGGTTGCCTCCAGAAAGGATCGCAAAGGCTTAGGTGGGTGCTTTGGTGTCGTGCCATGTCTCTCATGACACTACAAGCTGGCCAAATTACTCTTGAGAACTTTAGGTAGACGGACAAAGAAAGCAATAAATTACCATATGCTCAACAGACAACTGATGAAAATCACTTAGCAAGAAATCCCACACAACAACAGGATGCCTGAAGTCAGGGGAGTAGCTGGCTCCCGGGGGCCTAGGAAAAAGAGGGTTGCAAGTAGGGACAGAGACCTGGGCGGCTTAAGAAGAGATGTCCACGGTGATGGACCCTCACCAGGAATGTTCCCAAAAAGCCTTGTTCCTCTCCACTGGCCTAGCTTGGCCCAGAGAGGATGACATCATTGCTGGAAGCCCTTGACCTGCACCGACCACATCAGCTTGTGCAGGAAGACAGCAGAGGGATACTGGCTTCTGAGGATGCCCCAGGGGTTGGCCTGTGGAGGCCCAGAAGGAAACTCCATGCTGGGTGACCACAACATAGCCAGAGCCCACTGGCTGAAGGACCCCTTGAGGATGTCAAACCCCTAGAACCTGAGTAAGGTGAAAGAACCCCAAGAAGTGGCACAGGCTGGCCTTCTCTCCTGCCTTGAGGGGTCAAAGGACACAATCATAGGAGTTGATTTCAGAAACACACAGGAATGTTACACCAACTGCACACAATGCCTTGCCGTGATTTGTAACTATGACGTCCAATTATTAAGCTGAAGCGAGTGCAGTGCAAGAGTGTTTGAGGCTGATGGCTAAACTACACAAATATTTCAAAGGCTGAGACTGGAGCTGCTTCTACCAATGACTTCAGGGCTGACGCTTACGTTACGAGTACCTTCTCCAATTCACACATTAAACACTGTTTTAAACTTAAGCATTGTTGCCAGAAAATCTTTCCCTTGTCACTTTTTTTTTCTCAATAGTAATGCGTTCTGTGCATGGATTCCACATCCTGACTGTTTCCTGTAGACAGTTTCAAAGTAAGAATGGGAAATCGATTATTTTATTGCTCTCCTACACTCTCTCATAAAAGTGTGCTGCGGAATATTTTCTGGGATAGAGGTATAACCACATCATAAAAGCTATTGGCACTGGCCAGCACCGCGGCTCACTAGGCTAATCCTCCACCTGCAGCGCCAGCACCCCAGGTTCTAGTCCTGGTTGGGGCGCTGGATTCTGCCCTGGTCGCTCCTCTTCCAGGCCAGCTCTCTGCTGTGGCCCGGGAAGGCAGTGGAGGATGGCCCAAGTGCTTGGGCCCTGCACCCGCATGGGAGACCAGGGGCAAGCACCTGGCTCCTGGCTTCGGATCAGCACAGCACGCCAGCCATAGCGGCCATTTGGGGGGGGTAAACCAACGGAAAAGGAAGACCTTTCTCTCTCTCTCTCACTGTCCACTCTGCCCATAAAAAAAAAAAAAAAAAAAAAAAAAAAAAGCTATTGGCATCAACCATTGTCTTAGGCTACTCTTCAACCCAGAGTAAAGTGAGCTTATGGTCTTTAAAAGAACTCGTGAAACTCACAGAGGCAGTCTCTCCCTAATAAAAATCCACAATTTTATCAACTCATCGGCCTCCTGTTTCATTAGTCCTCAGACCCAGAACAAAGACACAGCCACTTTGACCTATCAAAACTGTGGTTGCAACAGTTCAGCTAAGCTCACACTGCTAACTCCCCGGACCCCTGCTCACTGAGAGCCGTTGGACTGACTGGCACAGCCGCTCATAGTACAGTCGACTCCATGGAAACAGGACTGCAAGAGGGGGCACCTGTCTCACCTTCCCCGAGTGATATCACCCTCTGGACTTCGGGGTCCCGACTAGGAACGTGAGGTGGTTTCAAGTAATGATCCCTCAGCTCCTTCCAAACTCTCCAGTGCTAGGAATCTATTTCTTGTATTTATAAGCAGAGAAAAATGCAAAGACGCCATCAGAACAAATGCATGAATCTACACACGATGCCTCAGAACATGCCAGCTTCCCTCATTTAAAAAGAAACGCACCACTATGAAGAGCTGCCTGTTTGACAAACTATTGTTTGCATCTATTAAAACAAGTCTGCAGACGGACTATGCCAGCACACCACTCACCTGATGTTGACGACAGAACCGCTACGGTGTATAAAGTCTTACATGCAAATATAAGGTGCTGATTGAACCTGCAGAGCATACATTATTCAAAAATCTGAATTAATGTAACTTTCAAGCAGATCTAGAATATCCTGATCTTTATTCATTCACCAGAGAACTGAAATAAGGTTTCATTCTGTGCCTGGCATGGAAATTTATGGAAAAGTTCTGAAGCTGTGGCTCTCTCATTTCCAACAGAAATAAGGAAGGAAAGAAGAGAAGCCACAAGACATCAGAAGAAGGGGAATTTGTGATACACACACACAACGCAGCAGAGTGGAGATCGTTGTGTCCCTGTGCCTGTGCCTGTTCCCACAATGTTCCCTCGGCCCACAAATGAGAAATACTTGATTTATGGCTTATAGATGGTTGTTACCAATCATAGTAGGGACAGCCTTGAAGTCTGAACTGCTTGTTCAGTGGGTGGATCAAGCATCAAGCTCAAGTCCATTATTTTATGAAACATTATCACAGTGGATCAAAGAAAGGGCCCACAGCCTGCACCGGGGATCCTGGTGACTTCCAATGATGTGTCTCACGAAGTAGCATCAGGCGGATTCCTCACCCCACAGGGTCTCAGTGCCTTCCTCATCAGCAAACAGACATCACAGGCATCCTACTCACGGCTACTATGAAGATTAAATGCAGCAATGATTGTGCTATGTCTGGTACAGCATCTTTACTGCCTCCAGTTATAATTATTGAGTTTATTACTAAGCTACATTCAGCCTGCTTGACTATATATAAGGATCCAGGATCTCTCAAATATTATGTATTTTTATTTCGCTGAGAGACTTAGAGATTTAAAAAAAACTTATTATAGGGGCCGGCGCTGTGGCACAGTGGGTTAACACCCTGGCCTGACATCCCAAATGGGAGCTTCTTCTAGTCCCGGCTGCTCCACTTCCAATCCAGCTCTCTATTGTGGCCTGGGAAAGCAGTGGAAGATGGCCCAAGTGCTTGGGACCCTGTACCCATGTGGGAGACCTGGAAGAAGCTCCTGGCTCCTGGCTTTGGATTGGCACAGCTCCGGCCGTTGCGGCCATCTGGGGGATGAACCAGCGGATGGAAGACCTCTCCTCTCTCTGTCTCTCCCTCTCTCTGTAACTCTGTTTTCAAATAAATAAAATAAATCTTTAAAAAACTTACTATAAATAGAATTAGTATGAAGTAACATTTGCTATGTACAGTTGATTCTCACTATTCCTGTCAGCTATGTTCTGGAATGTCATCAGGAACACCGGTTCAGCCCTGGACCATTGCTCCTAGGGTGAGGACAGGGTTAGGATCCTGTGAACTTGTGGTCACGAGGTGTGATCAGCTGACCCACCCATGGCCTTGCTTCGCTGTTAAGACGCCTTGTATGTGATCCTTCAACACCGAATGAAATGCCTGTTTGGCAAACTATTGTTTGCACCTGTTAAAACAAGCCAAACAACCAATATGTGCAGTTTCTCCACAAGGCACGCCCCGTCGTCTTGAAATCAGGAACACTGGGTAGCACTTCAGCACCTTCCTTGGGAGCTAAGTCACTAACAAACAGCACAGAACATCAAAACACGAAGCACCGAACAAGACAGCAGAACGGGCACCTGTCTCCAGCACGCGAGCTGACACACGTAGGCAGAGGGTGGCCTTGTCTGAGCTCATCTGGGAATACACACAAGGAGTGACGCAAGTTTGTTTTTTTTTTTTTTTTTTTTTCCAGAATTCTGCCTGTCAGCCAATGACCACACAAGCCCCCGGACTTGGATGATATAAATAAATTTTAGTGAGTAGGTGAATTCCCAAATGCAGTGTTCTCAAATCATGAGTTTCACCGGTGTGGTTTCACACTTGTGTGTATGCATCTACCACAATGCAATCTTGACACTCCCAGTTGTGGGGATGGTACTGTACGAAGTGTTTCATACGTGTTTTCTGTTTTGTTGTACTAATTCTATGATGTGAGTGATTTCCATAAGTTTTGCCAATAAGAGATGGGGACTTTAGAGTTAACTTGGAAAATATCATGGCTATAACCAGAACTTAAAGCTGGGTCTGACTTCATCTCCTTGGATTTCTCTCCAGCACCTGTTTTACCAGGAGAGAGGTTTTGGCAAATCAAACCAAAGGACAGAGGTGACACTTCCTGCCAAATTGGAAAACCATCTCTGACAGTCATGTTTAACTGAAACTTAAATAATTAAGGTAACTTGGTTGAAAATAAAGCTATGGACCAGGGCCGGCACTGTGGCGTAGTGGGTAAAGCCATGGCCTGCAGTGCCGGCATCCCATATGGGTGCTGGTTTGAGACCCAGCTGCTCCACTTCTGATCTAGCTCTCTGCCATGGCCTGGGAAAGCAGTAGAAGATGGCCCAAGTCCTTGGGCCCCTGCACCCACGTGGGAGACCTGGAGAAGACACCTGGCTCCTGGCTTCAAATGGGCTCAGCTCCAGCTATTGCGGCCATTTGGGGCGTGAACCAGCAGATGGAATACCTCTCTCTCAATCTCTCTCTTTATCTCTCTCTGCCTCTGCCTCTCTGTTGCTCTGCCTTTCAAATGAATAAAAAACAAAAACTTCAAAAAAATCTTCAAAAAAACAAAAACTATGGACATTAAATACCTATCATTATCTGACATAGAGGGGGATTTCAAAAGTTCATGGAAATGTATATCAAGAGCTTATGGCTGGCGCAGTGGCTCACTAGGCTAATCCTCCGCCTGCGGCGCCGGCACACCAGGTTCTAGTCCCGGTCGGGGTGCCGGATTCTGTCCCGGTTGCTCCTCTTCCAGTCCAGCTCTCTGCTGTGGCCAGGGAGTGCAGTGGAGGATGGCCCAGGTGCTTGGGCCCTGCACCCCATGGGAGACCAGGAGAAGCACCTGGCTCCTGGCTTCGGATCAGCTAGATGCACTGGCCGCAGCGGCCATTGGAGGGTGAACCAACGGCAAAAGAAGACCTTTCTCTCTCTCACTGTCCACTCTGCCTGTCAAAAAAAAAAAAAAAAAAAGAACTTATATGTGAAACAGTGACACAGTGACTTTAAGGGGCAATGTGCCAAGCAGGATAGATTAAACTCTCCTGCAATCTCACAGAGCCCCAAAGCATCACAACGAAGGCGGACTTCTTGTTCTTGCAAAGTCTGATGTATGTTCAATGGCCCTCTTCCATCTTGCAGCCTGGCCCTAAGGAATGCGCATTACCTCTACTCAATCAATCGACAGCCTGGGAAATGCAGAAAGCAAATGGGTTTCAGATAAGCAATGTCCCTGCCACCAACAAATGAACCTTCTTATTAATCCTGGACACAACACCTAAGCATTCCAATTATGCATTATCTCCAATCTGCACTTTGTTTCCCAGTAGAAAACAGAGAATATCAACAGAAGATTTTTTTTGGTTTGCACTTTATATTTCTTCTCATTCATATTCTCATCCAAAAAAAATTAAGAACAGTTAAAATAGATGCTTTCTTCGGGATTTTGAGTCAGAAGTTAGTTTTTCATTCTTATTCCAACTAACTGCTGCTATGGGTTTATAGAAAAGAAGAAAGGAAGAGAGTGCCAGCCAGGGTGTTTGCAGGTGCTGCTGGTCACGCTATAATAAGCTCACCCTGGGTTAGCATGGCCCATAAGCCCGATGGTTGGTGTCTGTAACAGCAGCCAGACACACAGCTTGCAGGGAAGGCCACAGGCAAGCCAGCAGAGCCTGGAGGGAGCCAGCAAATGCAGAAGCTAGGACATTCAGCGAGGGAGTCTTGCCCACAGCCTGCAGAGCAGGCACTCCCAACAGCCAGTCTGCTCCACTTCTGATCCAGCTCCATGCTAATGGCCTGGGAAAAGCAGCAGAAGATGGCTCAGGTGTTTGGGCCCTGCCACTCATGTGGGAGACCTGGATGAAACTCCTGGCTCCAGGCTTCAACCTGGCCCAGGACTAGCCATTGTGGCCATCTAGGGAGTGAATGAGCAGATAGAAGATATCTCTCTCTCTCTCTCTCTCTCTCTCTCTCTCTCTCTGCCTTTTTCTATATAACTCTGACTTTCAAATACATAAAATACATAAACAAATCTTTAAGAGAGGAAGAGAGAGAGAGAGATCATCAAGGTAACATGTGAACAACCCTAAATACATTAACAAAAAAAAAATTAGAGACTCTGGGGCAGGCACTTGGCCTCAACGTTAACACACTGTTAAGATGTTCCTATGTATGTTGGAGGGCCTGGATTTGAGTTCTGAATCTGCTCCAGAATCCACTTTTTTGCTGATGTGGCCCCTGGGAGGTAGCAAGTGATGGTTCCTGTCACCTACATGGGAAACCTGAACTGAGTTCCTAGCTCCCAGCTGCAGCCTGGCTCAGCTTGGCCACTGTAGGCTGTGGGGGTATGAACCTCCAGATGGAAGCTCTTCTCCTTCTTCTCTCCTCTCCCTTCTCCTCCCCTCCCTACCTTTTGTCTATCTATCATCTATATATCAATAATAATCAATATCCATCATCTCTATCTACCTACCTACCTATCTACCGCCTCTCAAATAATATGGGGGGGGTGCAGAAATCAGAGGCTGGGATAGAAGATTCAGGCCACTCCTCCATCATCCATTTAGGTATCAAATGCTCACCTGTGAATGATGTAACAGTTGCAACTAGTCAATGCACTTTAGAGGCAGGGGAGAACAATGAATCACCCACAGAGGACGCACACAGGGCAGAGCTGGCTGAGCTCCTGTCCATCTCCTGACCCCCCCGGCCCCCACCCTCTGGGCCGTGGAGGGCAGAGACAGCCCGGCTGAGACTCTCAGGGTTACAGGGACTTGGAGAACAGTCCAGGGTCAGTGCTGAACATCTGGAACATCTGGAACGCCCCTGCCCCAGTGGCAAAGCAGCCCGCCTCCTCCAGCTGACCACCTGACCAGAACACTGGTGGACGCACCTGCACGTGGGGCTCTACCCACATATGCACCTGTTGCACCCCAAAAGAGGCACGCATGTGGATGTGCACACACACGCTCACACCCCGCGATTCCCTCTCTCCTTTGACAGTTCCCCAAGGTGTGTCCCCTGCTAAACGACCCCTGCTTCACTCACAGTCCCTAAGAGGGTGCCCATGCCATTCACTGCTGTGGCTTCCCTCCGCTAGCTCCTGCCTGTAGTGTGGCTTCCCGAGTTTCTACTGCCCCTGAGCTGACAGCAGCAGCCTCTGTCTCACCCCCGACGTGAATAGGATTTGATGCAACCAAGACAGACGCCTCGGCCATTGTAGCTCCTTGCCCAAAGATAGATAAACTTGGAATTTTACCCCTTATCCTGACATCCTTTGAAGAACAGGAGTTCACTTCTTATCCCTGCAGTCTCACATCGTGTAGTGTCCCCCTCCCCCGACTCCACCCCTTGCATTCTTCCCCAGATTTGGAAGCCAGCACCAGACACAAAGAGCCTGTATGAAGGAATCCACCTCTGCCTACTGTCCTGCACCCTACCCGGACCCTTAGTCCACCTAAGATATAAAAAAGCCCAGCCCCTGGGGTCTGGGCCCTCAGCCACGTGCTCGGTCTGTGTGCACACTGGCAGTTGGCCACCAGCTCTGCAAATTTATTTATTAGAATAAATTTGGTTTGGCTGTGAGGTCATATCCTGCCACCTCTCTGACCTGCACCCCTTTTCCTTCCATGATTCCCACCCAGAGACCCACTCACTCCCCCGGCCCACCACCACCACCACCACCAAACCCTCCTCACCCTTTCGGCTTTGCAGCAGGATCTAGGAAAGCAATGCACTGGAACAGAGATTCTGAAACCTACTCAAACCAGGAAGGGCTGGGCTGGTTTTCGTCCCAGCAGCTGGGCCAAGGAATTCAGAAATTGCAGGCAACGTGCACCCATTTGCAGAAGGCCCTGGACTGCAGCTGGTTCTACAGGACACTGGGCGCGTGACTGATCCGGCAGAGAGAAGCCACGGCTCACAAAGCCCGCCGCTCCTCCTCATTAGAAGAGTAGCTTGCAGCAGCAATGAGCTGTGCTTCCATTCTCCCTATCCAAGAACCACTAAGGCTCCAGACCTCGTTACTCACAGAGGGGCAGGCGAAGCCCACACCTGCGCGGGCTACTGCAGCTCGCTCTCTGGCTTCTTGATCCAGCTGGTTGCGTTTTATAGGATGCTCTTTCCCTTTTGTTCCCATTAAGGATGTAATTTCAAGCCGACCTGGTTGATTAGGCAGAACCGTCCCCAGTAGGCACAGCCATAGTTCGGAGGCTTAAGTCCTTTAGCAATGGCTGCTGGTTCTGGCTACAGACAGCAAGGAGCAGTGGCCATGCTGACGCCATGCAAGCAGCCAAGGGGGCTGCATTTGGTGGCTCAAGGAAACACCTGTCCCAGAGTCCCTTGGTTCTTCTGTTCTTGCACTGGAGAACTTGCACCATGCTTCAAGCTGTGTCCTACGTTTGGGAATTCATTACTGGTTTCCTTTTACTTGGTCTTTCCTTGGTTTCCAGACCCAGTACCCTCATCTTTCTTAAATGATAGTGCCCTGCCGTGCCCTAAACAGCCTCTTTTTTGGAACCCCAAGAGTGCAGCCAGCCAGGGCTCTGCCACCCCCCGCAGGCTTTCCTGCAGCCAGCTTCCTGCTTGGTCACTTGTATGTTCTCTGATGCTGGGTCCTCCTGGCTAGGTCCTCTCCCCGCATCACATCTCCCGACCTTTAACTTGTGCGTAGCTCTGCTAACATTCGCACCGTGGCCCACCTCCTCCAGTCAGGTGCACTGCCTTCTCTGCTCCCTGTCGTGGGCTTGGGACCACCAGCCCAAACCAGGCCCTCCGATCTGTCTGGGGCTCTCCCTTCCCAAGATCCAAGGACACACTGCAGAAGGATCACGTGAGCTGAGTGCAAAAGGCCGGCGCCGCATTAGGAGACTTGAGTCTGCTTCCACCACTAATCCACGGCTGCAGGTGCTACTTATCCCAGTCTATCCCCATTCCTTTCTTGCCCACCTACAGCAGCCTGATTTCTGCTATAGTGAGGGCTGAGCCAGCCTTGTGGACAGGCTGCACTGAGCCATTAAATAAAGCCTACACTTTAAGTGCTTTTGATTTTTTCCTTTGGAATTTATCGATGACGACTAATAAATTACCCCTGAGTTCTGTGTACCGGCTCCGAGGGTATTTGAACTCAGGGAAAACAATCTGGTGCCTGGTTGTCTTGAGGACGTATTTACACTCACAAAGAACTGTTTTTGCCATGTAGCCACTTGTTTCACAGAATAATAACTCTTCCATTTGCTAATCGATGTGTGATCCACAAAGATACTGCTTGTCCTCTTCCGGCGTGCTACCTGCAAAATTAAATTTAACAGCAATGCTCTGCCTAGGCAGAGAGAACAAATGGGCTAGCTACTCATCCCTGGGAAACAGGTACAAATTTTCCACAACTGTGTCTTTGCGGTGTCTATTTTAAGAGACATGATGGGGAGCGGGTCACAAGGTGACTTAGCCAGCGTTTCAGAGGGCAGGAATCAGGAGATGCAGCCCAGGGCTTGTTCCGCTCACCAAATGCCACAGCATGCCCCAAACAAGCAATGCTTGTCTCCAGAGGTCATGTGTCTTACACCCCCATTGTGTGCCTGAATGTCAAAGCCACCTTTATGAAAACAACATTCCTTCGTTAAACTCAGTAGAAAAAAATAAATAAGTGAAAGAAGAGTGCCAAGATCCCTTGCTCTTCTCTGGGTGAAACAAGACGTTTTCCTTAAGAAAAACACTGGTAAGGATAATAGCCAAGGATTGTTTGAGACTCCCTCTGATTTCCAAAATACCACTTAAAACATAATTACACCCACGACTTATGCACGATTCATTAGACAAGGAGACAAAAATGCACTGCCAGATTTTAATTGCATTGGAAGAGCAGACATCATGACGGACACCCCCACTCTAGTAGCACCTTGGCCACCAGACAAACCCGTCTCGAAGGCATCAGAACAGCATCCTCAGCTCCGCGACTCACACCTCTGCAGAATGTTTTAAGCGAAGCCATCGGAAGGTCAAATAATCTGCTATCAATATTTAAACTTTCATCTGTCACCGGTAAAGGCAAAGATGACAGGGACGCCTGTTGGGGGGAAAATCGCATTTTCTGCAAAGGAAAGTGGTTGTTTTTTTTTCTTAAGATGACAATTGTTCTTCTGCCAACCCCTACCGACTCCCTCACCCACCCACTCAAGGTAAGAACAAGGTGACAATAGCCTTTCTTCTGCAGAGCTTGGGAGGGGGTCTGCCTCTCTCTCACACACGCACACAATACGCTCTCCATTATCCACGCTGCTCGCAGACGGAATCCATCCAGCGAAGGACACAATAGCTACAACAGAGTGCATCATACAGAACAGACAGAAGACAGCACCTTGCACCGCGCAGACAGCTGTGCCTTAGACGCAAGCTGCTGTATCACTAACCTACAGGAGCCAGACAACAGCAAGCCACTGCCAGGGGCGCCCCCGTCCACCCCCCCTCCCGCCCCGTGGGTTCTGAGTGACATATGCCATCAGACCCTGATGCCACCTGCGAGGAGACAGCGTGATTCACGTGGCTGGCACAGCTTTCGGTTGCTGGTGCCTCCCCCGGGATGATTGCTGACACACATACCTGTGGTCTTTAATGGGGTTTTCTCTCCTAGCAACAGTTTTAACCTTTTGGCGTGGATTTTGCCTTGATAATGCGAGTCGGCCACCACCGCAGAGGTAAAGGACATGTTACAGAGAGTGCAGCATTTGTTTTTATCCACCAGATCGGCGTCACTTCCCTGTGTGGGAAGAAAGAGAAAATAACCTTAGAGAGAAACCCAAGCCCTAAGACTTTTTTTTTTAATTTTTCCTTTTGCAAACAGACTAGCTTATGAAAATGTCTTCTTTTTATGATTTATTTATTTATTTGAAAGGCAGAGTTACATAGAGAGAGAAGGAGAGGCAGAGAGAGAGAAAGAAAGAGAGAGAGAGAGGTCTTTCATTACTGGCTCTCTCCCCAATTGGCCACAATGGCTGGAGCTGTGCCGATCTGAAGCCAGGAACCAGGAGCCTCTTCTGGGCCTCCCAGATGGGTGCAGGGGCCCAAGGACTTGGGCCATCTTCTACTGCTTTCCCAGGCCACAGCAGAGAGCTGGATCAGAAGTGGAGCAACTGGGACTTGAACTGGTACCCATATGGGATGCCAGCACTACACGTGGTGGCTTTACCCAATACACCACAGCACTGGCTCCAATTGTCTCCTTTTTGTTCTGCCACCTCTTTCTCTCTCTCTCCACGGTAGTCACTGGCAAAGCGTGCTCAGTGGCTGACTTCAACATCCATTTACTTAGTGTCTACTAATGGCAGAAGCTGAAATCCAGGAAGGAGTTACCCCAACAAGGTGGAGCCCGCATGGAGGCCAGAGTACATCTGTGTCTAGCACTGGGGGTGGAGAAGGAGCAGCTCTAATTGCACCCATTACACTCATTAACGTTAATAAAATATCAGAGTTCCCAGGGCCTGAGTTAGTTAGCAGCAATTATCATTTGACATTCAGCTCTGCCTTTCGCCAAGTTCAGCCTCACCAGGATACATGGCTGTGATGGGCAAGACTTCTTTTTTTTAATTTTATTACTTTAAGGAATTGGACATTTTTTCATAATTAACTCAAGTCTATCTCATACAGCTACGATGACTGAGCTGGCTGGATTTCCTGGGAGAGTCTGTGCAATTTCCTTCTTCTCCGGGAAAGGTGATTCGTTAAATCTGCAGCAAATGCTTAAACCAGCCTGACTTCCATGCCTTTGTAAGACTTAATGAGAACGAATCATGACTCAGAAAAAGTAAATCCTTTGTCAGATCATGTGGCCTGGCCATTGTGCACACAGCTCGCCAATTGCCTGTATTTATGCAAGGTGGAGATTAATCCTTGCCTTGCCTCTTGCCTCATTGGAAATTGAGGGTAGAGCGGACTCTTAGATAAGGAGTTAATCTATCTCTAAATGGAACAACAATGGCAAAGCGCCTCTTTGTCAGAGAGAGTGCTCGGTCCCCACAATGGCCCCTACTCTTATTCCCAGATGGCTCAGATGCTGCGATTTAAAATTGGACAGGGAGGAAGACGAGGGTCTGGACAGGGTGGAGGAAGAGGAATTGTAGATGCTTTTCTGCATAACAATAAGGTGTCCAGACTGCTGGAGAAAGCAGTGCCTTCCACATGATGTGTGAGCTGGAAAACTGTGCCACGCATCAGGCTGTGACATCTCTGATGACTGGTTTTCTGACCTTGGAGGAAGGGCTGGGTGAGCAAGGGGTGTATGTGCCCCAGGAGACTGGCCCGCAACTCAGACGTGGCGAGGAAGGAGAGTTCCCAAACACCAGGGGTAGGACATGGATTTTCTGGTAGAAAGTGGATCTCCTGGAGACAGGAGGAGCCTTCTCTTGGAAACTAACCTGGTAGGAAATGGAACAGCCATGGATGGGTGCTGGTAGCTTCCCCTAGGCCACCTCGGCAAGGAAGCCTGGGAGAAGGTTCCGTGTCCTACAAAGGGGACAGCCCGGAAAGGCCTGTACATGGCAGATCGTGGAGTTCCTGAAGGATCCCAGCCATCCAGAGAGGGGCAGACAGCCCAGGAGGAATGAAGGGCCTAAGGCCATGCTGTCCCACCATGTGGTAACCAATGTTTGTTCGTCCCATCATGTTTTAAAAGGAAAGCTTGTCAAGGTGAATGTGGGTGTTTGAGTTATCCTCATTTTTTTAACCTACTTTTAGCAGGATATAGATCAAAGTGTGTAATATTTTTAAAAATTCAGTCATGAGATCCTAAGACAGTGTTCAACCCACAGTCCTGGGCTCTCGGCACACTGCCTGCTGTGTCCTGGGGAAGCTGCAGCCAAGCACAGCCTTGCTCCCTAAGCCTTTAACGTGGAGAGCTCTCCACAGAAAGGCCAGGAGTCCAGACACAGGTGGCTGACATCCCCACACCAAGAATGCTCAGCACTCGCTTTCCGGGCAGCGAACTGTTTCATGGATTTATGAGATCTGTGCATTCGACACATTCTTTTTTTTTTTTTTTTTGACAGGCAGAGTGGACAGTGAGAGAGAGAGACAGAGAGGAAAGTCTTCCTTTTGCCGTTGGTTCACCCTCCAATGGCCGCTGCCGCCGGCGCTGATCCGATGGCAGGAGCCAGGTGCTCCTCCTGGTCTCCCATGGGGTGCAGGGCCCAAGCACTTGGGCCATCCTCCACTGCACTCCCTGGCCACAGCAGAGAGCTGGCCTGGAAGAGGGGCAACCGGGACAGGATCGGTGCCCCGACCAGGACTAGAACCTGGTGTGCCAGCGCCGCAAGGCAGAGGATTAGCCTATTGAGCCGCGGCGCCGGCCCATTCAACACATTCTTAAGGACCTACTAAGTGTGCTAGACACTGTGCTAAATGAACATGGCTCTGCTACCCGCTATCAAAGAGACTGGTACTGGAGGAAGCGGGAGAAGCAGACAGAAAATAGCGGAACGTTTCCTCACCAAGGAAACACTGTCTTTCATTGCATTCACAGCTTTCAGGTGGGCAGAGGCTATTGTTGTACATCAGCTGTTAGTGTGGATTTATCTCCCAGCCTGCCTCACGTTTGCAAGGCCTTACTGCTTCCTGTCCACCCCAGCCTGGCCAGATTCTGTCTTCTTGGCTCGGCTGAACCATGGCTTCTCCTGACTCCCTCTACTGCTCTGTGGAGGTGAGCACCAGGCTTTGAGTCCGCTGGGGCTCTGTACCTCCTTCTGTTACAGTGAACACTGGCTGACTATGTGCAGTTGTTTTCATATCCGTTCCCCTCAGGAGACTGCGGACGCCCTTCAAGGTCAAGGACATGTCTCACTGATAATGAAAACCCAGTGCCTGGCACAATGCTTGCCACACTATGGGGGAGTGCAGGGGAGAGAGCAGGGCATCAGATGACCCAACAGTCAAAGGAGAAGATCGATCGAGTAACCCAGAACTGAGTCTCATCCGACAGGAAATGGCCAGGAAAAGGGGCAGAGGAGTCCGTAATTTATAAGCTAACTTAAAGGTCCAAGTAAGTGAATATATTCCAGTATTTACGTTAGCTTTGAAACCAAAGCCCTATTGTGTAAAGGCAGGACCCAGCCTATTGTCTATCGCCCTTACCCAACTTGTAACGGGATGGCGGCGGCGGCGAGTGGAAGCGGGGCGCCCGGGGAGGAGGAGGGGCCTGGTGGGGAGGCCTTCAAAAGGAAGGCACTGAATTCTGGGCCTGAAGCAGCTGGTTCAGCAAGGTTCTACTGGACTCCAGAAGTCATTTGCTTCTCCAGTACATACAACCCTGCTGGACCTGTGTCGTCGGCAGGGGTTTGTTTAGGGGAATTCTAGGTCCAGGCAGTGGAATTCCAGGACTGGGGCAAAAGGTGATTACCACTTGTTTCTAACTACCAGTTCAACAGAGGTCCACCTGCTCATCACAAAAATTTTCTAAAGAGCACGGCATCACTGACCAATCAAAGAAAGGTCACAGGCACCACTACCAATCAGAAACTTGAACACAAGCTGAACACACACCTCTCAGCCCCAACTTCAATCTACAGGAATCTTCACCTCTAACTCCTGGGGGAGCCGGGGAATTAAGGAGTAGCTGCCAGATCCCTCGCTCTGCGCTTTGCAATCAACACCTACTTCCTGCCAACACACCAACTGGCTTTCTGTACACCGGGTGAGCAGACCCAGAACACCTCCAACTAGTTTGGCGGGGGAGGGGGATTATTTGGCAACAGTTTCATGGTGGTGGATTTAACGTATGATCCTAGATGTCTGCTCTCCTGGGCAATCTCATTCACATCTCATGGATTTAATAGGAGTGCACCGGGTGCTATGCAGTAAGATGTCATAATATAGTATGACATAGCTGCAGAAGAGGGACTGAGGACATTTAGGTACTGGACAATACAAAGACCGTGATGCCTTGAGAAGTTAACCAGTCTTTGAAGGACTATTTTATTAAATGGGCCTATGTAACTCCCATGACACCACTGTGAATACCACTGCCTCTGAGTATGCAAACATCCTTGATGCAGACACAGCTCCCCATGTTTAACCAATCGCCTGCAAAGTGCCTGAATTTAATTGTGTATTCCCAGCTATCTAAATCCCAAATTAATGGCTCCTTGCAACCAGAGATCACATCATCTTCATTAGCGTCTCCCACTTTTCCCAGAGCGAGGTTGATCTATATAGAAACTGTAAATTTTGATGAATTGACCTCAATGAACATACTTAAGATTTGTGGTTGAAAGAATCGAGAAAACCAAACCCCCAAGCTATCAAATAAATGAAGGAGGATCTTAGGATTATCTTAAAATACGAGTTTCCAACTGGAGGCAAAACCCAGTCAGACTTTTGAAATGCAGCAAGAAGGGGAGTTCAGCTGTGCGGTATCTTAAGGCTGTGTAGCCAAACTCAAGGTGTTTATAGACAATTCAGTCTGGGTGGAAACCCTGGTCGACTCCAGCTAGAAATCTAGTCCTGAAAGACCTATTTTTTAAAGGATATTTTTTGACTTAATTCAGGGGTTGTCTTCATGCTCTTTTACTTTAGGTAAGTATAAAAGGTCAAGAGACAGACTTCCACTTCCAGAATGGCAGAGGGACTCATTCTGTGAAATTGCTACCCAACAAAACGATCCTAACTGCTTCACGTCGTGGGCTTTTTTTTAATCTTTAAAGCTTGGAAATTATCTTAAAAGAAAACAGCATATTAAGCATTATTTCTTCAAGGAAAGCCACTAAATCTCAGGAAAAACAGGGAGCGCTTAGCTCTTCAGCCATAACTCTCTCGCTCCCCCGTTAACCTCAACTCTATTGGGATATGGTCAAAACTTAGGTCGAGGGATACCAGGAGGAACAGAGCACCAGCGTTCATCACACCCTCCTCTGTAACCCCCTGGCAATGTGGCCGAGAGATCAGATGCTGGATTCTTCAGCACAAAAGCTCAATATTGAGCACAGCAGGCTCCTGTTGGCCTTGGCCCAGCTTGCCTGCAGAGCTGAAATTCCCCGCCAGGAGACAGAAGTTGAGAAGACCAGAGATTGCCTTCAATACCCTTCTATAAAAGCAGGTCTTGCACTGAGGGAAGCAGGTCCTGTCCCTCTCCACAGCGCGGAGCAGAGGCTCAGAGCACTGAGGGAAGCAGGTCCTGTCCCTCTCCACAGCGCGGAGCAGAGGCTCAGAGCTTTTCCCACGGGATCAGGGACAGGAGAGGGAGTGTTAAGAACAGATTGCTCCTGCACTGTCTCCAAAGGAGCAGGCTTTGTTTGAAGTAGAATGTGGGGAGGTTCAGGTCTAGGGCTGCTCTCAGAAAGAATGGAGATTTATTGCTGAGCAAGTAAGAGGTAGCTGGTAGCCCAGGAAAGCAACAAACCTCACCGTTGGCCCCTTAGCTAATTCTCCAGAGACAGCCATGGAGACAGATAACTAAGAACAGCATCTCTAGGGTTGGAGTCAAGTTCAAGGGCTTGTCTCAAACTGAATTTAATGAGGACTCAGACTGTGCATTTACACCCCAGGCTCCAGAGTCATCGATGATGATCCAACAATGAGGCAGTCTAAAAGCTGGATGTGATTCCAGCACGGACAGCCTGACAGAGAACCCAGAGAAAAAGACAGCCAGAGGGAGTCCTGCAAGAACCAATCTATCCCAGAGGGCCTGCATAGTCCTAACACTATGTCCTAACACAATGACACTCGTGGGTGTACTTTATGGGGGAAAGAGACAGTGCTAAAATAGTCTAGATATAACCTGGGGAAACAAATAACAAAAACAAACCCAAGTGGGTAGGAGACTCAGTTCCCATCATTGCCATACTATATGACCCATGCAGCCAGTTCTCAACAGCAACAATGTTACAAGATATGCAAAACAACAGGCAAATGCAATCCATACACAGAAAAGAAAAGAGGTGCACCAGATGGAGCATTTAACAAAGACTGAAAATCGTCTTCAAAGATTTCAAACAACTAGAAATGTGTTTGCAAATTAAGGATAGCATGGCTTTAAGAAGTTGAGGAATGAAAGATGACTTTTCAAATAAAGGCTATCCATGAAGAAATACAAGTTATAAAAAGGAACCAAGCGGAAATCCTAGAGGTAAAAAATATAATGACACCAAAGAAAAGTTCACTAGATAGCCTCAGCACTGGATCTGAACTGACAAAAGAATCAGTGAACTTGGAGATAGCTCAATAGAGATATGCAATCAAAGAAGAGAGAGAAAAGGGGTGAAGAAAATGGAAGAGCCTCAGCAAAATGGGGGTCACCAGTAAACACACAAACATAGGCAAACAATGGAACATTAGGAGGAAAAAAGAGGGAGAAGGAAAAAAGCAAAAGAAACAACGACTGAAAATTTCTCCAAACCAAAATCAAAGGGAAACTACTGAAAGTAAAACAACTCAACACAAGACCAGTGTTGTTAGGGCATAGAAGGTAAAGCCACTGCATGTGCACGGGTTCAAGCCCCAGTCACTCCACTTCTGATCCAGCTCTCTGCCAATGGCCTGGGGAAAGCAGTGGGGGATGGTCCAAATACTTGGGCCCCTGCTATCCACCTGGGAGACCCAGATGGAGCTCCTGACTCCTGGCTTCAGCCTAGATCAACCCTGACCATTGCAGACATTAAGGGAGTGAACCAGCAGATGGAATATCTCTCTATGTCTCCCTTTCTCTCTTTCCATAACTCTGACTTTCAACTAAATAAATAAACCTTAAAAAAAATACTCATCACATACATGGGAACCACAATAAATTCAACAACCAGCTTCTCATCAGAAACAGTGGAGGAGAGCAGTTGGTGGGAATGAATGCTAAACCAACAACAACTGCAAAAATCAAACAAGAACCTTATATCCAGCAAAAACATCTTTCTAAAAGGAAAGGAAGGTTTCACAGATTAAGAAAAACTGAGAATGTAAAGTTCATTCAGGTAGAAACAAAGAGGCATTAGACTACAACTTAAGCCCTCATAAAAAGATAAAAAGTTTCAGTAAAGATAATTAGGTAGTTACATAAACCTGTAAAAATACACATTTATTCTTTTTTTTCTCTTAGCCATATTTGAAAGTATATGTATAAAACTACATGGAGGAGCCAGCATGGTGTCACAGCAGCACTGGTTCAAGTTCTGGCTGTTCCACTTCGCATCCAGCTCCTTTCTAATGCTTCTGGGAAAGCAGCGGGGAATGGCCCAAGTACCTGGGCCCCTGCACCACGTGGGAGACCTGGATGGAGTTCCAGGCTCCTGGCTTCATCCTGACCCAGCCTTGCTTGTTGCAGCTGTTTGCAGAGTGAACCAGAGAATGGAAGATCTCTGACTCTATCTCTCTTTCTCTCTGTCTGTAACTCTGTCTTACAAACAAACACACAAATCTTGAAGAAAAACACAAGTATATAATTGCATTTTGGAGCCTTCAAGATATAGAAACACATTTGACAATGACGGCATGAAGTGGGTAAGTGGGAGAAGAGGTGCAGAGGAACAAAGACGAACACTAGACCGTAACAGCATCCACAGGAACAAATGGAGAGAGTGAGAAAGGGCAGAATACAACCTTAACAAGAGCAAACTCTGGGGGCCAGCACTGTGGCACAGCGGGTTAAAGCCCTGGCCTGCTGGCATCCCATATGGGCGCCAGTTCTAGTCCCGGCTGTTCCTCTTCCAATCCAGCTCTCTGCTATGGCTTGGGAAAGCAGTAGAAGATGGCCCAAGTCCTTGGGCCCCTGCACCCATATGGGAGAACCAGAAGAAGCTCCTGGCTCCTGGCTCCTGGCTCCTGGCTCCGGATCGCTACAGTTCCGGCAGTCGCGGCCATCTGGGGAGTGAACCAGCAGATGGAAGACCTCTTTCTCTGTCTCTACTTCTCTCTGTAACTCTGTCTTTCAAATAGATAAAATAAATCTTTTAAAAAAAAGAGCAAACTCTGTACTGGTTCCCATTTATTTTATCAGCTTCTTTAAATATGGAAAAGTATACAGTAACAATTACAACGGAAGTTTCAGAATTTGTAAGAGGCAGTGCAATGGTATGTATAACCGTCGTGGAAGAAAAAGGAAATCCCCAGATATCTGAATCAAGAGGCCTTGCACTGCCTCTGCCACTGAGAAGAACTGGAACAAAGGACGGACCAGGTTTCCAGTTGACTGGCTGAGAGAACACTTTAGTAAGGAAGCGGTGAGATGCTGAAAGCCTGCAGAGAGAGAGAGAGAGACAGAGGAACAAAGCCCAGCCCAGGCCCCGCCCCAGCTCCCTGGTGCAGGGACTTCCATCATTCTAGGAAAAAGGAAGCAGAAAGTTTTGCAACTTCCAACCATCACTGCAGGCTGGCAGCCATGGATACAGGAGAATCCCACAGTCCTCGCTGAATTTAAATACAATCTAGAGAACCTACCAGGCTCTGAGTGATTGCTTTGTCCCCTCCCCTCCCCCCAAAAAAATGAGACTCCCAAGCCTCCTCCCCCTCTAGGCCCCAGACCTGAGCTACTGCAGTACGGCCACCCCGAGGCACCATTCTGTGTTAGAGCAGAGCAAGGCGCTGGAGCCAGGGCCTTCCATTGGCAGAGAGCAAGCCCCTCTGCATTCTGCAGCTGCGGGATTGCTGGGCACAAGCCCTGGAGCCACGCTGAGTCCCTCTGTGCAGCGTAGGGAAGCTCCACGCTGCTTCTTGGGGCTCAGCGCCAGCGGCAGCCAATACACAAGTCTAAGGAAGCCCCTTCTGCCTGTCCTAGCATGGGGTGTTGAGTGCTGCACAAGAGTCCCAGCACCGCCTTTGCATGCCCGGAGGGGAAGGTGATGGCTGAGGGGGTGCTCCCGTCTGTGTCCTATAGCTCTGAGACTGGCTGCTGGTGCTGCAATCCCTGGAGTCACTCACGTAGCCCTCTGAGTAGCACGGAGTTCAGCTGGGTGCAGGAGGGGGGGACCCCAACTCCATTCCACTGCTCCAGATGCACACCCTCCCGTGCACAACTCCAGCCTAAGGTGTGTGTGAAACATAAGACTTGGGTGATGTCTCTACTGCACCTTGAAGCTCTGAATTGTTGATTCTCTAAGATTCAGGAACAACTGTGCTCACCCAGTAGGACCTGGGGAAGACTATATCCAGCCACTGCTGCAGGCCCATGTATGCCAGTACACAGTGCACAGCACAACCTATGTTTTTCCTGTAGGACCAGGGCAGGGGACCCTTCCTGTCCTGCAGCTCTGGGACTATAACTCTTAGTACTCTATGATCCTAAGAGTCATCAGAATTACCCTGTGGGACATAGGGAAGACCCTACTTGCATTCCACTTCTCCAGGCCCACACCTGCCAGTGTACACTCCCCAGGGTAACTGGCATTAACCTGTTGGAACGGGACAAGGTCACCTTCACATCCTCCAGGGATGAGTCAGGCTTCTGATGCTATGAGCCCTGGTGTCATCCACACTCAACCAGCAGGATCACACAGTGTGAGGACCAGAGATATTGGTGCTACAAGCCCCAGCATCCTCAGGCTTGACTGACGGGACAAGGGGACAGAATAGTCTGTGTTCCACAGCACCAGGAATGTGGTCACTGCCATTACAAACCCAGTGTGACTGACATCCATCTCTCTGGAGCCAGAAGACACACAGTATTAGAAGTCCACTTCAAAGTTGTGTGACTATCTCCATGAACTACAGAAGACAAGATTGCTGTGGCTCTCATAGAAGCTACTGACAATGCTTAGGGCTGGAGAAACGACTCAGAGTTTCCACTTCTGGGCTCAGATAGAACCAAAGCCAAAGCAACCATACAACGAATACCAAGAATTCCACCTCGACAAAAAGCCTTTTTTTTTTTTTTTTGACAGGCAGAGTGGACAGTGAGAGAGAGAGACAGAGAAAAAGGTCTTCCTCTGCCATTGGTTCACCCTCCAATGGCCTCCGCATCACGCTGATCCGAAGCCAGGAGCCAGGTGCTTCTCCTGGTCTCCCATGCGGGTGCAGGGCCTGAGCACTTGGGCCATCCTCCACTGCACTCCCGGGCCATAGCAGAGGGCTGGCCTGGAAGAGGAGCAACCGGGACAGAATCCGGTGCCCCAACCGGGACTAGAACCTGGTGTGCCGGCGCCGCAGGCAGAGGATTAGCCTATTGAGCAGCGGTGCCGGCCGACAAAAAGCCTTTTACAATGAGAGCCACTCCATAAAGAATAAGGAACTGTTGTACCAGATGTGCAGACATCAACACGGAGACACAGGAAATGTGAAGAAGCAAGGAAGTATGGTACCTCCAAAAGGACAAAATAGTTCTCTAGAAAGAGATCCTGACTTGAAATAAATGCATGAAATTCCGGAACAAGGATCCAAATAATGATGCTAAGAAAACTCAAGAATTTTCAAGAGAACAGACAAGTTGTAAAAATGAGTAAAACAATACATGATATGAACAATAAATTCAACAAAGAAGTAGAAATCATAAAAGGAATCAATCCAAAATTTTATACCTGAAAACTAATCAGTGAAACAAAAAATATAATTGAGGGCTTCATAGCACAATAGACCAAATGGAAGAAAGAATTTCTGACAGTAAGAATAAGACTTTTGGCTAGCACTGTGGCTCACTTGGCTAATCTTCTGCCTGCGGCGCCGGCACCCTGGGTTCTAGTCCTTGTCAGGGCACCGGATTCTGTCCCGGTTGTTCCTCTTCCAGGCCAGCTCTCTGCTGTGGCCCGGGAAGGCAGTGGAGGATGGCCCAAGTCCTTGGGCCCTGCACCCACATGGGAGACCAGGAGAAAGCACCTGGCTCCTGGCTTTGGATCAGCATGGTGCACCGCTGTAGCAGCCATTTTGGGGGTGAACCAATGGAAAAGAAAGACTTTTCTCTATGTCTCTCTCTCTCTCACTGTCTAACTCTGCTTGTCCAAAAAAAAGAATAAGACTTTTGAAAATATCCAGTTAGATGAAAGTGAAAGAATTAATAAGAGTGAAGAAACCCTATGAAACATAAGGGATATCATTAAACAGACAGATATTCACATTATAGGGATACTTGATGGGAAATGTAGATAACCTGTTTAATGAAGTGACAGCTGAAAACTTTCCAGGTCTTGAAGGATGTTCATATCTTCCAGACTCAACCAAGAAAGAATCCCCCAAGACATAGTATAGTCAAATTTTCAAAAGTTAAGGAAAAAAAGAAGAGAATCCTAAAGATAGTGAGAGAAAAATGTCAAGTTATACATAAAGGAAAATCCAATAGACTCACAGCAGACTTCTCAATGGAAACCATACAGCCCAAATGAGAGCGGGATATGTTCAAGGTTTTGAAAAAGTAAAAATCTTCCAGTGAAAAATACTGCATCCAGCAAGGCTAGCTGTCAGAAATGAACAAGAAAGAAAGTGTTTCCCAGACAAACAAAACTGAGGATTCATGAGTCACCACCAGACCAGCCCTAAAGAAATTCTAAAGGGAACCCTACATTAGAAGTAAAAAATCACGACAACCACCAAGAAAATCTAAGGAAATGCAAAGTTCACTAACAGGGCAGATACACAAAAGAGAAAACAAAGACAATATAGACTTATAAGGATAGAAAACTACCAAAACACAAAGACAAATAATGAGATGCTGAAAGAAACAATCGGTAAGCTATTGACAAAATGACACAAGTTAGTTATTTTCAATCAATAGTGTCTTTGAATGTGAATAAGTTAAATTCCCCAGTCGAAAGATACAGGTTGACCAAATAGATACAAAACCAAGCAAACAAACAGAAAACCTGACCCAACTACATTCTGCCTAAAAGAAAGTTACACCACAGGTAACAATACACATAGACTAGAAGCGAAGGGTTGAAAAAAGAAACAGCGTGACAACAGGAACCAAACCCAAGCTGGAGTAACTATATTCAAACCAGATAAAATAAACTGTAGAGATAAATCAAAAACTAAAAAGAAACAAGGAAGGACAACATATATCATTAAGATCAACTTTGAAAGAAGTTATAACAATTATAAATATATTGTCATGCAATACAAGACCACCAAATACAGGAAGCAAATATTATTAGAACAAAGTGGAGAGATGGACTCCAATACAATATTACTGGAGGACTCCAACACTCCACTGTCAACAATGGACATATCATCCAAAGAGAAATTCAGCAAAGATACATGAGTGGAGACCCACCATAGACCAAAAGGACATAACAGACATTTAGAGGACATTTCATCCAATAACCACTCTTCCCATGAGTATTTAGGTGATTTTCTGGGATAGACCAATTATTAGGTCACAATATGGAGTACAGCTATGGAGTACAGCTTCAAAAAATCTGAATAACACTTTAAAACTCAAAATCCTACCATGTATCTTCTCAGACTACAAAGGAACAAAACTTGAAATCATCAAGAAGAAAAATAGGAAATTTACAAATACATGGACATTGAACAACATGTTCCTGAATGCCCAATGGATCACCAAAGAAATAAAAAAGAAATTTTAAAAAATTCTTGAATGAAATGGAAAACAGAACCTATCAAAAATCTGTGGGATCCAACAGAAGCAGTATTAAGAGGGAATTGCATAGCAATATGTGCATCCATTTAAAAGATAGAAATGGTATTGAATAGGACTCCCACTCACATGAACCCTATTAGTTATAAAAACACTGGCTTCACTTCCCGGGAAAAAGAATGTTCAATTTTACTACAGCCCGGTAGGAGGAAAGAGCAAGTTATGTTGAGGCCCAAATCAATCCCCCTACACAAGAGTGGTTTGGGAGCGTGTGGAGCTGGCATATTATGGTGGAACTGGGTGAACTATGACAGGGCATGATGGGTACAGAGGAAAGGAGTAGGGGAAGTGGTCAGTGTTTACAAACATGGTATGTTCAAAGATGGCTGCTGCAACGTCGTCAGAGGTGCCTCATTTACCATTTTCATGAGGTATACAGGACTGACTCTCCTGTCAATCTGAGATGATCATTGCAAGCTCCAGGTATAGAGCTGGTTGCAGCCAGTTCTATCAAGGACCCTGGGAATACAGTAAACAGATTTGTATTTTTTTTGGCAGAAGTAACCATTATGGGATTGCAAGTTGCTTTGCAAAAGATACGTGAAGAACTATTATAGGCTGTTAGAATGTTAGAAGCTTGCCATTAAGCAAGGAGAGAGAGATTCTTTGTCATTCATGGTTTCAGAGAGATTCCAAAAAAACACTAACGATGCCTCTCAAGCACTTAGAAAATGCAGTACAAACAAGACCCAAGTATAAGGAGGCAAGAAATAATCAGGATCACAATAAAAGTAAATGAAATTGAACCTGAAAAAATAAAAACACAAAGGACCACCAAATTAAAAAGCTGGTTTCTTGAAATCACATAGAGAAACCTTTGACTATACTAACAAAGAATAAAGAAAAGAAAAAAACTCAAATACATATAAAATTAGAGATAAAGACATCACAACTGATACCACAGAAATACAAAGGACCATAAAGTGCTACTAAGAACCACTACACACTAACAAATACGGAAACTCTGCAGAAATGGACAAATTCCTGAATACATATGACCTACCAAGATTGAAATAAGAACACATAGAAAATCCATAACCCATGACAAGTAAGGTGATTGAAGCAATAATTAAAAGTATTGCATCAAAGAACCTGACAGCTTTACAACTGAATCCCACAAAATGTTTGAAGAACTATATCCAACACTTCTCAGATTATTCCAAAATATTGAAAAGGATGGAACTCTGCCAAGCTCTTTCTATGAGAGTATAATTACTGATAATAAAAACAAAAAAAAAAGATGTACAATAAAGAAAGCTACAGACCAATATCCTTGATGAACATAGATGCAAAAATTATCAACAAAATATTAGCAAACTAAATCCAACACAACATCAAAAAGAATGTACATCACAATCAATTGATATTTATCCCAGGAATGCAAAGATGGTTCAGTGTTCACCAATCAATAAATATAATAAGTCACATCAATATAACAAAGAGCAGAAAACACATGATCAGCTCCACAGACACACAAAACAGCATTAGAAAAGATTGAACATCCTTATTAAAAACTCTGAAATTTTTATACACCAATAATGATCTTACTGAAAGGGAAATCAAGAAAGAAATCCTATTCACAACAGCTACAAAAAGAATTTAATGTTTAGGAATAACTTTTAAAATATGTACTTATTTATTTGAAAGGCAGGATGACAGAAACAGAAGGAAAGAGAATGACATCCAGAGAGAGAGAGAGTTAGTTTACATGTGCTAGTTCACCCCCCAAATGGCCACAACAGCCAGATCAGGCTGCACCTAGGACCCAGGAACTCCATCCTGGTCTCTGATGTGATGGCTTCATCAGCTGGCCCCAAGGAGTAAATTTAATCAAAGTGAAAGATTTCTACAATGAAAATTATAAAGACACTGATGAAAGGAAACATCAAGGACAAAAATATCAGAAAAATACTCCTTGTCCTTGGATTTGAAAAATTATCATTAAACTGTCCAGACCACCTAAAAATCTGCAAATTCAATGAAATTCCTGTGAAAATACCAGGATCAGAAAAACAATCCTAAAATTGATATGGGACCACAAAGTGCCCAGAATAGCCGAGGAAAACCTGAACATAAAGCAGAAAGCATGAGGCATCACAACTGCTGTTAAGGCAGATTACAAAGCTGTAATAATTAAAACAGCATGGCGCCGGCATAAAAACCAACAAACAGGTCAACGGAACCGAGCAGGAATCCAGAAATTAATCGTGCACGCACAATCTGAACACTGAGTGATGAATGCTAGAGGCTTTGGCATCTGGGGGTGCAGACAGAGTTTGGATAATGGGTATCAAGTCAGAGTCACAAAAGAAATAAGCTGCATAGCGAGTACACTGCTGTTGATGACAGCCTGTGCGTATCACCTGAAGAAAGAAACTCCAATCGTCGAATATGTCAAGGAGGAGGAAATGTTGATTGGTACATGTGCTATACAGGTATTGAAATGCCACACAGTAGTAGCCCATGAATCTGGCAATTATTGCTAATGGAAATTTAAAATAAATAAACAAGAAGATAGCATTTTAAAAACAATATAGGATTAACATTTCTAGGCCCAAGTAAAATTAGGTTGGTATCCATCTGAGTCTGATAAATTGAGATGTGTATGCTAAACCCTAGAACAATCAGTAAAGAAATAATTCAAAATTATACAAGAAAAACAACACTAAAGGAATTAAAATATTGTAGTCCATAACACTCACTTAATGCAAAATGATAGAAAACGAGAAATAATGGTGCAAAAAAAGATATGACAAATATAGAAAAACAAAAGTAGAATAGTATACATAAATCCAGTAAAAGCAGTACCACAAAATGTGACAGAATTACACCATCTAATAAAAATGCACAAATGGTTAGACTAGCTAAAAAACAAACACGACCAGTCCACAGGCTGTGTGAAGGAGACACACTTCGATTTAAAACACAAATAGGCAAAAGTAGAATGGTGGGAAGAAATATCAAGCTGACGGTATGCATAAAAATGCCACAGTGGTTCAACTAGTATCAGGTAAAACAAAAATTAAGACAAAAGTACTACTGGTGTAAAAGATAGAGATTTTGTAATAAATGAAGTGCCAAGCCATCAAGAAGATAAAGTAATTACATACTGATATGCACATAATTAGAGTCTCAAAATAATGAAGCAAACCTGATAATTCTATACATGTCAGTTAGGTCTTAATTGATTTAAGTTTTCTTTTTTCCTTCTATTCCCTCATTAATTTTTTTTAAACATTTATTTATTTTACATGAAAGTCAGAGTTACACAGAGAAGGGGAGGCAGAAAGAGAGAGAGAGGGAGAGCGAGGTCTTCCATCCGCTGGTTCACTCCCCAGTTGGCTGCAACAGCCAGAGCTGCGCCAATCCAAAGTCAGGAGACAGGAACTTCTTCTGGGTCTCCCAGGCGGGTTCAAGAGCCCAAGGTCTTGGGCCTTCTTCTACTGCTTTCCCAGAGCATAGCAGAGAGCTGGATTGGAAGTGGAGCAGCTGGGACTCAAACCGGGGCCCATATGGGATGCCAGCACTGCAGGTGGTGGCTTTACCCACTGTGCCACAGTGCCGCCCCTCCCCCCATTAATTTTCTTCCCGATTACTCTGTTACTGGATATGTGGTATAGAAATCTTCAACTACTGAGAATTATCTAAATTTTTCAAAAGGGCAAAAGATTGGAAGAGACTCTTTTACAAAGAAAATACACAAATGGCCAACAAGCACACTAAAAGATGTTTCATATAATGAATTATCAGCAAAATGCAAATCAAGCCACAAGGAGATCACTTCACAGCCTCTAGGATGTCTGGAAGCAAAAAGACGGATAACAAGAGGTGCTGGTGAGAATGTGGGAAACGGGAACCCTCACCCACTGCTGGCAGGAATATAAAATGTAAAAAGGTATAGCCACTTTGGAAAATGAATGACCTGCCAGTTCCTCCAAATTATATACACAGAGTCCCAGCATCTTGGTGCAGCAGCTTAAGCTGCCACGTGCAATGCAGGCATCCCATATGGGTGCCTGTGGTAGAATGAGAAGGCTGTGCCAAGATTGCGCTGGCGAGCGGCAGTCAGGAAATGGCTTCAGAAACCACCTAGCAATGGGGCCTGCCTGGCAACAGGCTGTGATTGGTTAGGGCACAGACCACCCCTTGACCGGATTGGCTGTCTTGGCTATATAAACTGCTGTACCAACTGAAATAAATGAGTCTGCAGGCTGCTTGCCTCAGGCCTGCTTTCACCTGACTCCCGGGGTCTATGTGGTGACTCCGCACCTCTTGCCCCCACCACGCTGCTCCTCCCAGAAACGAATCCACAACAACAGGTGCCAGTTAGAATCCTGGATGCTCTGATTCTGATCCAGTTCCTCAACAATGCACCCGGGAAAGCTGTGGAAGATGACCCAAGTGCTTGGGCTCCTGCCACACATGTGGGAGACCCAGATAGAGTTCCTGGGTTCAGTCTTGTCCAGAACTGGCTTTTGAGGCCATTTAAAAAGTGAACCAAAGGACAGAAGACTTTCTCTCTCTCTCTCTCTCTTTCTCTCTCTCTCTTTCAAATTAATAAAAGAAAGTTTAAAAATGTTTTATACACAGTCACCGTATGACCTATCAATTTCACTTCAAGGTACAATCCTCATTATGTGAAGGTATGTATTTGTGAATAATTCTATTGCAAAAGTTACTCATGGTCCTAAAATCAATACTTGTGGTATTTATATATTCGTGGACATAGACAAAGAAAGAAAAGCACAACAGTAACCAGAAATGCACATTTCCAGCCGAAGCTGAACAAGGCAACACTTCACCTCTTGTTTCAGCTCTCACGTTGTGAAAAAGGGTCCTTTCCATGGTCTGTTTAGTACCAAAGGATTTTTTAAGGATTTATTTATTTATTTGAAAGGCAGTTACAGAGAGGCAGAGGCAGAGAGAGAGAGAGAGAGAGAGAGCAAGCTTCCATTTACTAACTGGTTCACTAAATGGCTGTAATTGCTGGAGCTGGGCCAATCTGAAGCCAGGAGCCAGGGGCTACTTTCCAGGTCTCCCATGTGGGTGCAGGGGCCCAAGGACTTGGGCCATCTTCTATTGCTCTCCCAGGCCATAGCAGAGAGCTGGATCGGATATGGAGCAGCTGGGACTCGACCTGGCGCCCATATGGGATGCCAACACTGCAGGCGGCAGCTTTACCTGCTATGCCACAGCATCAAAAGTATCAAAGTGATTACATTCTTGTGCTTCCTGTGGGTGAGTTCATTGCTGAAAATGGCCCTCAAGGTTAATGGTGAAGTGCTAAGCCGTGATCCCACACACAAGAAGGGCCGAATACTCCCCAGGAAGAAAATGCAAGCCTTGGCATAGCTACATTCAGTCATGAGCAATAGTGTTGCTGGCCATGAGTTCAATGCTAATCAATCAGCAGTACTGTACATACAGAACTCTCCTTGGTGACAGCACTTATTATAAAGAAATACTACATCCAATCACATATTTCTAAGAAACAGAAATAAATCTTTAAGCCAAAACACACATAAAGCAAGGTCACGCGTTGACTGGCTGATGACAGTGTGGTAAGCACAGGCGCACACCTAACCTCTCTGCTCTAGGTAGTAGCAGTGGCTCAGAATTTGCTAATTCTGAGTTGGTGGCAACTTTACAGCATCTACCTATAATGAGAAGTGAAAAGAGGATGTATATCCTATTCAAGAGAAATAAAAACCATGCATCCACAAACAAAAATCTGTGCATGAGTCCTCACAGCAAATGTAACCGATGGCAACCCGAAAGTTAACCCAATCCCAACGTCCATCAGTTGGGGAACGAGTAAGCACATGTGAAACATTCATACAATGTCAATGTCACATTCGCAAGCAGAAAGAATGAAGAGTTGCACACGGTTCTGAAACTGCACTTAACACTTTCTATAAATAGGTGAATTACACGATGATTGAATGACATCTCAATAAACCTGTTCTAAACAAACACGAGATTCATCTACAGGATTTCAAAAGCTCAGGAAATGCTGGAATGTGAAGCCCACGTTTTCTTTTGTTTTCAAGATTCCATCTGTGTGGGATGGCCAAATCCATCCCACAAGCAAAGAACAGGGAGCATTACAATGCCCATTTGACCTCTCTGGTAGTAAATGGCATTTTTAAAATTTATTTGTTTATTTGAAAGTCAGAGTTACACAGAGAAGGAGAGGCAGAGAGAGAGAGAGAGAGGGAAAGAGAGAGAGGTCTTCCATCGACTGGTTCACTCCCCAACTGGCAGCAACAGCCGGAGCTGCGCCAATCTGGAGCCAGGAGCTTCCTCTGGGTCTTCCCACGCGGGTCAGGGGCCCAAGGACTTGGGCCATCTTCTACTGCTTTCTCAGAGAGCTGCATCAGAAGAGGAGCAGCCAGGACTCGAACCGGCATCCACATGGGATGCTGGTACTGCAGGTGGCGGCTTTATCTGCTATGCCACAGCACCAGCTCCCATTTCTGCTGTTAACCATCAGTCCTCCTCCATTAGGACATGAACAAGATTAATTTATTTTCCTTGAAAATCGATGATCTGCCACCAAGGGCTTCACCTCCAACATGCCTAACCCCTTATTAACACGAGTTACCCATCCGTAAACTGCTGATTTCTTTGGGACATTGTCTTCATGAATTTTTCACAAAGCATCAATGAATGATGTCACTTGCTTTCACCCGAACTGCGGCATCACTTGGATATTTGTTCCTGTGTCCATACCGGCAGAATTCGTGTGATAGGGGCTCGTTGCAAATGGGTAGCTTAGTGCCTCAAAGTAGAACCTGTGCAGACTTGTTATTGCGAGGTAATACAAGCTTAGGTCAATGCAATGACCTAAGGTTTTTCTTTCATACTATGCATTTTCCATGAAATTCCTGAAGACTTGATGTGTAAGAAGAATGTGTCCTAGTAGCTAGGAAGGTAGATACAGATGGCTGATGGAGAAGCTGAAGACTCTATGCGAAAGCTGGCAGGACACTCTGCTCCTCTGGCAGCTGGAGAGATACAGATCCTGACCACTTGGAGAGTGGAGTGATACCATCCGTCCAGCAGCTGAAACGCTCGATTTCCATCATATTGGAGGAGAATGGTTGTTTTAACAATAGGGAAAGGAGACATTATCATTGTCTCATGTTTCATCACACTCGGTTCCATTAATGACCCCCAGGATTGACGCCTCCTCCCTTTCTGCCATCCCCTACGTCAAATGATCCCCCACAACCCTCTCTGATTCACTTCTCCCTTCCTTTCCCATTGCTGCTGCAAGCCTGCATGCCTGTCTATCAAAAGCCTCTCTTTTTACTGTCCTCATCGCACTTATTTTCCACTGTAAAATTATATGGTTTCGATATTTGAATTTACTTTTTATTATCTGTCTCCTACCACTAAAATATTCCGTGTTCTATGCCAGGGATCCCGAACAGCATTGCCTCATAGAAAAATAGTGCAAGCCAGAGACGAGGTCACCTTTAAATTTTCCAACAGCCATATTTTTAGAAAAGAGAGAAACTGTGAAATTAATTTTATAACGCATGTTTTATTTAACCCACTATATCCAAACTATTTTCCTTTCACCATGTATCAAACATAAAAATTATTAACGAGGCATTTTACACTCTTTTCCCCATTCGAAGACTTCCCAATGGGGTGCATATTTCACACTTTCAGGCCATCTGCATTTCAAACATTCAATGATTGTATGTGGTTAGTGGCTACTGCATCGGATGATATGACTATCTCTGAACACGGGAATAATTGCTCCCTATCAGTCGCATTTAAAAATGAGTGGATCAATTAATGAAGGAGCCAGTGGCTAAGTACATGAAACCTCCACTTTTCGGAATCAGAGAAGCACAGCTCAGGAGGTTTAAATAAATTTTCCAACGTGTCAGACTTCTCGAAAGTGGTGGAATTGATTTTCGAATCCTTGTCTGGCCGAATTCAAGGTAATGCTATTTCCATTTTATGTGCTGGCTTCTTGGGTCAGTCTTCTCGTCAACCATTCTCAATGGTTCTTTACCACCTAAAAATAAATTCTCTTTTTACGACATTTGAAGTCTGCTAGAACCTAGCTCCCAACATACTTTTTCTAGCCATTTCCCCTCCACTGCTTCTCATACATAATATGCTCCACCCAAGCAGATTTTTTTCAAGGTTGAAACATCAAGGAGCCTGCCACAAAGTGGCTGGAATCGCACCTCTAGTTTCTCTGCCACTCACCTCCCAGTCGTCAGCACTGTTGCACACTGAGGTGAGTGCAGAGTCAGTCCCAGTGGAGAGAGAGCAGAAGTCTCCCCCTTAGACTCAGCTCCTGCCTTGCCTACCTTTATCCCTCTGCCCAGGGCACCGCGTCTGGCACAGAGCAGCATCAATGTCTCCTGGATGATGGTAACAGAGGAAAACCTGAGCAGCCAACAGCGCCCCCTGTCTTCCTAACCCAGCCCTCCAGGCCTTTGTCCACAAGGCTCATTCCAACCAGAAAGTGGGTGCAAGAGCGCCATCTGAGCATCCCCAAGGGCATGCTGATTCTTCGGGCTGCAAATGTGTCACCCCCGGGCCCCAGCACAGTGTTGTGTCACATGGTATGAAAAACAGAGAACATTCGGTCCAAAAAGAGTAGATCTGGATTCAATAGACTTACAGCCAAACTGAGTTTGAGCTTTGGATTCAAATATATCGGATGGCATCTACAGTGATTGGACCCGAAATTTCTCTTCTGTTTTATGGGGACTAAAATATTCTCTGTCTACCTATTCGTGACATAAAGGTTGGGATAAAAAAGTGCAAGGTATAAAAATATGCTTCGTCTGTTGAAATCTTTACTTAGTATAGAGTTGGTTTTCTGTATATAAAGTCAATTAAAAACGAACCTTAATGAAGAATGCGATGGGAGATGAAGTAGGAGGTAGGATGGGAGTGGGGGTGGGAGGGTGGGAATGGGGGGAAGAACCACTATATTCCTAAAAGCTGTACATATGAAATTTGTATTCATTAAATAAAAACCTCCTAAAAACAAAAAATATATGCTTTGCAACCAGGAAAGTACTATTCAAGCAAAAGTGTGTGCATGTGTGTATATAGAATATTTGATTACACAAATTTGTATGTTTGTATACATATGTACATATGTAAGTATTCACATGGTCTAAACTATCGATCTACATCCAAAATCAAATGGCTCACAGAATATCAATATAATAAAATGGATACATACTAGCTTCTTCCATTTTCTTCATGAAATCTATTTACACATGATGCTTTCTCACTACTCACTGGGATATATGATCAGCACTGGTGTCCTGTTGTCAAGTGTGTTCCATGAGTGTAGACATTGTTGTTTCCATAGGGTCCATAACGGGACCTGCTGTGGGTCACTCAGTGACTATTTATTGGTTGATGAAAGCTGCACACATACAAAATAAAAAATGAGGATTCTGAAATGTTGGCAGAAGTCTTATCTCTGTAAATCCCCAAATACGAGTAGAACTCTATTGTCAGACAGAAAGAAGCAACACACACAGGACAACAAATGACAAGGCACTCATAAGAACCTCAAAATATAAGTGAGTGAAAATAAACCAGTGACAGCCACCAACCCGTGCGGCACCAGCATCTGAGCAGGGGAGCTGCGTGAAGCAAACAGGCACCTGTCAGATGTCAGGGCAGAGCAGACCTCGGCCAGGAAGGGTCACCAAGGAAGCTAGGTGGGCCTGGGGGGACAGCAGGTGAAGCTCGCGGGCTTGTCCCACTCCAGCAGCCAACTGGCAGACAAGGTCAAGACGAGGCATGAAGGGGCAGGTGTAGTCCAGCCCCTGAGGGCTTCTAATACAGTCCCCTTGAACTCCCTTCCAGAACACGGCTTCACTCTGGGGAGAGACCACTTCAACGAGAACTGATACTGGTCAGGACAAGGACAATGGAGAAAAACCAAAGAGAAGGTTCACACAAATGTAGGGGAGGGAGACAGGATCTGACAACTCCAGCAAACAAACCCTTCAATGTAAAAATACTCTGCACACACACACCCAAAGTTAGAAAGGAGCTCTAGGTTAGAAAAGCAACCTTGAACTACACTCATGACTCCTTCCAAAAATTCAAGAAATAACACATGATAAGCAAGAGAAAAGGGCCAGCACTGTGGCTTAGCAGGTTAAGCTGCGGCCTGCAATGCCAGCATCCCATGTGGGTGCCGGTTAGAGTCCAAGATGCTCCACTTGATTTAGATCCTCGCTAATACACCTGGGAAAGCAGCAGAAGATAGCTCAAGTCCTTGGGTCCCTGCACACCCATGGAAGACCTGGAAGAAGCTCCTGGCTCCTGACTTCGGATCTGCTCAGCTCCAGCTATTGCGGCCACTTGCAGAGTGAACCAGCGGACGGCAGATCTAGCTCTCTGACTCTGCCTTTTCCTCTGTGTAACTCCGCCTTTCAAATAAGTAAATGAATCTTTAAAAAACTAAGCAAGATGGGGCTGGTGCTGTGGTGTAGTGGGTAAAACTGCTGCCTGCAGTGCCAGCATCCCAAATGTGTGCCAGTTTGAGTCCTGGCTGCTCCTCTTCCAATCCAGCTCTCTGCTATGGCCTAGGAGAAGCAGCAGAAGATGGCTCAAGTCCTTGGGCCCCTGCACCCACGTGGAAGACCTGGAAGAAGCTCCTGGCTCCTGGCCTTGGATTGACGCAGCTCCAGCCATTGCAGCCAACTGGGGAGTGAACCAGTGGATGGAAGACCTCTCTCTCTCTCTCTGCCTCTCCTTCTCTCTCTGTGTAACTCTGACTTTCAAATAAATAAATAAATCTTTTTTAAAAGCCTATATACTATGCTTACCCTTTTCTAAACTGAACATCTTGGTTTGCACAGACACAGGAATGAGAATCTCATGTTCCGACAGACAGAGCAGGGACAGATCATGAAATACAAGATTCCCTATCGTTCTGAGCCCTGTACACTGCAATATCAGTTTTGCTGGGTATGAAACAGTGATCACATACTTCTTTTTTTTTTTCATGACTAACCATGAATTGGAAGTATCAGTCTGAACTCGTGGGATATCTTATGAGAATACATATTATTAGTCCTAGCCACTGAAGAGGCCTGAAACCATCCCTGGCAACGTTGCAGTCTTTTGAGGGAAAAGCAGAAGGTCTAACTCCAGGACGTGTACAGGATCAACCTCTACTGACAGAAAACAGGAAATTAACAATGTCCAACACCATCCTGATAGAGTAACTCCAGGGCAAACCGGAAGAGGATCCCATGGACGAAAATAAGACCATGTGATGTTCAAAAAAACAATAATTGCAATGGATCAAAATTTACCAAATAAGCTTCAATCTGTAAATTCAGAAAAATCTTTTCTAAAAATATATTTAGTCACCTCTACAGAACAAATAATGAGCCAATCCCTTAATTGGAAAAATCAATAAATAAGAGGAAAGAATGGAGCAATTTTTTCCCTAAAGGATCTGTAGCACAGACTACCAAAGGGAAAAATAAACGAGGACCACTTCTTGTACTAAAGTTATTCCAATTAATCAATGGAAGAGAAATTCTAGAATAAAAGAGCTTTTTCCATCTCAGTAAAGTAATGGATCCAGGCATTGCAGAAAAGAGAGGCAATCGGAGAGGACAGGGCTCGGGATGAAAGAACTCAGCACCATTTACAGTCTTGCCAAACACAATGACTCCAGATCCCGTCAAGTCTCCAGGCCCACCTGCCAATCTGCAGGGAATAGAAAGAACAGAGGAAAGTGGTGATGGGCTGACAAGCGCATCATCAGCAAAGAGCTCAGCATCACATCCACGCAGAAGTCTCCAGGGAGGGGGAGCGGGAGGGGCAGGAAAGGGCAGTGTGGATAGATGTAAAAAGTACATCAAGCTTTCAAACCTGGGAAAGGCTAGCCCGCGAAAGCGAGAGGGGCACACCCATGATAAAATGACCCAGAATCCAGAGAAGACGTTTCTAGAAAAGACAGGCTTGTAGTTACTTTTGGTAGAATGAAGAAGGATCAAAATTGGAACGAGGGGCCGGCGCTGTGGCGTAGTGGGTAAAGCCGCTGCCTGCAGTGCTGGCGTCCCTTGTGGGCACCGGTTCTAGTCCTAGCTGCTCCACTTCTGATTCAGCTCTCTGCTGTGGCCTGGGAGAGCATGGCCCAAGTGCTTGGGCCCCTGCACCTGCGTGGGAGACCCAGAAGAAGCTTCTGGCTCCTGGCTTCAGATCAACACAGTTCCAGCCAAGCTATGAGAGTGAACCAGCAGATAAAAGATTCTCTCTCTCTCTCTCTCTCTCTGCCTCTCCTTCTCTCTATGTGTAACTCTGCCTTGCAAATAAACAAATAAGCCTTAAAAAAAAGATGGGGATGAAGCAGATGGAGGGGCTCCTGTGATAACTGGCAGAGAAATGGGCAGGAAAGTTGTAACTTCAAAAATGTCATGGAAGACGGGGGTACAAGACACATTTATTGCGGCGAGGGAATTTTTGCGACTCTCATTGTTTGGTATGCATGCATGCACGTAGGTATTTCTCTCCCTGGGCAGTGGCTGCAGGAGAAAGGTGTTCACCTTATAGCTCAAGTGATACATCTGGTTTTGAAATTTGTACACCAATGTTTCATTTTCTCAAAAAAAATATTTTTAAGAAAAAAATGAATTCCAGTTTAAAATGCACCTGGCTAACAGCCCTACGTGTCCCCCCTAAATATTACCCTAAAATATTAATGAGGACAGAAAAAGATGAAATGCTCACTAAAAATTAATTTGAAAGGCCACCCGATGCCAGAATTTAAAGTAAATCTCTACCTGCTCTAAGGCATGGGGAGTTGCACTGAGATAAGCCGTGGCACTAGAATAATAATAAGATCTCCAGCAAAGGACAGCAGCGACCAGTAATGACTTTCTATGTAGAAAGTGCTCAGAATCATGCCTGACCTGTTGTGAAAATTACATTTAAGAATAATGCTATTGCTTTTATGATAAACCTACCCAGGGCTGTGACTCATAAAAAGTAGGACCCTTGAAGTCAAAGTAAGATACTGCGTTATATCCACCTGTCGTTCCACCAGATCCCTCCCAACGAAGAACTGACCATCCTCAACCTTACACCTTCCTGACCGACAAAACGCGTAGTCCTGCTCACTAACCAGGTAGGGAAAGCAGCAGGTACATCGCAGGCAGGTGCAAGCAGCTTCCCTCTGCACCGGCAGCAAAGGCGGGCTGCCGGGGTAGGGACAGGGAATGTTCTGGTGGCTCAGTAGTCTGGGAAGTACAGTCTTCCTGCAAGAAAATATCTCCCAGTATTAGGGGGTGGAGCAGCAAGAGTGGGGAGATTCCACCAGAGGAACAAACCTTAACCAGGTGAAGAAGTTCCAGAAATGGGACTCGGCTAGGACTCAGTACACATCCAGTCACCCCTAGTCATGGCTGTGAGAAGACGCTTAGGGAGTCAGCCAACTGAACATCAAGAGGAGTAATTTCTTCTCCAACGAATTTATAAATTCTGTGCAAGTTAATCATCAGCGCTTGGGAGAAAAGGATTTTGAATTTTGTATTCAAGAAAAAAAATCTGATACTAAGTAGCTGTGATGATTTTGAAAATTAAAAACAAGAAGCAGTTGTAGTTTCAAATATGAAAAAAATGGATTATAAAACTCTAGTCACTCTTAGAGTGGGCTGAAAAGCACAGGTTAATAAAGAGATAAGGGAGGAGACGACCAGGGAACACAATTGAATTAGGAGGTGATCAGGGGAATGTGAAGTCACTGAGGAAACTGCAGAATGCAAAAATGGAATTGGGGGGCTGGTGCTGTGGCGTAGCAGGTAACACCCCAGCCCACAGCACCGGCATCCCATATGGGCACTGGTTCTAGTCCCGGCTGCTCCACTTCCAATCCAGCTCTCTGCTACAGCCTGGGAAAGCAGGAGAAGATGGCCCAAGTCCTTGGGCCCCTGCACCCACGTGGGAGACCAGGGAGAAGCACCTGGCTCCTGGCTTCGGATAGGCTCAGCTGTGCCCACTGCAGCCAACTGGGGAGTGAACCAGCGGATGGAAGACCTCTCTCTCTCTCTCTCTCTCTCTGTATAACACTGACTTTCAAATAAATAAATAAATCTTTTTTAAAAAAAGATATTAGCCCTTGTGCTTCAGCTTCCACTGCTGCTTATGACTATGCAAGGAGTGGGGGTGGGGGCGGGCAGTGGGGGGGGGTAGAAATAAGTGTTTGAGATCTAAGGAAAAGTTATAACATGAATGGAGGGTTTTAAGGGGGAAAACAGTAAAATCTCAAGTAAATTCACTCTACACATTCAGAAAAGACAGTTTAGGTTCTAAAAATGTACCCAGACCTATGGCATCTATGTCACCTGAGACCTTGGGGGTCCAAGTACCAGGGTCCCATGCCAGACATGCTGGGGGTGGCACCAAACCCCAGGGAATTCTGCACGTGCTAAACAATGCCACCCACAGGCCAGTGTTGCAGCAGAGCCAGGAAAGCAACCACCTGCAATGCCAGCTTCCCATATGGGCGCCGGTTCTAGTCCCGGCTGCTCCACTTCTGATCCAGCTCCCTGCTGATGTGCCTGGGAAAGCAGCGGAAGATGGCTTAAGTCCTTGGCCCCCTTCTACCCAAGTAGGAGACCCGGAAGTAGCTCCTGGCTCCGGCCTGTCCCTCCCCTGGCCATTGTGGCCATCTGGGGAGTGAATCAGTGCATGGAAGATATTCTCTCTCTCATTCTCTCTCTCTCTCTCTCTCTCTCTCTCTCTCTCTATATATATATATATATATATATATATATATATATCCCTCCCTCCTTCTCTATCTGTATCTATAGCTCTATTGCTATCTCTTGGTAACTGTACCTCTCAAATAAATAAATTAATCTTAAAAAATAAAACAATGCCACCCATGATCAAGCACAGTTGTCTGCTTGGACACTTTCTCCCCGCCACTGAAAGCAACCTTTGTTTGATCAGGGAATCTTCTATGAAGGGCTCCAGGAGCGGAGTGTCCCCAGGGCAGTAGCCCGCTGTGGGACCATTTACCTGGCCAGCCGGCTGCCAACGCAAGCTGCAGTTCTGTTGTGAACAAGCTCCCCAGGGCAGACTGTGGAGCCCACGGGCGGCTCTTCTTTCTCCTCTCGTTCTCTCAACGGCTAGCATTCCTATCAATGTGAAATTGTTGCTCCTGTGAATTAATCTCTCTGGATTAAAAAATATTGTCCTATAAAAATTATTTTAACAAGGAGAAGAGCTGAGGCACATGGTAACCTTTCGAGAATCCTGCAATTGTTACACCTTGGACACTTGGTAATATCACCTCTTCCCAGTAGGATGGAGCCATCCTTTCGCTAGTATACCCTGCACGCACACACACACACACACAGCCCCTTACATCTTAATCTATGGAAAGTGTTCTGAGATTCTCATTTCTGGTCTCTGACAAAAAAACTGTACCAAGAGGTGATTCTGTGCCAGTTCCACTAAGAAACACCTGCCATCACCAAATACGCAAATTCAAGCACTCAGCAAGTATGCGTATTCCCCAGGAAAAGCCTGCATTGTGAACACTCCAGTGAGTATATTGAGGTGGACCTACTCTATCAGCAGAAAACTACTGTCACCCTGGATGATGTCCTACTGACCCATTTTCCTGAAGACAACACCGAGCGTGTTTGTATGAGGCTACTAGAAGTAAACACAGGAGAAACACTTCAAGACACCATTGTAAGCAGTGATTTTTCTTTTTCTTTTTTGGATAAGACCCCAAAGCACTGCTAACAAAAGCCAACTGAGACAAATGAGATTGTATCAAACTAAGTAGCTTCTGCACAGCAAAGGAAACAACCATCAAAGATTTCTGTCACACAAAGAGTGTGACATCTGTAACTCTGACTTTCACATAAATAAATAGATCCCTTTAAAAAGTATCAAATGCTGGTGAGGACGTGAGGAAACGGGGACGTTTGCACAGTGCAGGTGAGAACATCAATCAGCATGACCACTGTGGAGCACCGTATGGAAGCTCCTTTAAGAACCTGCAAGTGCGGCATAGCAGGTGGGGCTGCCTCCTGCAGCGGTAGCATCCTAGACGGGCGTCAGTTCAAATCCCTGCTGCTGCACTTCCGATCCAGCTCTCTGTTAAGGTCTGGGAAAGCAGTGGAAGACAGCCCAAGTCCTTGGGCCCCTGCACCCGCATAGGAGACCCAGAAGAAGCTCCTGGCTCCTGCTTCAGGTTGACGCAGCTCCGGCCGTTGCAGCCAACTGGGGAGTGAACCAGCACACAGAAGACCTCTCTCTCTCTCTCTCTCTCTCTCTCTCTCTCTGCCTCTCCTTCTCTCTCTCTGTAACTCTGACTTTCAAATAAATTTTAAAAAATCTTAAAAAAAAAGGAATCCTGGTAAGGGAGGAGAGGTGGGGGTGCTGATTGCCAGCCTTGGTCAGTTTACACTCCGTGTACACGCTGACATATTGCAGTGTAGCCCCATGGTCGTCTGTGCAAGTAATACAAGGCATCCAGAAACATTTAAAAATAAAACAAAGATCCAAAGAAGGTATTCCAACCTGTGCTGGAGGAAACGCTAACAATGATCTTGAAATATCTGGCGTGACAAATGGTTCGGGACACCACAATTATTCAATTTTTCTAAACATGTAGTTTTCTCAAAGGCAATGGTAGGAAGAAGACTGGGGCAAAAGTGGGGAAAAATACAGATGACTTCTCGGCTACGACGCTCTCGAGGACCACAGGAGAGCAGTTACCTGGTCACCCGGCCTCCCACCCTCTCGCCACTCACTCGTGTCTTCTAACAGTGAGAGCAGGAAAGAGACAGAGGAAGGCAAATAGAAACCTTTACCAAACTGAAGTTTCTAAACAGCCGGTCCACACCATCATTAGATTTGCTCTGCATCTAAGTTTTCTGGAGACACGAGAAAATAGTTTCCAGGGTCGACGCAATCCTCTCTCACACTCTCGCGCATTCAGCTTCCTCTAAATCTCTGACATACGGTGCGCTTCTTAGGGTCCAGCTGTGGGAAAGACCTGGAACCCCTGAAAACAAGTCTGATCCTTGCCGACAATTCAGAGTACCAAACGCTCCGATGAGAAACAGGATCAGGCCATGCAGACACCTGTGGGCTCCCCTTCAATGCATGAAAGCACAGTGATTTCTTCACCAGCCCCCTTTTCAATGAATCAGTTTGTCATGAGAATTGTGAAGACTGGTGAGAACACCATGGAAGAAGACAGCCAACAGCGGTACAGACAGCAGGCTACACGGGGAAGACACAGACCCCCCACGCCCCTCGGCAGCCTTGTCCTTGTCCATGGTCAATTCCATCTGGATGACGTACTCGGGGATCATTGTGAGTGGGTCCTTCACAGGAGGGCCAGGCAACCATCCACGCAACCCTCCACTTCCCAGGAGCCTGCGTCTCCGCCATGGATTTGCCTCTCCCTACTTCCAAAGCACTTACCAACTCCCTGGGCACAGAAATGCCTTTGTCTCAGAAATGTGTTTGGAAGCAGCAGCCTGTGTGAATGACTGAGTGAAGCACAGAAGAGCAACCCCGTGCAGGTGGCCCTGTCGCTCATCTTAACCGGCACAGTCACTGAGTGTGAGTCGCGCCACTCAGGGTGTCTGTCTCCGATGTCTCCTAACGAAACCCACGTTTCATTATCTAGAAAGCTTCACGCAGGCTTTGGGAACGTGAGTGTGAGTCTGAGGTCAGAAGGACTGCTGCTACCCACCCTTCCTGCTGTAACTGTCCACTCGGGTCACAGGACAAGGCGGACAGAGAGTGTGACGTCAGCCGCCAGCCGGGTCCTGGGCCAGATAGGATTTCAGACTCAACGGGGTCCCTGTCTCCCGAGAGCCGGGTCGTCAGGTGGTCGGAAAGACAGATCTGGAAGCAGAGCCACAGATGTCCTGACAAAGGTATTTTTAAGCCTTAAGGTGACACAGAGGGTGGCGGTTCTTGCACCAGCAAAGCTTTGCCTAATAGCCGAGTCGTGTGGCTGCATTTTAGAGCCATTCGTTAGAAGCATCTCAGTGGGAAGGGATTTGGATTTAGAACCAGTAAAGTACAAAATCAGATCACAAATATCCTAAAGCCATTCCCCCCACCCCTCTCTTTGTTATACTGGCAATGTTTTTTTTTTTTTTTTTTTGTACACTCTGCATTTCTTTTTAAAGAGCTCCAAATGTGCGCTTAATTAAATTGCCATCAAATATGATAAATTCACATTCAGATTGCTCTCAAAAATTTAATAATCATCCCCTTGTTTTTGTTCCTGAGATGCACAAAAATAAAATTATGTGATGAAAGCCCAGGGGACAAAGCCAGACTGGCAACAGCAAAGTCAACCCTCCCTGACCAAGAACAGCAAGGGGAAGACCAAAGGGAAGTGCAGCTGGCTGATGAGACATCAGGGGCTAATGTGACTCCACCTGCAGAAGACGGACCAGAGGCGGACCTGGGTGACAGGTGTTTATGGACATCTCTACCTGTGAGCGCCCCCAACATGCTCACGGACACATGCGCAAGTTAGCCTAAGAATGGCCCAAGCAAAGGTTCTCAAAGTGTCTCAGGTCCCCACCAGCTCCAACTGGGGAAATGCCATTTCTTCCCCACCTAACTGCCCCTGAAATTGCACTGGCACTCAGGGGCAAGATAGAGGCATCTAAATCTACTCTTAATACTATATTAGAGGGGCTGGTGCTGTGGCATAGCAGGTAAAGCCACCGCCTGCAGGGCCGGCATCCCATATGGACACCAGTTTGAGTCCCAGCTACTCCACTTCTGATCCAGCTCTCTGCTATAGCCTGGGAAAGCAGTAGAAGATGGCCCAAGTCCTTGGGCCCCTGCACCCGCGTGGGAGACCTGGAAGAAGCTCCTGGTTCCTGGCTTCGGATCACTGTAGCTCTGTCCTTTGCAGCCATCTGGGGAGTGAACAAGTGGATAGAAGACCTCTCTCTCTCTCTCTCTCTCTCTCTCTCTCTGTAACTCTGACTCAAATAAATAAATCTTTTTTAAAAAAATACTGTATTAGAGGTACAATTTCTAGAAAACATGAGACACTCACTGATACCCAGGATGATAGTCCTCAGGGCATCACCAGTGAGTACCAAGGATCGAGAAGCCTCTTCCTTCAGGCTGGGGCAGAAGAGCAGGATCCATCGTCTGTCTTTGGAACCTAAAATGGACCTTCTCCCAGAAACAATGGACGGAATCCTGGATGGGTGCTGCTGGAGAGATGCTGTTCACTCTGCACCTTAGCGACATCGTGGGTTAACGAGAATCAGTGGGCCAGACGGGGATCCAATCAGCTATTGTAGTGGCATTGCTAGGGGAGGAAGAATTCCATATATTCTGCCTAACCGACTTACAGATCAATCATTGGGATGCAACGCATTTGCTCTTTGGCGACTGATGAGGAGGGCCGTGGCAAGTTTTTGCTCTTTGTCTTGGAAGACGGAGCTGCTGTTGGGGGCAGCGGATCCCAGCAGAAGGCGGGCACTTCCTGGAAATGTCATTCTAGCCTCTCTCTCTCTCTCTCTCGGCCCTGTGGGCAAAGCGGCCTCCTCCGACACCCCCTCACCTGGCCCACAGTTGCCACATCAGATCTGCTCCCTGGCTTAGTGTGTGTGTGCGTGTGTGTGTGTGTGTGTTCCTGTCTCTGCACTCTGACATCTCAGTACAGCACCCACTCCCCAGTGCTCTCACTGTTTCCACATCTCTCTGCCCTGCAGGTGAAACTCATGAAAACACGCTGGCTGATGACACTTGGAAGACTTCCCGCAGCCGTGTGGTCCCAACAAGATAGGAAGGGGGAAGGCAAAGCCATTCACGAAGCCAGAGGAGGTATCTACAGTGGGTCCCAGTCTCACGAGCAGCCTGCCTGTAAAACTGTGCTCCATGCCTCCAGAGAGAAGTGGAGCCCACTGGCTTGCACACCAGTCGCGTGCTCGGCACGTGCGCTCTCCCAGAAAGTCTGGTTTGCCTGCAACTTGCAGCGGAGACGACGGCATCATCAGACAAAGATGATGTCTAGCTTTCCGGCTGCCTGACTCAAATTGATCACCTGCTACATGCCAGGCACCGGGGAGAAAGAGATGGAGGAGACAGAGGCTCTCATCCTCAAGCCCTAGCGCTTCAGGAATGCCCCGTAACTGAATAGGTCCGGCTGAATGCACAGTGGTGTGTCCTCCACCCAACACAGAGAGCACAGAGGAAGAATGGCTCCCCTTGGAGACCTGCGCCCTTTACAGCAGAACCGGTATTTACAGGCAGCTGGAAGAGGAGTAGGTCTTTGTCAGGCATGTATGGGGCACAGAAACAATAAAAGAGAATGTCCAATCGGGAAGAAGGAAGAGATGCAAGGCAGGGTATTTGCGGGAGGAGACAAGGTGGACAGGTGAGCAGGGGGCAGGTGTATAAAAAAGGCTTCAGCCTGTTTTACACCGGCTAAGATGCCGCCTGGTAGGCCCACATCCCACAAGGCATCACCTCGTTTGAGTCCGGGCTCCACTTCCATTCCAGCATCCTGCTGATGTGCATTCTGGGAAGGTGGCAGACGGTAACTCAAACACTTGGGTTCCCGCCACCCACCCGGGGGACCCAGACGGAGCTCCTGGCTCCTGGTTTTGGCCTGGACAAGCCCTTGCTGTTGCAGACATTTGGAGGATAAACAAGTAGATGGAAGATCTCTCTCTCTCTCTCTCTGCCTTTCCAATAAAATGAAAATAAATAAATAAAACTTTACAGAAAGCCCTAGGGTGACTCATCTTCCACGTGTCATTACTCGCCAGACCACACGTCAAGATGACACGTCCTGCTTCGTCTGCATTTTCCGGTGGTAACACTGATAGAATGATTCCTTTGCCAGTTCCATCACTCAACGACTTGCAAGAGCAGTGCCCTGGCTCGTCAGGAGCCCAGCGGCAGGGAGCACAGTCCGGGAGAAGTCCTTTAAGAATCACTGCACACTCTGATCCTGCTTCCCGCCACACCTCTAAGGGTGCTGGTCTGTGCTAACTCACCGGGGGCCTCGACTTCCAAGCCTAGATTTTTCAGTTAATTGTGCAGTGGCAATCAGGCCACAGGGAGCAGCGACACGGAAGAGTTAGAAGGATTCCTGCCTCCTTCCACACTCTTTCTCGTTCCCCAAAGACGCAGAGAAGACCTAATTAGAAGCCTAATGGAACGTGTTTCCTGAGGTGCCTTCTAATGGGGTGGCTTCTTTTGTTCCACTTTAGCTTTTGTGTGTATTTGTATTAACGAGAACCCACTAAGGCATGGATTAGGGTGATGCACTGTATAACCGAACACACGCCTGTTCTAAACGGGCTTCAAAGAGCCAGCATCTTGAAAGCACAATGCTCAAAGACGCACACACAGCGCTGAGCCCAGCACTGCCAGGGAAGGATCAGCCGATCTTCTGGGATGCTCACCCTTGGGGGCTTGTGGACACAGAGGAACTACTTTAAAATCACCAGTTCATCCCAACCTTCTCTCAGAAATGGCGCTGTATTTAAAGAAACAGAGCAAATACGACCTACGGGAAGGATTTTGTAAAATGAATGAACGTTCTTCCGAACACGTGTTGTCAAACACTTGGATCACTTGTTAGCATCCTGGCGTGGAAGGCGGGAGGCTGGGTTTCCCGTCTGCTTTTCCTATCACACGTTTCTCTTCTCATTAGACTCTTATCATAGGTGCTTTCCCAGACGCAATGTTCACATGATTTCCACTGTCCCATGTTTTTTTTTTTTTTTAATTAATTAATTTGAGAGAGAAACACAAGGTGCTCCCGTTTGCTGGTTTGCTCCCTAGTGCCTACAACAGCTGGGGCCAAAGTCAAGGGCACGGAACATAACCCAGGCCTCCCATGTGGGCGGCACTTGAACCATCACAGCTGCCTCCCAGGGTGCATGTCTGCAGGCAGCTGGAGTCAGGAGCCGGATCTGCGGATGGAACCCAGGCACTCCAATCCCTGTTATTCTTGACTGGGCGCATTATCAGCTCAAAAAGTATGCAAGCTATGCAGAACAGCACTTTCCAGAACCACGTAGTTTCCATTTCACCAGTCCAAGCAGAATTCTTCTACGATTCACCCAGATGCACCCACCTTTATGTGAAATTTGAAGGCCAATCATGCTGCCAGAAAGATTGTTTGTTAAAACAGATGACCACAGTCACTCTACTCCAGACGCATTTTTCTCTTTAATTCACTAGCATCAAGTTCATGGTCTTTGCTAGGCAAGCAAGCAGTTTTTACAAAAAGATGTTGTCAACCATCAATTATTCAGCAACTGATTAAGTTGGGTGTCAGTTATATAAACTCATGTTTCTCAATTTTCTCTCTCTTGACTTTTTTGTCTTTCTCACATCTCACTGTAAAATTCTTTTTTCTTTTATTATTGTTTTTTAAACCAGGAGGAGCTGAGTGAGTGTTCTCACAGCCAGCTGCTCTGTGCACTAACAGCTCTGATGAGATACAACTGGCCCTGAATGTATTTTCCAGTGAGAGATTTGAACATGATGACCCACAGCCAAAATCAGCCCCAGTGCCTAACCCCCTGGCTGCCCTGAGCCTAGAGATAGAACCATAGATTTGACATGGCTGGCACACTCTTCAAGCCCACTTCCTAGGCCTTTACAGAAGAAGTTTGCCAGCTCCGACTGTAGGGGCTCGGGGCTGGTGAGTTTTGCTCCTTAGACCAAAGTGAAAGCCTTAGATTCTTTGGTTCCCAAGCCTGCATTTCACACTCGTCACAAATAGGAACATTCGTGGTATGAAAGCCACACTAGCTCAGCAGAGAGCTGGAAGAAGGTGCGTGGGAGGGAAACTCCCGTGGTCAGGAGCTTTGTTAGGGGCTCATCAGTTTTAACAAGTCCAGAGGCACCTTTCAACATCTGGGCCGCCATCCTTAGCCTGTCTGGTTTGGCTCTCCTGCCAGCTCTCCTCTGGCCCTGAGACGGCTCCGTCAGTCGCTACAAAGCCGCCAGGTCCAGACCCTCCCTTCCTGTGTCTGCTTTTTTCAGATGGAGTTCCTTCCCAGAACTCCCAAGGTCACCATCTCAGCAGCCCGCGGAGCACCATGGTCTGTGTAATAAACCAAGGAAGAGCACGGAGATCAGAGCCACTGCCGCCGCAATCCTGACACAGCCCTGAGCACGCAGGTGGACTTCTCTCTCCCCCTGAGGCTTACGGCTGAGAAGGGTGGATGCTTGAAGAAGAGCTGGGCTCTGGCAGAGGAGGGCAGGAGAAGAAAGACAGGTGTTGGGTAGGCAGCCAACAACGGCTGCTGGAGATCGGCCGGAATCTCAGGCCAACGCTAGAACTGTAGTTCCAGTATTTCACAAAACATCGGAGTATGCCCAGACACTCAACACACACACACACACGAGCACGTACAGAACGCCTTCCATGTTAAAGGTAGCTCCAGGAATTATCACTACAAACACTGCAACACCACATTATCTCTCTGTACCTTAAGAGATGGAGCGATGAAAACTCCTTCAAGTTCTGAGACACACCCAAAACATTACTAATTCAAAACCATTCGAGGAAGACCGGGCGTGTGAATAAATATTTTAGTTATATGTATATTTTTTATTTATAAGCTGCATTTTTACACAAAGAATATGAGCTAGCTTTAAAAAATGCAACCACCAAAAGAGAAAATAAGTAGTCGCTGAATTGGTGTGAAGGGAAAGTGAGGACAGGAAAGCATTAAGGAGAGAGGGGCTTGTGCAGAAATACAAACCATATGTTCCTGAAGGGCTGCTAGTAAGAGGCACCTAAAAATGGACTTCGAAGTTCTTTATGGTTTGAAGCAAGAATGGAAAACATTAAGTTATGAAACTGACAGTACCCATGAGATAAAAACCACAATAATGGCCTAGCAGAAGCATAGCTTTGCTTAATATTAAAATGTAAGATAAATTGTACTCACATTCCCTAATAAGGAGGATGCTGCAATAAATATGGCTTTTAGCTTCACCGGGTCGGAGTCTGCATTAGAACTGAAGGAACGCTAACCTCTGAGGCAAACAAACCCCAGAATCTTGGCGCTCAACACAGTGAAAATACATTCCTTGCTCGCATGACATCCAATGCGAGTGGCTACAGTCGTCCCACCTTGGGGACCCACCCTTCCCTAGGGACTCAGGGAAGGGTGCTGTCAGCTGAAGCAGAGTTTCTTAACCTGAGCACTCCGGGTGTGGGTGTGGGTGTGGGTGTGGTGGGGTGTGGGCGGGGGTGGGCAGTCTGCCCTGTATGTTGCAGGATGCTTAGAAGCATCTCTGGCCACTACCAAGTAGGTATCAGAAGCACAAGGATCAGAAATGTCTCCAAATGTTGGCAAATGTCTCCTGGAAGACAACATTGCTTCTGGTTGAGAACCACTAAGAGATTGGAGGAAGAAAGAAAACCTTCCTGGTTACTTGAAGCATGATTCACACACACGCACACACACGTGCACACACACATGGAGACAGAGAGAGAGACAATCAAACCTTAAGTGCTGAGCTCAATGACTTCTGACAATAATTACACCCATGCAATTACCCTTCCAAACAAGATGCCAACCATTCCCACTGTCTGGAAAATTCCGTAGCGCTCCTGTCAATCTATCATTCCCTCCAAGACAATCGCTCTCTGATTTCTATTGCCATGGATTAGCTTTTCCTATTCTTGGACTTCCCATGACTGCAATTATATAATACACCCTCTTCTGTTTGGTCTCCTTTGCTTAATACAACGTGGTGAAATGCACCCACGCTGTTGCATGAATCAGTGCTTCTGTCCTTCCCACCACAACTGTATTCCACTGCATGTAGACAGCAGAAGTCTGTTCTTCAGCGGTTGCAGTCTCTTTTCAACAATGTGTCCTCAGAGTGTTGTGCATCCTGCCTGTTCCCCGTCCACGGTGAGAACCGGGATGGTGTCACTGACTGGGAGATGCCTGTTGGTGACAATTCCATACCCTGAGAGGGCACCCAGAGGTTCTTTTGGAGAATAATAAATCACTCTGCCATGTCTAGCATCCAAATGGGTGATCCCCGGTGCCCTTCTGACCTGTAGGCCAGCATGGGTAAGAGCCATGCATTACAGATATAATAAAGTTGTGAAATATGGCCTGAAAATTAGTGTTAGTTTAGACATTTGTGTGTTAACCATGCTGAATAACAGAACAAGCCTAATTAGCCACCCATGGTGACTAAGTAACAGAAGCAATGCCCAGTGCAACAAAGGGCTTTTAGCATGAGTACTTTGTTTGCACATTCCTTTCTTAAAGGTTCAATGTTTGAAAATAAATTATTTCGCATTGGTTAGAACATGATTGAATGGGTATACACAGTAATATGTTTGAGCAGCCATAATTATGTTTAAAATCTGCAGACACGCGTTTCACAGAAGGCTCAACTTTAATTTCATCTGTGATGAGTACATTACGTCTTAACAGGAACTACAAAGAAAACAGATAATCCACAATAAGAGAAATGGAAATTGAACATTTATCACACTGAACATGAATAGAAGTCCATATTCATGGATTCATGAATATTTTCAGAGTAAGAATCTCTCCCAGACCAAAAAGGGCTGGCACCCTAACAGCACACTGTGAAAACACAGTCGTGCTCTCTGTTTGAATGATGCTGGATAATAAAACAGGCAGGCCTTCTCTGCTTCACTTTTGCTAAGGGTTGAACAGACACAAAACCCAGTAAAAGTACACGAAAGGAAACTGTGAAGGTGAACTGAAACTCATCCATGCTGTTGGAGAAGGCGGGCATAGTCATTAGAAGTGACCGTTCAGACAACCAACGTTTAGGTATAAATGCACAGGATTGTGCCACCATGGGATCAATGCTTTCGGCTCCCCTCACCTATTTACAAGGCTGCACTAATTTATTCTCTCTAAAAGATTTGCTTTCTGTCTTTGTGGGCTCCTAAGAGTTTCCGACCTGTGCTCCCCAGGAGGATTCTGACGGAAGTGTGCACGTGCAGGCTCTGACTGGCCCAGGCCTGGCTGCAGCCTCATAGGCAGCTAGGGAAGCCCCTGGGAAACAGCTCCCCCGGAAGAACGGGGGGGGGGGGCAAACCCAGCTCAGAGGCAGAGTCCAAGAAGGGGCTCTCAGAAGGTGGCAGAGAAGAATGTTATCATGTTAGAATGCTAACTGCAGTTACCATGGTAACCATAAAGAAAATAGCTATGGAATATATAAAAAAAGACATGAGACAGGAATATAAATATTTCTCTACAAAAAAAAAAAATCAACTGAACACAAAAGAAGGCAAAAATGAAAGAAATGAGGGGGCAAAGTTTAAGACTTCCAGAAAACAAGCAGCAATAAGTCCCTCCTTATCAGTGGTGACTTTAAATGTAAATGGATTAAACTCTCTGCTCAAAGATAAAGATCCACTATATGCTGTCTACAAGAGTCTCCTTTTAGGGCCTGCGCTGTGGCGCAGTGGGTTAAAGTCCCGATCTGCAGTGCCAGCATCCCATATGGGTGCCGGTTTGAGTCCCAGATGCTCCACTTCCAACCCAGCTCTCTGCTGTGGCCTGGGAAAGCAGTAGAAGATGGCCCAAGTTCTTGGGCCCCTGCACCCATGTGGGAGACCTGGAAGAAGCTCCTGGCCCCTGGCTTCGGATTGGTACAGCTCCAGCCATTACGGCCAATTGGGGAATGAACCAGCGAATGGAAGACCTCTCTCTCTCTCTCTCTGGCCATTTTGGTCATCTGGGGAGTGAACCAGCAGATGGAAGATCTCTCTCTCTCTCTCTCTCTCTCTCTTAAAGATATTTCACAGAAATAGTAACCTTTGGAGAGCAGGATTGGCCATACTAACTTTAAGAAACATAGACTATAAATCAGAGAAGTTTATAAGATGCAAAGCAGAACACTATATATTAATAGAAAAAGTTGAATACAGCAAGCAGATATAACATTTGTCAGTGTTCTCACATCAAATAACAGATTATGAAAATATGCAAAGCAAAGGCTGACAGAAAGGGAGAAATTGTTTTACAATACTAGTTGGAGATAATGATGTCCTATTCTCAGTAATAGATAACATAATGACAGAAGATAAATAAGTAAATAAAGGATTAAACAACATAATAAGCCAACTAGATGTGTCAGACATACACAGAACATCCCACCCAATAATAACCGCAGGCCCATTCTTCTCAGGTATGCATGGGGCATTTTCTAGGATCCATCACAGATTAGGCCGCAAGCTAAGGGCCGACACATTTTAAAATGTGTACAAAATATCTTCTATGACCACAACAGGAGGAAGTTGGAAATCAATGACAAAAATAAAACTAGAACTCCCTCAACATTTTGGAAATTAAACAACAGATTCTTTAAAAACCAACAGATTAAAGAAAGGACAAGGAAGCATTTGATACAAACAAAAAAATTCAAAATTATGGGAGCAACAAAAATAGAATTAAGGAAGTAATTTGCACTTACTAATGCTTACATTAAAAATCCATAAAGATCACAAATCAAAACTGAACCTTTATAAAAAAGAAAAGAAACAGCCCATATCTTCTGGGGGCTGGTGTTGTAGTGGAGTAGGTTAGGCCTCTATCTGTAGCACTGGCATCCATGGGATGTCGTTTCAAGTCCAGGCCACTCCACTTCCGATCCAGCTCTCTGCTGTGGCCTGGGAAAGTAGTGTAAGATGGACCAAGTCCTTGGGCCCTGCACCCGTGTGGGAGACCTGGAAGAAGCTCCCGGCTCCTGGCTTTGGATCAGCTCAGCTCGGTCCATTGCGGAGTGAACCAGCGGATGGAAGACCTCTCTGTGTCTCCTTCTCTGTGTAACTCTGCCTCTCAAATAAATAAGTAAATATTTCAAAAATTATTTTAAAAAAGAAATTAAAACTTAGGAAAACAGCAAAAGAAAAGAATAAGCTAAGCACATAAATAGCAAAAGGAAATAAATATAAGGATTAGAAGAGTTGAACCCAGTAGGGAAAAGAATAACAATAGAAAAATCAATGAAAAAATAATTGGTTCTTTGAAAAGATCAGTAAACTTGACAAACTTTTAGGTAGATGGAGTAAGGAAAAAACAGAAAATTCAAATTACTGACATCAGAAACTGAAGACATTAATGTAGACTCCACAGAAATGACAGAGATTATAAGAGAGTACCTATGAAAAATGATACACCAAGAAACTGGTAGATGAAATGGAAAAATTCCAAGGAAAACAGAATCTGACCAACCAAAACCATAAGTAAAACCATAAACAAAACTGGAATAGAACTAAAGCTGGTAATGAAATTAAAACAGTAACCAAATATCTCCCCGTTGAAAGAAAAATACTCCTGGGCCTGATGACCTCACACATTTAAAAGGACACCAATCTTTCTTAAAGTTTTCCAAAAAACTAAAGAGGAAGAAACACTGTCCTGGACCGAAAGACTTAGTATTGAGGAACTGCTGAGACCAGCACTAACTGGATATACCTGCTAGGAAAGACAGTAGAAGGAAATAAAACCACGGGTCACGGTCCTTCACGAAGCTGGGTACGGAACTCCGCAACAAAATCCTAGCAGAACCAACTTCAGCAGACTACAGACCAGCATCAAGCGGAACTTACGCCTGGAATGTAAAGTTTGTACAATGTCTGAAGAGCAATCAGTGTAAACAACACGTTAACAGAAGTTAGTGAAACACCCAGGACTGTTTTAACTGATCCAGAAAGGGCATATGACAAATTGTGACACCTTTCATGATGAAGCAGAGTCCACAAGCCGGGTCTGGAATTAAACAGCGCCAACAAAAGGCCAAGTGAAGAGCTGACAACAAGCATTTTCCACTGTGAAGAGCAGAAAACGTTTCTTCCCAGATCGGGAGCAAGACGGGGATGTCTGCTCACCACACTTCCATTAGCCAGGTCAGCGAGACAACAGGAGAATCACCATCCAAGTTGGAACGGAAGAAGTAAAATTATCTCCACCTCAGATGACACGATGTTATATGCACACAGCCCTCAGGATTCCAGAAAAACACTCTGAGAACCAATACACGCATTTAGGAAAGGCAGGACTCAAAGCCAACATACATAATCCGGTTGCATTCTATCCACTCACAATGAACTACTAAAGGAAATTTTTTTTTAAAAAAAGCAATTTCAATCAAAATAACATTAAAAGGAATAAAATACTCGGGAGTTAATTTAATCAAGAAGGTGAAGCACTTATACAGTAAAAACTTTTGGAACATTGTTCAAAGACATACATTGCATGGTCCTGGACTGAAAGACGTAGTACTGTTAAGCTGTCAGTAATACCCAAGGTAATCCACATATTCAATGCAATCCCTATCAAAACTTCAGTGATGTTTTCATGTAGGTTGAAAAATCTGGGGGTGGGATCCAGATGGCACCTGCCTACGAAGCTCTGGCAACCACAGTTACACAGAGACACCAATCTGAACAGATACACACACCAAGTCACCTTCACAGGAGCCACAGAAGCCAGATGAGGCCACGGCACCTTGTCTTGTTGGAACCATAACAAGAGTCGCACCGGGACCTGCGCTGTGGCTCAGCAGGCAAAGCTGCCACCTGCGATGCCGGCATCCTCTATGGGCACTGGTTCCTGTTTTGGCTGCTCTGTTTCTGATCCAGCTCCCTGCTGATGCACCTGGGAAAGCAGCAGAAGATGGCGCAAGTGCTTGGACTCCTGCATCCACATGGAGACCTGGAAGAATCTACTGATTCCTGGCTTCGGTTTGGAGCAGCCCTGGCCATTTGGAGAGTGCACCAGCAGATGGAAGAGATCTCTCTATCTCTCTCTCTCTCTCTAGCTCTCACTCTCTATTTCTGTAACTCTGCCTTTCAAATACATAAAATAAATCTTAAAAAAAAAAAACTAGTTGCATTGAAGACAGCAAGAAGCAAAGAGTTGCCCGTATCACTCATCCCCTCATCTCCAAGGACTGCAGTGTGGAGAGATGTCTCACACCCCAGAGAAGGAAAGCACACTAAATCCCAGTGCCAGGCTCACTGCAAGAAATACTTGGTCTCACTTAGCCTCCTGGTCCCTCCCCTTCCTCTTGGATGTCCAATGCTAGGGCAGCCTGACTCTGTCAGAAACCTTTCTCCCATGGACAGGAAGATGGCCCACCTGGCCAGAAACTCCCAGAGCTCCCCAGAAACTTCCAGAAGTTTTTCTGTCACCTGTGTTTCCTTCCATCCCCTCCCCCCATTTTGTCCCCCATCCAGAAAAGGGTCCAGTTAGTGTGTCCCACCCAGGTCCTCTAAACGGGTTTGGTCTCCCACTCCCTGAGTTGGGGTTCCTTCCCTAGTGCCCCTGTGTAGCTGGGAAGGGGCACCTAGGGATGGTTGGAATCCTGGGATCCTGAGGGAGGGGCGGGAGGGCACAGAGCCCTGCTTCTGCTTCTGCTTCTGCTTCTGACTTTGGCCATGAGAGCAGTGATGCTCGTTCATTGATTCCAGCACCAGAAGCTGCTCCAGCGAAACCAAGCAACCAAAGAGCAATCAAGACAAATTCCTACACGTGACTATCAGCGGGAGACCAGTAGGATGTGCGCGCCGTCTGCTCAGATGGCTATGAGAATGGGGACAGCTGCAGGTTCCCTCCCAGGCTCACGCCCTATCCCAGCTGCTGTGTGGGCCCCTGGGCTCGCTCAGACCCAGGAGACGTGCCCATCTGCACCAGCCTGCTCATCGGGAGCCTGCAGATGAAGAGCAGCACGAAGAGACTCAGGGGAAAGAGAAGGGCAATGAGGAAGGGGAGCCAGGAGACCACCCTGCCTCAGCCGGCCCCACTCCTGCCTCCAGCCCTACTCTGCCCACCTCCCGGTCCCCCCTCCCGCACCTCTGGCCACCTGTTTGCACAGCTCCTCTTCCTCCTGCTCGTCTAAATTAAGCGACAGAGGACATTTCCATTCCAGTTTCTCCCTCACCCAGCCTCATCCTTACGAGGGGGTGAGGGCAAAGGAACTGGATCTTCACTTCTTGGGTTAACAAAATTGTTTTGGTAGACTGAAAAAAAAAGGCACGGAGTGAATTTTTGGAGCTTCTACAGCCAGGCAGCCTCGGTTGGCCCTCTCCAATCCATTGCCAGAAAGGGAGGCTCCCAGACATGTAGTGAAGCCTGGAGAAGGAACTTAGCACCACGGCTTGGAGCGCAAAGCCAGGCCTGCTAGGCCGACACCCAGCACCGCTGGAGCCCGGAGTTCTGTATGCCCCAGCCAGGGCTCACAAACTGAGCCCCCAGACTGGCTTGGAATCAGGTGGACAACGGCACTGTGCTGGGTCTGCCTCAGTTTTGGCTTGTGTCACTGCAGCCTCAAATGGGCCTAGAGGGTGTGTCCAGTTCTTTATGGGAGCTAAGGACTGTGGGACCCCAGGGCGGCAGCCGGGGGGCTGCCTTTGTCACCCTCCTCCAAACTTGAGCAGTTGGCAAGGGACCAAGAAACTGTATGGTGGTGTACAACGTCGGGCTGGTAACGCCCAATGCTAGCCAGAGCTTAACACCGTCCATCGAAGGCCAGTGCCTGTGGCTGGAGCTGCTGCATTTGTCCAAACATTAGGCAGAGACTCGCACCCTGGTGAGACAGACTTGCTTTGGTAGGTATCACCCCCAGCTTCTCACACACTGAGGGTACAGACCCCCCAAATTGCACAGGGCCTGGTGACTGTGAGGCCCAAGTATGAACCAGCTCAGGTTTGCCTGAGAAGCTCAGAAGCTGTCTCTTATACCCCTCCTATAACCCTGGACATGCAGCAAGGAATCCCAGGACTGTTTTCAAACTCAGTGCCAGGCTGAAAATCCGTAGCTTTGAGCAGATTCTAACATCCCCTGTCTCTAAGCACGTGCCGAAGACCGAACACCTGCTCAGTGCCCAGTGGGCCCCATGGTCCTGGCTGAGCAGTCTGACACCCAAGCAGGCATCCCCAGCAGCTGGGACGCTCGGATCTGAGCAGTGAGCACACAGCAGCAGCAAAGGGGCCGCCTCAGCGACAGACAGTTCCGACTTCCCAGGACAGCTGCAAACGAAGCCAGATCCCCAAAGCTGATCCTTTAAAACACACACAAGGCTGTATCCCAAGGAGCATTAGGAACTTCTACAGAGCCATCACCTCCCTGAAGAACAAAATGAGCTCCAGAAACCAACCGTCCAGGAACTGAAGTTTCCCAATGCTTGGATGAAGATTTCAAAATAGCCGTTTTAAGAAAATTTAACACAATTCAAGAGAATACCCAGAAACAATTCAATGGATAACAGAAAGATCTGATAAGAGAGTGAAGTAATTAAAGAAAATCACAGGAGGTGCAATTAAAGAGGCAAGAGGAGGTACCAAGGGCAGAATAGAGCAGACAGAGAATCAACAAGGTCCAAGGCGGACTATTTGAAAACAGAGAGACAAGAAGACAAATGAAGAAAGCCTATGGGAAACATGGAATTGCACAAAAAAGAGCAAATATTCAAGTTATTGGGATTCAAGGGGGACTTGAGAGTACCAAGGGGGTATTTAAGGAGAAAATCCCAGGAGACATCCCAAACCTAGAAAAAGATACGACTATGCCGGCACAGGAAAGCCAAAGGTCACCAGTCAGATTCAGCTCCAACAAGTCCACCCCAAGACGGACCATAATCGAGCTCTCCCAGATGAAAAGACAATTTGTCAGAGTTGCAAGAGAAAAGGGGCAAGCAACACATACAGGAGTTCTCGTTCGCCTGACTGCCTACTTCCTAACAGAAACCTCGGCCAGGAGGGAGTGATATAAGACACTCACAGAACTGCAGGAAACAAGAAAATTGCCAGCCAGGAATATTATACCCAGCAAAACTGTTCTTCAGACATAAAGGAGAAGAAAACACACTCCCAGACATACAGAAGCTGAGAGCGTTTATCACCGCCAGCCCTGCCTGTGATGCAAGAAAAGTTAAAGGGGGTTCTCTAAACTGAAAAAAAAAAGAGATGCTAACAAATAAGAAGAAAATATCAGGGTCCAGTGCTGTGGCACAGCAGGTTAAAGCCCTGGCCTGAAGTGCAGGCATCCCATAGGGGCGCCAGTTTGAGTCCCGGCTGCTCCACTTCCAATCCAGCTCTCTGCTATGGCCTGGGAAAGCAGTAGAGGATGGCCCAGGTCCTTGGATCCCTGCACCCGTGTGGGAGACCTGGAGGAAACTCCCGGCTCCTGGCTTCGGATCGGCGCAGCTCTGGCCCTTGCAGCCAATTGAGGAGTGAAGCAGCGGGTGGAAGACCTCTCTCTCTCTCTCTCTCTCTCTGCCTCTTCTTTGCTCCCTGTGTCTGGCTTTCAAATAAATAAAATAAATCTAAAAAAAGAAAAGAACAAGAAAATATCAGGAGGTAAAAAGTCAGTGGTAACAGTAACTACACCAATAAATTGAGAATGCTCTAATATCATAAAGATGGTGTGTAAATAATTTATGTATTTATTGTGAAACTGAAAAGGATTGTATTTACTGCACTGAAATGTTAATACACATGCAATATTGAAAAGGGTCAAAAGAAGCAACAAAAATTCAAAATTTAGGGAGGAACGAAGCACAAATGTGGATTGTTTTGTTAGGAGTCCTTCATTCTCTGGCTTTTGCTTGCCTCTTTTTCTATTCTATAATCAATGTTGTTATCATTTCAAGATAGTTTGTTACAGTGAAGTTTTTTTTTTTTAAGCCTCAAGGTAACCACAAAGCAATACCCATACATACATGGGCTTATCAAAAATAATAAGCATGAAATCAAAGTATATTGCTAGACAAAATTACTTAACCACAAGACAAGATGGAAATGTAGGGACAAAGAAAGGATTTACAAAACAAGTATCAAAATGGCAGTAGCAACACATTACCTATCAATAATTTTCCTAAATGTCAATGTACTAAATTCTCCAAATGAAGCACATGGTTGAATAGACCACAAAGTAAGAAAGTAAGACCAACCACAAGCTGCTTACAAAAACTCACTTCACTTCTAAGCACACACATAGACTGAAAGTGAAAGAATGGGACATGATATTTCAGACAAATGGAAAATACAGAAAGCAGGAGTAGCCATAAAATTATATCCAATAAGATAGATTTGGGCATAGAAAGCCATAGAAAGGGACCTGAGAGGTCATTAATTAATGACAAAGGACTCAGTCCAGTGAGAGGAAGAAATACTTGTAAACATATATGACCCCAATATTGGAGCACTCAAATACAGAATGCAAACATTCAGCAACAGCAAGATTAACCAAAAAAAAAATTTACATATATCGAATTAGGAAAATGTGAAGACATTACACTGACATCAGTCATACAAAGGATTGTTAGAAATTATTATGAACAACTACATGGCAACAAATTCAATAACCCAGAAGAAAGCAGTAAATTCTTGGAATCATGAAGAAGTAGAATACATTAACAGATCAATAACAAGTAACAGGATAGAATTAAAAAGGAGAGAGAACGATCCAATATGGGAAGCGGGATACACAGCAGATTCATAGAATGGCAGATGTCATAAACAGCACTCTGGCCTCAGAATCAGCCCTTAAGGCATTTGGAACTGGCTAAAAAGCCAGGCATGGAAAGCCAAGACACTCTGGAAAAAACAAAACAAAACAAAAAACAAACAAAAAAACCTAAATGAAAGATCTCTGTGAGTGAGATCCCAGTGGAAAGAACGGGCCATCAAAGAAGGAGGTACCTTTCTCTGAAGGGAGGAGAGAACTTCCACTTTGACTATGACTTTGTCTAAATAAGATCAGAGTTGGTGAACTCAAAAGGCTTCCATAGCCTTGGCAACTCATGACTAGAGCCTAGGGAGATTACTGATGCCATAAACAAGAGTGTCAATTGTTAAGTCAACAATAGGAGTCATTGTGCACTTACTCCCCATGTAAGATCTCTGTCCTTAATGTGTTGTACAATGTGAATTAATGCTATAACTAGCACTCAAACAGTACTTTACACTTTGTGTTTCTGTGTGGGTGCAAACTGTTGAAATCTTTACTTAATATATACTAAATTGATCTTCTGTATATAAAGATAATTGAAAATGAATCTTGATGTGAAAGGAATGGGAGAGGGAGCGGGAGATGGGAGGGTTGCAGGTGGGAGGGAAGTTATGGGGCGGGGGAAGCCACTGTAATCCAAAAGCTGTACTTTGGAAATTTATATTTATTAAATAAAAGTTAAAAAATTTTCATAGACCTAGAATAAACACTTCTAAAATTCATATGAAACAACGGAAGACCCCTAAAATGCAAAGTGATCTTGAGCAAAAAGAACAAGGCAGGTGGCATTAGACTACCTGACTTTACCCTATATCACAAAGCCACAGTATGTAAGGAGCATGGTGTTGCCACAGAGCCAGATCCATAGACCAATAGAACAGAAGAAAGGCAATAAAAGTAAGCCCATGTATCTACAGGATACTGATATTTGACAAAGATGCTAAGAACATGCATGGGAAAAAGGATGGTCTTTTTAATAAATGGGTTAAAGATCCACAGGTAAGACATGAAAGTTTGAGACTGCTAGAAGAAGACACAGAAGGAGTTTCTGAATCAGAAACCCAAAGTACAGGAAATAGAGGGAAAACAATAAACAGAGAGGATTTACAAGCAGATCAAACGATCAACAGAGAGAAGAGACAAGCTACAAAATAGGAGGACATATTTGCAAGCTATACGTCTGACTGGGGCTTAATACATACAAATGTCAAACTATTCAACAGCAAAAAATCAATCAATTAGAACCTGTTTATTGTAGCACGGTTCACAACAGCAAGGAAATGGAAACAACCTAAGTTGGACACCACTGATGGATGGATAAAGAAAATGTGGTTGGGGCCGGCACTGTGGCGTAGCAGGTAAAGCCACTGCCTGCAGTGCTGACATCCCATATGGGCACCGGTTCGAGTCCCAGCTGTTCCACTTCTGATCCAGCTCTCTGCTGTGGCCTGGGACAGCAGTAGAAGATGACCCAAGTCCTTGGGCCCCTGCATCCATGTGGGAGACCTGGAAGAAGCTTCTGGCTCCTGGCTTTGAACCGGCATAGCTCCAGCCGTTACGGCCCATTGGGGAATGAACCAGCAAATGAAAGACCTCTCCCCCACCTCCCTGCCTCTGCCTCTCAAATAAATCTGCCTTTCAAATAAATAAATAAATCTTTATTTTTTAAAAAAAGAAAAGAAAATATGGTACACATACACAATGGAATATTAGCTATAAAAAAGGTTGAAATCTTGTTGGTTGCAACAACGTGGGTGGGATTGGAGGATGTCATGTTAAGTGAAATAATTACAGCACAGAAAGACAAATATCACATGACCTCACTCATAGGTGGAGCCTAAAAATAAAAAGGCTTGCCCTCGTAAAAACTAAAAAGATAATGAGAAAAAGAAAGGACTGGGAAAAGTTGATTGACATATACTAGGTTACAGTTGGATAGGTGTCAGAAATTCTGGGTTTCTATTGCACAGTAGCATGGAGACAGACAACGTCAATTTACTTCTATTTCTCCATAAAAATACAGGATTTTTAGACATTCTCATTGCAAAGAGATGTTCAGTACTTGAAAGGATAAATGCATTTACCTGGATTGTACACTACACACTGCATACATGTAAACAAACATCCCATAATAGCCCATAAATATTACAGCCAGAAGAAATATAAGAAAAATATGTGCTGGAACTTATGTGAAATCTCAGCAGACCCCACAAACACATAATCTTAAGAAGAAGGCCGGAGGCTCCTCCTTTGGCTGCTGGCGTACAGACAGACGTGTGGGCAGATGGAATAGAGCCCGAAGCCAAGCCAACCCTCACAAATGCAGGCTAATGAGTTTGACAGGAGACCCAAGACCATTGCATGAGGACAAAGCAGACTTTTCAGCAAGCAGTGCTGGGAAAACTGTGCGTGCAGGTGCAGCGAGTGAGACTGGAGCCTCCCTAACACCATATTTACAAATTAACCTCAAATGCATTGAAGACCTAAATATAAAACTCCTGGGAAGAAACATAAAAGCAAAGCTTCACAATATCGGATTTGACAGCAACTTCTTGGACATGATATCAAAGACCTTGGCAACAAAGGAAAAGATAGACACATTGGATGACACACACAAAAAAATTCAGTTTGGGACATCAATCATAGAGTAAAAAGACAACTCGCAAACGGGAGGAAATATTTACCAATCATACATCTGAAAAGGGATTAACATCAGAATATAGATTGAACCCCTAAGAGTGAAAAACAGAAGTACAAGCAACCTGATTTAAAAACGGATAAAGGACTCGAATAGACATATCTTCAACAAAGATATACAAATGGCTAGGAATCGTAGGAAAAGATGTTCAATGTCATTAATCATTAGGGAAATGCAAGGCCAAAACCACTACATTGGCGACCATACACACACACATACACACACAGAGGCAGAGAGACAGAGACAGAGACAGAGAGACAGAGACAGAGAGAGAATAACCATGCTTGTGAGGATGAGAAGAAATTGGAGTTCTTTTACACTGCTGGCAGGAATGTAAAATGGCACAACTGCCATGGTTAACAGAGTCATGGTCCCTCAAAAAATTACAAACAGACTTCCCATGTTATGCAGAATGTAATGACCACGCGATCTAGAAATTCTGCTTTGGGCTGTATACACCAAAGAACTGAAAAACAGGGTATCAAAGAGATATTGATACACTCATGTTCACCATACCTAAAACACAGATGCCACCCAGTATAGTCCACCGATGAGTGAATGGATAAACAAAGCGTGGGCTATGGACAAGGGCTCCCTCTTACTGTCTTTGAAACAAAGGAAACTCTGGCACAGGCGACAACATGGATGAACCTTGAGAACATTATGCTAAGTGAAACAAGCCAAGCGTAAAAGACAAACGTTAGCTGATTCTACTAACAAGAGGTACTTAAGGCAATCAAAATCATAAAGACGGACATTAGAATGATGCGTGCCAGGAGCTGGGAGCTGGGGGGATGGGATGAGGACTTATGATGGTTTAATGGGCACAGAGATTCAGTTTCACAAAATGAAAAGAGTAAATAAATAAGTCTTCAAAAAAACGAAAGGTCGAAAGGTGGAAAGCCGGCGCTGTGGCATGGTGGGTAAAACCACTGCCTGCAGTGCCAGCATCCCACATGGGCACAAGTTTAAGTCCTGGCTGCTCCTCCAATCCAGCTCTCTGCTATGGCCTGGGAAAGCAGTAGAAGATGGCCCAAGTCCTTGGGCCTCTGCATTGCATGGGAGATGTAAAAGAAACTCCTGGCTCCTGGCTTCAGATCAGCGTAGCTCCAGCTGTTGCAGCCAATTGGGGAGTGAACCAGAGGATGGAAAACCTTTCTCTCTCTCGCTCTCTCTCTCTGCCTCTCTTTCTCTCTCCTTGTAACTCTTTCAAATAAATAAATAGGTCTTTAAAAAAATTGAAAAGAGGTATGCAAATGGATTAGTGGTGGTTTATACAGCATTTTGATGTATATATCTAATAAGGTAAATTTTATGTCCTGTATATTTTTACTACACTTTAAAATGTAGAAAAGGGAACAAACCAAACCAAAGAAAAGTCCTGAAAAGATGCCCACTGCAGGAAGTTCAACCGCAGTGGTGGGTGCCGGGGGCCAGCCAGGTCTAGGAAGCGAGAGACAGCACAGGCATGCACTTGGTCTTGGCATCAGGACCCGGGGACTGCAGCCCTCACAGGTCCTGGCAGAAAAGATGCATTTGGCATTAGCACAATTGAACAGCAGTGAGCAGGATCAGGCCACTGGGCTGTGAACTTGTCTAGGAACAGGCACTGGCCCAGAGTGGCTGCTAAACTTCTAAGGGGAGACTTGGGCAGAGGAGAAAGAATAATTACACACAGAGCCGTGTGACCAGACTACATCTTGAAGCAAACACTGTCACTGCTGGTTCCAGCATTGTCGCATTGGCCTCCACCATCTCTTCCCTCCATGGTCCCGAGGACCTCGTGTCCCAGGGGCCTCTGCCATGGAAAGGTGAAGAATACAGACACTGGGAGACAGGGACACCTGGAGAGGACAGGATAAGCACATCCTCCATGCTTTTGACTTAAAAAAAAATCCCAGCACAGTTACAATGAGTTGACATTCTTCTACAAGGGACTCCAACCCATCTTTGCAGGATGCAAGCTATTTTTGGGGTCGGCGCTATGGTGCAGTGGGTTACAGCCCTGGCCTGCAGTGCAGGCATCCCATATGGTCACTGGTTTGAGACCCAGCTGCTCCACTTCTGATCCAGCTCTCTGCTGTGGCCTGGGAAAGCAGTGGAAGATGGCCCAAGTCCTTGGACCCCTGCACCCACATGGGAGACCGGGAAGAAGCTCGCGGCTCCTGGCTTCAGATCAGTACAACTCCAGCCACTGCGACCAATTGGGGAGTGAACCAGCAAATGGAAGACCTCTCTCTTTCTCTTTCTGGCTCTACCTCTCTCTGTAACTCTTTCAAATAAATAAAGTAAATCTTTAAAAAAAAAAAAAAAGAAAGTTATTGCAGGATGGTCCATGGAGGAAACAGTCCCTCCCATTCTTCATCCTTTGCTACTCTCTTTGAAAAAAAAAAAAAATTTAAATGCTGGTGTATTTCAGGTCCAGGTTAAAATGCCTTGAAACTCTATTATGTTCTGCCTTTTAAAAAGTCATTGCCAGAGAACGAAGGTAACTGTATCTAATTTGCGATGCATGCCTAGTCATCAAGTTAATTCGCAGGGCTTGTGCTAATAATATTACAAACTTCAAAGTGAATCCTGTGTACCTACAGAATTAACCAGCGTTGTTCAGAAGCCTGTTAACAAGTTGCTGAAATGCAGAAGCCTTTGGATTAGCGGGGCAGTCAGAGCTTATTACAAGCTGTGCCAGCACAGTCCGGGGACAGGAGACAGCGAGCTGCTGCCCCTGGAAGAGCCTGAGGCAGTACTTTCAGATTTCATTAAGGATGACAGAGACACAGAGTCCACAGAACTATCACGGGTGGGCTCCAGTTCCTGAAGTATTAGCTGTGAAAGGTAACCTTAGAACACGTCTAAATTAGTCGGGAATTATTTGCTGTACGAAAGCATTTTCTGTTTGCTCAACAACCGTCATTCATTCATTCAACAACCATCATTCATTGACTCAACAGATGTTTGCTGAGCCTTCCCAGGAGTGCTCAGAGCATCCCAGGAATCCTATACCTAAGACACAAGCACTGCCCTGGCGGAGGTGACACCAGAGGCGTTTATCAACAATTAGCCACACCCAGGAGGGGACAGCTAACAGCCAGTCAGTGTGAAGACTAAAGTGGTGGAGATACCACATCGAGAGGAGATCCAAGGAAAGCTCCAAGGAAAGATGGCGAGGTGGCGGCAGTTCAAAGAGAGCGGATTTCAGCACCTGGTGGTTGCAAGAAGACAGGTGAATCGTGTAGACACGGGCCCAAGAAGAGCAAGAGTGTGGGATGGAGAGGAGAAGGCAGGTGTGGGAGACAGCAAGGGGAACTACTTGTCCAGACACAGATTTTGAATGAGAGTGGGACTTGAACGGGAAACCGTCAAGGTAAATGACAGTGAAATCAAGAAGAGCCATAAATGCCAGGATAAGAAATATGTGATGAGCAGGCATTTGGCCTAGTGGTTAAGATACCCACCTCCCATAGTAGGGTGCTGGAGTTTAATACCCAGTTCTGCCTCCTGGTGGCGGCCTTCTGTTAACCCCGGGAGCAGGAATTGAGTTCCCAGTTCCAGCTCCATCCCTTGGTCCTCTGTGTGTATGTGTGTGTGGTCAAATAGATAGTTTTTCTTTTCTTAAAAATAACTTTTTAATAAAAAAAGAGAAAGGTGTGATGGAGTTACCCCATCAGAAGCTACTAAGTTCTTTGCCAAGAGAGAGAACAGGATCGCTCTTTGCAAACAGGATCGCTGCTCGCTGGGAGCGCCGCTTGCCTTAGCAAGGCTGAACCTTCTGAAGGCAAAGCAGATGGAGAGGAGCGACGTCAGACACCAACACGGCACCGCTGCCTGCTGGAGAAATGACAGTGATACTCTAATGCCTCCTATCAGGGTCGCGTCCTGCACAGCAGAGGCCATGGCGCTGCCCACAGGGAGAAGGCATTTTAAGTCGGGGGCTGAAAAGAGGTGAAGACCGTTTGTACCCAGAGATTTTTCTAGCGGCCGCTCATGAGCAGCCTCCGGGAAGCTGCAGACGCACACCCGGGCAAGTCTGGAGGGGCAGAACCGCAGCTGCGAGCCACCACCAGCAGGGTGGGAGAACACAGTCCCCCAGGGAGATCCTTCCTGCACAACCGAAGCAAAGGCAAGTTCTTGACAGCGTCTGCCGCAAGTCACGGATACGCCTACGTGGGCCGGACCTCTGGGGTAGGAAACCTCAGGGAGGAAGCTCTAGACAGCCACCCACCCGGACAGGGCTCCCTTGGGGTTGCCGCGGACCATTACTCGGCTCTTGTTTATTAAGGACGATCAGAGACAGCTCTGAGAACCCTCTCTCCATGCCTGAGCTTGTGGCACATGAAGTCACTTAGCGAGCCAGGTGTTGAGCCTGTTGCAGTGTGGACACAATCATTCACGGGCATCTCCCATCCAACTCTATAAAGGCCCAAAAGGAACCATCTTTCCACGTGTGAGTATACATTAGCGACCTGGGTTGAGCGAGGGCCCTCCTGGAATTTAAAGGTAGGGTACCTGGACCTGGAGACTATGGGCTTAGAGGCAGGGCAAACCAAACGGGACTCGGAGGAAGGAGACGCCATGATGAACACGCACCAGCTGAACTCCCCTGGAGAGGCTGTGAAGCACCCCACAGCCCGCGCCCAAACGCCACCCCATTTGTATATTCAACGAGGGCACCCCTCTCCGTCCCACAAGGGGGCTGTTGGGTGTGGGAATAGCCTTTAGTGCCTGGCTTGTCTTTCTCTTGCCCTTTCCCACACACACTCACCTTTGTGGGGTCCTCTGCCACTCCCACGGGGAGCGTTTCTCCCCATGGCACTACCTGCACACGCCCTTAAACGTGTTCTCCTCCTCTCACGTTAAATAAATCCTTCTCTCCTTTTATGCATGTTATTGATGCCTCTGTTCAAATTCTTGTCTCACACAGGGGCAAGAGCTTGGAATACAAACCAAGAAACATACTCATTCCCCTCCCATAGCATTATTCTTAAATCAAAGTATCCATTTGCATACAAATTTCCAGAACTACAAGGATTTCAAAAGTTCAAAATGAGGTGATCTTGAGTTATCTTTTTTTTTTTTTTTTTTTTTTTTTTTGGACAGGCAGAGTGGACAGTGAGAAAGGTCTTCCTTTTTGCCGTTGGTTCACCCTCCAATGGCCGCCGCGGCTGGCGCACCATGCTGATCCAAAGCCAGGAGCCAGGTGCTTCTCCTGGTCTCCCATGCAGGTGCAGGGCCAAAGCACTTGGGCCATCCTCCACTGCCTTCCCGGGCCACAGCAGAGAGCTGGCCTGGAAGAGGGGCAACCGGGACAGAATCCGGCGCCCCGACCGGGACTAGAACCTGGTGTGCCGGCGCGGCTAGGCAGAGGATTAACCTGTTGAGCCACTGTGCCAGCTTTGAGTTATCTTAATACTATATTTGATTTTAGCTACAAGTGCATTTCGCAAGTCTTAACAGTGACATATAGTTAACCCAGTGTTGTGGCACAGTGGGTTAATGCCCTGGCCTGAAGCACCGGCATCTCACATGGGCTCCAGTTCAAGTCCCGGCTGCTCCTGTTCCAATCCAGCTCTCTGCTATGGCCTGGGAAAGCAGTGGAAGATGGCCCAACACCTTGGGCCCCTGCACCCACGTGGGAGACCAGAAAAAGCTCCTGGCTTCTGGCTTTGGATTGGCCCAGTTCCGGCCATTGTGGCCAACTGGGGAGTGAATCATCAGATGGAAGGCCCCCCCCCCCACCCCTTTCTCTGCCTCTCCTTTCTTCCGTGTAACTCTGACTTCTGAATAAATAAATAAATCTTTTTTTTAAAAAAAAGAGTGACATATACGTAGTGATCATCTTTTGAAGGGACTGTGGATCTGATATGTTCCCCATTCTTCATTTACTCAACACATTTGTGGAAATGAGATTACCTTAAAAAGTTTGGGATGGAACAATTGCTAATGATTTCACAATGGATACAAGTGCTACAGGCCGGATGTGCAGATTTAAAACATTTTGAGCTTCGAGTGTGCTTTAGATGATAAATCAAGAGTCATGGTCTACAAAATATTACAAATATTCATCACTTGGGGGAAGTATAGCACAAAAAACTAACCCCAGCATGTAACTCATGTCTTCAGCTCTGTCCTGTAGAGTTTCCCCTTCGCACCCGTAGGTGGTCGACAGACTACTGGAACTGGTAAGCTCAAGGGATCGTAGGGACATAGGAGCTACAAGATCATTCAAGCAATTGTACAACACCAAACTCAAAAAAAAAAAAAAAAAAAAGAGGAAGGCAGGAAGGAGGAAAGCAAGGAAAGAACGAAAATACCAAACAACACAAAAGCAACAAACCTAAACCAACTCCAAACCAAGAGAACAGCAGTCCCCTGTGTCACCAGAACAGAGGACAGAAATCTGGCCAGCAGGAACCTTTGTCTGTCACTGTACTCAAGGCCTAGAACCCCTGACACACAGGAGATCTGCAAAATCAAAGCAAACTTTTCGCGCCTGCACAGACATCCTCGGGGAATTTTAGAGATTCTTTTTATTTTTCTTTTGAAAGATTTATTTATTTGAAAGGTGGAGTTACAGAGAGGCAGAGGCAGAGAGAGAGAGGTCTTCCATCCACTAGTTCACTCCCCAAATGGTTTCAATGGGTGGAGCTGGGCCAATCTGAAGCCAGGAGACTCCTGGGTCTCCCTGGTGGGTGCAGGGGCCCAAGGACTTTGGCCATCTTCCACTGCTTTCCCAGGCCATAGCAGAGAGCTGGATTGGAAGTGGAAAAGCCAGGACTCGAACCGGTGCCCATATGGAATGCTGGCACTGCAGATGGCGATTTTACCCGATAAGGCACAATACCAGTCCTGAGATCACTTTCTAACTGAGCTGCACGTCCCAGGATATTTAGGATGCTGGCCCCTCCCCGCTGAATACCAGAGCTCCCCAGCTGGAACAACACAAAACACTCTCACGTGTCTTCAAATGGCACCAAAGAGGAGCTACTAGCCCCAGCTTTGAGACCAGGGCGCGACAGGTGTAATGCAGTTCTGCATAGGAACCACAGCTAATATCATGAGACTCTGAACAATAATAATAAAAAAATCAAAGTGTGGATGCTCTGATTCAGATGAGTTCCAGGTGAAGAAACAATGTCGGCTGCTAAGAAAGTGCTCAGGGGCCCCGAGGAAAGACCCTGGAGTTAGTGCAAAGTGGAGAGAAAGAGTAGAGGTTCCCAGTAGCACATCCTAATGCCCAGGGAGAACAGACCAGGGGACCAGGAGTCCCCCATAAGAAAATGCTCACCACAGGGGTGGCACTGTGGCATAGCCGGCTAAGGCTCCGCCTGTGGCACCTGCATCCCATATGGGCACTGGTTCTAATCTCAGCTGCTGCTCTTCCGATCCAGCTCTCTGCTACAGCCTGGGAAAGCAGCAGAAGATGGCCCAAGTCCTGGGACCCCTGAACCTGTGTGGGAGACCTGGAGGAAGCTCCTGGCTCCTGGCTTCAGATCAGCCCAAGTTCCAGCCCGTTGCACCCACTTGAGGAGTAAACCAGCGAATGAAGACCTTTCTCTCTGGCTGTAACTCTACTTCTCAAATAGATAAATAAATCTTTTTTAAAAAAGAGAAAATGCTCACCAGTCTCCTCCGCCAACCATCTGCAGAAACCGTCTCCTGGATTGGAGTGAAAGCCCCGGGGACAGCAGGGATCACTTCACAGCAGACAGTAGCAGTTCAGAGCACAACGCCAGAGGCTACTCAATAACACACCAGAAGCCAGACTGGAAAACCTCCCACCAGGAGAAACCTCAACTGGCCAAATCTGAAGAAATCTCAGGGGGCCAGTGCTGTGGTGTAGCAGGTAAAACTGCAACCTGGCTGCAGTGCTGGCATCCCATATGGGCACCGGCTCAAGTCCCAGCTGCTCCACTTCCGATCCAGCTTTCTGCTGTGGCCTGAGAAAGTAGTAGAAGATGGCCCCAGTGCTTGGGCCCCTGCACCCACATGGGAGACCTGGAAGAAGCTCCTGGCTCCTGGCTTCGGATTGGCACAGCTCTGGTCATTGCAGCCATTTGGGGAGTGAACCAGCAGATGGAGGAGCTCGCTCTCTCTCTCTCTCTCTCTCTCTCTCTCCCCACCTCTGTAGCTCTGCCTTTCAATAAATAAATCTTTTTTTAAAAGAGTAAATAAAAGTAAAAATAAATGAAACTACCATACAATGAGGAGGTTAACACTTCCTCATGAGACAATTTATCATAATGTAGATCTCAAGTACTTTAAAAAAAATCTTTGAAGGGGCCAGCATTTTGCAAGTTAAGCCGCCACTTGCAACACCAGAGTCCCATAGCAGAGCAGCCAGTGATGACCCAGCTGCTCCGCTTCCCATCCAGCTCCCTGCTGATGCACTTGGGAGGTCAGCAGAGGATGGACCAGGTCCTTGGACCCCTGCCCCCCTTGTGTGAGACCTGGATGGAGCCCAGGGCTCCCAGCTCTGGCTTGAACCAGACCATTGTGGCCATTTGGAGAGTGAATCAACAACAGGAAGATCTCTTCTCTCCCTGCTACTCTGCCATCCAAATAAATAAATGAATCTTTTTTAAAAATCTCTAAAAACATTAGTGTTCAAATTACATTTCTCTGCAATAATGCTCTCTTGTTTGAATTCTCCAACAAATATTTATATTTCATGATGAATGTGCAAAAAAAAGGTTTAAATACTCAAAGCACATTATGGCTGTGTATCAATTTTTATTGCATTCAGTACAATAAAAATCAGTATCCGTTATGACCTAAAGATTACAGGGCCTGTTCTGTTTGATTCTGGAAGAGTATAAACTATTTCAAATGCTTTCTTGGGTGAAGGCTTATGCTTAGATGAGCAAAAGGGCTGACTCAGCTTTTCCCAGACCAAGCATCTAAATCACTCATTGAAGATGATGCCCTTGGTGCAAACTCTATCTCACCATTGCAAAAACTCCACATTTAATATAAAATAGCAGGAGCCTCTGCTTGTATTACTGGAGCCATAGGAAAGACTCCCTTTCCTGGTAATAAATCAGCAAAAAGAGATGCTATATGCCCACTGCTTAGTCCAGTGCCTGGCACAGATTTGGAGTTTAATAAATACAACTGTTAGCTGAACGAAGGAATAAAATAAATGACCTTAGTCAAACCAAAAATGTAACTTCTACTCAATGTTTTCTGTTTATGGAGGGCAGGATAATGTTCCATATCTTTTATAAAGATTTTCATCAAAATGATTAGATAACTTGTTTTTTGTGCTCACAAGAGTGATAGCCAATTGTCGGATAAAGATATTTACCTGGAATAGCCCATTTTCAGACAATGTCTGATTTTTTTGTGTAAATGATTAAAATTTAGGATTTGAGTTAGAACCTCGATGGAAAGTCGTTGTGGGCTAGATTCTGGAATTCAATCGCTGAAAAGGTTGGGGACATATACTTAATGTGACAGTTACTTTTCCCATTCTTCTCACAGAAAATGAGCACTCATGCAACCCATAATCCAACCTGACAAACCAAGGGTTCACTGCATGCAGCCATCCTCAGTACAGCAGCCAGCTCGCCGCCTCTCTTAATGATGCCGCACACAAAGGCATAACCACAGGAACCTCTGCGGCCCCCAAGGCCCAGGACAGCTTGCCCAGGAGGGAAGCTGGGACGGCGCCTTCCTTCGACAGGGAAAGACAGCAGTGGAGAGTCCAAGTGTCTCACTCGAGGGCACACCGCATTGTGGCGGTGCAGATGAGAAGGGAAATTAGATCTTTTTTTATTATTATTATGTCTCCCTAAACATTAAACACTCAGAGTCCAAGATGGAGTGTGGAGGAATACAGACAGAAGCAAATACAAAGTCTTCCAAAACTTCACGGCGAGTAGTTGGTCCCCGTAGGATGGCTCAGAACAGTGGAATCTAGAAGGGTCTGACACATCTCATCGGAGCTCCCAGAACTACGCCAACCACCCTGGCCTCGGGGCAGGGGTGGAGTGACCACGGTGGGGTCCACTGTGCTGGCAGAGTCTCCAGGAAAAGGAAAGGCGGGTAGCAAGGACGGTAACCCCTCCCCCGGAATCTTCGCAGGTCTGCTACAAACGACCCAACAGGAGAATGACAGGAGCGAGGGAGGGACCCTGCTGAGCACGTCACACCACCCACAAGACGGAAGTGCAACACCAAAGAGCAAACTTCAGCCCCGGGGCACCGGCACCTCCCCTCACAGTCCGCTATTACCCAGAAGCCTTTGCTTATTTGATCTTGCATCGGTCAGTTGTAGCTAACAGCCTCAAGGGGCATCCTGGGACTCTCTCCGCAGTGAAAACAATCGTTGACTAAGGTCACAAGGACAAGCACCAGAGGCACCAAGGAAAAGGCTAGAAGACTAGCTCTGAGGGCCGGCCAGTCAAACCAGGGGAAAGCGGCAGAAGCAGAGTCCCGGAAACTGGCGGGAGTGTTGTAGAAGCACACAAAAGGGGCCAGCGCTGTGGCACAGCGGGTAAAGCTGACGCCTGCAGTGCAGGTACCCCAGAGGGGCGCCGGTTCGAGTCCCAGCTGCTGCACTTCCAATCCAGCTCTCTGCTACGGCCTGGGAAAGCAGTAGAAGATGGCCCAAGTCCTTGGCCCCTGCACCCACGTGGGAGACCTGGAGGAAGCTCCTGGCTCCTGGCTTCGGATCACTGCAGCTCCTACCATTGCAGCCATTTAGGGAGTGAACCAGCGGATGGAAGACCTCTCTCTCTCTCTCTCTCTCTCTCTGTCTCCTTCTCTCTCTGTGTAACTCTGACTTTCAAATAAATAAAATAAATCTTTAAAAAATAAAAAAGAAACCAGAGAGGCCGAGATTGGTGGAAACAGGGCAGAGAGGCTAAGCCAATGGCACAGACAGGACTTTGTAGCGCACCTGAAAAAACAGGACAAAAACAAGAAGGGCTCCAGGGTGTGCAGCGGGGCAGGACTCTCACTGACCAAGATTAAACACAGGGACTGGCTTGAGTTCTGGCTGGACATCGGAGTGCCCGTGGGACTTCCAGAAGGAGAGCTCTGTAGAGCACTCGCATGCACAAGTCTAGAAACACCAGGGAGATCCACACGTGAGCAGACGGGTGACTGGCCCCACTGCAGAGAACCAAAGGACACAGAGAGAGCCTTAGGGAGAGGAGAGATGGGGGCCAAAGGAGGGCAACTCCGGGTGTCAGAATGGAAGCGATGACAAGGGAAGACACGTTCTTAAAGCAGAAGGAAGAGGGTTGGCAGACGTGCAAGGAGAAAGAGGAAAAGGTCACAGAATCTGCGGAGGGGCGGGGGGTGTTAATAACATAAAAGTAGTCATTGGTGTCCCATGCTCAGATCAGGTGAGAAAAGAACTGGAAAGGCCCACTGGCACTGGTCATTTGCTGGTCATTGTGCCCTCGCCAGTGTTTCAGTGTTGCCCAGTGGCCATGCAGGAAGCAGGTGAATAAGATGACAAGCCAGGGTAACCATGCTTAAGAAAAGGGAGTGAAACTGAGAGGTCTGGTGTGTGTGTGTGTGTGTGTGTGAGAGAGAGAGAGAGAGAGAGAGAGAGAGAGAGAGAGAGGGAGGGAGGGAGGGAGGGAGAATCTTCCATCCGCTGGTTCACTCCCCAAATGGCCGCAACCGCTGGAGCTGGAACAGACAGAAGCCAAGAGCCAAGAGCCAGGAACTCCCTCCGGATCTTCCACGTGGGTGGCAGGGGCCCAAGTTCGTGGGCCATCTTCCACTGCTTTCCCAGGTGCATTAGCAGGGAGCTGGATCAAAATCTTAACCTGCCGCACCCCGATGCCGGTTCCAAGTCCAGGAACCTTTGGAAGCTGCCTCGTAGTTGCTCCATCTCATCCTCTGCTTCACGGGAAGGACAGCACCTGCCCCGAGGAGCTAAACGAAACAATGCGTGTAAGTGTGGCACCCTGGGTGCACTCGGTGATGCCAGTTGGCTACCCTAGCCAGGATGCGAAGGTGCTGCTGAGCGCTGGTCCACAGGAGAGCTGAGAGACGCACAGCAAAGAGGACAGTGCTGGCTCGGGCTCAAAGGAAAGTACGAGAGCACCGGAGACGCGCATGAGATGAAGAGAGAGCGCTGCAGGAGGGAGAGGGGTGGGAGGGACGCGATGATCGGCATTTGTAGTGCCTGCCCTAGAACGCGTTAGAGGAGGGTTAGTCTGCAGGTGGACTCGTGCCTTTGCAGGAAACAAGTCCTTCTTGCGAAACGACAGTGCTTGGCAAGCCGCAGACACGCAGTGCAGCCTGCTGCATGGCTGTCCCCGGGACGCGCACACGTTGTGCAAGGTGGTGATGGGCAGGCTGTTGGCTCGGGCTCCCAGGTACAGCAAAAACAGGGCTCGAGGGCGGTGTTCCTGAATGGAAGGAATCCTGAAGGGGAAGTCGGGGAGAAGCAAGGGGGAGGCGGAATCCCTAAGACTGCCTAGGGGCCCAGTGGCAGAAGCCAGCAGCTTCCGCACCACCTCCAGACAGGAAGAGACCTCCACGTGGAGAGGGACCAGACTGCCAGCAGGGAAGGGGGCGAGAGGCTGCGGATTCGCCTAGGAGGCATCTATTTCACCAGCAGCACAGCTGCCGTGCTTAAGGGGCTAAGTACTTTCCAGAGCCTACAAAATAGCCCTAAAAAAAATTGGCTCCAACATGAGAAAAAAGAATTGCAAAAATTACTATTACTAAATGCTTAATTAAATGTACACAAAACGTATCATTATGTGGACTTCATTAATTGTTCAATTTAGTACTCATAAAAATTTCATTACATTTAGAAAACAATTTGTGTTTTAGATTTCCACCTCTTTGCAAGAACCCCCGAGCAAGCACAGTGGTTGTCCAGACAGAAAGCTCAGTCAGTTGTCAGATGACACTAGTTTCTCACAGCCAGGGATGTAAAAAACGAAGTTGCCATAATCCTTTCAAATGTCAGTGACGTGAATGGGAGTGGACATTCACACTTGTGACTTTGCATTTGAAAATCTTTTCAGGAAATGAGAGAAAGGTCTTAAGGAAGCCACATAAGTCCCAGATGGCCAAGATGGCAAGCTTGTCGGGGGGCGGGGGTTAGGAGGAAGGACGCAGCCAAAGGAGTGAGGGCAAAGAAAGGCAGCTCGGCTCTGAGCGAGGATCCAGTAGACTCTCCAGTTACTTTGACACTGTGTCCAGCTCAAGGACTCCTAACTTCGCGTGCGTTGAATGCCTTAACCAATCCGATGAAGCCCAGACACTGCTTTTCCAAAGTAATGGTTTTTAAATGCAAAAGGCAAAATGCACCAGAGCACAGAGGAAACTAATTACATGGAGATGCGGCCATTAAAATACTTGACACTTTTATGATATAAAGGCACAGTAATATACATGCGGCTTTCGAAAATAGCAAAAAAAAAAACAAAAACAAAAAAACAAACCTCATGTCATTTCACAGTAGTGCTGTTTCAAGACATCTTTCACAGTAGTAATGTGATTTTAAAATACTGATTTTTTTTTCTAGGACTGGTGTTATGGTGCACCAGGTTAAGCTACCATCTGGGACACCATAATCAAGTTCCAGTCCTGACGTCTCCGTGGCTTCCAATCCAGCCCCTTGCTAATGTGCCTGGGAAGGCAGCAACAGATGAACCAAGTACTTCGCCCCTGCACCCATGTGGGAGACCTGGATGGAGCTCCTGGTTTCCACCTGGCTGTTGTGTCCCATTTGGGGAGTGAACTGGCAGATGGACGATCTCTCTCTCCCTCTTGCTCTCTGTGTCACTCTGCCTTTCAAATAAATAAATATATAAAAAATAAATAAATAAAACAAAGCATGGGTTTTGTTTGGTGCCAGGAGCTGCTAATACTATTGTGGCTTCCTGCTCACATCTATAACTGAAAGAAATGTAGCTTTTCAAGAAACCTGCACACAAAGGTGGGCTTTTTTCCCATCCAAGTTCAAGGATGTCTAGAAAGTCACCCACAGAGCCCTGGTGAAAATGCCGTACTCCAAGCTCGTTCACCCACAGAATGGACAAACCGGGCATAGGGGTTGAAGGACCGAGGTGCGGGAGCAGAAATGTGCTCGCAGATTCCACAAGGGCTCCCCCAAATCTCCGTGTCCTCTCTCTCGCCCATGTGAGACACTGCGGAGAACTCCGCGGGGGCCGGTTTTATCTCCTTTAGCCAAATTTCATTTGCACAGCACAGCTCCTTGGTAAGTACGGATGCGCGCATACACACCCCCTCCGGAAGCTAGAGGGCAATTTTACAGACTGAGACCAACACAAGAGCAAAACGTAAGAATCAGTAATCAAGGACAGATGGCACGGTGGGAAACTGGAAAAAAGGCTGTGAAGATTCAGAAAACATAGACAAGATGGATATAAACCTGGGAAGTGACGTTCCATCCTGCCAGTAATTAAATCTGTATTAACTAAAGGCAGGAAGCACATTATTTCTATCGAACCAGCAAAGATTAAAAAGATTAATAATATCTAGTGTGTGTGAGAATGAGGCAAAATGGAGACTTTCACAGTTTGGCAACGGGAATACAAATCGGTGCTCTCTTCCCGGAGGGCAACATGGCTGTAAATATCTACTGTAAAATGCACACACAGAGTGCCCCGGCAACAGCCCTTGGAGGACTTTGTTGTAAATAACAAGGGGATGAAAACACAATTAAAAATTGGGAACATCTGGAATTCTGATGACAATGTCTTGGCACAGTGGGTTAAGCCACCACTGGCAACAATGGCATCCCATATGTGAGCACTGGTTCAAGAGCCAGCTGCTCTGCAGCTGATCGAGCTCCCTGCTAATGCCCCTGGGAAAGCAGCAGGAGATGGCCCAAGTGCTTGGGCCCCTGCCACCCTCATAGGAGACCTGGATGGAGTTCCAGGCTCCTGGCTTGAGCTTGGACCAGACTTGGTCACTGCAGCCATTTAAGAAGGGAACCAGCAGATGGGAAATCTCTCCCTCTCTCTCTGCCACTGTGATTGTCAAATAAATAAACAAATAAATGAATAAATAATTATTTTTCTTAAAAAAGGGAGAGATTGGTTTAATACATTATATAATATCCATTCAATACTGAAAGATAAAGCATTAAAAGTAGAATATAGGTCATTATTTATAATGTGGCCCCATTTCTGCTGAAAGATACCATATAGTTTAATCAGAATAGACTGATTTCTTTAAGATTGACTGAATAAGTGAGTAGTTTGAAAGGCAGATAACAGAGAGAGGGAGAGACAGAAAGATCTTCCATCCCCTGGTTCACTTCCCAGTTGCCTACAACAGACAGCACTGGGCCAGGCCACAGCCAGGAGCCTGGAGCTCCATCCCGGCCTCCCACAGGGGCGGCAGGGCCCAAGCACCAGCGCCGTCTTCTGCTCCCCCCAGGGTGCACTCAGCAGGATGCTGGATCAGAAATGGAGCAACTGAGACTTGCACTGGCAATGCAACATGGGATGTGGGTGTCCCAAGTGGTGGCTTAACCCAGGGCCACACACACTGGCTCACAAGAGACTGATTTCCAGTCAACCAAAGGCTGATTTCTCTGATAGGGCCTTTGAATAACAAGAGCTCAGAAAACTAAAAAAAAAAAAAAATTAAAAAACCCCACATAACTGGATTATTTCCGTTCACATTGGAAAATAGCAACCCAGTTTGACAGTGGAGCAGGGATCTCCTCCTTTATTATTGCCCTGTTACTTCCTAATGTTCCCAAGGTGTCCAGGAGAAGCCTCCAGACAGCTGTCCTGAGGCTGTACTGACTGTGGTTGTGCACAGAGTGTTTCCCACGGCCACAGAGTCAGCTTCACAAATGACATTCTGCACTAAAGAGGTCTGCTTAAAACCCAGGGTTCCTCTCCATTCATTATTCCTCTCTCCTAAAACCCAGGGTTCCTCTCCATTCATTATTCCTCTCTCCTAAAACCCAGGGTTCCTCTCCATTCATTATTCCTCTCTCCTAAAACCCAGGGTTCCTCTCCATTCATTATTCCTCTCTCCTAAAACCCAGGGTTCCTCTCCATTCATTATTCCTCTCTCCTTAAACCCAGGGTTCCTCTCCCGTTCATCTGTACTGAGTACATAATGTGGCTTGCAGAGGGTCTTGTGAATGGACACATCCCTCCCCGTGGAGCCATCAGGCACAGGAAACACACGCATGCCAGTCACCAGAAGCAGACCGCCAGGAGGGTACAGCCAGGGAGTGGTCTGTGCTGGCTGTGTGGTCACAGGTTAAGGAGCCATGCTGTGTGAGCTCAACTGCATCTGAGGACTGAATGGGCTCCTCTGGATAAAGCAGGGAGAGAATAGACAGTCATTCTGGAAAGCTGAAGGGCTTTACAAAAGTGAGTGGTCGGCTGGCCCTGTGGTGTAGTGGGTAAAGCCGCCACCTGCAGTGCCAGCATCCCATATGGGCGCTGGTTTGAGTCCTGGCTTCTCCACTTCCAATTTAGCTTTCTGCTATGGCCTGGAAAAGCAGTGGAAGATGGTCCAGGTCCTTGGGTCCCTGCACCCATATGAGACCCAGAAGAAGTTCCTGGCTCCTGGCTTTATTTTGGCCCAGCTCCAGCCATTTCGGCCATCTGAGGAGTGAACCAGCAGATGGAAGACCTCTCTCTCTCTCTATCTATCTATCTCTATCTCTCTGTAACTCTGCCTTTCAAATAAATAAATAAGTATCTTTTTTAAAAGATTCATCTATTTATTTGAAAGTTAGAGTTACACAGAGAGAGGAGAGGCAGAGAGAAAGAGAGAGGGAGAGGTCTTCCATGTGCTGGTTCGCTGCCCAGATGGCCGCAACAGTCGGTGCTGTGCTGATCTGAAGCCAGGAAGGAGCCAGGAGCTTCTTCCAGGTCTCCCATGCGGGTGCAGTGGTCCAAACACTTGGGCCATCTTCCACTGCTTTCCCAGGCTATTAGCAGAGAGCTGGATCGAAAGTGGAGCAGCCGGGACTCAAACTGGCACTCATATGGGATGCTGGCACTGCAGGCGTCAGCTTTACCCGCTACACCACAGCGCTGGCCTCCAATAAATCTTTGAAAAATAAAAACTGATTGCTTCTCAGCCTTTTAGCTAAGATCAAGTGTAAAAAATAAAAACTGAGTGGTCCCAGGAACAAGAAGAATCGGATTTGACTTGATTAGGGTTAATCTGGACACTCTTAGAGCTCGGACCAGCAAGGTTGACTGAGATGAGATAATGAAGTCTTTTTCTTTCTCTCTCTCTCTCTCTTTTTTTTTTTAAGATTTAGTTTATTTATCTGAAGGACAGAATTACAGAAGGGGTGGGGGGGGAGAGAGAGAGAGAGAGAGAGAAAGGTCTTCCATTTGCAGTTTCAGTTGCCAAATGACCTCAGCACCCAGGACTAGCCAAGCAGAAGCCACGAGCCAGGTACCAGGAGCTTCTTCCAGGTCTCCCACATGGGTGCAGGGGCCAAGCACTTGGGCCGTCTTCCACTGCTTTCCCAGGCCAAAGCAGAGAGCTGGATCAGAAGTGGAGCAGCCGGGACTTGAACCAGCGCCCATATGGGATGCCGGCAGTAACCCAACTGATCATGCCACAACAGACTCCTCGGACAGTGTCCCCTATCTGGGACCCAGGGTCGTCTAACCCTGCCTGTTTAGATGTTTCTCTCTCGTGGGAAGCTGCAGGCAGTGATTCAGAGATGCGACCGCTGTGTTGGGCTCTTAATCCAGAGGCATCTGAGGCTCCTCAGCACTGGGTGGTTCAGCGCCTCGGCCTGGCCTGTGGCTCTCTTCAGCCTTTCCAGCACTGCATCGCAGCTCCTGGCTCCCGGCTCCAGACGGGCGCAGCTCCAGCCACCGCAGCCAACTGGGGAGTGAACCAGCGGTGGAAGACCTCTGTCTCCTCTCTCCTCTCTCTCTCTCTCTCTCCTCTCTCTCTCTCTCTGCCTCTCCTTCTCTCCCTGTGTAACTCTTTCAAATAAATAAATCTCAAAAATAAAAAAAGAAAAGAATTGCATCTTCATCCAGGAGCCTAAAACTACGAACACTGCATCTGGCTTGGGAACTCCTTTAACGGATCCTGGCCCTTGGTCTCTTGAACTTTCCATTTGATTTCAAACACACCTAAGAAGCAAGACAAGGTCTAGTTTGGCAATCCTTTAAAGGAACTTTAGCTTATGACAAAATTCACCATCAAATGTGCTTAAGGACGATGGTGACACGATCCAACCCCTACACAAGACAAGCAATTCTGGCACTGAAAGTTCTAGGCTCAAAGGGAGAAAATTCAATCTGAGAGCAAGGGTCGGGAGGCAAAGACGTCACACTGAGTGGGAGTGGACAACGGGCTTGAACTTGCTCGGAAACCACAGAAAGAGACAGAGACGAGCTGGGCAGAGCCAGCCAGGGCAGAATCACGGGACCCAGACGGGGCAGGTGAGCAGGGGCAGGTGCAAAAAACTTCAATAGTTTTCAGCCTCAGGGAAGAGAAGAAGTTCAGTGTTACTAAGAAGTCTTAAAAGGAAGCCCTGAAGAGGAAGCAGGCTTTGGGGGAGAGGAAAAGGGAGTCAATGGAGGTATAATTATTCTAGACCAAAAACACCCAGCCGTCTGCAGGCTGTGACCCCAGGGATCTATTTCCAGAGCATAAAAGCGGCAAGGCAGTGATGCAGGTAAGAAGTGTGGAAGAAGCATTGTTCCCCGGGCAGGTGTTTGGTGCAGCAGTTAAAATGCCACTCAAGGGACACCCACATCCCGTACCAGATGCCTGGGTTCAGCCCCAGCCCCACTTCCAATTCCAGCTGCTTGCTAATGTGCACCCTGGGAGGCAAGTTGTGGTGCCTCAAGTACTCGGGTCCCAGAGACCCACGTAGGAGACCTAGACAGAGCTCCTAGCGCCCTGGTTCAGCTCCAGATGTTCAGGCATTTGGGGAGGAAACTGCCAGAGGAGATCTCTCCCCCTCCCCCCGGTTAGATTGGTCATGCCTGCCTCTGTCTCACTCTCTCTGGGTTTGATTGGTTCTCTCTCTCTTTCTCTCTCTCTCTCTAGCTCTCCCTCTCGCTCTCGCTCTCGCTCTCACTCTGGTTCAACTGGCCATGCCTGCCTCTGTCTCTCTTTGAGTTTGATTGGTTCTGCCCCCCTTTCTCTCTCTGGTTTGATTCTCTCTCTCTCTCTCTCTCACACACACACACACACACACACACACCCCTGAGAGATTCTCAGCCTCCCAGGCCGCACACACGTTTGTATCTCCAGCCTGCACGCTTCCTCCGGGCTCCAGCCAGGAGACCACCACTCCTGTTGGACATCACCTCTTGCTTAAACGCAGGTGGTGGCCTAACCCACTGTACCCCAACTACGTTGACCCCACAGGGTGCTTTGAAAAAGCCAAATCTGAAACATTTCAGTCCACCAGCTTGAACTTCTTCAAGGTCATCTCATTGTGTACTTAGAGAGAAAATGTTTTAAGTGGATTTTAAATAGGGTTCGTGTTTAGGCCTGTCAGGTTCCACCTGTTGTCCCTGTTTTATTAAGAACAGTGACCTCTTGCTTTCAGAAGGGTCTTGGTTTGCGGGATGAATCACATTGCCACTCTTCCCTTAGAAACCTCTCATGGTCTGACGGGTCCCACCACTTCACCTTCACATCCTGCGTTGCTCTGCCCTGGCCATGCCCATCTGCTTTCTGTCCCTCTCCAAGCTCTTGCTTCTGCCTGGGATGTCTTCTCCTTCCCTCCTCGTCCTGTGACTGCTCATGCACCCATCAGACAGCGCTCAGAACCAGAGAAGCTTGCCCTCAACTCCCAGACACAGCACCTCTGCCCTGTGCACACGTGCAACACCACACTCCTTCATTGGAGCTGTCTAACCAAGGGCAGGGGCCCTGTCTGGCTCAGCTCACCGTTCACTCCGTGTCCAGAATAGGCAAGTAAATGCTGATGGATGGACTCCACGCTGAATACTTACTGCAGGAGAAAACCGAAGAGACGCTAGAAATTATGGGCAATCTGTTAATCTCCTTATATTTATGAGTCAGAGTACTCTTGCCAGAGAATATTTAAATCATATACTATTAAAATTCTAAAGGAATGTATGCTCATCTAATACAGAGGAAGAAGTAATTCAGGAAAGTTAAGTGACTCAACCAAAATTTCCTGATTTTTTGTTGTTGTTGTTGTTTGTGTGTTTGTTTTTCTGGAAGTCCAAGGGAAATTCCAACAGGGCTCCAGGTTTTCTGTTTTACTGGTGAGTGACAAGAATGGAGATTCAGAAGCCTCAAAATATCTCCCAGGTTCAGGCATCCTTTGGTCAGGATGGAACTTCACTTTCCTTAGGAGAGTCTGCATTCTCTCCCATCATGCCCCTCTCCCATCTTTCCCCGATCCACTCTTTTGCATCAATGGCTGCAAAGGCAGAGAACCAGTGTCGCCAAGTGCAAAGACTCTGCGGCACGAGACACACACTGAAGACCCCTACTTCTCGGTGTGCAACAACTGTCTGGTTGTGTAACTCCGTCTTTAGCGTTTCCTTCCACGTTAGAGCAATGTATACAACAGACCATCAGTGATCAAACCCAACTAATTTGTCCATTCTAGGGTGTGACATCATGACCATTCATGTCTGGGGTTGCTAATGTCAACCAGTGACCTTCTAGAATTACACGCAGCTGAAATGTGAAGAAGAAATTTAATAAGTAAAGGTCAACCATCACTCAGTGCCCCATGAAACAAGATTTTTTTCTTTTGCAATAAAATATCAGAAATGTTTAAAAACTCAACATTGTGTCTTTGATACATATTCAGTGCTGATAGCCAATACTGTAATGACTATTCAAATTACATGGAGGGTAATATTTGCTGAGCTCTTGAATCTTGGAAATCACAGGCATTCTTTTAAAGGTCAGCTGTAAAACCCAGTTAATAAGTTGGGAGGAAAAATGCCTTTTCCCATCGAAATCCACAATAAAAATAATCTTACCCAGGCAATTTCTCCTTTAACGATGGGTTGGCACAAAGACAAAGCTAATAGGTGCGTTCTGCATGATTACAAGGCGATTTCGCTCTCCAGTATCACGGATCCGAAGGAGCAGTATCTGTTGCAAGCAGGTAACAGCCCTGCAAGGTGTTCACCCACACGGCCTTCCGCAGAGAGTTTCCACGGGGCCTCCCGAATGACACGCTTAAACAGTCGCATTTTTAATATCTACTAAAGTCGCCGTGCCAAGACCAAATAACGCCGCCCCTGAGTGCGAGGGAGGGGAAGTGCAAGCAGCGGTGCCATGCACATGGCTGAGAGCCGTGAGTGCTGTCATCCAGAGCTTTCCAGATACCTCGGCGCTCTCTGGCTAGACTTAAATATTGGGGCTGGAGGACGGCCAAGTCATGACAAGATGTACACGTTCCGCCAAGCAAAGCTCCGATGTGCAAATGCCAACGGCATATTTTTCACTCTTTGTATTAGCTGAGGTTCTTTACAACAAGAGTGAACACTGTAATATTTTTTTCTTAGTTTTTCTACTGCCTTGGCAATTACTTAAGGCTGCTACAGAAAATAAATAAATAAGAATGTGACTCTGAGATGCATTTAGTCCCAGAACACAGACCACGGAATGTTCCCAATTGCTTATTCTCCTCCTTATTAAGATGCAGGAAGTGGAAGAGGTTCACCGTCTTCCGGTCTGTTCCAAAGGAGAAAGAAATAAGAGCTGTGGAGCTCCCGACTCTCACTAGGCCATGCTCCCTGCTTGATGTTCACGCCATCCTATGAGTTCTTCATCATTTCCAGGGGATGAGATTTAGCCTAAGAAAATTCTCCAGGGTCGGCAATGTGGCATAGAGGGTGAAGCTCCAATCTGCAGTGCCGGCATTCCACAGGGACGCTGGTTCGAGTCTCTGCTGCTCCACTTCTGATCTCGCTTCCTGATAATGTGCCTAGGAAAACAGCAGAGGAAGCCCCAAGTGCTTGAGCCCCTGCACCCATGTAGGAGACCCAGAAGATGCTCCTAGGTCCTGGCTTCAGATCGGCACAGTTCCCGCTGTTGAGGTCATTTGGGGAGTAAACAAGTAGATGGAATCTCTCTCTCTCTCTCTCTCTCTCTCTCTCTCTTTCTCTCTCTGCCTCTGCCTCTCTGTAACTCTGTCTTTCAAATTAAATCTTTTAAAAAAAAAAAAGATGTATTTATTTATTTGAAAGTGAAAGTTACACAGAGAGAGGAGAGGCAGAGAGAGGTCTTCCACCAGATGATTCACTCCCCAATTGGCCACAATGGCCGGAGCTGTGCCAATCTGAAGCCAGGAGCCAGGAGCTTCTTCCAGGTCTCCCATGTGGGTGCAGGGACCCAAGGACTTGGGCCATCTTCTACTGCTTTCCCAGGCCACAGCAGAGAGCTGGATCGGAAGTGGAACAGCCGGGTCTCAAACTGGTGCCAATATGGGATGCTGGCGCTTCAGGCCAGTGCGTTAACCCGCTGCACCACAGCACCGGCCCCTCAAATTAAATCTTAAAGAAAGAAAAATCAAAGAGCTTGGTCACGGTCACTCGGCTAGCAGGAGTCAGAGGCAGATGCAATCCCAAGGCAGACTCTGGTCCCTCTGATGGCCACAGGTCTACAAGGCCATCCATCCGCTCTCACAGCAACTTGGGGAGGAGAACAGAGCCCAGATGACCCTATAAACACGCATGCAGCCCACCGCCAGCTTGCAGGGCCCTATGCCTCGAGCCCCGTCCATACAGAATGTTCTACAAGACCTCAGAACCAAGAACGAACCCGGATGTGAAATGAGTGAGCCATGGAGGTGACTGAGCATTTGTTCTTAAAAACAGAGAAATGCAATGCATCAAAGGCAGCCACAGGGTGGTGGCAACAGGGGAAGGTGCTAAAAGTAGATGACCTTGGTTTTTGACCCTGTCTCTGCTTCCACCACCCGCTGATCCTCATCTCGCTTGCAAAACACGCACAGGAAGGACGCTCACACGAGAAAATGTGTGAATTACCTAAGATAACATACAAGGCAGGGGGCACAGGAAAGGTTTGCAGGATCTGTGCCCCCCAAAAGACATTGAACCGCAGGTGAGCTGAACTGAGCACAGCACGCCTAGTCCCTTAATGTAGCTGCGGCAAGATTGTCCTGGAGTTTCTCAGGACACATTCATCACTGTCTCTGTGTTACCTGCCCCAAATCCAGGCCACACGAAGTTATAAATGCACCTTGGATTCTCACGTCACAACCTTGGCCGAGGGCAGCAAGAAGGAAACACACAGAGACGCCTCAAAGAAAGCATTCGCCTGCCCAGAGCCGGTCACGAGCCCGGAGCTAGCGAGGCGTACGGAGCTGTGCGTTACGAGGCATGCCCAGGGGTGCCTAGGAAGCCGGAGCACGGCCACACGGGTCAGCTAATGGGAAGACAGTGAGCATGATTTATGTGTGTGCGCAACGGCTGCCTGTGCTATGGAGGACAAAGGAGGGAAATGAGGCGGGGGTGGGGGTGGGGGAGGAGCTCCACCCAGCCCCCTCGCCTCCGCTGGGCCAGAGATGAAGATAAATGGACTCAGACATCTAAAGAAAGAAGTGTGATTAAAAGTGGGTGATGGGAATTTCTCCGAAAAGAGCTGACAGCTCAGAGGCAGGGATCCTGGCAGGTTAACCCAAGACATCTAGCACGGAGGACGAGACTGAGACGGGAAATATATGCCTGAAATTCAGACACCTGCAAGGGGGAACAGCACAGAAAGGGGGCAGTGGGGAGGGCTTGGAGCTGAGGGACCCAGCAAACGGACTCAGAGACGGCCGTGTATGCTCGGGGGCTTGCCCCACCCCACCTGAACCAAGAGAACAGCTGCCGGATATGCCCAGGAGCTAGGGAGCGATTACCATGGCATGGCAAACAGCGATCTTGTCATCTGCTGTCACTAGAATTCTTTTATTCAAAGCACTCTAAACAGAAACAGATTTTGATTCATTTTCAAGGGCCCATTTGGTGGACGAAGAGAAAACGCACACCGAGGCAGGTGACCGACACCCGTCTGAGACTCCAGATTTGCCCAAGGTCTGTGGCGGTGGGGGAGGGGGCAGGTCTCCTCACCCCCAGGCAGAGCCACTACACCCTGCAGGGGAGGTTGCGCTGAGAATCACCCCCCTTTTCTCCCAGGTCTCCAGCCCGATTGGGATCCAGGAAGCTTGTGTACCCCAACACCTGCACTACTACCCTTGCTTGTGGAGAACAGGGTCTAGCCTCACATCAGAGAAGCTGCACAGATGGGCAGAGAGAACCAGTCAGAGGGTGGAGGCCAAGAGGACGAGAGAGTTGGAACAGGAGCTGCTGGGAGCCCAGCTAATCTGCAAGAGCAGCTCCCATACCCTGCTTCTCTGTTTCCAAATCAAAGGTGTCCCACCTGGGACCATGAACTTGAAGATTCTCATAGGAACTGCAACAAAACCCTTTGACTTTCCAAAACACGTCCAGTTTTGCAACACTATCCTTTTTTAACAAAGGTACTTTCTTTGATAGAAATACCAAGGCTATTGTTCTGTAGGACATTCTGCACAAATGGTGTATTTTTTATTAACATTATGTTTTTAGAGACTTATTTTATTTATTTGAAAGACAGAGTTTCAGAGAAAGAGAGACAAAGAGAGATCTTCCACTCACTGGTTCACTCCCCAAAGGGCTGCAATAGTCGCAGCTGGGCCAGGCTGAAGCCAGGAGCCTGGAACTCCACCTGGATCTCCCATGTGGGTGCAGGGGCTAAGCACTTGAGCCATCATCTGCTGCTTTCCCGGGTACATTAGCAGGGAGCTGGATCCAAAGTGGAGCAGCTGGGACTTGAACTGGCACCTGTATGGGATGCCGGCATCGGCGGTGTTGCACCACAACACTGGCCCCTACACTGCCTCGTAAACTGAAGAAGCACTGGGTGGCTCTGAAGCAGGGCTAGCCTGGAATTGGTGGGCATTTTGGTTAACGTAGCTGGCTCTACCGTACATGCGGCATGAGAAGCAAAGCGATGCCCATTGTTTCCGCAGGTGTTGCAGATTTCAAGCAAGGTCTCACCACACACCCTGGCCGTAAATTTCAAGCCATCTGGGCTGCCTGCAAAGAACAAAGGAAAACGACAGCAAAGGCCGCGCTCACTTCGGGGGCTGAGATGATGTTTATCCATCCAGCCAACCCTTCAGTCTTCTGGCTGCTAAAAACGAGAGCCACACAAAGGAAGCCAGGGCCAGGCACCTACAGAGTTTGCACCATTCTTAAGGGACCAACAATGTGAGTAGGCAGACACAAACACACAGAAGAACCCCTCTTCTTGCCCCAAAACGATCCACTACAGACCAGCTGGCAAACAGAGAAGGCCAATCCGATAGGCTGTCCGATCTGCAACAACTCAGCTCTGCCTTTGTGATAGGAAATGGACACTCAAGGGAAAACAGAAGTAAAAGCTTGATTTCTTTCCTTTTTCTTTTTTGCAAAACAAAATTGAAATCCAAGCATACAACGGGCTTTGAAAACAGTCACGAAAGGGTCAGCTGGTTAAGCTGCCTCTTGCGACGCTGGCGCCCCACACAGGACCACCGGTTAGCGTTCTGGCTGCTCCTGCTAATTAACGTTCCTGGGAAAGGAGCAGGAGATGGTCCAAGTGCTTGGGCCCCTGCACCCATGTGGGGGACTTGGATGGAGTTCCGGGCTCCTGGCTTTGGCCTGCAACCATCTGGGGAGTGAACCAGTGGACGAAAGATCTCTTTTCTCTCTAGCTCTCCCTCTCTCTCTGTCATTCTGCCTATCAAATAAATAACATAAATATTTTTTTAAAGTTCAGGAAAATGCATACTATCAACAAAAAAAAAAAACTTACATACGGGTATCAAAAAGTTTTGCACCAAAATAAATTTTCAATTTCATTTTCCACAAACTTTCTGAAGTTCCTTTGTTTCATAAGCAGTGAGTATGGCTGTTCCAATAACGTTTTCTTAAATTTATGGACATTAAAATTTGAAATGCATATAATTTTCATACATTACATTTTTTGATTATTTTTGTAATATTAAAATTAAAAGAAAATCATCCTATCTTACAGATCTCACAAAAGCAGGCAATGGATGGATCTGGCCAGTGGTGAATCCCTGGCATCTGACCTCAGATATAAGTCAGGAGACACATGAGTAAGTATGTACACAAAAATAAATAGTTACTTACAATAACAATTACACAGAAATAATATTTACAGCAAGTAAACAGTGACTCATGCCTCCCGAGTTCAGAAAGGCTCTGCGGGGCCTCCAGATGGGAACAGCAGACCCGTCCCCAACTGGGCTACGGAGTGGCATTTGCACAGCAGCATTCGAAGAATCGCGCTCACCACATGGATCCTTCACTACGGCTTCTCACACTGGAACACGCGCACGACGTCACTTCCTGCTCCTCTACCAAGGGTACTCTGGGCAAAGGACTTGAAAAGCCCCTGGCACGTGGAGTGTTGTTGCAAAAACCAAGCTCTGAGGGGTTTGTCTTAGAAACACACACAAAGAAAATCCAGAGGTCCGTGCTGCCTCCCACCACCAGACTTGTGGATCAGGTGCTCCAGGGACAGCAGCTCCTCCAGGCAGCAACAACCAGCCGGTCTCAGGGAGACAACTGAGCAACGCCCCTCAAACGACAAGTGCACGGATGTTCTTAACCAGCAACCTCACTTCTAAAAACCTGTTCTTACATATGTGTGTATACCTTGAAACATGAGGGGCTGGCATGGTGGTGCAGTGGGTTAAGCCACCGCCTGCAGCGCTGCCATCCCATAGGAGCACTTGTTCAAGTCCAGAGTGCTCCACTTCCGATCCGGCTCCCTGCTGATGCACCTGGGAAAAGCAGCGGAAGATGGCCCTGCCACCCACATGGGAAAACCTAGATGAAGCTCCTGGCTCCTGGCTTCGGATCCTTGCAGCTCCGGCCGTTGAAGCCAGTTGGGGAGTGAACCAGCAGATGGAAGACCTCTCTCTCTCTCTCTCTCTCTCTCTTTCTCTCTCTCTCTCTCCCTCTCCTTCTCTGTGTAACTCTGACTTTCAAATAAATAAATAAAAATAAAATCTTTAAAAGAAAAGAGGAGTGTACACCTTCATACACCATGGCCTTCTTTCTAATAGCAAAGTGATAGGAGAAATCCCAAAGCCCACCAGTAGGAGGTGATATAAGCTACAGGACATGCATACCATAGACTATGCCATTGCATGCATGTACGTGTAATATCTCTTCCTACAACTGATCCTCGCTATCTGTAGGAGCCGCGTGCTGGAAAGTCACTGAGAACAGTGCATTAGCAAACACTGAGCCATTACTCCTAGGGGGGATGCAAAATGAATCTGCCACGAGCCTCTGGCCCCAACGTTTCCAGCAACAGATCGATAGGTAACCTTGTTTGATGTCTGTTTCTGTTTATAGATGCATTACTTCATAGATAGAGCTGATTCATTAACACTGGACTCCCAGCCAATGGCACTGTAACTCATTTCTGAACAAAGCTTAACACATGTATTCCCCCTAAGGCACCTCCCAGTCTTCTGGCACTTAGGAACACCGGCCAGCGTTCCAGGCTGTGGTTGATGGGTCACTTTAAATAGTAAATCACGCACAAAAGGCACAATAGTGTGAAAAACACGGCAGTAAATAGATGGCACAAAGAACACTTGGCTACAGAATGGGCTGGAACCAGAAGGCAGAGGGTCACCTTGTTCGACCTCCGCTGGCGACAGGCACCATTGTGCAACTCCAATTGTCACTGCTCTGAACCTGTCTACAAAGTAGGCAGGAATCGATTAGAGGCTACAGATGAATTGTAAGACCAGAATCTGCAAATTCACATTCACGCACACGCACACGCACACACACACACAACAAAAATCCTGTGTCCATCAGTGTTAAGGAACTACAGGGTGGAAATCACCAGGGTTTCCCATTCATTTCTTCCCTGAATGTAAATGTTTTGATAAACAGCAATGCTCTATTAGAAGTCTGTGTGTGGCCCCTATTTTCCACTTGTGGGAATAGCTAAAAGGAAAAAAAAAAAAAAAGCATTCCTTATTCGAAGAAAAGGACTACATAAAGAAAAAACAAAGGCTGAATACACAGAACCGTCTAGAAGGAAAGGAAGAAACACAGGGACTGACAATAACTAGGACCTGGCCACTGAAGGGTGCGTGGCGAGAGGACGCCCTCAGCCAAGCGAATCACACAGCGGAGGGACAAACACTTCCCAGTGCTAAAGCAAGAACTGTCTGGGTTCCCGACAGAATGCTCCAGAAGATGTTCACCATTCAAATAAATAAAGTAAAGAAGAGGATCTCTTCTCTAAAAGATTGATTTATTTATTTGAAAGTCAGAATGAGAGACAGAGAAAGATCTATCTGCTGGTTCACACCCCCAGATGGCTGCAATGACCAGGGCTGGGTCAAGCTGAAGCCAGGAGCCAGGAGCTTCTTCCAGCTCTCTCCTATGGGTGCAGGGGCCCAAACATGTGAGCCATCTTCCACTGCTTTCCCAGGCTCGTTAGCAGGGAACTGGATGGGAAGTGGAGCAGCTGGGACTTGAACGGGAACCCACGTGGGGTGCTGGGGTTGCAGGTGGCAGCTGAACCTGCTACGCCACAATGCCAGCCCCAGAATCCATAATGTTTTCTAATAAGCAAATAGAAGAATAGGAAAGAAATGTATGGAGCTCCATGGTGATGAAAATAATTGCATTGTATTAGCCTTTGCAGCAGTATGCAGTAAAAGCCGGTATAGAGCTGAGGGTAGCTACGGGCAATGTGTGGGTGGCTGTGTCTTCAGGATTCATAAGTTAAACCCCTATTCTTCAGCTGAGGAGGTAGCTAGGTGCGTAGGGTGAACCCCACATGAATGGGTCCAGTGCCCTTGTGAGAGACACAAGAGAGGCTCTCTCTCTCTCTCTCTCTGCCGGGAGAGAACAGAGCAAGGAGTGTGTTTCTGCAAACCAAGAATAGAGCTCTCACCAGGAACCAAACGCACTGGCACCTTGACCTTGGCCTCCCTGGAACTGTAAGGAAGTAACTTCTGTTGTTTAAGCCCCGCCCCCAGGCTAAGATATTTTGTTACTGCAGCCCAAGCTAAGGACACAAAGGGTCAACGGCTTTGGTCATGGCCCAGCTTGCCAAAAAACTACCAAAAGAAAGCTAAAGAAGATGGAAAGAAGGAAGTGGGGGAGGAGCAAGGGGTAATTTTTCATGACGAAAGCCAATGAAGATATTTTAAATATTTTTCAAATAATACTTCATAATCCTATCCATGACAATAATTTCTTAAGAGTTGGCTTTTCTTTTCTTTTTTTTTTTCAGAGATATATGTATTTATTTGAAAGGCAGAGTGACAGAGAGGGAGAGACAGAGAGAAAGGTCTTCCTTTTCCATTGGTTCACCCCCCCCCACAATGGCCACAATGGACAGGGCTGGGCCAGGCTTGAAACCACATGGGTGGCAGGGGCCTAAGCACTTGGGCCACCTTCCACTGCTTTTCCCAGGTGCATTAGCAGGGAGCTGGATAGGAAGCGGAGCAGCCAGGACTTGAACTGGTGCCCATATGGGATGCCAGCATCCCAAGAGGCAGTGTTACCCGCTAGGCCACTATGCCAGCCCTGAGAGCAATTTCTACCTGTACTAAATGTGAGGAATTAATTTCTGTTGCTTAAGCCACGCAGGCTATGGTATTTTGCCACAACAGGCGCTCCAGTTCCAAACACATTCTAGTGGTGTCCTTGGATAGAGGTGATCCCTTATTTCCAAAACAAAGCATTTGTTTGTCTTGGGAGTTTTTCAAAGGCTTTCTGAATAAATAATGAATAAAATTCAGCCTTAAGGGGGCCCAGCCAGGACCCCCTCCCTATAGCCTTCCTCATCCTGGGATTCTTCAGAGCAAGATCTCGCCTAGAACACACCCCACACCCCACAAATCCTGCCCACAACTCCAGAACCTTCTCAAGCATCTGCCCGGGGAAGCTGATGTTAACGACCTCTGCTCCCACCAAACAGTCACCACTCAGAGCACTTATTTCATTAGAGCCTGGGCCACAGAAACCAGCACTTAATTGTGTAAAAATTGCTTTTTACATGACCTTTTTCTCCAAGGACCCCATGAGCTCCGTGTCTCCCTCTGTTTCTGTGTCTTTTACTGTATGTGGCCCTGAACTTTGAATCCAGTAGCAGCTCAACAGAAATCACCTGAATGATTACAGGAGACACCAAGGCCAGGAGACCATCCAAAAACAAAGAAGAAGAAATTGCACGAGATAACTCTTCTCCCTACACTTCTTCACAAACAAGACAGTTTTACTCGAGGTCCTTAACCATTTCAAGAGACAGGCAGAGTCCCCAGCTGTAGCCATGGGAGTTGAATTTCGGAAGTCTAAGACAATGCTGGAAACCTTAGACGCAGCAGAACCAAGTACAGAATCCCCACTTCACACTCTGAACCCTGGGTACTCTGCACAGGTACCAAGGGTGGGAATCCTTGTCTCCTGCCAAGGGCCGTTTGGATATTTATAAAATCATTCGCAAGTCATACAAAATTGCCAACTTGAAAATTAGACTGGGCCGGTACTGTGGCTCACTTGGCTAATCCTCCGCCTGCGGCGCCAGCATCCCAGGTTCTAGTCCCGGTTGGGGCGCCAGGTACTAGTCACAGCTGCTCCTCTTCCAGTCCAGCTCTCTGCTGTGGCCCAGGAGGGCAGCGGAGGATGGCCCAAGTGCTTGGGTCCCTGCACCCGCACGGGAGACCAGGAGGAAGTACCCAGCTCCTGGCTTCAGATTGGCGCAGCACCGGCTGTAGCAGTCATTAGTGGAGTGAACCAACAGAAGGAAGACCTTTCTCTCTGTCTCTCTCTCACTGTCTATAACTCTCTGTCTCTCTCTCCCACTGTCTAACTCTGCAGGGCAAAAAATTTAAAAAAGAAAGAAAAAAGAAAATTAGCTTTGTGGGCAGTGGGTTAAGCCCCCGCTTGCAACACTAGCATTCTATAACAGAGCAATGGTTCGAGCCCTGGCTGCTCCACTTCCAATCCAGCTCTCTGCTACGGCCTGGGAAAGCAGTAGAAGATGGCCCAGGTGCTTGGGCCCCTGCACCTGCATGGGAGACCCGGAAGAAGCTCCTGGCTCCTGGCTTCGGATTGTCTCAGCTCTGGCCGTTGCGGTCATTTGGGGAGTGAACCAGCAGATAGAAGATCTCTCTGTCTGTCTGTCTTTCAAATAAATGAAATAAATCTTTTTAAAAACACTGCTTATTTAAGACTGACTAGTGATTTCGGTTGGCAACTACTTTATGCCTTTTTGAGTCAACGAAAGAAAGAAATAAAAAGGTAAGACTAAATCACCTTTTAACATACCAGTGCTGTCTCCCAGGCACACCTGCCCTCCCCGTGGCCTGGGAGGGAGAAGTTAATGAAAGGGGCCATGAGTGAAAACCTGAGCATTTCAGTGGACCAGATGATCCAGCTCCCAAGCCCTCTCTGGCGCTGACACTCAAAGGATTACACAAAAATTCTCGGAGATAATCAGCTGTGACATGTTGCTCTCACTTAATTTTCCTCCACGGCCTTGGGGGGAAAAAAGTCTTGCTCTAAAATTTTGGGGAAGAAAAAAATGAGAGATTCAAAAGAGGTTTCCAAACAGTCCAGCACCTGGAGAGAGAGTTTTAAAAGCTGGAGATAGGGAGAGAGGAGTGGTGTTGGCACAGCAGGTTCAGCCACTGCCTGCTGAAGCCGGCATCCCAAAAGTTCCAGCTCTGGCTGCTCTGCCTCCAACCCAGCTCCTGGCTAGTGCACCTGCGAAAACAGCAGAGCACGGCCCAAGGACTTAGGCCCCTGCCTGCCACCCATGTGGGAGACCCAGAGGGAGTTCCTGGTATTTGGTTACCATCTTGCCCATAAGCCAGAAGCCAGGAGTTTCTTCTGGGTCTCCCACGTGGGTGCAGGGCCCAAGGATTCGGGCCATCTTCCACTGCTTTTCCAGGCCACAGCAGAGAGCTAGATTGGAAGAGGAGCAGCTGGGACTTGAACCGGCACCCAATGGGATGCCGGTGCTGCAGGCAGTGGCTTTACCCACTACGCCACAGCGTTGGCCCCCTAAACACATCTTTAAAAAATATGGAAACACTCCAAATAGGAAACAGAAACAAATTCAAGTTCTTTGAACCTAATAATATTCATAACAGCAGCGACAAAGGTCCTGTGACCTAAGGTAGCAATGGCAACGTCATACTTTGGGGCCTTTTGTTCACCTGAATGGGATCTGGAATTAGCATGTGTCCCTAGAGGGCTGTGGTCAGGGCAAGGCACATGTGTGGCCAGGTACGGGAGGAGCAGCAACAAGCGGTCTCTGTTTTCAGACGCCACTCACACGCCTGGGTATTGGGGACAACTGGGGACAGCTGTGAGCCCTCCCCCTCAATCAGGGGGTGCTGGGATGCAAACATGGAAGGAGCAAGGATGGGTGGGAACAAAGAAGCAAGTCAGAGAGGGCGCTGTGTGCTCTGGGCGCCGGTGAGAGACAGACAATGATAACACGGCACACAGAAAACACAATGCAGACAACGTGCTGGACCCAGACGAGTTATCTCGGAGGGACTGTAGGATAAACCTGCACATTACACGTTTTCTCATTCCCATTGTACAACCGAGTGGAAATAAGCAAAGATCAACCAAGTGTGGACGACCGAAGATGCTGCCTCCGAGCCCTGTGCTAACAAGGGAACCCGCCACCATCACTTGTGCTCCTCGGAGAGACTCGGAGGCAGGCAGAGGAGTGGGCAGGCATTTTGGTGGGACCAAAAGCGAGGCCCTTAGGTGTGCACTGGTTGGAGGCTGTGGGTGTGGAGAAGCTGAAGGTAGCTCATGCAAAACAAGGCGCTCTGTGTGATGGGTTACAATGCCTTGTGCTTGGGCAAATGACGGAAACTGAGACAACACTCAGGGAAGCTGTCATTCATCGGTCAAGCCCTGACCCTTGGGCATTTATTGTTCCAGGGGTTGGTTTGTCTTTCTGGATCATTCCTGGGGATAGAAGTCTGACGTCTTACAAGTCTGACTCAGAGCAAGCTGGCTTCCTGGCCTCATTAGTATAAATAAAGGCTTTGTTTCCTAGACGGGGTGCTACAGGTTATAAGCTAGAATTAGGTCTTTATTTCTGATCTCCCACTGTCCATAGTCCTTTGGTGTGAGTCTGTGCAAAGCAAAATAATCCCCAATAATTAGCAACCTATTCTCCAGCCCCAGAGAAGCAGGTGAGGCAGCTGCTGCCCAGGATCCAATTCATCAAAAGATGTGATGAGACGACACTCACCGACGAGCTGGACACGCACTGGAACACCAGCAGGCATTTCTTTCAAAAAAGTCAGGTGATTTTGTTGCCTTTTCTATTTACTGATCTTCTTTTATACCGTGATTAATAAATTATGGGGAAATGATCTGATAAATAAATCATGGGAACATGAAAGCCTCCATAACCCAGGCTATGCCCGAGGAAGACGTTTGCTAAGGAGTCTTTGGTAAAGCGGGCTTGCAAAGGCTTCTCTCTCTCATACATTGCCCCCAAGGTCACGGGCAGGACCACAGCCTGAATGGGGGAAGTCACGGGGCTGATGGAAGTGGTTAAGATTCAGTGCTCAAATGTCGCCCCGGCTTGGTCCCTGGGACTCCCTCTCTGCTGGCCATTGTGAGTCCCGCCCAGCGGCCCAGGTCCAAGTACCACATTCATGTTAGAACACGACAGAAGACAGCCTGTCTAAATGGCCACTTGCCACGTGTCCGTGAACCCCACGGTTTCTGAGCACTAGGTGAAGACACTGAAATAAGGGGTCCCCTGCTCGATCATGAATTCTGAGGGCAGGCCCAGGACCTCGTGGCTAAGCCGGCTGCATCCCAGTGTTTGGGTCTGCATCCTGGAGGCACTCTTGGATTCCAACTCCCTGCTGATGAGATCCCTGGGAGGCAGCAGTGATGGCTCAAGTAGAAGTTGGGATCCTGCCACCCACGTGGGAGCTCTGGCGTGGTTGCCAAGGCTCCTGGCTCCAGCATTGGCTCAGCCCTGGCCATTGCATACTTTTAAGGAGTGAACCACACAAGGATTGGAGTTCTCTCTCTCTCTCTCTCTCTGCCTATTGGTCTCTTTGTTTGGTCCTTCCTTCTTTCCTTATTCCTTCCTGTCTATCATTTCCTCTCCCTTACTCTCCCTTACCCTCCCCTCCCCTCCCCTCCCCTACCGTAACCTTCCCCTCCCTTCCTCCCTCCCTTCCTCTCTCTCATAAATAAGCAAACACAATCTCATTTTTTAAACATATAATTCTATCCTACTTGCAAACACACTCATCTTATGGGAAGCAGAATTCCAGGTCAGCTATAGGATTCTGAATCTACATAAAAGCTGGTCTAGGCTAATTCCCTGTGGCTCAACAACTTTATTCCCCCACAAGAATGCACCTGAGATATCTGTACCCTCCTCGCAGGCCCTTACAGCCCCCATCTAGAAAAGTCCAGGTCCTGGCTCAGATGCCAGCTGCTCAGGGACACCTCCCCTCACTGGGTCACCTCGGCAACGATGCACCTGCTTTGCCTTCCATGGGTCTTTGGGAAGAACATGACAAATACTTTCCCTGTGGTAGCATAGTTATTTCCACGTGTTGTTTATCTCCATCCCTATGGGATGCATTTCTTTAGTTAGTTAGTTAGTTTGTTTGTTTGTTTTTGACAGGCAGAGTGGACAGTGAGAGAGAGAGAGAGACAGAGAGAAAGGTCTTCCTTTGCTGTTGGTTCACCCTCCAATGGCCGCAGCGGCCAGTGCGCTGCGGCCGGCACATCACGCTGATCCAAAGCCAGGAGCCAGGTGCTTCTCCTGGTCTCCCATGGGGTGCAGGGCCAAAGCACTTGGGCCATCCTCCACTGCCCTCCCAGGCCATAGCAGAGAGCTGGCCTGGAAGAGGGGCAACCGGGACAGAATCCAGCGCCCCGACCGGGACTGGAACCTGGGGTGCCGGCGCCACAGGCAGAGGGTTAGCCTATTGAGCCACAGCGACGGCCCTGTTTGTTTTTTTAATTATTATCTCTTCAAAAGGTAGAGGGAGGGAGAGACAGTGACAGAGAGAGAGAGACAGAGAGAGAGAGAGAGAGAGTAAAAGAGAGATCTTGCATCTGCTGGTTCATTCTCCAAATGGTCCCAATGGCCGAGCTGGGCCAGGCCAAAGCCAGGAGCCTGGAACTCCATCCTTGTCTTCAACGTGGATGGCTGGGGCCCAAGTACTTGGACATCCTCTGCCGCCTTCCCAGGAGAACCTGCACTGGAAGCAGGGCCAGCACACTGATAAGGGATGCAGGCATCACAAGAGGCGGATTAACCTTCTTAATGTAACGAGGCCGCACCTCTGGCCTCAATGCATTTCTTCCTGGCAAACCGGGGTCTTCCTTGTCTGGCATCCCACAGCACAGCTGTGATCCACCCTTCTCTTTTCTATTTCACAACAGTCCAAGGAAGAAAGGGTGACAATCACGAAAACCAGGACAGCACAAACGCAAGTGCTCCTGCCCGGTCTTAAAGCAAAGGGCTAACAGAGCTAACAGACCTAACTATGGCCCAAGCTCCTAGCAGCTGGCATGGTCCCCATGACATCTCCTGCCTCCCGCAGCTGCTCTAACAAGGCCACAAGCACAGCCCCACAGTGGTCCAGCTCGGTCTGGGGGCGCACAGCTCATTTCGTGAGGCGTGCTTGGAATTCAGCCAAAGCACCAGTGCCCACGCACAACGTTTGCCTGCACGGAGCCCTCTGCTTCTCTCTTTCCTTATCCAGAGAGACACACACAGGTGTAGGTGCCGTAGAGTTTCCTCACTGGTCAGTGGAAAGGAAAGAGGAACGCCGAGCCCCACTGACAGCTCAGGGCGGGGGGGGGGGGGGGTGCACTTGCTGCACCTGCTGCAGATTCTGCGCTGAATCCGCAATGCTCACCATGCAGAGGGCTTCTGCAGCTGGAGATAGGAACTTCCTGCTCAGTGGGGAAGAACACCCCTACTGGGAGGAAGGCAGACTGATTTCACAGGCCTGGGCCCTGGCCTGGCTGACTTAAACCCTTCACTCCCTGCTTGGCAGCCTTGGAGCCACTTTCTAATTGCCATTTGTCTTCCCGAGTTAGGGCTCCCCCAGGGCAAGGGGGGGGTGCTGATCCAAAAGCCTGCGTGTCTTGATTTGCAAGAGATGCAGAGTCTTCATGATAAATTAGCAAACTGACATTTGTGTTTTACATGCCACAGGAAAAAGGCAGTATGTGAAGAGCAAAGCAGCTCGTGTTGTGACACGCTTGTCCCTTGGGCCCTGTCTTTTGTTGTTCCATGGCCCTGTGGCATCTCAGGAAGCTCTGCTCCATCCCCTGCACCTCTGTGCGTACTTTTCTACACAGTCCCAACGCAAAGTCACCGGAAAGGTGACCAGCGCTACACTGGCAACGTCTGGAAGGAAAGGAAATGATTGGAAAAAAACAGACTCTTTGCCGTTTATCTGTAAGTTTACTGTATTATTTCAGAACGGTTTCCGATCAATTTTCCCACGAACCTGATCAGACGGCACTCCCCGCCCCTCCAAAGCCCTCAGTAGACAGAGCAGGTCTGGGGACGCCACAGGCACGGGGCTACTCACGTTCTCCGAGCGGAGCCGCTTGGCAGGACAGCCCCCATCCCTGGGGTGAAGCATGTAGTACAGTCGGACTTTGCTGGCATGTTTTCGGCTCTGGGGAGAAAAGGAGAGGCAGGTGTTTGTAAAGGAGGAGGCATTTGTGGTCTTAGGAAACGGCCAGGGACATTGCAAATGTGAAGGAATGTTTCCAGGAGAGAACTTCCTGCACTCCTGGGCGCTGCGGAGATGGGGTTTCACATAAGTCAAAGGACTCACCCGAAGCCCTGAGGCCGCTGTCAATACAGAATAAGACAAAGATACAAGCTCCAGGAAGCGGATAATGTGTTGCACTGTCCCCCGAAATTAAGGACAGGTAAGCAAAGAGAGCAGCACACAGGTCAATTGAGATGCACAAAGAAGCAACAAGGGGATGGATTTTTCTCTCACTCTCACCACTCTGTCCTGAGGAACTTGGGCAGGCACTGCCCCCTACAGCTGTCCTTTTTCCTAACCTCCCACGGGGGTCCTCTGAGGTCCGACACCACTCAGCCAATAAGACACATTGCATGCGTGTGCGGGGACCAATCAGAGCCACGCCACCTGCAAGCAGGCTCAGGCAATGGAAATAAAGGCGAGACTATTAGTTTCTGGCAGGACTGACAGCTCCGTACCCTATCCAGACTCCCATCACTTGAGACTTGTTTATTTTTTATCGTTATCTTTATTTATTCGTTTGGGAGGCAGACAGATCAGATGGAGAGAGCACACATCAGCTGGTTCACTCCTCACATGGCCGCAGCTACCAAAGGCAGAAGACCTGAGCACAGCCCATGGCGCCCATGTGAGCATCAGGAACTGAACCACCTAAGCCATCACCACTGCCTTCCAAGGTCCACATTAACAGGAAGCTGGAGCCAGGAGCAGAGCCAGGCATCAACCCCAGCCCTCTGATGTGGGACAGCGGGGTCCCAAGAGGCATTTTCACGCCCCTCCCGTGACTGCAGAAGAGCACTGTAATTCCAGCTCCCATGTCTCCACCTGAGACTGGGCGGCCCAGTGAGCAGAGCACAGAGAGGGCAGGCTGAGGTTCAGATTCTCAGCACTGGCCCTAGCTCTTTCCACCTGGGTGACACTGGGCCAATGACTAGAATTGGCCATCAAATACACGTACAGTCAAAACAGGGCAGGTTTCCTCCATGAATGAACACGGTCTTTGTTAAGGTGGCCCTGCAGCCCTGCCTTACCCGACTTGCCTCTTGTACACCCTCCTCCACTTCCTGTGTAGTGGAAAACTACAGCTGCCCACAAAACTGCCTCTGGGAGTCAGTGCCAGCCAAAAGTAACCAACCAACATGGCGGCCAGCCGTGTCCCCACATTGACCTTAGCAAATCGTAAGGTCATTCTAATAAAACTACTATGCTGACACTCGTACACCCATCATGCACCTGACACCATGATACTTACAAGAGCTCCACAAAAGGTCAAAGGCTCGGACGATACTCAAACTCCACCCCCAATTCTGCCCCCATGAACACTTCATTAAGCCCCACCCCCAAACTCCACCCACTAGGCCTGCAGATCACACAAACGGATGGCCCCACACCTTGTTGAGGGTGCTCTCTTTTGAGTATGTCTGAACTCCTTTTTTTTTAAATTTATTTGTATCTCATAAACACAACATTAGCAACATCGTAATTTTTCCCAATGTACCCACCCTCCCATGCACTACATCCCCCCTCCTCCTCCCTCTCCTGTTTAGTCCAAGAAAGACAAACAGAAAGAAGAATAAAAAAACTAAGAGAGCTGTTCCTCACCAGCCTAGACAAGAGTTGTTCTGTTACTACGCATGCATTTTTGCTCTGTAGGTAAATAAACCTTGTCTCTCTGCTGACTTCTTACCCACATCTCATCCTCGAACTCTTTTTGATGTCAGAAACAAGAAGCTGGGCCCAGCCACCCCTCGACATCGGCATGTATGAGAAACTGCAACTCTACCCAGCACTAAATATTTCTTACTATACTATCGACCCCGCCGATTCCCTAACACTGAATCGATCCAATCCATTGCTATCGACTGAGTCCTGATCTCCTCTCCTTCCTGTAGTTAGAGATCATTTCCCTCTTTCTAAAGTCTTTGCCCCTCTTTGCCTTTGTCTACAGTTACATTTGCACTAATCCCCTGCTCGATGGCTTTTTTTATAGATTAGCCACAAAGGCAGAGTGGTTTTCAGAGAACACACAGCAAGATACATCTTCTTTACTGGATACATTGTAAATCCTTTCTGTCAACGGTCCTTACTAATCATCTTTTTTAATTCCTTTATTCTCCCTACAGTGAGATCATGCTGCCCAACAGTTCCTAAACACTTGACGGTCTTTAGATGGGTGTAAACAGGCTAATAGAACCTGAAAAATTTTACTGAGCTATAATAATGCTGAGTCTCCTTTTTGAATATATATTGTCAACACTTGTAAGTCATTTCTAGGTGACTTGGTAGTTTTTTTTAATGGTTGATGTATTTGCAACGCAGACTTGAAGAGTTCTCTCATCTGCTGATTCCCTCCACAAATAGGCCATGCCAAGAACAGGAGCCTGAGACTCCATCCATGTCTCCCACAGGGACCCACGCACGTGGACAATCTCCTGCTGTCCTCCCAGGCACATTAGCAGGGAGGTGGACTGGAAACGGAGCAGCTGGGACTCCCAGAGCTCCAATGTGGGATGCTGGTGGCTTGGCAGGTGACATCTTATCCTGTTGCACTGCCAACACTGGCTCCGATTAGTAGGCATTAATCTAGGGTTATCTGGAGTGTTTTTTGCCAGGAAGATTGGCAGGCCAGAAGAGAGACTTTGTGGATGTGTGTCAGAGGATTAACCTCTCTCTCTGTAACTCTACCTTTCAAACAAATAAATCAAAAATAAAAATTAAAAAAGAACACTTGCAGTTTGCTGGAGAGAGACACAGAGCCTGAGCTGGTGGCAGGAGGCGCACACACATGGTCACCAGGGAGCCAGAGCAGTGACACTGCAAGCTCAGAAGTGGCTGAGACCGAAGCACCTGCCTCACCCATCTCCTCACAGCCCTGGATTCCCAGAGACCAGAATCATGGTCAAATCAGAAATCTCAAAGCGCCGAGGTTTCGTGGCTGGGTTTTTTTCCCTTCGTTTTTCGAAACGATTCCATTTCTTTCTCAAAGACCAGTCAGAGCCCATTAGATGAACAGAAAAGCGAAATCAATGGCAGGGCCTGTGGTGGCGCCGTGCGTGCAGAGCACGCCTGGGATCTGCCGCTTATTGGTGACCCTGATTGGGCGAGGTCGCTGCGCGCGGTGTCTCCGGCAGCTCGCCTGCCCCAGGTCCGGTATGGACTGGGACTGGCCGCACACTACACGTTAGGACCTTGCCTTAGGTTAGGGGCCGGGGGCGCTTCGGTTGAGGTTGATCGCCTGGCTTGGGGCGTGGCGGTGGAAGCCTCGTGGTTTCTCCTTCTGGGCACGCCTCTTGCCTCCCTTGGCTTTCCCCACATCCAGGGCCTGAGCCACACAGGGAGAGAACTCTGGGGCCAGCCCTTCCACTCTGCAGTGGACTGGCTGTGGGGTCCTGATGCTGGTCAGGCTGACTCAAAACCACAGCTGCTTGCAAATGATACTGATTGGCAAAGGGACAGAGGACCAGCAGGCTGTTCCTGGGTGGCTGCCAGCTGGCCTGGCCTCCCACCAGGGGCCTGCAATGCTGGGGGGAGGGTGGAGATCCTCCCCTTGCCTCCAGGCACACCCAGCCTTTTCCCAAGAACTGACTCTCTGAGTCACTTACAGCACCAACCTCCTACTGGCTTCTCTCCACTGCTCACCACCAGAAAGAAATTCCCTGACATTGGGCATGGTAATCTTGCAGCTTTCCATTTATTCTAAAAAAATAAATAAACAAAAACATCCCCAATGTGACAATGACATCAGTGCAATGATGCTCAAGGCAGTGTCACCTAAATAGGAACAGAAGAAAAATAGGGAGAGAGACAGCTATGAGTTCATCAAGAGGAAGCCTAGCAAGGCAGCCATGGAGTGAACCTGGTTTCTGTGAAGAGAGGCGAGAAATGCTTTCAACACAGCAAGTGTGGCATAAGAAATGCTGCACTCATGAGCACGCGTGTATACTATGATCACCACTACGTACAAGTTGATAAGCATGTGAACAGGAGGTGGGAAAGAAAGCAAAAAGGAGAATTTCTGAGGATAGAGGGCGCGGGGAAGGTTTTCCCTTTTTTTATATCTGGCGTGAATTTGCCTACACGTAGTGAGAATCTGGCAATGCCCAAGCCATTGTCATTTCACCTGCCGTATAAATTTATATACCATTAATGTGATTCGCAGTAAGTATCACAGGGAAGGAATGCTATTACATAGCCTGGCAGAATGCCCACATTTGTGGATATCATTGATAACTGCTTCGCCACTGTGGAAAGGCTTTTTTTTTTAAGATTTGTTTTTATTTATTTGAAGGACAGAATTAGAGAGAGAGAGGTAGAGACAGAGAAAGAGGTCTTTCATCTGCTGGTTCACTCCCCAGATGGCCGCGACAGCCAGAGCTGTGCTGATCCAAAGCCAGGAGCCAGGAGCTTCTTCTGGGTCTCCCACGCAGGTATAGGGGCCCAGGGACTTGGACCATCTTCCACTGCTTTCCCAGGCTATAGCAGAGAGCTGGATCAGAAGTGGAGCAGCCAAGGCTCGAACCGGTGCCCATATGGGATGCCAGCACTGAAGGCCGGGGCTTTAACTCACTAAGCCACAGCGCAGACCCCTGTTTTTGTTTTGTTGTTGTTGTTGTTGTTGTTGTTGTGCAGCTTGGCATCAGAGGAACCTTCTCAACTCAAGGACAATGCGTGCTACTTCAAATCTTACCACGTTAGGCCGGGATACACCGTGCCGAGGTCAAGGCGTGCACTTTTACCCTTGGAGACTATGGAGCACAGCTCCTTGGAGAAGGCCGAGAGAAAACACATTGCCGTCACCCAGGAAACACAACCACCCCAACAAATCCTTATGACTTTTGCAAAGACTTAGTGAGGCCAAACACGTGCACGCTCTTCAGGAGTCGTAAGAAGACGGACCCCTGCGTGAAAGGAACTTCGAGGAGAAAAGTGTACCCTGGGTGTGGAGTGTTAAGTAGAACTAGTACAGAATCTCAGAATGGGCCGGCGCCATGGCTCAACAGGCTAATCCTCCGCCTTGCGGCGCCGGCACACCGGGTTCTAGTCCCGGTCGGGGTGCCGGATTCTGTCCCGGTTGCCCCTCTTCCAGGCCAGCTCTCTGCTATGGCCCGGGAGGGCAGTGGAGGATGGCCCAAGTGCTTGGGCCCTGCACCCCATGGGAGACCAGGAGAAGCAGCTGGCTCCTGGCTTTGGATCAGCGTGATGCACTGGCCGCAGCGCGCTGGCCGCAGCGGCCATTGGAGGGTGAACCAACAGCAAAGGAAGACCTTTCTCTCTGTCTCTCTCACTATCCACCGTGCCTGTCAAAAAAAAAAAAAAAAAAAAAAAAAGAATCTCAGAATGAATGGGGCCAGCATTGTGGTGCAGTGAGTTAAGCCACCACCTGCTATGCCGGCAGCCCTTACCGGAGCACCAGTTTGAGTCCTGGCTGCTCTGTTTCTGATCCAGCTCACCGCTAATGCACCTGGGAAGGAAGCAGACAATGGCCCCAAAGGCTTGGGCCCCTGTCACCCCTGTGGAAGTCCCAGGGTCATAGCTTCAGCCTGGCCCAGCCGCAGATGTTGTAGCCATTTGCTGAGTGAACCAGCAGATGGAAGATTCTCTCTCTCTCTCTCTCTCTCTCTCTCTCTGTCTCTGTCTCTGTCTCTCACTGTCCCTGCCTACAAATCTTTAAAAAAAATCAGAGAAGCAAAATATCTGTTACCTTAAGATCAAAGACTTGAGAAAGAATAACAGTCTCTTCCATTTGCACTGAGAGTCACTCCAAGCCTCTTTCCCACATTCCTACTTGCATCTTAAGCAAAAAGCCATTACTTTCACTCCAGCCACATGGACTTGAAGCTTCCCAGATAGGCCTGAAATTAACGACTCTTGCATTTTAATGAAAGTCCCTGTGGCCGAATCCAGGCATTGCGAAGGCTCAGATGTATCCGCACTCCAGTTTCTTTTGCTGAAACAGTTCCCTTGGCACTCACAACTGCAGGTCAGCCTGCTCCGGTGGGGCCGGCGAGAGGGAGCAAGCTTACCTCTATGTCAGACGCACTGGTGTGGAGGAGGAAGGCAGAACACATCCAAACATAATGACTTTGAACTCCACCTAAATAACCAGCATCCAATAGTACACATTCCATTAAGAAAAAAAAATCCACAGCTCAAATTTGCTTCCCACAAGGCTACTGATTTTTGGCCTTATGAAGGTGGAGCTAGCAGAGAAACTGTGTATTGGCATAACGCTCCGAGCAGTCTTCACAATCCCCCACCCCGTTTATCACGTCGTCGACTCATCCTCGGATCCGAGTTGTGAGGCTGGCAGGAGAGGCGTTTATTGCAAATACGCTTTGCAATCCGCCCCTGATTTCCTAGATAAGTCTTCCACCATCTTTCTTCATCATGGTTTCTAGTTATACCTCTCTAAAAACCAACAAAAATAACTCAAGACTTCAAGGGAAAGGGAAAACCTGGAGCGGACGGCTAGTTATAGCAGGTGAGCCCCACATGACATCAAAGTGGCAGGGTTTCTTCTCCCGCTGTGGTCAACAGGAACCAGTCAAGGAAAAGACAACAAGAACCAAGCCTCAAACTCCTGGGGTGCCTGGAGATCGGCTGGCTGGTGTGAGGTAGGGGTGCCCTGTGACACAGTAGAAGGAGAGGGAGTCCTTCTCACGCCATCACTGAAGACCCCAAGGATGATCCCTGGGCAGCTGGGGCACAGCCCCATTGGAAAGCAAGATCCAAGGCCGACAAGCCCAATAGGAAACTGTACATGAGATCTTCAAAACATTTGTGGAAAATGCGGGTTGTGAAAATACTATGCATGGATTGCAAAAAAATATATTACACCAAAAATAAACTTTCCTTTTCATTTCTAAAATGATTTTTCTTATTTATTAGACAAGGAGAATGACAGAGAGAGGAGGAGAAAGAGAGAGAGAGAGATTGAGGTCTTCCATCCACTGGTTCACTCCCCAAATAGCCATAACAGCCAGGGCTGGGTAAAGCTGAAGCCAAGAGCCAGGAATTCCATCCAAGTCTCCCACCTGAGTGCAGGGGCCCAAGCACTTGGGCCATCTTCCACTGCTTTTCCAGGTGCATTATCAGGGAACTGGACTGGAAGTGCAGTAGCCGGGGCTCGAACTAGCACTCCGACAGACATGGGATGCTGGCATTGCAGGTGACGGCTTAACCTGATGCACCACACCACCAAGCCTTTTTCAGAATTCGTACAGGGACTTCCTGAATGTGCCCGGGGACTGTCTCCAATGAGAGAGGCTCTTTCCTGAACAATGCTCCTCCCTTCCCTTATTGTCCTGGGGAGGAGCAACTCCACATCTGAGAAGACAAAAGCCGTCCCTAGAGAAAGGATTCATTCACCAATAGAGATGCGAGAGCTAAAGCCCCATGCGTTTCCGGGACCCTTATCCAGGCTGCGAGCTATGGAAACAGTCTCTAGTCCAGTCCTGAGCTCGGAGTGGGACCAAAGGCTCTCAAAGAAGCAAGGCCAATCCACCCTTTGGGGGTGATGTAGGGGCCCCAATGGCCTTGGGCATCCACGAAACAAACCATGCCACATACAATGAGACTTTAAAATGTGTGTGCTGCGGGAAGCAGAAGTGACTTTTAAACACTGTAAGTTTTGCGTCCTTTAATGCAAAATGAACCAAGGGTCGAATAAAAAATGTCACAGGCCAACTGACTGAGATGAGATGGTACTAAACGAACATACGGCACAGATGTAAAATATCCCAGCTTGACCTTCATAGACGTTCACACTTGTCCTGGGGCACTGCAGATCTGCAGGGCGATTCTCTAGGATGCAGAGACATAGGGGGAAGCAGGCAGAAAAAAATGACACTGGGGGGCTCACACATGGAGGACCAGGATAAGTCTAGTATGGCTTTTGCAGCAAATAAGTAGACAACTAGGTGGAACTGAATAAAAAGTTGTAAAGCGCAACCAGTACTTTGGGATCAAAAAGAAAACTGGGAAAATATATCTAATCTCGTGTTTGGAAAGTTGCCTAAAGAACAAGCAATAGATTCAGGAGTGATAGAAATAATTACAAAAACACAGGGCCGGTGCTGTGGCACAGTGAGTTAAGCAGCAACCTGCAGCACGGGCATCCCATTTGAATCCGGATGCTCCACTTCCAGTCCTGCTCCCTGCTAATGCCCCTGGGACAGCCGCAGCAGATGGCCCAAGCACTTGGACCCCTGCACCCATGTGGGAGACCCAGAAGAAGCTCCTGGCTCCTGGCTTTGGCCTGGCCCAGCCCTGGCTGTTGCTGCCATTTGGGGAGTGAACTAGTGGATAGAAGATATTCTCTCTCTCTCTCTCTCTCTCTCTCTCTCTCTCTCTCTCTTTCTCTCTCTCTCCCCCTGCCCCTGCCCCTGCCCCTTGCTTTCTCTCTCCCCACCTCCCCTTCTTCTTTTTCAATTTAAAAAAAAAACTTTTTTAACCAAGTTTGAGTGATCTGGTAATTCCATCTCCCATTACTTTTTTAAAGCACCCACACATGCAAGAGGCAACCCAAGATGTAAGAAAATGTTTTTCAACACGTAAAACAAAATGGTGCAATGTCTGAAATAGAGCACGCTTATAAATTCATACAGACATAAAAGTAGGAAACAGACAAAGGAGTGTAGAAACACAAACAGGTGAAAGGCCCATTAAAAAGAAGTTCATCCAAATGCTACCTTACAATTTTTAAATTAAAAATATGTCTATGTTCATCCATCAAGTTGGCAAGCTGTAAATTGATACCGGCTTCCTGGGTGGAAATTTTGCAATATATATTCAAAAGGCAAAAACTTATTTGCTCCAACAATCCTACTCCTATGAATTTATTCTAAGGAAGCAATTAGAGACATGCATTGCCATTTATTTGTAACAGTGACAATGAGATAGGTTAAATGCCTTAAAATGAGAGTGATAAATATTATATCTATGATACATTACCAAAGAGCTATTAGCAAGCATAATGATAATATCCAATGACATGGAAAAATGTGTATGTTATGACATTAAGAAAAAAAGACCCTTTCACACCAGAATACAGATGATGCCACATCTTTGGACAAAAATCTCGATGTGGAAACAAGGTATAAATGTGTGTGCATATACATGGCAAAGTCCCTGGATAAAAACATATGGAAAGGAGTGGCACTTTTATATGCATCACAAGTGATCTTAAATTTTCTTCTGTATGCCTTCACGAATTTTCCAAATTTAAGAGACAACACAATTTCAATAAAATCACCATTCTAAAGACTCTTTGCAACCCTGATGATTGACCGTGCTGAGGGTCCTGCTGTAAGATGAGGAAATCGTCAGAAAGACCAAGAGATCTGCTCAAGACCCCACAATTTATAAATCCCCAGAGAATGGGACTACAATCTGTTTCCTTATTGTTGGGTCCCCATAACCCATCCCCATGCCTGACACGTGGCCTGTGCTCCGTAGAGATGCACTGATCGAGTAAACGAACAGGTGAATGCAGCAGGTGTTTCACCTAGTTGTTAAGTCATCGCAAGCCACCTTGGAGGACCTGGGTTCAATTCCGGCTCCAGCTCCTCACTCCAGCCTCCTGCTAACTCACACAGACCCTAGGAAGCAGCAGTGATGGCTCAAGGCTTTGGGTTCCTACCTCCCTTACTGATTGAGTTCCCAGTTCCTTTTCAGCCCATCCAGGGGCCATGGAAGGTATCTGGGGAGTGAACCAGCCTATGGGAATTCCCTCCTCATTCTACACACACACACACACACGCACACACTGAGGATCTGCTGTAACTGCACAGAAGAGGAGGGGGATTCCAGGCAGCAGGCACCCAGTACGTGCAGCCACTGAGCCAAAGCAGCGTGGACAGGCAGAGCTGATGCTGCCACTGCTCGCACAAACGAAGACTCACAGAAGACTAGCTTCGCAAAGTCTCCCAGCTGCATCTTCAATACAGCGCCCTGGGCATCTGGCCTGCTGCAGACCTAACTATGCCTCTCCCCACCCGGCCAAGGGGGTCGTCCATCGAAGTCCTACCCCACAGTGGGACTGTATATTCCAAGACAGCGGGTACTGAGATCACGGGGCTGGGCTCTAATCTGCCAGACCTGATGCCCCTCTAGAAAGAGACCCTCGAGTGTGCGCAGGAGACCTCTGCCCCACCCCCACCAGCTCTGTCTCTTTCCCTGTGTGCAGAGGAAAGACCCAGGGGAACACACCGCAAAGGGGTGGCCATCTTCCAAGGCGGGACCACAGCTCAGATAGGAAACCGACATTTCCCCATAGACTCCGCCTCCAGAACTGTGCGTGACCCAATGCCTGCTGTGTAAGCCCCCACTCCACGGCATCTTGTTAGGGCAGCCCACCCTGACGGCTGCCTGGAACTCCATCCGGGTCTCCCACATTTCCCATGCACATTAGCAGGGTGCATCGAAAGTGGAGCAGCCGGGACTTGAACCGGCGCTCTGCTTTGGGATGCCGGTGATGCAGGCCTCAGCTTAGTCCCCTGAACCATGATAGGTCAGCCCCAATCAATCCATTTTTCGAAAGCAAAAAGGGTAGCCTCAAAGCTTCAAGAAGGAGGCCTCTTTGTTTCTTCCAAAATATTTTTAAATAAGAAATGTGTGTCTTAAATGAGTTCTGCATTGGGACAAAACAAATTTCAGTTGGAGAAAAACATGTATGCTGGGATATGTAGAACCCATGATTGTATAAACATGTTTGTACTAAATCTATATTGCTGATGGCCTACACAACAAGCTGTATTATTGCATTACAATTTTTTAAAGATTTTGTTGAAATACAGAGTTAGAGAGAGAGAGGTACAGACAGAGAGAAAGGTCTTCCATCCATTGGTTCCTCCCCAAATGGTCAAAACAGCCAGAGCTGGGCAGATCTGAAGCCAAGAGCCAGGAGCTTCTTCTGGGTCTTCCATGTGGGTGCAGGGACCCAAAGACTTGGGCCATCTTCTACTGCTTTCCCAGGCCATAGCAGAGAGCTGGATAAGAAGTAGAGCAGCTGAGACTCAAACTGGTGCCCGTACGAGATGCTGGCACTGCAGGCTGGGCTTTACCCCACTGCAACACAGCACCAGCCCCATATTACAATTTTAAATCCAAGTCTGGCAGCTCCAAAAATTAAATTTCCACCAAAGGAGGAACAATGATTCCATGGTGGGAGTTCGGTGCTCAATCCGTCTCCGTAATGTCTGTGCATTTTAAGCAGGATTCCATGAGACCAAAAAAACATCTAGGCCTTTCTATAACTGTTTGGGGAGGCAATGAAAATGTAATTTTCCCAGAAGCCCCTTGTAGAAGTTGCTACAGTCAGAGATGAGGCAAAAAATAAAGCCAGTGTGATCAGTGATTAAAGTCGGAGAAGACAGGGCGATTTGAAATAACAAAGCTATCAAATCCCTCGGAAATGTGGAGGCTTAAACCACATGAGCCAATGCTGGGCTATAATTTCCCAAGGTCTCTTGATTTCTTTTTTATATACAATTCATGGCTGGACTAAGAAAAATGTTAGCACCTGATAAAAATATCACTGTGTGAAGTCTTCCAAGATTAACCCCACCACTGCTACAGGCAAAATGCTAGAGCAGTCCGTGGCTATCTGGAGTGAGGTTCAGTGTGTGGCAAAGACTACATCCTGTAGTCCAAGACCTCTGGAGATAGAGGGGGACCTGGGCTAGGCAGGACAGCACCCGGGGCGCCACACGCAGATCGTGTGTGCTGGCCCAGCCCTGCCTGCTCCAGCTTCCTCCATGGCTTGCACACCTCGGCGTGTACCATACAATTACCCTCAAACTGCCCTCTGTTCTGGGTTACATCTGATCCATCCCCAAAATGCTCCTGTAGACATTCTGTGCAGAGCCAACACTTGTTAACTGTGGCCAGCGCTGCGGTGCAGGGGATTAAACCATTGCCTGGGACACCAGCATCCATAGTGAAACACCAGTTCGAGTCCCAGCTGCTCCACTTCCCATCCAGCTCCCTGCTAATGCACCTGGGAAAGCAGTGGAAGATGGTCCAAGCACCTGGGCCCCAACACTCATGTGGGAGACCTGTGTGGAGTTCCTGGCTCCTGGCTTCAGCTTGGCCGGGCCCTGGACTTTGGGACTATTTAGGGAATGAAACAGCAGATGAAACATCTCTCTCTCTCTCTCTCTCTCTCTCTCTCCCTCCCTCTCCCTCTCCCTCTCCCTCCCTCTCTCCCTCTCTCCCTCTCTTCCTCTCTCCATCTTTCTCTCTCTCTCTCTCTCTCTCTCTGTGTGTGTGTGTGTCACTCTGTCTTTCAAATAAATAAAATTAAATTAAAATTCTTTTTTAAAAACCTCCACTGTTAACTACCTAAATAGCCAGGAAAGTCTACTCATACATAACCCCAATGGACTCCACTCCAAACAAAGCAATAGTTAAAAGAAAAAAAAGAAGACAAAAAGAAAAAGAAAAAAATGGACAAAGCATTAAATGAGATACTTAAAGCTTCACAGAGGGTTTCTCCATCTCTCAGCAAATTATATGCTTAATATACAGTTCCAAACTACATGTGAAATGACTTTTCTTTCAAAGATTTTATAGCCACATTATTTTTTTTAAAGATTTATTTATTTGAAAGGCAGTGTTACAGAGAGGCAGAGAGAGAGAGAGAGAGAGCGCTGTGCTGATCCAGGAGCCAGGAGCCTCTTCCGGGTCTCCCACATGGGTGCAGGGGCCCAAGCACTTGAGTCATCTTCTGCTGCTTTCCCAGGTGCAGTAGTAGGGAGCTGAATTAAAGCGGAGCAGCTGGGACAGGAACCAGCACCTACATGGGATGCCGGCGCTGCAGGCGGCTTTACCCACTGAGCCACAACACAACACCCACCCCCACAATTATTTTTAGACATCTTTCTGTAAAAGATTATGCACAGAATAGCACAGTCATGTCTCCTTCCTGCTGTCTTCAATCTCCCCACTGGGGTACGAGCCAGGATTTTGCACACAAAATTCCTCAGCTGCAGTGGGGCAGGCGTGGGAACCCTCATCCCTCATGGATGCTGAAATCCATAGGGCCCCACTACAACACGAGGACAAGAGCAGACAAGTAGCTGGGTTTGCCCAGAAGAAGGGAAAACAGGTTTTTTTCCTCCCCCTTGATTCTGTCTTTTGAGTTCCCCAAACAGTTAAGTACTAAGAAGCCCACTTGATTTTCCCAGCACTGTTTGCTTTGTTTACTAGCACTTTGCAGACCTTGAGGGGGAGCCGGCACGTGCTGCCAGCCGCAGCTCTAATATCACCTGCGGCTCCCACACCACCTGCTTTTCAATTTATCTATTTGCCTTTCCAAAGTCCCCGAGTTTAGTCTGTTTGCAGGTTGCTTTGATTTGATGGCGTGATTAAAGAAAAATAGGGCATTTCTGAAATGATGCCTCATTCGCCAGGTGGTTTTAGTGCCTCAATACCCCCAGGTGCACCCACAGCCTCTCTGTCACTCCTTTTCTCCCCCCCCCCCCATGCACCTCCTCCCCAGCAGAGTATGCCCTGGCCCTCCTGGGGACAGTGGAAGGAGACAGCAGGAATTCCCGGGGCCCCATCATCTCTCACTGCCTGCTCTCTGCTCTCTGCGACCCGGAGTCGCCCTTTGCCTCCATTCTTCCCCAAAGTTCACTCCCAGGCCCACTTTCTTCAGCATCTCCAGGGATTTTTAAGAAGGCAGGTTCCAGATTTCATTATAAGCAATACTGGGGTAGCAGTCTGGGGCTTAGGTTTTTATTTTCTATCAGTTCCCCTGGTGGTGCTTAGGAAAGTGGACTTTTTTTTTTTTTTTAACGTTGGCTTTACTCTCTCCCCTCCCCACCTCTGTCCTAATCCTCTCCTCTCCCCACCCCCCTTCCATAGCTGCCAAGCCCAGATTGCAAGGGAAAGAAAATAGACCAAGGGAGCTATCTCCCGGCTTCAGCTGGATTGGACTTCATGCTCGAGGTGCAATCAGGGAGAACTGGTCTCCAGGCCAGTCTCCCGGGGAACCTACGGAGCGCCGGCCGGGAAGCACAGAGTTGGAAGAAAACTCATTTTTGGCAGGGGCACCATGTTACCAGCCTTTCAGCTCTCAAATGCCCCGACTGGCAACAGCCAGCGTTTCTCAGCATCTTCTCTCTCCCACCCCCACCACCTTCCATCCACCTCTTCCTAACCATCTTCAGAACACATCCCCTTAGGATCCTGCTGCTCATACTCACTACTGCCAAGAAGTCATCACCTGCTCTCTTAAGAGGGCCTCATCAGGCCGGCGCCGCGGCTCACTAGGCTAATCCTCCGCCTTGCGGCGCCGGCACACCAGGTTCTAGTCCCGGTCGGGGCGCCGGATTCTGTCCCGGTTGCCCCTCTTCCAGGCCAGCTCTCTGCTGTGGCCAGGGAGTGCAGTGGAGGATGGCCCACGTGCTTGGGCCCTGCACCCCATGGGAGACCAGGAGAAGCACCTGGCTCCTGCCATCGGATCAGCGCGGTTGGCCGGCCGTAGCGCGCCTACCGCGGCGGCCATTGGAGGGTGAACCAACGGCAAAAGGAAGACCTTTCTCTCTGTCTCTCTCTCTCACTGTCCACTCTGCCTGTCAAAAAAAAAAAAAAAAAAGAGGGCTTCATCAGTCCTTTTCCACATCAACGTTTGCGCCACCAACAGGCACAAAACCAACCGAGGCAAAAATGCTGAGATAGTCAAACCAAGAATTTGGAATCAAGAAGATACAGTTGAAGCGTTGACAATAGTTACTCAGATGAAACAACAACATAAAATCATAAAAAGCAGAAAGAAGACACTTTGGGTAGCAAGATTACTGGGATTTTTGGCTTAATAGATGAAAATCTGTGAATGTGATATACCACATTGTAGAACCAAAGACACCAAATCTATGACCACCTCTACAGTAAGGAAAAAAAGAAAAAGCTTTGGACAAAACACTCCCACGATAAAACCAATCAACATCTGGAAAAAGAAACGAAGTTCTTCAACTTGATGAGCTTATCTGTGAAAACATTAACAGCATTCTTAGTGGTGGAAGCTTAGAAACTTCCTTTTTAAAAAAAAAAAAAGATTTATATATTTGGAAGTCAGAGTTACAGAGAGAAGAAGAAGCAGAGAGAGAGAGAGAGAGAGAGAGGTCTTCCATTTGCTGGTTCACTTCCCAATTGGCCTCAACGGCCAGAGAGAGAGAGAGAGAGAGAGAGAGGGCTTCCATTTGCTGGTTCACTCCCCAATTGGCCTCAAAGGCCACAGCCGCGCCAATCCAAAGCCAGGAGCCAAGAGCTTCCTCTGGGTCTCCCACATGGGTGCAGGGGCCCAAGGACTTGGGCCATCTTCTACTGCTTTCCCAGGCCATAGCAGAGAGCTGGATCGGAAGTGGAGCAGCCAGGACTTGAACTGGTGTCCATATGGATGCTGGCACTGCACGCAGAGGCTTTACTTGCTACGCCACAGTGCCGGTCCGAGAAACTTTCTGAAGTGAGGAATATGTTCCCTCTTACCAGCTCAGTGCAAGGTCTACCAGAAGCTCTGAATAGGATGCTGAAGTAACAGAAACCCTGGTGGTATGGGGAAATATTTAGACCAGAGAGAAGAAGTAAAAGCAGCTCTATTTGCAGATGACACGATCCTAACAAGGCTACAAGAGCTATTAGAATTAATAAACTAGTTTGACAAGGTTGCAAGACACAAGAACAATATAAGAAAATCAACTGCATTTCTAAATACTAACAATGAACGATCCAAAAATGTAAAAAAGAGACAGACACAAAACATTATTTACACTAGAATCTTTGGTATGTAAGCTGATCTTCAAAGTCACATGGATTCAGATTAGCCAAAGCTGTCCTGAAAAACATAAAAATGGAGAACTTACCCTTCCCACTTCAAATGTTACCACAAAGCTGTAGCAATCACAGCTGTGCAACACTGGCATAAAATGGATCCATGGACCATAGGAATAGAACAGAGAGTCCATCTTACACGTATGAGTAACTGATTTGTGAGTAGGGCACCAGGGCAATTTGCCAAAATAGTGGTGAGACAATTGAATGTCCACACACAACAGTATGAAGTTGGATTCCTACCTCACACCATAGACAAAACTGAACTCCAAACATTTGGGCAGTGATGCAACAGTTAAAACTATAAAACTCTGAAGAAAACAGGCAAGTAAATACTTAGAACCTGGCATTAGTCAATGACTTCTTCCTTGACGCAACAAAAGCACAAGTCACAAGGAAAAGATAGATCAGTTGGACTTAATCAAAATTTTAAACATTCTGTGCTTCAGTCCACAGGACGAGTGAAAATATTTTGCACATCATAGATCTGTCAAGGGACTTTTATCTAGAATGTAGGCATGACTTCTACAACTTCAAAGTAAAAAGACTAATATCCCACTTAAATAATGGGCAGAGGACTTCGTTAAAAATAGAGGCTGATGGATGTTAAAGAGGTAAAGCCAGATTCAATTTAAAGTCTGCTGCCATTAGAGAAGAGACTCCATCCAAGACTTCCTTCCAAATAGTAGGGATTTACAACGACAGAGTCGACTGGGGGCCGGGGGGCGGGCACTACTCCTCTAGAAATGATGGACAAGTTGCCAATAAGTTGGTGAAAAGATGGTCAGCATCGCTGCTCATTAGGGAAATGCAATCCAGGCCACCACAGAAAAACAGTACAAATGTGATCAGAAAGACAGATTATAACCAGTGCTGCCGAAGTCAGGGGAGATGCCCTAGCAGGATGTAGAATGGTGTAGCCACAATCGAAAACAGTTCTCTAGTTCCTAAAAAAGTTACCATATGACCCAGGAATTACATTCAAAAGGAATACACCCATGAGAACTGAAAAACATATGTGCACTCAAAACCTTGTGCATGACTGTTCATAGTAGCATTATTACCATGGTGGACGTAACCCAACATTCTTCAAATGATGAATGGATAAACAAAATGTGGCCTATCTCCCGACAGCAGGATGTCATTCACTCATAACAAGAAATGAAGGTCTGACATGCTACAATGCGGTTCTACCTTGAACACATTATGCTGAGTGGTGGAAGCAACACACAAAAGGCCATACTTTATACGATTACATATATATGAAATATCCAGTATGCAAATATGCAGAGGCCAACAATAGATTAGTAGCTACCAGGAGCTGGGCAGAGGGGAGAATGTGTATAGGACTTGTTAATATGACCATATTATACAGCTAGCAAGTATAGGGTTTCTTGAAGCTGGTATGAATGTTCCTGAATTAGTGGTAAATAATGCCCAACACTGAAATAACCGACCACCATCAAACTGCATGCTTCAAATGGTGAACTTCTTACTGTTTACTCCAAAATAAAGCTGTTACTAAAAACAAAATTTTGAAAAATACTAAAAATAAGTGAAATTGATTTCTAGAAGTTAGAACAAAAAAAAATCCAAGAGTACATAGAGACAAGTGCAAAAAATGTCAAATATTAAAAAAAAATTCAAGTGGCCACCAAATGCTTCCACTCCACCGCCACTGATTTAAAAAAAGGGCAGGAGGCTCAAATAGCTGGATCACTCTATGAAGCTGATGTATTGCTTTTTAACTAGGTGCCAAAATTCTTAGATAAAATGGGGGCCGGCGCGGTGGCACAGTGGGTTAAAGTGCCGGCATCCCATATGGGCACCGGTTCGAGATCTGGATGCTCTGCTTCCTGTCCAGCTCTCTGCTATGGCCTGGGAAATCAGTAGAAGATGACCCAAGTCCTTGGGCCCCTGCACCCACGTGGGAGACCCGGAAGAAGCTCCTGGCTCCTGGCTTTGGATCGGCACAGCTCCGACCGTTGCAGCCATCTGGGGAGTGAACCAGTGGATGGAAGACCTCTTTCTCTGTCTCTGCCTCTCCTCTCTCTGTGTAACTCTAACTTTCAAATAAATAAATAAATCTTTTAAAAAATTCTTAGATAAAATGGACCAAATGAATACATCCTTGTGTTATTTTTTAAAGTAATGTATCATGATCAATCATAGATTATCTAAGAGATGCAAATATAGCACAACATTAAAAAAATCAATGATATTCATCACACTAATAGACTAGGGAAAGAAAAAAAGTCTGTACCAATCAATGCCAGAAGACCATTTGATAAAACCCAGCACCTGTCCGTCATTTTTTAATCTTAGGGAGCTAGGGATAGTGCTACGGTTTCAACGTGTGCCTCAGAAGGTCATGTGTTCAAAGCTGACCCCGGAAGTTCTTACGGTAATGGTATTGGGAGGTACAGCCTTTGGGGAGAAATCAGGATTAGGTGAGGTCATAGTGTGGCCCCACAACGGCATCAGTGGTTTCGTAAGAGGAGGGGAGACCCAGTCAGCACTCTGTCTGGCCATCGTGCCCTCACCAGATGCTGAGCAGCCACAATCTCCGTGCTCTGGAACTTCCCAGCCTCCAAACTCATGAGTCAGATCAGCTTCTATTTCTTACAGATTACCCAGTCTGTGGCGTTCAGTTATAGCAACAGAAAATGGACGAAGACAGAAATATTCTTCTATCCATACAAGTTATATGAAAAATATACATCACCGTTAAAGTAATAGAAATGTATTATAATATCTAGTCCTTTTAAGACTAGAAATAAGGGGCCGGCACTATGCCATTAGCAAGTAAAGCTGTCACCTGCAGTGCTGGCATCCCACATGGGTGCTGGTTCGAGTCCTGGGTGCTTCAATTCTGATCCAGCTCCCTGCTGATGCTCCTTAGGAAACAGCAGATGGCCCCAGGGCTTGGGCCCCTGCACCTATGGGAGAACAGGAAGAAGCTCCTGGCTCCTGGTTTCGGATCAGTCCAGCTCTGACCACTGCAGCCATTTGGGGAGTAAACCTGCAGGTGGAAGACCTCTCTCTCTGTCTCTCTCTGTCTCTCTCTCTCTCTCTCTCTCTCAGCCTCTGCTTCTCTGTAACTATGCCTTTCAAATAATTAAATCCTTTTTATAAAAGGATTAAAAATAAGGAAAATATGACCACTGTCACTAATGCTGTTGAATATCATAGTGCAATGCCTTGCAAACAGCATAAAGAAAAAAAGAAAAAGACCTAAGAACAGGAGAGAAAGAGCTAACACCCACTGTTTGCAAATAATACAAACACTGATCTGGAGAAGCTGGGAGGACCCGTAGACAGCCCGTTAGAACAGAGAAGCAGTAAATCAATTGGATGGGCTGGAAGATGCACTGGCCAGACCCCCTTCCATGGAGAGCTTGTGGCTACTCTTGGGAGCAGACATCACACAACCTTCAAATGCTCAAACAAAGCCTTCAGCAACAGGGTAGCCTTGCCAAGGTCAAGTACTGCACATGGTTTGGTGACAAAAATACATTGGTATGTAACACGCGAGGCATCTTGCATAGACCAACTTTGAGACTGTGTTAGGAACTTTGGGAATGGTTATCTTAATCTTCTACACCCGAGGTTAAATCGTATTCAGCGGATGTGGCTCCATAGCTCACAGGATGTATAGAGCCAGGATTGGAACCCAGGTTTTCCGACTCCGGAAGCCGATGTCAGGATAATGAAGATGACAGCATGCCCAACCTACTTCTGCGTGTTTGTTGATCTCCACTCCCATTCCTGGAATACCCGCATGTCTCCCTCCCACCCCCCAGATAATAACTTCCTCTGTCTACCCCAAGACTGGCACCTCACAAAGACACCAGAAGCGCCAGAATGCTAATTTCATCTTCTTCCAACCTCTCACCGCTCTCGTTGTCTTGACCATGACCATACGTTTTGGCTCCTTTATTATCTTCATTTAGTAGGCAATTCATCAACTTATGACCTTACAGCCCTACAACTCCCCCAGCTGATCTCACAGCCCACTTTGGAAAAGGACAATATTTGATGAAACTCCCTTACTCTAACAAGGCACCACATACCATAGGCGTCCAAAAACCGCCTCTTGATAGGAAATGAATACATGCATTAGGGTATTAATTAGCCTCACTGTCTTGAGGACACGGGACTGTCTGTGGACCCCCGCTCTGTTTGTGTTCTTCAAACACGGGGTCAGCGTTCCGTACTGCATGTGATTCTTTGGCCATCTGACAGATTCAAAAGCCAGCGCCCTACGAACGTATTGAGTTAGACCTGCGAGTGTTTGTTCAACCAGCGTCATCTCACGTTCAGGCTGGGCATCTCCTCGTCCAAGGAAAATAACCCCGTCTCCGTGCCAATGTCACCGACTGCGGGGTAGAACGCACAGCCCTCTCCCTCCTGCTACCTGCTCGGAACTAGCTTTCAAGTGAGCACACCCCCACCCCTCTTCACCTGCTGATTTGCTGTTTCATACGCCGATTTTGAAAACTGATGCAAAAGGCTGGATAATCTGTGAGTGTTATTTTTAAAAGGGGAAGGCAGAGAGGGCGTAGCTGTCCGCAGCTCCTCAACAGCCCACTCCAAGTTTTCTTCCGACTTAGGGGACAAAACTCCGCAGCCGAGGGGAGGCTGCCACGCTGGCTCCTTTCTTCTTTGCTGAATTGGAATCCAGCAGCCATGAGTGCCTTGAACACAACCATCTGTTCCCCACCACACAGTGCTTGCTTCTGGACTGAATTGGGGGGCAGTTGATTCCAAGGCACACTGCAGTCCAATTCTTCCTCATTCTAATCTTACTCCTCTCAGCTGAGCGCGAATGTGTGGAGTGGATCCAAAGTACAGGAAGAAATTAACTAATATTGGCACCCTGTTGATATTCTTACTTCTCTTTAAAAAAATCAAAGCAACTCTATGCTAAAGTAAAAGCCCTTGCATACTTCAGCTCTGGGACACATTAAATGGTGATGAACGATAGCAGATAAGCAGGACACAGAATGACACCGATATCCATCCATTCACTCTCCAGACGTTTGGTGAATATTATGCTCAAGCAAAGTCAAAAAGCAGCATCGTAAGTCACCTGCAATGTGGATTATTTGGACTGAGTTATTGTTACCGAAGGATAGGTTGGTCAGCATGCAATTTTCAGTTATTCTCTTGTGAAATATCAACATTTCCTTACAGAAACACCCCTCCAGGGATCATCCTCATTCGGTCTTTGTCCCTTCCAATGTGTCAGCCAGAATTCATATCTCTCCCCTCCTTCAGCCTGACACCTGCCGAGGGTGTTGGTGCATCGGAGAGCAGCTCCTTCAAGGGTTCTGGACCCTAGGGTAGATACACAAGAGGCCTTCCAAAAACTTCATAGAAAATGTGTATTATGAAGAAACTAGGCATGGCTTTCCATTTCTTTTGTGCCAAAATCGATTTATCTTTTAATTCGTTTTTCCATGAACTTCTTGAAGGGCTCACATGCAATCTAATAGGAGAAAATTGGATTGCACTTGACTAAACGCTATTCCAGGCTCAGGGATGAGCAGGTAGAATGTAATTCTGAGAGGTGAAAACCCTGCAGGAAGTTAGACCTGCTTCTGACTCTGAAGACAGGTAACACTCCAAAGCTGGCTCGGGTAACTACACCCCAGCAGAGGCACCCGGACTGAGTTTAGGATGCTTTCTAATTTACACTTCCTTAACCATAAAATCAGAGGGAGAATATGGCAATGGCTAATGTCCTAATCAATTTAAACACTCTGTATTCATGAGAGAGGGAGCCTGAACATGCCATCCCAAATTTATAACACTAAAAGCTTACAACAGAAGGGAAAATATCTCAAGCCAATGACCTCAGCTTCCACCTCAAAAAAACTAGAAAAAGAGGTGTAAATTAATCCTAATGAAAGTGGAGACAGAAAAACCACCAATACGCACACAACAAATCAAGAAAGTAGCCAATGTAAAAACGACAGAGGAAAAGGAGTGAAAACAAAAATGTGGGTCTTTGAAACTTTCAATAAAATTGATAAATCTCCAGTCAATCTGACTTTTTTCCTAAAAAGACATAAATCACTAATAGCAGGAAGGAGAGCTACAACACCATCACAGATGCTACATATATTAAACTAGGAATACAGTAATCTTATGAATCATTTTCTGCCTATTAATTCCACAGTTTAGATGAAATGAGCAAATCACTTGAAGAAACAAACTACTGCAACTCACTCAGTAATGAATGGGTAACCTTAATAGCCTATCTAATAAGGAAATTCAATATGTACTTAAAATTTTTCCGCCAAAGAAACATCATACTCAAATGGCCTCCCTGGGAAATCCTACCAAACGTTTAGGAAAGCAGTAACAGCAATCTTACACACTCTTATCAGAAACCCAGAGAGGAGGCAGCACCCTCCCGCTCGTCCTGACATCAAAACAGAGGCATTACAAGGAAAGAAAGCCACGAACTTCTATTTTTTCTTGACCATGGACGAATTCTTGACACATGCCTAGCACAGCAAATCTAACAACACATTCAAAAAAAGAATTTTCAAAATTCAATAATAAGAAAATACAATTAGTTTCTCTAAGTGATCAAAAGATGCAAATATTTCCACACTTAACCTCCAACTATCGGATAACCACTTGGGAAGATGTTCATTTGCCATTGGGAAAATGCCAGTTAAAACCATAACAAGATGCCTGCTATACACCTTATCAAAATACTAAAACTACAATGAGGAGCATACCAAGAGCTGACAACAATTCGGACCACCAAAAGTGCTACACAGCTGATGGGACAGTTCCTCTGGAAAACCAGTCACGTGTGTACCTCCTGCATTGACTGGTTAGGTCCCTTGCAGCAAACGCTACAGACCGGGTGGCTTCAACTACAGAAACGTATCTGCTCACCATCTGGTTATTAGAAGCCCAAGATGGAGGTGCAGGCACACCTGTGACTTCTCCCTGTGCCCCTCAGGGGTGTCCCTGTCTGTGCCCGCAGCATCCTGCCCCCTTCCTCTTGGCAGGAGCCCAGTTATGTTGGACGAGGACCCACCCAGGCAGCCCTATGTTTAGCTCCACTGCCTCTTGAAGGTCCCGTCTGCATGCCACAGTCACATCCCACACGGCTGGGGCTGAGGACTGCAGCCTGTGACTGTGGGTGGGGACAGATGTCAGCCTGTGCATCAGCAGGAGGGTCACTGGGCAGTGAGCACACAGCTTCGTTTTGTAAGAGCAATCAGACAAAAAAAAAAAACTATAGCTTGATTTTAAACGCAAGCAAACTGTCAGCATTTCTATTTTTCCTGATTCGGCCACCGTCCGTTCTCAATTTCAGTCTTTCTAGTGTATTCTGACGAGGAATGCCTCTTCCGTGAGCAATGAGGGGATACACTGGGAGACACCCATACAACACACCACGGTTGACAGAGCACAGGGCTGAGCTACCGAGCCATGAACAGACATGCAGGAAGCCGACACACATTTCACTGAAGGGAAGAAGCCATCTAAAAAGGAGGTACATTTTAAGGGTTCGATTCTATGACATTCTGGAAAAGGCAAACCTATGGTAAAAAGATAGTAAAACCAGCTAGGATTGCCAGCGATGAGGGAGAAGGGAAGAGATGGGGCATAAGGGATACTTTAAGGGCAGCGAAGCTGTTCGGTGTGACACTCGTGTGGGATACACATTAGACAGTCGGCCAAACTCCATAGAACGCACAGCACCCAAAGGAACCCACTTGTTAACTGTGGACGTGGGGAACAGTGCTATGGCACAATGGGTTAAAGCCCCAGCCCACAGCACCAGCATCCCATATGGGCTCTGATTTGAGTACTGGCTGCTCCACTTCTGACCCAGCTCTCTGCTATGGCCTGGGAAAGCAGTAAAAGATGGCCCAAGTCCTTCAGCCTCTGCACTGGCGTGGGAGATTTGAAAGAAGCTCCTGGCTCCTGACTTTAGATCAGCTCAGCTCCAGCCATTGAGGCCATTTGGGGAGCGAACCAGTGGATGAGATCTCTCTCTCACTCTGTGTGTGTATGTGTGTAACTCTGTCTTTCAAATAAATCTTTGAAAAACAAAACAAAACAAACCTATGGACGTGGGTTGATAATGGTGTGAGCGTGGGAGCTGGCAATAACGGGAAGCAGCCGTGGTGAGAGGAGCTATATGGGAAGTCTTGGTGCTTGCTGCTCAAGAGTTTTGTAAGCCAAAAACTACTCTTAGGAAAAAAAATGTAAATCTATTAATTGAAAAATGCAAGAACAACCTCCGCCCGCCTTTCACCATGGGAGAGGGGGAGCCCACAGGGCAGGTGGAAGCGTGGAAGAGGCCCCGTGCACCTGCAGAAGGAAGGCTGCAGTCTCTGGCTGGCCTTGCTGAACACTGCCACGTCCCAGAGTCCCGGAGTCATGCCCCATCCCCTTGCAGTCGGCTCAGGGCTGACCCTTCCTTCCTAAGGACTTGACTCTACAGCTGCCTGGGGGCCCTCGGCAGATGGGCTACTTTGAGCCATCACACATTTTCCATTTGGGAGTGTTTCTAACGCCCTGGGGACATTCCATCTCAGCCCCGAGTCAGGCTGAAAAAGTCCAACACTTGCAACATTTCCAAGTAAAATGAATGGCCCGTGACAAGCACTGTCCCCAGTGTTCTCAAGTCCGCTGGCCATTTTTTCCAACCCAGAAGTTTCTCCAGGTTGGTGGGGGGGACCCCTGAGACATGACGATCCCTCACGGTCCACCTGGATTCCTCTTCCAGCTCCAAAGACATCCACAAGCCTGCAGCGGCAGAGAGGAGAACACGTTTGCTTCCCCCCAGTCCCCTGTGCTCTCACCCGGTTAAGCACCATGTCCACTTTCACCGGGACAGTTTGCTTTGGGATTACTGATCTGCTCGCTGACTTAGGGGAGATCAATAGGCATTTCTCTCTCTTGCTCTCGCTCTTGCTCTCCCTCCCTCTCTCTCTCTCTCAACCTTTAATGGAACTATTAGACCTAAAACATAAATATCATTTTAAAAACTCCATCTCTCCATTCGAGATGGGCATATTACAATGGCAAAAAAGCAGGTTAATGGGGCTCCCCAGCTCCATCGAAAGCTTGGGATACACAGAAGATAATTCTCGTTAGCATGGATGGGAAACTGTTTTGCATGTACACCAGAAGCCGCAGAGTTCACTGTTACTAAGCAACACCAGGACTTGCCCTGACTCCCACCTCTGTGGTTCAGAAATGTAGGCGTGGGGTGGGGGGCGTGGCCATGGACCATAAGAATTAAAAGAGGTTTATGTTGGTGCAAACAACTTGGAACTTCTCAGAGTTCATGGAAAACACCTCTTATGAAGAAAACCAGGCATGCATTGCAATTTGTGTTTGCCATAACGTCAATGTATTTTTTTTCATTCTGTCTTCCACAAACTTTTTGAAGCACCCTCATATGTTTTGAAGACTTTGTTATTCAGCTGAAAGGCTAGCACAGAAAGGGGAAGAGATACAAAGAGAGATCTTCTGTCCACCGGCTCCCTCCTCCAATGGCCTCAACAGCCAGGGCAGGGCAGGTGGAATCCAGGAGCCTAGAATTCCACCCGGGTCTCCCACATGGGCAGCAGGGATCCAAATGCTTGGGCCATCTTCTGCTGCACTGCCAGGAGCATTAGCAGGGGACTGGATCGGAAATGGAGCAGCTGGGACTCGAACTGGCACCCATATGAGATGCTGGCATTGCAGGCGATGGCTTTACCCATTACACCATAATGCCAGTCTCTCTCAATTTCCTTGGCATACCCACTACATAGCACTGTGTGTCTCCACTGTGAATAGTAACTAACACTTGGGTGCCGAGCAGGGGAACACGCACACACTACATTGCATTTCACAAGACACCAGGCACTACCTACAGCTGGTCAGTGGCCATGCTCCTGCATCCGGCTTCTCCCGGAGGCGTTTGCTTGGGTTTTTCGTTGCCTCTTTGGGCATGAGCTTGGGGAGTGGAGGATGCCCCAAATGCTTGGGCTCTGAACCCACATGGGAGACCAGGAGGAAGCACCTGGCTCCTGGCTTCAGATCAGCGCAGCGCCGGCCGTAGCGGCCATTTGGGGGGTGAACCAACGGAAGAAAGACCTTTCTCTCTGTCTCTCACTAACTCTGCCTGTCAAAAAAAAAAAAAAAGGAAAAAAAAAAGAAAAGCAACTGAACACCGGGTCCATCTGCAAGCACAGAGAATGCTGTTGGGAGCAGGGAGAGGCGACGAAGGACAGTCTAGGTGCACGGATGCTCTGAGACACACACTGCCCCCTCATTCTTCCCACTGTGTTTTCCTGAGAAACACAGACGCTGCCCGCCGAAGTAGGTCCCTCGCCTGTGGCTCAGCTTTCCCCCGTTTAGGTCTCTGTCTCAGCCAGGCACTCCGGCGGCCAGCTGTCTTTGCTGGGGTATTGTGCTAAGAACCCACAGATGGGGCGGGGGCACTGGGCAAATGCTATGAAACGGAGTTGGTTCCTCTTGACAGTCCAGGAAGAGCAGACGACCTGGCCCACCCAGGAAATGGGGCACAACAGGTGCGCAACTCTCGGTCTCCACTGAGAAACCCAGAACGAAAGCTTAGAACAAGGTCTCCTCCTCTCCTGCCGGGTAAGGTCCCAGGAGCTATTCCATTCTACGCTCCCATTGGTGGCCACCCTTCGCACACCCTTGCCTAATCACACTTCTACGCCAAACTCAGCCTCTGCCTTGAAAACCCAGGTTCACAGCCACGAATCCAGTCACTCCAGCTGACCTGGGGTCAGACCTCCAAGGGCAGCCATGGCCAATGCTTGCAAATCCCTACAGCACAGCGCTGGGTCCCTTGTGGCCCCTTGTGCATGACCCCCATCAACACAAACCCCGCTGGGTCTGTCCACCAGCCATCCAAGGCCAAGCACTGACAACTGCAAAGTATCCTTGTGAAATGCCACCATCACCAGCCCGCCTTGGAGGGCCATTTCTGGCCAACACAGTTAACTCCAGAATTTACAGTCACTGAAATTCAATTCTGAGCCTAGGCTGTTGTCCGACTGAGAGGAGAATTTAGTGTCTCACCTGCTTCCTCCCCGAGGGCTCCTTTTACGCTTGGACCAGGCTCCACGGATACATCAGTCGGGAAAGCGTCCTCACCGTGGAGCGCTGCGCTGACTTACAGGCCTGAGACTCTGCAGCCCAGGGTGGAGACGTGTTCCACACACACACTGCATGCAATCCATCGCATTCATGTGCGCGTAGACTTCTCCCCACTTCACAACAGACATCGTTCCGTTCCACCAGTGGCAAGCCTCTGGCATTTCGGAGCCTCCACAGTGAAGTTTTGCATTCTGTTCGTTCTCACAAGGCAGCTTTTGGTCCCTTGCTATGACAAGAGAAAGCTGAGGAGCAAAAGGGGCGCTTTAAAAATGCAGCCATGGGGCCGGGGTTCAGCCTAGCCGTTAAGACACCCACGTCCCATGTCAGACTGCCTGGGTTTCTGATTCCAGCTTCCTGCCACTGTACACCCTGGGAGGCAACAGTGATGGCTCCAGCTCGTGGGTCCCTGCCACCCATGTGGGAGACCAACTTCAGCCCAGCCCAGCCCTGGTCATTGTGGGCGTTTAGGGAGTGAACCAGAGCATGAGAGTCCTGTCTGTCATCACTCTCTCCATCTCTCTATTTCTTGCAGATTTAAAAAAAAAATACGGCCACAAGTTTTCAATTTTGGGCAGTTTCTTTTTCTTTGTCCCACCCCCTTCTTTGCATGTAGAGTCTTAAATAGAAACTCTGGTGTGTGAGGAGATGGCTAGGTTTATACGATGCTTCTTTATCCACCAGAGCAATCTCCCTCACTCTCCCCTACCTCCCCTGCCCCCAGCTCGCTGGTAGGAGCAGAGTCAGTTGTAAAGGAAGCAGGGGTCTCTACTCTATATTTAACCTTTCTTGAGGGACTGGGGCCCAGCACACAGGGTGCACCTGTCACTGGGGGTTGTTCACCTAACTGAGGGCTGCATGGGACAGCTCGGCCATATGTCCCACCAGCGCGACGTCCACCTCCGTCACACGTCACCATTCAGATAAACAACCCCGCAGGCTGGACTCCGGACTGTAAACCAGATCACAGAGAGTCCATCCCACGGTGCCTCTTCCGGTGCCCCGAGCACAGGAGGAGACAAGCACTAGAGAGAGATGAGGAGCAAGTGTTCAAGGCAGCAGTTTGCCATGAGAATCTCCACCAACCAGAACCGTTTTAAATTCCACGGAGCCCTTTGTCACTGTCTCCGTGGCATTTAAAGAAGAAGAAGAAAAGAACTTTAGAAACCACAGACCTCCGTTCTGCCTTAAATGCCCTCATTAGCATGGTCTCGCCTTCCCTCACAGCCCCGCCCCCACACAGCTGCTGCAGAGATAGGAGAGGAGAAGGTGCCACAAGAGCCCCTGGGCCAGTCTGGAATCCCTTCACCTTCCGGTCAAAGGTCACCTTGGCATCTGTCTTCCTTTTGGGTGAAGTCACAGGCTGCATAGCCACCTGAGATTCCACTGACCAAGGCCCTGGGAGGACGCACTTGGGCCCAAGCCCTCCAGCCCCATCTCCTGTGCTCTCTCCAGCTCCCCAGTACTCCAGGGGTCAAAGGCAGGGACTTGAACTTGGCCTGCTTTCCAGACTCATGCTCCTCACCTGGAGCCCGGGCTCCAGCAAAGCTATGCCACACACTGACTTATGAGCTTAAGAGCCAGCCGTGTCTGCTTGTCTCACTCACTCTACTGAGCGCCTCTCGCATCTCCTCCGTGAATCCAGCCCTATCAGCGACATCGCATTTCTACTCCCACTGCCCCCTGCCCCAAACACCGCCACCATAAATGCACCATTCCCCAGCTTGGCCAACAGTGTGAGTCTGACATAGCACTGTGAACAACCTGCCCCCCATAACAGTGGCTGGCCACACACCAATCTGGTCCGGGAGTCACTCAGCCAGGATCATCCTCTTCCCCAGGCTCAGTCAAAGAGCACAGTGAGCTCTCAGTGCTTGAACTTGACCGCACGGACACCTGCGGCAGTCGGCCTTTCATCACTGTAGCGAGGTGCCTTGAGCAGCCCGACTTTATAAAGGAAATGCAGTTATTTTGGTTCATGGCTCTGGAGGTTCAAATTCAAGGTCAGGCATTCCCCTTGGTGGGCGGAACTCAGAAGAGGGTGTCGGGTGGCCATGGTGGGGCAATGGCACTGGAAGGCCCACGTGGAGAGCCAGGAAGCAGAGAGGCTGGACCAATGTGATGTCTACAACCATCGCTTCTCACAGAACTCACTCTGGAAGACATGCTCCCAACCACCCAAGACCACGCACTAGGCCACTTCCAAAACACCACAAGCAGGTCAAGTTCTCACTCTTAGCGCCATGAACTTAGAGCACTGGCATCTGCGTGAGTTCTGAGACCAAATCGTAATCAAACCATAGCATCACTACCTGTCCATCTTCCTCAGACAGGAAACACGGAGGCGGGGACAGGGAGGAGTGGCAAGGACGGTGCAATCCGGGGGCTTCCCTGAGTCACAGAGCCCTGGTGGTGCGGTCAGGCCAATCACATCGCCTCTCTGAGCTGCAAGGCCCCCAGGGGAAGGTTGCAGAATGGCAACACCGGTCACTTGCAAGAGCATCAGAAGAATGCAAGCAGGTGATGTGACAACTGGCACAGCGCGCTCGGTCAGTGGCGCTGTCACCATAAGAAAGCTCTCGGGGGGGGGGGGGGGGCACGGAGCAGGGAGCAGTCAGAGCCACGGGCTCCTCACCAGCACGGCCTGTGGTCGTCTTGAGGCTGCCACGCTGGCTCTTAGGCTGTGGGACAAGACCCTGTGTCCCAGGTCTCTGCCTTCCAAAGAGAGTGGGAGACAGGCCAGGGGCCCGGATGCTGGCAGGGCACTCAGACATGGGTCCCTGGGGGAGCGGTATCACATGCCCAGCCTTTCACTCTCCCCCAGGGCCTTGGGCGCAGCCCAGCTTTCCAACAGGACAAGCAAGAGGTCACAACACACGCCAGGTGACCTGGGGGACCTCATGTCCAGACTGAGATGTCAGGCTCTGCACTACATCCCCCGCCGTGTGCCTTCCGATGTAGGTCTCCAAAGACCTCGAAATCCAGACATGAACTAAAACAGAGCTGCCAGGAGCCTCGATCTGCTAATTTATAACCCAAACACCTCCCAGGAAGAAGAACTTCCTGAAACTCTTTACCTCCTCCCCGGCAAAATCGTACCAAGTGCTACTGTGGACGGTGCTGGTGCCAACCCACACGGCTCTCTCCCCAGGCCCTGCCATGAGACTGATAGTGTATGCTGGCCCACAGCAGGCAGGACAGCTTGTTGTTCAAGCCCTGCCCACAAGTCTTGCGGAAAAAAAAAAAACAACAACAACAACAACAAAAAACGTACCGCTGAAAAGCCATACCTACAAGAACCTTACAGCCAACATCACACTTAACAGGGAAGGATTCAAAGCTTCCAGCCAAGGTCAGGAGCAAGGCAGTGTCGTCTCCTCTGCTGCTTTTTTTTTTTTTTTTTTTTTTGGACAGGCAGAGTGGACAGTGAGAGAGAGAGAGAGACAGAGAGAAAGGTCTTCCTTTGCCGTTGGTTCACCCTCCAATGCCCGCCGCGGCGAGCGCATCACGCTGATCCAAAGCCAGGAGCTTCTCCTGGTCTCCCATGGGGTGCAGGGCCCAAGCACTTGGGCCATCCTCCACTGCACTCCTGGGCCACAGCAGAGAGCTGGCATGGAAGAGGGGCAACCGGGATAGAATCCGGCGCCCCAACCGGGACTAGAACCCGGGGTGCCAGCATCGCAGGCAGAGGATTAGCCAAGTGAGCCACGGCGCCAGCCCAGACTGATCCTAACGTCACCTGAAGAGGCGGAAGAATCAGAACGGCCAATTCAGTATTGAAAGAAATGCACAAAGTCAGAAGATTTGGGCTAGCTGACTGCAAGACTTACTACAAAGCTGTCGTAATAAGATACGTTAGCACTGGTAGAAGAACAAACCCATCAATGGAACAGAGTGGAGAATCTAGAAGTAACATCACATAAATAGAGCCAAGTGGCTTTGACAGCAAAGCAGAGGCATCCCAATGGATCAGAATAAGTTTGGTTAGCAAATGGTGCCAAATAAGTTTGGTTAACAAATGGTGCCCAAACTACCAGACATCAACAAGCAAAGAAACCACTCTTGACATAAATGTTACACCCTTTACAAAAACTAACTCAAAATAGATCACAGACACAAACGTAAGCTACAAAACTATGAACCTCCTAACAGATATTCCGGGGGGAGAAATCTAGGTACCCTTGGATATAGGGATAGCTTTTAGCTGCAACAACAAAATCACAATCCAGGAAAGAAAGAATGGATAAGCTGGGTTTTATTAAAATTTAAAATTTCTATTCTGCAACATATAATGCCTACAGAATGAAAAGACAAGGCACAGACTGGAAGTAAAATATTTGCCAAAGACAGACCAGATAAAGGACCGTTCCCTGAAACATACAAAGGACTCATAAAACTCAACAGACAGCACAATTAAAAAATAGACCAAACACCTTAAGAGAGCTCCCCAAAGATGATATACAGATGGTAATTAAGCATAGGGAAAGATGTCCACATCATTTGTCCCAGTAAGAAATGACACACCCACCAGAGTGGCCAAATCCAGACCACTGCTGGTGAGAATGTGGACCAGGGGCTCTCAGTCACTGCTGTGGAAAATCTGTGTACCTGCTGCTCAATGTTACTGTAAAAAATAAAGGCCCTGAAAGAGATACCAACTTATCTGGGAAACAGACAAAAATGCATCACCAAATTGATCCATGTAATGACCATCAAAATCATCTAAATTGGTGGTGTACTGACATCGGAGATTATTGGCAAGAAAGCAGTTTTAAAATATTAAGACCCAAGGGGGTGATGGGCTGGTCGGCTCAGGTATATTGCAAGATAGTTTACTATTTTATGTAATTTTTAAAATTTTCTATTTATTCATAATAAATATTTGAATTTATAATAAATAGGCAATGAACAAGAGTGACAAAGAAAAGAGGGTGATAGAGAGCTTCCAACTATTGGTTTACTCTCAAAATGCCCATAACAGCTAAGAACGGGCTAGGGCCAAAGCTCAAAGCCAGGAACTCAATCAGGGTCTCCCACAGGAGTGGCAAGAACCCGGTTCCTGGAGCCATGAGTGCTGCCTCCAAGCGTCTGTCCAGGGGAAGCTGGAACTGGGAACAGAGCCGGGTACGGAACACGGGCGCCCTTGCTGTGGGATGTGAGCATCTTACCCGCTGTGTCACCTGCCAGGCCAAACGTCCACCCTACAACATTGTCCAAAGCAATATTTCCCAAAAGTAAGGAAGGGAAGAACTGCTCCAATGTTCACAAGAACAAAATCTTCAAGCACCTGATCGAACCCTGAGAAAAATTATAACAATCTCAAGTCTTATTCTAAAAAAAAAAAAAAAAATGGATTTCCATTTTGTAAACATGGAAAAGAGGGCCAGGATACTTTATTGTCATCCTTGGTAAAAATGCAAGCATTAAATATTGTCATTAAAAGTAAAAACTGCAGGGCTGGTGCTGTGGCATGGTGGGTTAAGCCTCCACTTGGGACTCTGGTATCCAGGCTGCCCCACTTCCAATCCAGTTTCTTGTTAATGCCCCTGGGAAGGCAACAGAATATGGCCCAATTGCTTGGGCCCCTGTCGCCTACATGTGGGAGACCTGGATGGTGTTCCTGGCTCCTGGCTTTGACCTGGCCCAGCCCCAGCTGTTGCATCCATTTAGAGAGTGAACCAGTAGATGAAAGATCTCTCTCTCGCTCTTGCTCTCGCTCTCACTCTCTCTCTCTCTTGCTCTCGCTCTCACTCTCTCTCTCTCTTGCTCTTGCTCTCACTCTCACTCTCTCTCTCTTGCTCTCGCTCTCGCTCTCACTCTCTCTCTCTTGCTCTCGCTCTCACTCTCTCTCTCTCGCTCTCACTCTCTCTCTCTTGCTCTCGCTCTCACTCTCTCTCTCTTGCTCTCGCTCTCGCTCTCGCTCTCACTCTCTCTCCCTCCCAATCGCTCTGTAGCTCTGCCCTGGGCCATCCCATGGCTTTCCCAGGTGCCGCAGCAGGGAGCTGGAGTGGAAGTGGGGCAGCCAGAGACTGGCACCCATATGGCAGGCTGGCACTGCAGGCGGTAGCTTTACCTGCTGTGCCAGCACACCGGCCCCTCTTCCTTCATTTTAACTGACGTTACTCCCATCAGATACAGCACAGAGGTCCAAACACAGACCTCCTGCGTCTGACTTTGAGCCCCCTGATTCTCTAAGACCTACTCCCATGAAACAATCCTGCAATCCTGCTTCCCCTGTATGATCACTAAACCTATTTCATAAACAGATCCCAACCTTACTTCCACATTTCACGGACCAGAGATTGAGCATCCCTGTCTGGCCAAGCCACCCTAAGTCTCTGAGTCGGACAGCACAGCCCTGTGTTTCTGCACTGCTGCCGACGCCGCCTCACTCGTGTGCCTCTCACGGCCGCCTCCCCCGCCCCGCACCCTCCGTCACCGCCTTCTCAAAACCAGCACGAGATTTTTGTCTTTTTCTTCTCAGGATCCCCATGGAGGAAGAAAATGGAACCTGTCGTGCAGTATTTACACAGTGGAGATGCGGAAGAAATACGTTTGGCAAATGATCACACACATGGGGGTGTTCGTCTCCGGGACACGTGTCCCTCTGGGTACCAATGTCAGAGAAACACACGACAGGAACTTCTTGGGTGTGGACAACAAAGCAGCGCCCTTGAATTCTGGAACCAGCCCTAAGTGGCTGGACGGATGAGTGGGGGTGCAGGCAGGTGTTCTGCAACCTTAGAGACCTGAGGCATGACCCTGCTCTGGACAATCCAGCTCAGATCTTTTCTATTTTTTTTTAATTAAATGGAGTATGTGCCTCTCTGGCCCTTTAACATTTTAGCTACAAGATTGCTTTCCTGAGCAAACACACTCTGGTCTTTCAGGTGAGGGGCAGTAATGTGATTTCATTCTAAAGGCCGGAGACCCAGGGCTAGGAGATAAACTCTGCACTTTGCCGCACACACACACATGCACACCCTCGGATGGCGTGGCTGTTTCGAGGTCAGCTGGGACCTCGGAATACCACAGCCCTGCCCTCTGGCTTACGCAGCAGTAGACTTCTGTAGTTATGTTTCATACAGGGCCTCAGCTTCCCACCGCACATCCTGTCAATGAAAACCGACTTGTTTAATGCCTCCATGGTGACACGATCAGGCTGAGCACGAAAACCTCACTATCACACAGCTTACTGTTACGAGGATGGAAAAGGGGAGCAGTCACACCACGTGTCGCATCATCCTACAGGCAGTAAAGCCAGCATGGCAGGGGGTTAGACATGCCACCACCACCATGGAGGGGAGTCCCGGCTTTCCCGGCTTTCAAGAAAATAAAGGGCCAGCGCTGTGGTGCAGAGGTTTAAGCCGCCGCCTGAGCCACCTACATCCCATATGGGCGCTGGTTCAAGTCCCGACTGCTCCACTTCTGGTCCAGCTCCTTGCTAATGTGCCTGGGAAAGCAGTAGAAGACGGCCCGGGTATCTGGATTGGGGAGACTCACAGAGAGCCCCAAGCTCCTGGCTTCAGCCTGGCCCAGCCCAGTGCAGCCCTGGCCATTGCAGTCGTTTGAGGAGTGAATGAGCAGACAACTTCTCTCTCTCTGTCACTCTGCCTCAAATAAACAAATAACACTTTTTCAAAAAAAATAAACAATTTTTCTTTCTTTAGATCAAATAAGATTATGGGGCCGGCGTTGCCTGCTGCACTGGCATCCCATATGAGCGCCAGTTCAAGTCCTGGCTGCTCCACTTCTGATCCAGCTCTCTGCTATGGCCTGGGAAAGCAGCAGAAGATGGCCTGCCATGATGCTGTGGTGACGTCATGACCCCAGGTCACACAGGGGGCACAGTGTCACGTTGTCAAATTCTTTCTCCAGTGCCTAGCACTGTGGCATAGCAGGTAAAGCCCTGGCCTGAAGTGCTAGTATCCCATATGGCTGCCGGTTCGAGTCCCAGCTGCTCCACTTCCGATCCAGCTCTCTGCTATGGCCTGGGAGGGCAGTGAAAGATGGCCCAAGTCCTTGGGCCCCTGCACCTGCATGGGAGACCTGGAAGAAACTCCTGACTCCTGGCTTCGGATTGGTCCAGCTCTGGTCATTGCGGCCATCTGGGGAGTGAACCAGTGGATGGAAGACCCCTCTCTCTCTCTGCCTCTTCTTCTCTCTCTGTGTAACTATGACTTTCAAATAACTAAATAAATCTTTTAAAAAAAAAAACAAGATTACAATGGGAAACCTGAAACGTCAAAAGTTCCAATAAAGAATGTTATAGCACTCTGCAAAGAACAGGTGGTAATGAAAATGCAACTTAAGGGTGAAATTAAAAAAAAGAGAGAGGCAGCATATTTTGCCTTTTTATTACAGGATATTTAAGAAACAGCTTGGCAATAAATGTTAACATCTTTCTAATGCTCGGAAATGCAGCTGCATAAAGTCGAAAACTCACCTTGGCTCATTGACATAGCTGAGATTTAAGTCACGCTGATCCTCCCCAGTGGAACTGCACCACAAGGCAAAAACAAAAAAAGTGCTTCGTCTCACTCAATAAACGGAGAAAGCGTGAACTACTGTCACACAGCCACAGGAGACATGTCACCCAGGAGAGGCAACAGGAGGGTGGAGAGAGAGGAAGGGGAGTCGGTGAGAAGGGAGAAAACCTGAGAGGAATTCAAAGCAAAGAAGAACCCAGAAGAAAAAGCCCCCAGTAGGATCCACATCTTGGATGCCCGTTCAAACCAAACTGGTGTCTGTGCTGCAACAGAGTGAGGAAGCCAAGCCATCCAAGGCACAACCCAAGTCTTCATCAGGATTACTTCACTTGAAGAATGAGATCTACGTCTTGACAAAAGAACAGAGACGAATGAACACACCATCACGAGCCAAACTGCACAACACGCGTAAGTGTTCCCATGGTTTACGTATTTAAGTTGCCTTGTTCTGAAATCATAGTTTAGAATTCACGCTAAAGTGGAACAAATGGAAGGATAGCCCTGTTTCAAGATGAGATGACTTGGTACTGGAAAGAAATCAATTCTCTTCAAATCAATTTGGAAATCCGGAGAAATTCCAGCGAAGATGTCACCAGAATCTGTGAATGGGTTGAATCATTTATACGAACAAAACGCTGCTCACCCCCTGCAAAAACAGCTAAGTCAACCGCAGCGGAAGAAGAGCTGTGATCTGTCCTTCTCAGATGCTAAGGCTTAATAACAAGGCAGAACAACCAAGCCCGCTGCAGACCGGTCCGTATCAAAGCCAGCAGAACCTTGCAACAGAGCAAAGGGTTCCGACTTGGACTCTTGAATATGGAAGATTAACATATGACAGAGATGAGCCCAGAAATGATAGGAAAAGAATGGGCAGGAAAATTGATTCACTATGTGGGAGAGAAAGTAGATTCTTAGTTTACACCATCGGTAAAAGTAGGCTCCCAATAGGATTAAAGAAATGAATGTGAGGGCCAGTGCTGTGGCACAGTGGCTAAGCCGACGCCTGCAGTGCCAGCATCCTATATAGGCACCAGTTCTAGTCCCAGCTGCTCCACTTCCAATCCAGCTCTCTGCTGTGGCCTGGGAAAGCAGTAGAAGATGGCCCAAGTCCTTGGATCCCGGCAAGAATAAGCTCCCTGGCTCTTGGCTTCCAATAGGCGCAGCTCTGGCCATTGTGGCCATTTGGGGAGTGAACCAGCATATGGAAGACTTCTTTCTCTCTCTCTCTCTCTCTCTCTCTCTCTCTCTCTGCTCTGTCTATGCCTTTCTGTAACTCTGCCTTTCAAATAACAAAGTGAAAGTAAACCTTTTTTAAAAATGTGGAAAATCCGCCTTGCGGCGCTGGCACACTGGGTTCTAGTCCCAGTCAGGGTGTCGGATTCTGTCCTGGTTGCCCCTCTTCCAGGCCAGCTCACTGCTGTGGCCAGGGAGTGCAGTGGAGGATGGCCCAAGTGCTTGGGCCCTGCACCCCATGGGAGACCAGGAGAAGCACCTGGCTCCAGCCTTCGGAGCACCTGGCTCCTGCCTTCGGATCAGTGCGGTGCACTGGCCGCAGGGCGCTGGCCTCGGCGGCCATTGGAGGGTGAACCAACGGCAAAGGAAGACTTTTCTCTCTGTCTCTCTCTCTCTCTCTCTCTCTCTCACTGTCCACTCTGCCTGTCAAAAATAAAATAAATAAATAAATAAAATGTGGAAAATAAAAGTGTCTAATCAATTGAAGGTAATATTTGTATGTGATCTTTCACCATAGACAAAAGTGTATTAAACTTATCACATAAATATTAACAAGCTTAGAATTAATAAAAGGCACTATGAACAGACATTATAAAAGACAAAAGAGTGGGAGGGACATTGACAATATCTTCATCCAACGGGGCGTATGTAAGAAAGAAAAATACAAGAATCCAGGAGGGAAAGTGACCAAAGATGATGAATAGGAATCAAAGAAAAGCAAACCAAAGGGGTTAATTAAGGATGTTAACAGTTGTTCAAAAAGCATAATAACTAGAGAAATGCAATTTAAACTAACAATAGGATATCAAATATCAACTAGATTAGGGAAAAAGAATGAGAGCACTAAATAAAGCCAATTATTTGCAGGAAAGTGGCGATAGGGGAGCCCTTGTCCCACGGGTAAAGAGCAGAGCAAGGCTTAGTCAAATTAAATGATACTATAACTTATGATGCACAAATGCCACTCCCAGCTGCAATGACAGCTCCGATGCATTCTACACAGGTTCTTCAGGAAGCCTGTTAGGGAAACTGGGCACATTTTTGTCTGTGTTCGTGAAATACCCCTGAGCCAGCTAGGTATCCATCCCTGAAGGAATGGGAACATCAAAAGGCAAGAGATGCTGACAATGGAATGCCAAACAGCCACTGGAAACGAGACAGTAGCCATCGGATGCCCACGTAAGGTGCAGATGGTGCTCCGGAAACGCAAGCTCTCCTCCGTGAAAGAGGGGATGGAGCGTCACATCACCATGCCCATGCCACGCATGATGAAGGATGACATCTTTCCAAAGAGCACAGGGAGGAAGGAGGAGTAGCTTTATAGTGCAGAGCCACAGCAGACACAGTCCCAGCTGCAAGAACAACACCACCCCCAAGGGCGACAAGCTGAGGAGGGCTGGCAGGAAGACACCTCCCCCCCAGGCTTGCCTGCCAAGAACACATCACCCTAGTGCCCCCACGAGACAAGCATCAAACATCAAACTGCCCTCAGTGGAGGCTCATTCTACCAAATACTTGATCCATACGGGCTTCTCAGTCTCATCAAGCGAATGCTGGAGGAGCTGCCACAACCTGGGAACCCAGCCTGGGGTCCTCAGCAGGATCTTGGGACAAGGAAAGAATACTTGTGGGAGCCTAAGGACATCTGAAATAAAGTTCAGATGTGATCCTTTATGATATCGTGTTACATAAAAATCTGTATGCGAGATAAAAATAACAGTCCATCAATATTGGCTCATTAGCTATGACAAATGTACCATAGTAATGTAAGATGCTAGCAATAAGGGAAATTGGGTCAGGACACACAGAAATATTCTCATGATATGCTTCCAACTTGTCAGTAAATTTTGCAAATCTGAAAGTATTCTAAAAATTTTGAATTATATTCTTTAAAAAAAAATCCATACTCTCAGATCACGTTAATGGACATATACCAAAAAACAAAAATGACAAATCAAACTTAATTTTTAGTTTCTGATGGGGGCTGAGGGAAGGGGTGGGCAGGAAGAGAGGGGATAAGGGGAAGGAAGCCCCCTAATGCTCTTGTATTACAGAAGAAAGAACCTGAATGGAGAAGGAGCCTCTGACCCTCAACACCCACAGCTCTTCTCCAGGGTAGGGCCTGCTCCAGCGGCACCTGGGAGTGAATCAGCTCCATGCACAGCAAGAGAGAATTCAGCAGGGGAGTCCAAAGAGAGCCCAGACCGGTCCAGGAAAAGGAGATGCTACTTGGGCTCTTCAGGGGGCTTAGAAGCAAGTGATGGCATCATCTGGGGTCCCCCAGGTTTAGGACCGGAGCCGGAATTAGGACCACAGGGAACTGGGGAGAAAGAGAAGAGGCAAAACCCGGCAAAGCTGAGTCCAACAAAAGGCAGCCCAGGGGGCCTCGTGGGATGCAGCGGGTTAAGCTGCTGCCTGAGATACCAAAGCTTGCAGCCCAAGTGAGTGCCGGTCTGAGTCCTGCCTGCTCCGCTTCTGATCCAGCTCCCTGCTAGTGCACCTGGGAAGGCAGTGGGAAATGACCCAAGTGTTTGGGGTCCCTGTACCCACATGGGAGACTTGGATTGAGTTCCAGGCTCCTAGCTTCAACCTGGCCCAGCCATAGCTGTTGTGGGCATTTGGGGAGTGAATCAGCAGATGGAAGATTCTCTCTCTCTCTCTCTCTCTCTCTCTCTCTCTCTCTCCTCCCTCCCCCTCTCTCCCCCCTTGCTATCTCTCTCTGTGTCTCTCTCATACTGACTTTCAAATAAATAAAACAAATATCTTTTTAAAATGACAGCCTTATTGATAGTGCATCAAGAATTCCCCAGACTTGGTGGAAATCATAAATGGATCTGCACCCTGGCCATAGGTGAGTCCCGCAGGAAAGGTGTGCCACTCAGCACGCGGGCTGCGATTTCCGATGGGAAAACCTGTGCTTCATCAAAGAAGTCTGGGGAAATGGAGAGAAAGCCTGATTCAGGACAAGCTACCTCTTTGTCTTGCAGACAAATGTCTTGCTCCCGTTTCCTAAGCGCCTTGTGATGAGCTGGGCATTGACAAAGGAGCTCTGGTTCTGCAGTTACTTGCTCCAGTGTGCATAGCCCAGGACCACGCCCTTCCTCTTCCTCGGTCTTCTCCTCCCCCACAGTCTCCAGAGCCAGCTGTAATCACTGCTCTCCCAACGGCGTCCCACGTGCACAGTGCACAGACTCCGCTATGCTGGGCCAGCCAGCTTCACGTCGCTCCCCTCTCATCCAGCACAGCCACCGGCCCCACCCAGCCAAACCCCGGCCCCCCCACCACCCAGACCTGCAGACACTGGCAGGACTTTGAATGCAAGGCAATGCCAACAGAAAAGATGCTGGGAGTCTCTGTCGCTGTGAGCCCTACATAATTGTTTCATTTCTAAGATGCTGAGATTCTGTGTTAGTGCAATTTCATGCACTGTCTGATATAGAAATGGGGGTTATCTCTTATGAAAAAAAAAAAAAACACCCAAATCTGTGACAGTGTCCTAGCAGACAGATGACAAGAGGGGAGGGACAGTGACACTGCAGGTCCAGGTGTCAGAGCAAAAACGCCTGCCAAACACCACCTGCGACTCCATCCCAGGAGAAAGAACACGGCAGCTCTGCTCTAGTGGTAGCGATGGTCCCAGTGTGCGTCAGCTCCGCCCCAGGCCCAGCGTCAGTCCTGGACAGCTCTGTCCTAGGGGATGGTGTTGGGCAGCTCTGTCCTAATGGAGGGGTCATCAGTTTAAGGAGAACTAGCACAAAGCGCTCCTTTCCTCTTCTTGGCAGGTGGTCAGCTTTTCCAAGAAAGGTAAAGAAGTGTAGCACGGGACCGACACATTCACAGAGTGCAATACACTAAACTATAGATAATGTAGAATTTTTGGACAAAGAATCTTAGAAAAGGCATATGCCAACTGCTCTTAGACACCTAACACTGACAGATGGGATCTTAAAAGACAATGAGTGTTGAGAGTCAGTTGGGGTTCTCAGTTGAACATTGCGATTGGAGCCTTTGGCCAAAATCAGATTAAGGATGTAGGCTTTCCACACACTTTTTAACAAGGTAAACTCAAGGTAACAACCATGTAATTGCAAAGAAAAGGAGGCATGGGATCCAGGAAGCAATAATAAACAAACATCCTTGACAGTGCATCTTGGAGAGAACTGTAGGGCTATTGACATTTGTTGCTTGTGCAAATATACATATCTTAAACTGTCTATGTTATTAAGAGAATCGTGATACTAAAAGTAAATGACGGCGTTGAATTAGGAAAGACTGAACAATGCACAAGCCTTAAATCAGCCTTGGGAAGGAGGCAGGTGAGGAAGGCTGGAAGTTGCCAAGGGCAAGGAGGGCAATGGATGGAGGAGAATTCTGGAGGTCAGTACCAGGGATCACTAAGAAAAAATGAAGGAGATAGCACCCCTCCCCCCGGCCAGGGAAGAAGAAGATGGGATTCTATTTGGGGAAATGACTGCTCTCCAGGGAAGGGTAGAGTGCAGGACGCTGCCTCTGCTACAGACCAGTGACGGCTCCTTGTCTTCACTCCTCCGCATGCTGAATGGCACACGTGGCTGCTGTGACCATCCTCAGAAGTTGTAAGGGACGGTGACAGTATTCTAGCGGCTACAGGTTCCTGCACCAAGAGCCGTGACAGTGGAGAGGTTCAGTCTTGGAGATGCTGAGATGTGAGCTGGATGCAGTGACTGGGAAAGCCCTGGAGAGGGACATGTGTGTCCTGTGTGTCCCAGGAAGAATGCAATGCAGAACCGGTAACCAGAGTGGGAGACCATGCCACAGATGATGCCACGTGTTTCTGGAAACCTGTTTCATTGTTCCACACATTTAAATTAATTACATTTCCCAACTTCCCCTGCAGCTAGATGGGACCACGTGACTGGGTACAAATGATAACATGATTTGCCTCCCTCCTCCAACTCTGATTAAGAACCAGAACTTGCATTAGGGCTAAAGGGAACAGGCGAGGAAAAAAAAAAAAGAGGCATTGTTTGGGGTAAAACTTGGGGAAGCTAAGTTTATGGAAGATAAACTTATTAGAACCTGGCCCGGTCCCTAAGGTCTACTGAGTGACATCATATGCTGTCAGTCAATGAGAATTCATGCTACAGGGTATGCTCTACATATGCTTAACCAATAAGCATGAAGCATTATCATCCATCTAACACCTGTTCGTGGACAATGTGTCTGTTGCTGAGTATGTTCTTTAGCCTACTGTTTGATTCATTATAGCCTCTCCATTAGCAATCCGTTTTATATATAAGTGAATTGTTTTAACTAATAATAACTGACAAATGGTAAGATGACCATGCTAGTTCTGTTGGAATAAAACAAAAGAAAAACATACATGCAAATAGTTACATATTCAATAGAAGCTCAAAAGTTATCGATGAAATGGTCAAGAAAAGAGAGCTAGGGCCGTGCTGTGGCATAGTAGGTTAACCCTCCATTGGCAGTGCCAGCATCGCATAAGGACACCAGTTCGTGTCCCAGCTGCTCCTCTTCCAATTCAGCTCCCTGCTGATGGCCTGGGAAAGCAGTGGAAGATAGAAGATGGCCCCTGCACCCACATGGGAGATCTGGAAGAAGCTCCTGGCTCCTGGCTTCTTTGGATCAGCCCAGTTCTGGCCATTGTAGCCATTTGGGGAGTGAACCAGCACATGGAAGATCCTCTCTCTCTCTCTCTCTCTCTCTCTCTCCCTATTTCTGTTACTCTACCTCTCAAATAAATAAATAAAATATTTAACAAAAGAAAGAAAGGAAAGTTTACAGATTAACAAGCAGGGATAGGTTGAAGTCCTCTGATATTATAAGGAATAACAAGAGTTGCCTCAGCGCGGGTGAATGACCTAATGCTCACATTAACAGCACCCAGAAGAAGCTAAGCATGCCAAGAGATTGAAGAGACTGAAATGTGATCTCAGCGTGGAATGCCAAGAATGTGTCTTCTCAGGAATCCTGCTATCAAGACCTCTCATTGCCTTACCCAGCCAGCACTCACATCTCCAGAAAGCCCTCACCTGCAATACCTACGGTAGGTGCAGGTGCAGGGAGCCCTGACAGCACTCTAGTGCAGTTGGTACAGTGCCCGGCAGGACCCGTGTGCCACAGGAACACAGCCCAAGCTCTGACATTGGGTACACGTGCCTCAGCCCGCAGGCTCACTCAGGCAATCAGAGGGAAGAAGAAGCAATATCAAGATGAAAACCTGAGATATTGAGGGAGAGAAGACAACAAAGCACTTGGGGTAGCACATGGGGTGTCATGAAACTTTCATCACATGTGTTCAGGAACATAACTGTCACCTTGCATTCATCATCCACAGAGCACTTAAGTTGCATCTCCACTGGAGTTGTAGAAGCTAGAAAACATCCCTTTGGCTGCTTCCCTAGATAAAACGTAAGCTTGGAGAGGCCGAAGCTCTATTGGAAGGCAATCAGAAAGGCTGACATGGGAAAGACCTGTTTCAGCATGTAGGTCCCGACATGTGCCTTCTCCTCCCAGGTGGACTAACAGGGCTCACTCCCCACTCTACAGCAAGCCTTACAGAGTTTTGGTGAAAAGTGCACCCACTGGTATGGAGGACTCTTTGTCAAAACCACGAAACCATCACCTCCACCTTGGAGGCTGGCCCTCGAGTACGGATTGACTCCCAGTGTATACCATTGCCTCTCCTGCAGCAGTCAGTCAAGTCCCGGTTACAGGGGCCCCATTCCTTCCCTCCTGTAGTGACCCTGCCCCCACTGCAGGGTGTTCACCAGCCTCTGCGTGCCAATGAGCATCAACTGTGAGCAAAGCTCTGCAGGAATGCAATGGGAACAAATGAAAAACTCAGCACAGGATGCCTGCCTACCCTAAGGACGCTGACACTCACTGAAAAGTGTCAGGAGACCCGAGACATCAATTCACAGGAGCAATGTGCCACAGCAGCTCAAAGACTTCTGGAGTACACAGGAAGGGGAAGTACTAGGGGTTGGCATGCTTATTGTTGGCTCTGTAGGGCCTGTTCAGGAAGAATTGTTCTCACTCCCCTTCCAAATTCTGCACATTTATCTTCCTCCTTCAGCTTTAATAACATACAGGAGCTGGAAAAATGTGTGGAAAATGGAATCAAAAGATATTTATTTTGGAGTCAAAACATTAAAATCCATGCATAAGAGCATCTTCACCAGGTTTAAGAAAAAAAAAAAAAAAACAACTATGCATGGGTTTCAAAAAAATTTGCACCAAAGCAGTCATTTGATTCCACTTTTCCAGGAGCTTTTTTTTTTAAATATTACATGTATTAGCCAGTGTTCCTCTCTATGACAAATGCCTATCAGGAGCTTTTTAGAAGGGAAGAAAGTTCACTCCAGTTCTGAGTTTTGGAGGTTCACAGTGCAAGATTGGGCAATCCCATTGGTGTGGTGTCTGAGGGACGCAGCAGGGGATGGAGGCAGGCAGAGGAAGGATCACAGGATAAGTCAGGAAGCAGAGAGGCGGGAAGCCTGCTCAGACCCAGAGGGTCTCTCCTTGTAAAGCCACCGTCATTCAATGGTAGGAGCCTACCGGAACAGAATCTGATCAATCGCTTCCCAGAGGCCTCATCTCCAGACCGCGTCATCGGCTCAGGCGTCCACCCCTGTGCATCACCCATCTACGACTTTGGGATTGACCACCTGCTCACACGGAGCACCTCCTTTGTACGTTTCTGTCCCCTTGATTTCATTTCTCGCGTTCTTCCCTGTACAACGTGTCTTCCTTCTGCATCCCAGAAAGCCACCCCTTTGCTCAAGGAAGCAGCTTCTTCCCCTTGCAGGGAAATTATTCTCTGGCCCCTTGAAACGACAACAAACTCCTCCATTGGTCTCCAACAAATACTCTCAAAACTCCCTCTTCCTTCCGTAGCACATAGGCATTCGCATTGGCAAGCTTTCCCTTTGCTTCTGTCTGTGTCCGCTGTTTCTGTTGATTCTTACCATTCATCCGGGGAGCCGAGATGACACCTAATTATCTTTGCCATTGAAACACTAACATGTTCTTAATGCCGCGTGAGGAAGAAAAACCATAAGGTCCTCATGGTTTCCATTATTTTTTCATTTCAGGATTTCGCATGCCAAAAAAGAAATTGTGACGTCTAGCATGGAAGGACTGGCTGATCAGACGTGTATCAGGTTCCTCTGTTCTCTTGGAGGAAGGTGCAGCCCTTTAAATGAGGCGACCAGCCATCAGGTATTTTCTCTGCTATCTCAGACGACGAACACAGTACTCTCACAGTCACATTCTATCAAAAGCTGTTCTTCTCCCAACAATACACCCTGACCACCACTAACTGACTGGCCCTAAGAAATGCTTGGCTCTGCTCGGTGGTACGCTCCCAAATGCTTCGAAGTCTCACAAAAGTTCAAATCCCCCTCTGCTTTCCACCCAGGCACCAGCCAGGTGCCAGATGTGCTGCTGCCGGCCCTTTCCCCCATTCCAATCCTCCAATCCAACCCAGTGAGCCTCCGCTAGCTTCCCTGGAGATGCTGATGTGGGATGGGCAGGCAGCTACACAGGGCTGCTAAGCTGGAAGTTCCACCCCCCATGTAATTCTACCCTCCTACTTGTCCATCAAAAGGCCCCTTGTCTCTAGAATGATCTGCTTCATCCGGGTCCTAAGTGGGAGGACATCATGAAAATATGGATGTTGAACTCCACGTGGATGGAACTTGTGGAGGTGTCATATAATTCCCAGGTGGTTTCACACCTGGAGAGGCACGGCCTCATAAGGGGCTCTCGCTCGCTCTCTCTCTCTCTCTCTCTTCCTCCACAGACCACAGCTGCAGGTGCTACCAGTGCCCTCTCTGCTCCCCACCTTCCCCAACCCTCCTCCTTTCAGGCAACTTCTGCCCCCTCTGCCACTCATGATGGGCATTTCTCTCTGCACGGGGCAACCCACGCTCATGCATGCATACATGAATATATTTGTTACTACCTCTTGCACCTTATGTGTGTCTGCCCTTACAATGTCTGTCTATGTACAAGACAGGAGCCTAGAGTGAAATTAATACACCCCACGCCCACATCAAGACTTTTTGCATCAACCCCTCAACTCCTGCCCAGCCACTGGGACCTGGAGAAATCATGACATCCCCCAACAAGTCTTCTGGAACCATAATAAGTCTTCCTGATGACTTGCTCTTCTGAATGTAGAATAGGCAAAGATCTAAAAATTCAACTAAGGGCACACTGTAGCACTACACAGGAAATCGAATGAGCAGAAGAACCAACCCTGTCTTTGCATCACATCACAGATCAGCAGCACAATGCCGCAGGCCACACCCTTGGCTACCACATACTGACGTGTGCCACACGGAACGCTCTGTGTTGATGGGCTGCTCGGGCTCATTTCCCATACAGGTTCAGATGAATGCTGATATTGCTGAACATACAGAAAATACAGTTTGCCTCCTAGGGAAGCTGCGTATTATCAGGTTGACTGAAAGAGTGAAATCCCATGAAAACAACAGACCAGTGATAGGGCATCGCATGTAAGTGTGGCAACACTGTCATCAGACTGAATGGGCCCTTGAACTTTGAGAGACCCGCGCTAGGGTAACTTCAGCAGAGACGGGACACACAGAGGGAGGGGGCAGATATTCTGATAGGTAGGACCAGAACATCAGGTTTCAAGAGGCCTCAGAGATCATCTTTCGCAAGCCAATCTCAGAGAGGGAGCAGAGGCGCCGAGGAATTCTCCAAAGAGACGCTGGAAAACCACTCCGAGTGAGCTGAATGCTCACTGTGTCCTTTTCCCCACCCTGGACAGCTCGGCAGGAAGAAGGCACTGAAGGAAGCGCCCACCTCTGCCGGGAGGCAGGGAGGGACGTCATTCAGAATCCCCATCCACATTTCATGGAAAAGTATTTAATGCTGCTTTGATGGTGTGGAACACGGCTAATTGCAGATGTACGGCAATCGCTCTGTTCTCCGCATCTCCTCCGTGCTGCACTCCACAAACACTGACACAGCCTCCACACACTGCGAGGGGACACTAGGTTAACAAGGACACTTGAGCTCCACTGAGGCAGCCTGTCACTGAGCCGCTGGGTTTTTTGGTTTGGGTGGTTTTGGGCTTGGGGGAGATGTTGATGTTCTGTTTGTTTGCTAGCTTCATTCTATTGCGTTTCCAGTTTGTTTTTGCTGCTGTTTTCAATGTTCTTACATTGCTTTTCTAGTCCAAGTCCAAGTCATGGCTGGCTAGTGCCATATATATATATATATATATAATTTATTATATAATTTATTTATTTGAGAGACAGAGAGATTTGCAGACAGAGCTCTCATCACTCCTCAAATGCCTGCAACAGCCAGGACTGAAACCAGGAGCAGAGAATCCCATCCTGGTCTCCCATGGGCATAGCAGGGACCCAGCTACCCTGTGTCATCACCCTGTCTCCCACAGTCTGTGTTAACAGGAAGCCAGAGGCAGGAGCTAGAGTTCAGAACCACACCCAGGACCCTGGTGTGGGACTCGGGCTTCTTAACTCCTAGGCTCGGCCACCAGGATATTCTGCAACACAGTCATCCACTACAAGTGCCAACTAATGCCCATCGTGTCCAGGCGCTATTTCGGAAATCACGGGAGATCAAACGAATAAAGCTCCATTCCAGTCCTCAGGACTATGACAAGATGGCTGACTGGACACAGGGAGTCCAAGGAAGGACTACTGAGGCGGCAGTGGGGTCACGGAGCAAGGACAAATCCCCCACTGCTTACCTGAAGCGTACACACTGGGGACAAACTGCCCCTCCGAGGCCCGCACAGCATCCAAGCAGACATCCCTGAGACCTGTCGGAGCGTCTGGGCGGGGCCATCAGTCCTACCCCCAGATGAGTGTGTCTGGGTGATATGCATGCAGGGTCTGTTTCATCTTGGCCATCTGGAGCCACTTTGTTCTTCACCTATGTGTTCTCTGTCCATTCTCAGAAATGTCTTTCTTTAAAAAAATAGATTTATTAGGGCCAGCGCTGTGGCACAGCGGGTTAATGTCCTGGCCTGAAGCACCAGCATCCTTTATGGGAGCCAGTTTGAGTACCGGCTGCTCCTCTTCCGATCCAGCTCTCTGCTATGGCCTGGGAAAGCAGAAAAAGATGGCCCAAGTCCTTGGGCCCCTGCACCCACATGGGAGACCCAGAAGAAGCTCCTGGGTCCTGGCTTCAGATCAGCGCAGTTCCAGCTGTTGCAGCCAAATCGGGAGTGAACCAGCAGATGGAAGACCTCTCTCTCTCCCTCTCTCTGTCTTTCTCTCTCTCTCTCTCTGTCCCTCTCACTCTCTGTCTCTCTCGCTCTCTCTCTCTCTCTCTCTCTCTCTCTGTGCTTCTCCTCTCTCTGTGTAACTCTGGCTTTCAAATAAATAAATAAATTTTTTTAAAAAGATTTATTTATTTATTTTAAAGGCAAAGTTACAGAGAGAGAGAGAGAGAGAGAGAGAGAGAAAGAAAGAGAGAGAGACCTCTTCCATCTGCTGGTTCACTCCCCAGTTGGCCACAATCCTGGAGCTGAGCTGATCTGAAGCCAGGACCCAGGAGCCTTTTCCATAGGTGCAGAGGCCCAAGGACTTGACCAACCTCCACTGCTCTCCCAGGCCATAGCAGAGAGCTGGATTGGAAATGGAGCAGCCAGGACCATATGGGATGCTAATACTGCAGTCTGGGGCTTTAACCCACTGCACCACAGCACCGGCCGCAAGAAATGCCCTTCTTAAAAGTAATTAGCCTTCCAGATGTCCTAAACAGCACTCTGGCCTCAGAATCAGCCCTTAAGGCATTCAGATCTGGCTGAAGAGACCATGAGAGTATTTCAGGCATGGAAAGCCAAGACACTCTGGCAAAAAAAAAAAAAAAAAAAAACCTAAATGAAAGATCTCTGTGATTGAGATCCCAGTGGAAAGAACGGGCCATCAAAGAAGGAAGCACCTTTCTCTGAAAGGAGGAGAGAACTTCCACTTTGACTATGACCTTGTCTAAATAAGATCAAAGTTGGCGAACTCCAAAGGCTTCCATAGCCTTGACAACTCATGACTAGAGCCTAGGGAGATTACTGATGCCATAAACAAGAGTGTCAATTGTTAAGTCAACAACAGGAGTCACTGTACACTTACTCCCTATGTAGGATCTCTGTCCTTAATGTGTTGTACAATGTGAATTAATGCTATAACTAGTACTCAAACAGTACTTTACACTTTGTGTGTTTCTGTGTGGGTGCAAACTGTTGAAATCTTTACTTAATGTATACTAAATTGATCTTCTATATATAAAGATAATTGAAAATGAATCTTGATGTGAATGGAATGGGAGAGGGAGCGGGAGATGGGAGGGTTGCAGGTGGGAGGGAAGTTATGGGAGGGGGGAAGCCACTGTAATCCAAAAGCTGTACATTGGAAATTTATATTTATTAAATAAAAGTTTAAAAAAAAAGTAAATAGCCTTCTGTTCAGAGACAGTACCCTCACTGTCTCTTTGAAATGTTATAATCAACCGTGTTCTAAAGAAAGTAACCTCCAATCTTGTCTGACGTTCACCCCACTGACCTAAAACCACAGCCAAGGTGTGTTCGCTGGGTTATGATGAATAAAAACTTATTGTCTTGAAGCACATAAATCCTGCCTAACATCTGATCATGTTGGAACACTCTCCAGGACTCATTAAACGTCATTATGCGTATGTCCCCTGGGCCTAGGTCACTCACACTGTGCCCTGAACCAGCCTCAGAATCTGTTTAGTTCCATCAACAAACTAATAAAACCATGCAGGTTTACAAAGCCGTACCCGCAGAAATCAACAGTTCTTCATTTCAAAAGACAGACATACCCCCTTTGGCTAATTCCGTTCACATTTACTTTCAACACCTGGCTGCCTCTTGACAAGAGGAGTATACAGGCAGTTCTTCAGAGCCATGGGTCCAGCATCCACAGATTTGGCCAAGGCCAGGTGAGAAAACAATTGAAAACAAAAATTCTAGAAAGTTCCAAATAGCAAAACTTGAATTTCCCAGGCAACGAGTGCTAGACTCAATCCACACGACTGAAGTGCTGTGTAGGTATTGAACCAGGTGTTAATGGTGACCCAGAGATGACTCAGAGCACATGGGCGGGCGTGGGCAGGCTCTGTGCAAACACAGTGTGTGCCATGTTAGAGAAAGGATTTGAGCACCTGCAGATTTGGGTATCTGGGAGTGGGGTGAGGGCGGAGTCCTGAGACCAGTCCCCAAAGGACACAAGGGACAGTTACAATCACTTTCTTCACAGGCGCTGGTTGGAAGAGTTCTCTCTGAAGATCCAGCTTTGTCTTCATCTAAGCATTGCTGCAGATGACGCAACAATGGCCAATATCACTGTGCACAGCTTCCAAAGGGGTTTCACAAACACTCCTTCAACAGATCTCATACGGACAGCACAAAACCCAGGGAATACGCAGGGCTGGGTGTGTGTGTGTGTGTGTGTGTGTCTGCTTGGTCACCATTATGCTTTTCCTAGTGCACGCAGCCATCTGAGGCCCAGAGGAGTCAAAGGAGTGACAACTGGCCTCGTCAGACACGTCAGATGAAAAGAGAACTGCAGGCTAAGCCCTCAAATCTAAAAAGACTTACACGTTGTGACATTCGCAGACTCCTGTTCCCATTGGCACATGGTTGCTTCCAAACAGAGCACAGCACGCCCGCCCGCACCATCCCCTCTCCTCCCTCTGTAGCACCCCATTCCCTGCGGGGTCACTCATCACCTGCTCCTAACAAGGATTAAAAAAGCAGACATTTGTTCTCTCATCCTAAAGACCTGGCTCACTGAGCCATGCTGCCCTAAAACTTTGCTATCCCTCTATGGGGGAAGTCATGCACTCACTTAGGATGTTGGCCATCACGTGGGTGGACATCGCTTCTGCTGATTCCCTCACACCTCCATGTTTCTCTACAGTGATTGACAACGGCTCCTGGACCAAACTTCAGGCCACAGAGAGCTGGCATGAACACATCCTGTCCCGTACCCTTGAATGGATGAGCAATGAGCAATGAGGGACACGACAAGTAGAGAGAAAGAGCACTGGGTCCCTAGGGGCTGAGGTGCACATGTACAAGACAATGGCTCTAGGAAGCAGTGAGGGCAGAGAATGGTGTTCCTGCCCCTCACTCCCAACCACACAGGACACAGGTATCCTGGCCTGACCTCACACTCTGCAGGCTCCAGACCTGTGGCTCTTCAAATCCAGCCCCACCCCAGCAGGGAGTGTGCACGAGACCTACAACAATGCTACTTGTTCTTCCTTTAGGAAACCCAGCGTGGGAAGAGCTGTCCTTACCTCATAGTGGGCCACGCGCTGAGACTCCGAGATCAGTTGCGCGCTGCACACCTTGCAGTAACTGTCTGTAAATAAATCCTGATCGATATCGGAGGACTTCATCAGGCTAAAGGAGAATTGACAGAAAAAAAGAAAAATGAGTCCGCAGCATTAATGTCAATGCCAAACATGAACCATGGGAAAAGCCAGGGTGCCCACACCGGTGGAATGATGGCAACACCTCCATATTGGTAAATTGGTGAGCTCGGGTAAGGATGGTTTATATAACTCATGAATGCCAGTGGGGTTGTTGGTACCCCACAAATAGAAGCCCAGCTTCAGTCTGTCTCTCTGAACAAACTAGACTGACATCTGATGCTTTGGCAGGGATTCGTGTGAAAGGGTAATTTCACGAGTGAAGGATCCTAAGCGCTCAATATACCCGACAAGAGGAAATGGGCTAAATGCACTGTGATACCCACACTGCAACACAGCCTGTCTCCCAAATCCAAATTCAAGTCAGATGCTTCCCTAAGAGTCCCTTCATAAAACAAGAAAAGTTTGCACGAACAATAAAAAGAAATGTGTGTGGAATTCTAATCATTTTATATGTATAGGTGCACAGAAAAATATTTCAAATAGTTCTAACAGAATTTTCACAGTACTTATCTTTGGGATATTATAGGTAATTGCTTTTGTAATTGTCTTTATTTTTACAGATTTTCTACAATGAACATATATTGCATTTGTAGTCAAGGGCAAGTTAGCTTTGTCGAGAGCCTTAATAAGCAGCATAAAATCTAGTTTTCAGTTCAATCGCTCTGCTTAGGAAATGAAATGACAAAACCAGACTAAACTGTAACCTTGATTGCAACCTCGTTCTCTGTACCACAGGTGAACTCAACACTCACACTGACTCTTCCATCAAGGATTGCCAATGGCCATAATGGCCACCTCCACCCCTCTACAGCACCATCACACTCACCAAGAGCAAGAAACATATTCTCGGCTTTCATATCCTGAAGCAAAATGCAACCAGGCCTCCCCCTGGTAAACGTGATCTGTCTGGGACATGGCTTGTGTTACCACCCTGGAAACACACACCAGGACCCAGAGAGCTTTCAAACCAGCTCTCACATAGTTCTTCTTCCTATCTTCCAGGCCCAAAGCAAGCATGGCGCCGGGCACCATGCCAGCGAGAGAGGCTGGAGAATCAGACAGCAGTGATGTAGTGGGCACCTTGGAGCTCATCCCCACTGAAAGACCATCCAGAGCTACAGTGCTGGTGACTGGCATGGCCAGAAATCCTGCCCCCAACTTGCAGGATTCTGATTTCCACACACCAGATCCACCCTGGGTGACGCTGGGTCTGTCTCCCTCCTTGGAAATTGAAATAACAGCCACCACCCCTCGTGAGAGAATTACAGTGAGGATCAAATGAGGAACTGCATAAGGTGCTGGGCAAAGCAGAAAGCTCTCTGCATTTGAAAGGGCTCGTTATCCTAACTTTAAGGACAACCTGATGCTGGCCTAGTCATGAGCACTGTAAAAAATGAAGGACTGCAGTGCATCTTAGGTGGGCCATGTAGGTAAAACACCTGTCTGAAATAAGGCACGGCCTGCCTCAACAGCTCCAAGTGCACTCTCTGTCCTTGGCCTTGGCTAGAGAGGTCCAATCACAGCATTCGTTTCCAGCAATCCAAAAGCACTCGCGGCTTCCGCTCCCTCAGAGACAACTGTATCTCCAGTTTTTCAATACCAAAGCAGCCGACAGCTCTAACACAGGCTAAGTCTCCCGGCCAATGCAGACTTGCTATTTCAGGAAGGAGCATTCCTGGAAGATGGCTCCTTTGGCCCAGAGTCCAGCACGCCATGCTGGGCATTCACTACTTCCCTCACAAAGCAACCTGTCCCAGAGAGGCCAGAAGCTCTAGCGGCTAGTTCTGCCTTAGGTGGACTCAAAATCTGCCCCAGTGCAGCTTTCATTCGGTCATTTCTGTCTTTAGATGCAACACAGAACAAATCTGTTCCTTTTTCACGAGACAACTTCGCCCAAGCATTGGAAGGAAAGTCTCTCTTGTCTGTTCCCAAGCCCTGCCCTGTATAACCATCTGGGTCTGTCTGTTCACGATGGTCCATCCTCAGAAGCAGTGCCAAGAACGTGGGCACACCAGGGATGGTCTTAAGCGGTGCAGTGGACCACAAAAGCGAACGCTAATCCCCAACACTGACTGTCAGCTGTCATGGTCCCCTCTGCACAAGCCCAGAAGGCAAACGGGGAAGAAGCGTTCTGATGATGAGAAGCTGTAGTACAACATTTTGAAGTCTCCAACGGGAAAGAAAATTTACTAAGGCATCTTTGAAAACAAAGCTAAGCTCTTATAAGTGCTTGTGCTTAAATATTACTGTGTTCCCTGCTATTTCTAATAAACACAAGAAGATGGATTCATGAGTGACCTGGTTAATAGGACTCTCCAAACTCCCTGCGCACTCCTTCCTCATTATACAACCAACTGCAGAAATCAAGCACTGTGAACGATATTCAAGGTACGTGTCGGACAGAGCGGCCCGGAGGAGTCTGTGTCTCGGTAAAGCAGCTGTGTAGCAGAAATAGCTCGAAAGGCAGAATATAAAATGTGTATACTAGAAAAATATATATTCAAAGGAAGAGAAAATAGCACGGCTTTTTGCACCATTTTAAATAAGAACATTGATTTGGACAAGTCCATATTCAATTAAAAAGGCAATAAAGACCCCTCTGTGGTCCAGGAGACCCACAAGAAATAGCTCAACAAGTTCAATTCCAGTGGGAGGCAATTAGTGGACAAGAGTCAGCTTGGTTTGCACAGGAGGCACCACCAGAGGGTCCCACTTTTTGCTCAGACTGGAATTCTCAAGAGGGAAGTCTACCACATGCCCCACCCCCCAGCTTGTTTGGAATAGCAAGCCCAGCCTCACTGGCCTCCGCGCACAGGGAAGCCAGTGAGGAGAAGGAGGCTCCCCTGCCAGGGTCCTGTCCCTGGTCCTGACGAGCCCTCGCCTCTACCAGCAGCGGGAGGAGAGGCCATGCCAAGGATGGCCTCCTGGCCAGTCCCATCACAGCCAGCGCTGTGACCTCACCCCGGGGAGCAAGCCCGTTGTGCTGTAGCACACAAGAGTAGGGGAGGGAAGCAATGTGACTCCGGCCTCTGAAACTGATCTGAAAGCCAGCCTCCTCAGCACTCGCCACCCCTAGCCCATCCCAAAGGCACCAACCATGTGGGATTTGAACAACCTCTTGGTCACTCTTCTGTGTGCTCAGGGACAGCCCACCGGTGACTCTGCAGGGACACCCAGAGTGGAGGAGGGTCGGAACAGGGGTCTGAGCGATCCTGTCCCTGGGATCTACGTCCCAGGAGACCTGCTTACCTGTGCAGTGTGAGGCTCAGAGGTGCAGCTCTGTGCAGTAAACAAGGGAAACAGAGGCAGGCAGGGATTTTATTTATCCAGCAATGGCTACTGCAAATCTGCTCTGCATAAGGACCAGGGGTAACAGAAGGCACGACCTGTCTTCCAAGTCCTTAGGAGCTATTGAGTGAGAAGAGACTTACACCAGGACCGAAGGCAGCCAGTGCAATTTTGGCTGGTGGAAAGCACTAAGGATTATCAAAGGAACCCTTCACAGAGCTCCTGTAAGAGCTGAAAATTTGAGCACGAAAAGGATTAGCAGAGAAGGAACCAAGCTCCAACTCAGAAGCCAATCCTTTTCTACGGCATGGAAAAGAACTTGACTATCAGTGGGCATAAGAACATGGACAGGAGGGCATTGGTGGGGCTAATTTAGGTCAGTGCAACATTAGGAAGGTAGCAGACGGATGCAAGGAGGAGAAGACGCTGGACGAGAGACTGGGGGAGAACAGCCGGGTACCAAAATGCTTCTAATGCACAAGGTATGGCAGTGCCCCCAGATGTGTGTTTCTGCCTCCTTCTGCTTCCCCAGAGCAGGTTTCAGGAACACGGGGCTTCATAGAAAAAGAGGAATACTCTTTACTCCATCCCATTTCTGATGCCATGAAAGCAACCTCTGGGTCAAAGATACCAACACCCACCCGGGGGTCAAGTCCAGGTTTGTCTGCCCAGCAAGCAGGACACCTGCATGTCCCACATCCCCTGTGGGGCCAGATTTCATCATCTGTTACACAGGACAAAGGTTCCATCCAGATTGGAAATGATGCAGACGAAGCAACTCACAGCCACATGCTGGACACGCAAAAGACAGCTGTCACCATCGTCATGATCAACATTATTTCTTTCTCTCATCCTTCTTCCCAGAGGGAGGCTGTCAATATTGAAGAGGAGAAGTAAACAGAGTCCCGTGGAGGCTAAGAAGGGGAATGGCACAGGCGCGTACTGGAATCCTAGCTTGTCTTGCTGTCGTCATCTTTCTCTCGTGTTAATGATGCCATCTCCCAACTCGTTTCCACCGAGCTGCAGCTGGCACCTCCAGCCACCAGCTGAGGCCCGGGGCTGGCAGCCTGGGAGACCGTCTCCTTTACAAACACTGGAAGTCTCCTTTTGCTGTCGGAAGGTGCCGATCCTGGCAGATGGAGCAGTGTGGTGACAACTCAGTCCCACTAACACTCACCTCTGGGACCTGCTCCCCCAGGGGACACATGCCGTGTGAAGCCACAGTCCTGAGGCCATCCCAGTAGTCAGGGCGGCATCTCCTCCTTCTCAGCCCTTAGGGGAGAAGCCTTGCCTATCCCGTGTCTCCCACCAGGGTATCCCTCTATCATGGATTTGGGTGTCTTTCTACATAAAATTCAACTGGAAAATCTAACCATTTGCTTTCCACCTGCCCTCTCCCCTCCCTCCATATAAAGGAAGGACTTGAGGCTGGCATTGACCCAGCTCCCTGCTAGTGCACCCTGGAAGGCAGCAGGTGATGGCCCAAGTCCTCGAGTCTCTGCTACCCACATGGGAGACCAGGATGGAGTTCCAGGCTCCTGGCTCCAGACTGGCCCAGCCCCGGCTGTTGTGGCCATTTCGGGAGTGAAACAGTAAATGGAAGCTCGCTCTCTCTCCTCTGCATCTATGTCTCCCGTTCTCTGTGTTGCTCTGCAAAGAGCTCTCAAGCGAAGAGCTCCTGCAGCCTAAGTTGGGATCCTGAACACTGTGCGGTCTCTGATTCGGGTACCATGGCTCCTCTGCAGGTGGTTCCAGCAGTGGTGAGCCCACTGTGAAAGCTCCTGACACAGAAGGAATAAGAGACTTTCATCAGCTTCCTCCCTGTAGCCAGACCTTGTAGTAGGGGCTTCAGGTCCGTCTGTCCATCCCCTTATTCAACTCCCCAAATAGATGTGGAGAGCTATTAGCCTCACTTTCTAAAGAAGACAACCATGACATGGGAGTGCAGTGACTAGCAAAAAGGCTCACTCTGCTCCCAAGTGGCCGTCACTTTCCCAGGTTGGGTCTGATCCCTGTCCCCATGGGCTTAACCCTGCCTTGGGTGGCTTTCTTTGGCCGTGACCATGGTTGTCTTGCTGCTACAGTATGCAGTGCCATAAAGAGTGCTCACAGTGGGAGCTGGGGTAGGCATCCTGAACAGAATGCAAGTCTGAAGAGCCCGCTGTCCTGATGGCACCGGGGAAGCAGTTTCCGATCTAAGATCCCAGACTCCCCTCTCTGTGTTTGCCTAAGACCTTCCTGGCCAGGCTGGTTCCCCCTCTGTCTCTGCACAGCCACAGAGGTTCTGCGCCTCTGCCACCTGCCCTAGGCCACACCCACTGCTGCCCTCAATATGCCAGCCCCCTCTGCTCCATCTGCTTGGCTCCTCTGCACCCAGTCCTGGAGTGTCTACTGCATGCCACATACCTGCCCTCACCAGCAGCCAACAGTGTAGCTCCCCATCCCAGCTGCCCTCGGCAGCACTCACCCACCCCCCAGTACCAAGAACAGAGACTGGACTTACTCCCCCCACAAAGAAATCTTTTATTTAATGAGTACAAGTTTTATAAGTACAACCTTAAGAATACAGTGATTCTTCCCCCCATACTTGCCTACCCACCTCCCTCTCCCATCCCGTCTCATTCTCCATTAAGATTCATTTTCAATTAACTTTATACACAGAAGACCAACTCTATACTAAGTAAAGATTTCCACAATTTGCATACACACACAAAACTGAGAAGTTTTAGTGCACAATGACTCATATTGTTAATTTAACAATTAACACTCTTATGTATGATGTCAGTGATCACCCGAGGCTCTTGACATGAGCTGCCTAGGCTATGGAAACCTTTTCAATCCACAAACTCCATTAGTATTTAGACGAGGCCACAAGCAAAGTGGAAGTTCTCTCCTCCCTTCAGAGAAAAGTGCCTCCTTTGATGGTCCCTTCTTTCTGCTGGGGTATCACTCACAGAGATCCTTCATGTAGGACATTTTTTGCCACAGTGTCTTGGCTTTCCATGCCTAAAATGCTCTCATGGGATTTTCAGCCAGACCAAGATGCCTGAAGGGCTGATTCTGAGGTCAGAGTGCTACTTAAAGCAACTGTCATTCTGTGAGTCTGCTGTGTGGACTGCTTCCCATGTTGGAAGATTCTCTCCTTAATTCTATCTATTGTTATTACCAGACATTTGATCTTATTTATATGATCCCTTTAACACAAAATCCTATCTACATGTTCACTTTAACACTTAATATGATCACTTTAACACTTAAGATGGTATTTTTACCACCCGAGACTGGACTTTCACTTCCTTCACTTTTGACAAACTAAAAGGTCATTTGGGACTGGCATTGTGGCACAGTGGGTTAAGGCACTGCCTTCCACGTCTGCATCCCATATCATAATGCAGGTTTGAGTCCCGGCTGCTCTGCTTCCGATCCAGCTCCCTGCTAATGCACCTGGGGAAAGCAGTGGAAGATGGCCCAAGTGCTTGGGTCCCTGCCACTCATATGGAGACCCACGTGGAACTCCAGAGTCGAGTCCTGGCTTCAGCCTGGCCTAGCCCTGGCTGTTGCCACCATTTGGGGAATGAACCATCAGATGGAAGATCTCTCTCTCTCTCTCTCTCTGCTTTTCTCTCTCTGTGTGTGTGTGTCTCCCTATCTCCCTCTCTCTCTCTGTTGCTCTGCCTTTCAAATAAATAATTTTTAAACACCACAATTAACATGAACCATCTCCTTGTTACGAAAGTAAGACAGACATAAGTTATTCCACCGCTATTTCAACTCAGCTATATTTTTAAATTGTTAATATCCAAAGAACAAGTCATCAAGAGGCTTCCTGCTTTGCTTTATTAGTATTGGAAGGGCTTTAAAAAAAACTGCTCAGAAAGCAAGGGGCGGGTGTGGGAATCAGCGGGAAATACAGACTGGGCAGCTCCATCGTTAACCTCTGAGCGTTTATGCTCTGAACCTGGAACCCGCTCCTGCTGCCTGTGCCTGGCTTCTCACTTCCGGCCTCTCTCAGGCCCCTGTTCCTCCTCTCTCACTTCCCTAGCAACCAGAGGAGGAGGATACAGGAGGCAAACAGGTGGCTTTAGCATGCGTCTTCACATGACCCACCCTCTTCCCCGCTCAGGCCCCCAGCCTCGCAAGGACAGGCAGGGAGCAGGGGCCGCCATGTCCCTGTCACCTCCGCCTCCCGGGGAAGGTGGTGATGCAAGGCTGGTTGCCGTGGCAGCAGACCCAGCAGCCTGGGAAAACACTGAAGCCAGAAAGTATGCCAGATACAAGAGCTAGTGCTGTCCCCCTACACACCGCAGAAGGAGGACGGCGAGTGGCTCACGCAGTGACACGGGGCAGCACACACTTCCTGTCCAGCGGGCGCATGGCTCCTGGATCGGCAGATGGGGAAGCGCCCTGTGCAGGGGCTTGGAGGAGGTGAAGGTCAAATACATGACCATGATGGGCTTGAAGAGCCCTTCTGCTTCCTGTTTCTCAGGATGAGCTCCTTTCTCCAGGTCTGACGCTGCCTTTCTCATCCCTGATGTTACAGAGAGAGAGAGAGGGAGAGGGAGAGACAGAGAGAGACAGAGAGAGGGAGGTGCACACCTCTCCCTTCCCTCCCTTGCTTGGCAGCACGAGGAGCTTCCTGGTTGACTCACACCACTTGAATAATCGCCTTTTAATGGCACGGTTTTCTCCACTTGCAAAACCAGGCTCTGTGACTCCTGACTCAGAGGGCTGGGCACACACGCCTCAACGCTCAGCCCTGAGCCACAGAACCATATCTGTCAGTCTCGGGAGGGCCTGGGGACATTAAGCAAGGAGGGTGCCAGATGCCTTGAAGGGTTGTGCTCTGGGCCGCGTCTGTGGGCACTGCAGGTGCCGGCCGGCTCTCAGGCCCTCTGCCTTCCGCCTGCACAGGTCTGAAGGGTAGATTCCAGAGGGCATGAGTGGAGGACTTGTTGACCAGCTCAGCCCAAGGCTTTCTCTAATTTTCTAGGTCATTCCCCCAACGCTCTGGGTGCTGTGCAGCCTCACTCCCTTTGTTCACAAAGGGGACTTAGCTGAGCAGCTCCCAGGTGTGCGACAGGAGATTCTGGTCTCACGCAGGAGGCCCACGGACCAGGATGCAGCCAACGCCTGCAGGCTCACCATCTCCTTCCACCCATAAATAAAACATCACACCATCTGGAGACGCTGGCTCTGGCACTCCCACGTGTCACTCTAGACTCTCCGCCCGCCCCACGGGTCCCCCCTACCCCCGCCATCTCTGCTGGATGCCTGCCTCCCACCTAACAGGGCAGGAGTCACAGAAGCAGGCTGGGCTGGCAGATTCCGGAAGACTGCTCCCGGCTTCCCCAGGACCCTTGCCGCAGCTGCTCTGGGGCAAGCCCAAGGTGGCTGGCACCGGGCTGATGGCTCCGGGCAGCGTGATGGAGCCGCTGTTGGGGAGGGGCAGGAGAGAGCATTGCCGCTGGGGAAGCTCCTGCTCCCTCCTGGCCAACCACGGGAACGAGATCTGCAGCGTGTCCTCCTTCCTGCACTTTGACACGCAGGGAGAGGGTGGGCGTGGCGAGCTCCGGTGTCCCATTCGTTCACCGATTCACGCCAGGGTGGAAACAGACAGGGGAAGCCCCCGGAGGCAGAGAGAGACAAAAGGCCCCACAGACCCACCAAGCAAAGGCCAGGCGGGGAAGGAAATGTACAGAGGAGCAATTTTCTATCGCCCAGGCCATCACAATAAAAGGAGGTGCACCCAGGTGGAAAAGCCGCTCACAGTTTAAAAACAGGAGCCGACCCTCCCGCCCCCAACCGCACAGAAAGGAACGCCAGGGCGGAGTCCTCACTTTACAACGCTTTGGCTACCTAAGGAAAGCAGGTGTGTGTTCAACACAGTAGCTCTCCTCCTAACAAGCCACGAGGCCACAAGACCCTTCTCTCCAGCAGCGGGTACAAGCCTTTGAGCTTACAACACAAGCATGCCATTGCCCTCGCTTGTTTACCCGACTTATCTCCACAAGGCTGCCCCCAAGACGGCACCAGACAGATTGAGGACAGATTTAAATGCAGGCTTGGGGAGGCGCTGGCGCTGCACCTGTATCCAGCCACAGAGGCAGGCGCATGAGAAAACTACTCCTCTTGTTAGAATCCACACTCCGCGGCTGCTGCATGGGCGGGCGGGCAGGCAGGCAGCATGCAGGTGCAGCTCCAATTCCTCAGCAGCTCATGGAGAAACTGGAAAAGGGTCCCCAGTAGCCAGAATGGAAAGGCACAGACACAGAGACAGGGGAAGGGACTCGCTTCCTATCTACTGCCTGACAAATGCCTGAGTGGAAGGCTCCCCTCTCCATGAAATCCTCCTGAGAACCTCCTTTCTGATTGGAGAGGTGGGGCTGGGGTTCTGTGACACCTCTCCGTTCAGGAAGCAGCAAGAATGAAGCAAAATTATAGGGAATTTTGCTGCCATGCGATGCGAAGTGCATAAAGTCTGTTGTATGAGCATGCATGCTATGCTCATTAATACATGACAGAGGCCAGTTCAAGTGCTGGGGAAGATGAGGGTGCAGGGTCTTCTATGTTTTTTGATAGGAGAATAAGTTGAAAACAAAGCATTATTTCATCCGGCTGAACAGCCCTCCTACCGCACTCCGAGCTTGCAGACAAGAAGAAGACACTCGTGTACAACAAGACGCATGTAAAGGTGCACGCACGCACACGGCAGCACTGCTCAAACAACAAAACCTGTAATCAGCCTAAACAGGCATCCGCAGGAGAGTGGGACACTCGAGACGGAGTCACACCGTGAACGGAGCGAAGAGTGGGGATGAGTCACAGCAATCTGACATTTATACGAACAATCTAAGCCCAAAGATCAAAATGCAAGATCTTCTTATAACATCAAAACCAACTCAAACAAAATACATACATGTGGGGGATGCATGTGGCTAAGGCACTCCAGAACAAATGCTTACCAAAAACATGAGGACTGGATACAGGATGCACACAGATAGATTCACCTGTCGTGAGGTCTTGGCATTGCTTTGGAAGCTACTGCACGGTGCTTACTGTGCGGTTAACCAGGCCGACAGAGGACAGCGGCAGTTAGAGGCTGGAGAGCCACACAGATGGACCAACAGAGGGAAGAAGGATGGGCAGGTAGGTAGACAGACAGACTGATGGGATCATTGATTGGCTGACTGATGGATATGTAGACGGACTCCATGTCCATGCCAGTGATGACACATGATTTTCTGGAAATGAATCCTCCATACCCTGGGTGCCAGAGGAATGGTTATCCACCCCCCCCACCCCTGTCTGCCCCATCCACAAAAGATGAGATTGACTTTCTCAGCCTCATTTGCAGCTAGTGAGCTATGTAAGAGTTCTGATCAATTGGGAATGTGTGCAAAAAGAACCATCTACACTCCAGGCGCGACCCTTTATACCGGCGGGGTGATCCTACCTCCCCCCACCCGGACAGGCTGGATTCTGCTGTCCTCGGAAGCCACAAGTTGGAGCAGGCAGGAAATGGACGCCCACAGGGAATACAGCCCCATGTCCCCAGCCCCCACTGCCCGCTGGAGTCTGTGTCACCGAGAAATTCACTTCCAATGTACGAAGCCACTGTGATTCGGGGGTTTACTGAGCAGCTAGTCCTTTAACTAGCTCAACTTGGGAGTGACTAGCTTGGCATGGCTAGAAAAAAAATTACCACGAGTGTGCATTTTGTACCTAGTTCAACCTCCAATCTGGTTTCGCGGCACAGCCCAAGGCAGCCGAAGACTTGTCAAGGACCCCTAGAGTTGCCTCCTTACCTCAAGGCTCGGGGCACGGCAGCATCGTGGGGTCGGGCGTGCAGGGCAGGGCCAGTCTATTCTCATCAGCCCTGGGACCTACAACCAAGACCGTTCCGGAAACCAGCAGCTCAAAGGAGGACAAGCCTGGCGTCCGGGAAAGCCGGCCAGCAGAACCTTCCCAGGTAGCTTCCAGGAAAGCTGCTCCCCCTCTCGAGGCGCCCCCCACCCGAAGTTTGCAGCAGAGCTTTCCCATGCGCCAGGTTGCGCTCTGAGTGCTATCTTCTAAGGGACAGACCGAGCAGATGGCCATGACCACGGGAGGCCAGGTAATGAGCAAGCGCCTTGCAGGCGAGTCTCGGGGTCTTGTCACCTCGCCAGGAGTGACAGCTCGGCTGTCTGGCGACAGCCCTGATGCTGGGAAGGAGGCACACCTCCCGTCACTCCAGAGCCTCGTGGAGTCCCATTTTCAGATTCCTTTCGGCCAGTTCCTCTCACCGTCCCAGCTAAGGGGACCCACGCAGGGCAGCTTCGGGAAGCCGACACAGCTCCCGGCCTGGCTGGGCAGTTCCTGGCTGTGGATAATGCACCCACAGGCCCGGATTCAGATGGGCAGGCGAGGCTTGTCTGAGGCGGGCGCCCACTGTGCTTATCATTCTGCCCCAGCTGCACCACGCCTCGTGCCTGGCAGGGCCTCTGCCCAATGCTGCCCTTGTCCTGAAGCCAGAGTGACTTCCGGTGAATGCCACCACCTTGGCGACAGCCAGCCTAATCCGTTCCCATTCACAAGGAAGTCAGACAAGACCTCAGGGCCCGGCAGGATGTGCCCACGTGCAGCCTGTGAGTAAAACCTGGCTCCCGGAATGACTGTCTTTGCGCAGCCACTTCAGCTTTGGGAAAACCAGACCCTTGAGCCTGCAGTCGGAGAAGCCGGTGACACAGAGATGCCCAGCAATGACCCTCCCCAGAGTCAGGGGGTGCTGAGAAGGGGAGGGGCAAGGCTTTGTCCCCTGTGCCACACTCTTGGATTTTGCAGGCAAGCCTGTTTGTTTGTTTTGAAGCTTTATTTATTTGAGAGGCAGAGTTACAGACAGAGAGAGGGAGACACAGAGACAGAGGTCTTCCATCCGCTGGTTCACTTACCAAATGGCTGCAACAGCCGGAGCTGGGCCAGGCTGGAGCCAGGAGCTTCTTCCCATGTGGGTGCAGGGGCCCAAGGACTTGGGCCATCTTCCACTCCTCAGGCACATTAACAGGGAGCTGGATTGGAAGAGGAGCAACCGGGGCTTGAACCGGTGCCCATAAGGGATGCTGGCGCCCCAGGCAGAGACTTAACCTACAGTGCCAGCCCTGGCAAGCTTATTACGCAGAACCCAGGGAATCTATGACATGTGAAGATGCTAGGGGCAGAGTAGTGAACGTCTGTGCTGGTTCCCTCTAACACTGAGCTCCAGCTACACAACTCCCATTGAAAGCAGCAAAGCAGGAGGAATTTCTATTTCCCACCAACCAAAGAGAGGAGGCCAATTGGCTTCCAAACCGAGAGGCCTGGAGCCACCTGAAAACAAGCACCTGCACCATATCGAGGTGGACAGGGACCTTCCTGCCCCAGCTGCTGAGGGTGCAGCTGATAGGGAGGCATCAGCAGCCGCATCCCCCAAGGTCACCCTCCATCCCAGGGTGGCCTCAGCCACTAACTAGTAAATGCCAAGGTGAAAAAGCCACAGCTGAACCTGGGGCCGCACAGACAGGCCACTGCAGCTCCAGAACACCTTGTGGGGTGGGCTGAAGCTGGTGCACCTGCACCCATGCCCAGCTGCCCCCTCTGCCCGATTCAGTTCTCCCTCGTCCCACCCCAAGAGTGTGCCCAGGGAACACCGCAAGCACTGGGCTCTGCAGAGTCTGTTTACTGTCCTTCCCACCTGGGTCCGCACACAGCATCACCCCACATGACAGCCGCACTGTAGGCTCCCCCACTTCCCGCCCCCCTCTGGCAGCGTGCTCACTTAGTGCAACCCCCAAAGCCCAGGAACGCCTCCAACAAGTCCTTCTCATTCTCAAAGCAGCGTTTATGGCTATACCAGGGCAGGAACTGTTTGGTGAAGGCCTATCCTGACAAAGGCTCAGGACTGCTTAAAAATACGCAAAAAAAAAACAAAAAAAAACAAAAAAAAAGGAAGAAGAATAAGAAGGAGAAGGAGAAGGAGAAGGAGAAGGAGAAGGAGAAGGAGAAGGAGAAGAAGAAGAAGAAGAAGAGCAGCCCGCGCTGTGACATAGCGGGTAAAGCCACTGTCTACAATCCCTTATGGACACCGGTTCGAGTCCCAGCTACACCAGGTCTCTGCTAATGGCCTGGGAAAAGCAGCGGAGGATGAATCAAGTGCTTGGGCCCCTGCACCCACGTGGGAGACCCAGATGAGGCTTCTGGCTTCAGCCTGGCCCAGCCCTGGCCATTGCAGCCACCTGGGCAGTACACCAGCAGATGGAAGATCTCTCTCGCTCACTCGCTCGCTCACTTGTAAACTGACTTTCAAAATAAATAAATACTACAGTTCCACAAGAACATAAACAACTTCTAAATGCAATCAGATCACAAGATCTCTGTTTCATTCCTACACACTTTTTATATTCTATATTAACTATGACCTACTTTTTTGTTGTTGTTGAGCATTACGGTTATTGGTGTATTTAACCTGTGATCACAGAGCAGACTGAAATTACATTTTTGCAAAAATTAAAGAAAAACAAAAAGAGGAAGAAGGAGGACTGAGGGCGGGAGGGGGAGGAGGGCAGTATGGTTATCTTGGAATCCTACTTATGCAGTACATGGAATCAAAGTAAGTGAGTCTTCAAAAAGTAAAATGCACACAAGAGAAACACGCGCGTGCTCAATCCCAGCTTCCATTCTGATCTCAATCGGCAACGTGGTTACCGTTACTACCGCTCCATCTGACTCGCACTGCTGATTCCAAGTTCCATAATGTCAAATAAGTCATATTTCAATCACACTTCCCACCCACTGCTGAAGGGACTGTTTCTCCCCACACAGCTATTCCCAATGAGCTATTGCAAGCCACCTGGCACCCGGGGGGAGTCTCCTGGCTAATTTCCAGTAGAACTGCAGGAAATCGAAAAACTTACACAATGGAAAGCCACTGCGCGTGGTGTCGGGAGCACACAGAGCAGCAACATCCGACTATCCGTCCGGCTGCGGGAAGAGACGGCCCTGGGAGGTGTCACGTGACCCGTTGGGAAGACTGTGGACACCACACTGAGTTTCTGCAGGGAGTAGACATTGCTGACAGAGGCACTGGCCCCAGCTCCATGGCTGCTCTCACAGCTTCTACCTCCATCCAGTTGGAAACCTCAGCCACAGCTGCTCCCAGCTGAGGTGGAAATGCATCAGGGGCCAGGCAGGACCCCTGCCCGGCTGCACTGGCCATCAGCTGCCACCATTACGGTCGATGCCACTGACCGCACACCCTGCTCTCTCATTCAGTGCTGGACTGCGTTTCCTCCTGTCTGTCACCTGGCCAAGCATCGCTTCACTGGGACAGACCCCTCTGTATCCTCACCCATGATGGGTTAGGGGCACCTTCTAGGTGCTCCCAGTCCCCAGTGTAGCATCCCATACGGGCACTAGCTTGTAACCCGCGGCTGCTCTACAGAGAACTACTCCTGGAGCCCATCCAGGCACATCTGGAGGCTGTGCGAGGCAGCGCCTCCTGCAGGAGAGCTGGTAACTTGCACCCACCTGTGCAGACTTTCGTGTCCACAGTCAACATCAGGGCTCCAATTCCTAGTTAGAAAGCGCAGCTGGGGCCCACATGAAGGTGACTCTAAGGCAAAGAAGCAGCCATGGGTTCCCTGGGACAGCAACATTCCAGGGGCCCCGTGAGCTCACAACTCTCCCTCTTCCCACTGAGCACGGCTGTGTTCCAAGCCAGCCCATCCCACGGCCTTCCTGGAGCTTCATCCAGCACTCAGATCATCTGTAGCCCTGGGGCGAAGCTACCAGATCCTCGTCTTCATCATCAACATTCACTGATTCTTGGCGTGGGCTGCACTGTGTGTCACAGTTTTTATCAATGTCGAGTCCTACGTCCCTGAACTCGTTCCTGGTGCCCACAGCACAACCCCCTGTGCGGCTGCCACTTTGCACTCCAGGAAGCTGAGCCATGACCAGCCTCTGTGCACCACTTTCTGAGGTTTCATGGGATTTTAGCCAATGCTCTCGACAACCCTGGGAGGCTGCAAGCTGACAGCACAGTGTAAGGGCCATGGAACAAGTGCCAACGGGGCAGGTGCTCAAAGCTACGTCTCCTGACTCCCAGTCCAGTGGTCTTCCCAGAGCTCTTAGCGCCAACTGTCGTGCCAGCACTTGCTGGAAGGGTCTTCTAACCCCGATGAAAATATGCAGGAGAGACCAAGGAAGTGCTGCTTTTCCAGGGAGCACGGACAACCCCTCTACCTTCCGACTTTGCAAAGCGGCCCCAAACTCTATTTCAAGCTTTTGTCTGCAACCCTTAGCGCTGCCCTGGGCTCCAGCACTCGCCATGGTTATTCCCCAGAGGGGACAGGACAATTCAACAGCTATGAGTGGCCTCCAGGAACTCAAGAGCCACACCTGAGACTGCCCCCTGCCTGCTTTCTGGGGTAGCCTGTGCCTGCAAGTCATAAATACCTCCTGGTGATGTGAAAGGCGCAAGCAGAGACCGCCCTCCAAAACACCACCAGCAAAACAAAAACTGGTTGAATGAGTTGGATGCTAACTTTGATTTTTGGTTGGCTGGGCAACTGGGGGCTCCTCCAGGGAACCAACTTGGCAGAGCCAGGGCACACACTTCTCGGATCGCCCCTTCCTTCTCTCCCCTCTGGTTTTCAGATGATGCACCAAGCACATCCGGCAAGCAGGGACTTAAGTAACCGTAAATAGAACAACTCAGCAAAACCCAACTAATGAACACATTCCACACGTCTGCTTTAGCTCAGCCTTGGGGACTCAGGAAAAGACCACCACCAGGCCCAACAACTGAAGACTGGCCCAGGAGAGGAAGTTGCTTTTCGCAAACAAAAAGGAACTCCATGTCATGAAAAAGAAAATTGTCAGGCTTGACGGTGAGTCTAACATGTCAATTTGACTGGATAAAGACATGCCCAGAGGGCTGGTAGAACACTATTCTGAGTGCAAGCGTGAGGGGTCAACATTTGAGTTGGAGGACCAAGATGGGGGGATGGCCCTCAGCAACTTGGTGAGTATCATGTGATCTGCTGAGGGCTGAAACAGAACAAAAAGGCAGCGTGGGACACGTGTTTCTCTCTCTCTGGTTTGATTGGCCATGCCTGCCTCTGTCTCCCTCTCTCTGGGCTCAACTGGTTCTCTCTCTCTCTCTCTCTCAACTGGTTCTGCCTCTCTCTCTCTCTCTCTCTCTCTCTCTCTCTCTCTCTCTCTCTCTGTCAGAGCTTGGGCATCCGTCTCCTGCTGCCCTGGGACACAGGTGCCCAAGTCTTTGGACTCAGACTGCATTGTAGCTGCAGCGTTCCTGGTTATCAGTCTGCAGTCAGCTTTCTCTTGGCCTCCGTACTTCTGTAAGCCCATCACTAATACAAAGCACCTGCTCATCTTGTGCAAGCGCGCGCGTGTGTGTGTGTGTGTACCTGGACATGGGCGCCCACACAGTGAGATTCAGTGACTTGCCTAATGCCCTGGGGCCTGGGTGAACACTCAAACATCCACGATTGATGGCATGAGTGGCAACCACAAGGCTCTTTCCTGGAGGTAACTCCCATTGGGCTACCTTAGAACTCCAGAGCGTGCGGCCACTCCTGCATGAGAACGAGACACGGAACAGCCTGGCCTCGGGCAGCTTCAGTCCTCACAATGTGACTGCAGGTGCTGAGGGAGTCCTTTTGGTTTTTTTGAAGATTCATTTATTTATCTGAAAGGCAGAGTTACAGGAAGAGAGAGAGAGGGACAGAGAGAGGGCCCTTCCATCTGCTGGTTCACTCCCCAGATGTCTGCGACAGCCAGAGCTGGGCCGGTCCAAAGCCAGGAGCTAGGAGCTTCACCTGGTTCTCCTACGTGGGTGCAGAGGCCCTAGCACTTAGGGCATCTTCTTCGGCTTTCCTGGGCGCATTAGCCTGGATCAGAAGTGGAGCAGCAGAGACTTGAAGCGGTGCCCACATGGGATGCTGGCCTCACAGGCAGTGGCTTAACCTGCTGTGCCACAGCACTGGCCCCTCAAAGGAGTCTTTTACACACAGTATGGATGACCAACAAATACCCCATGGGCAGCCCTGCATCTTCACCTTTCAATTAGCTCAGTCCCCCTCTTCCCAGGTGACTTGCAACTCCTGAAAGCATTGTGTGGAGGCAAACTGCCCCAGAAACAAAACAGGAGGCGTCTTGGTTGCTATCTACAAGGTTCCACACTCCGCCAGTTTCCCAGTCCAGAGTTAATCACAGGCATCTCCAGGCAATGAAAACCACACTGCCCTTGGGTCTGGGTTTCCCTCCAGGCACCACGTGCCACGTGGTGATTCTCCTGCGAAAGACAAGGCAGCCTCGGCGGCAATTGGCAAAAGAGTCCATCAGCCGGCAGCCTTCCACCAACACCAGCGGCGTCTTGCAATTTGATTGCAGGCACCACGGTCCCCCAGTGTGGTCCCCCAAGAGACGGCTGGGAGGACACGGTGCCAACCTGTGCTCACGTCCCAAGGAATCCCAGAAAGCTGGCATGAGAAGCTCCAGCCCCGCGAGCCGAATACGCGGGCGAGCTTCCGTGGGGAGAAAGCCAGCACGAAGAACAGAAAGGACGGTGAGGTTGAAAGTGCATTCAGGGCCGGCGCCGCGGCTCACTAGGCTAATCCTCAGCCTTGCGGCGCCGGCACACCGGGTTCTAGTCCCGGTCGGGGCGCCGGATTCTGTCCCGGTTGCCCCTCTTCCAGGCCAGCTCTCTGCTGTGGCCAGGGAGTGCAGTGGAGGATGGCCCAAGTCCTTGGGCCCTGCACCCCATGGGAGACCAGGAGAAGCACCTGGCTCCTGCCATCGGATCAGCGCGGTGCGCCGGCCGCAGCGCGCCAACCGCGGCGGCCATTGGAGGGTGAACCAACGGCAAAAGGAAGACCTTTCTCTCTGTCTCTCTCTCACTGTCCACTCTGCCTGTCAAAAAAAAAAAGAAAGTGCATTCAGCAAAGACAGAGCCGAGCGGAGCCCAGCATCAGCCCCAAAGATGGCGCGAGAGAGAGCAAGGGAGGACCCTTCGCTGACAGACGGGCTCCATGCAGGCAGGGCCCCGGAATGCAGAGGCCCACAAAGAACCACTCCAAGGGAGTGGTCCTCAAGCATCAGAGACAACTGCTGAATCTGCCCAGGTTCCAGCAGAGAGGCTGCAGCCCAGACGGCCCTCAGCAGGGGGCCCAAGACAGCAGCTCTCTGCAGCCGCCTTCCCAATGGACTCCCCATTGTCTTTCTTAGAATCATTTGCACACTGCTCTCCCTCCCATCAATTCCGCCATTGCTTTCCCTTCCCACCCAGCCCAACTCCCAGTCCCCAAGGAAAACAAGCTATCCCTTGTCCCGGTGCCTTCCGTGGACACGTGGGGAAAGCCAAGTTCACGCAGCCCTGGGGAACCTGGAGACCCGCTTCACGGAGGTCACGGACGCTCCAGGGCCGGGCTGCAGCTGCCACTGAGCATCCTGGAGGTGCCGCCGAGTTGCCTGGCTCTGGATTCCATAATTAAAGTCACTGGGTGTTTGATCACCTCCTCGATGCCGAGTAATTAAAATCACCGCGCTGTTTGTTTTTCATTTGCTTTGATAAATGGCGCAAACTGTTAATGAGCCAAAGCAGCAGCAAACTCACCCCTGGCTTCCTCATCTCCGCGAATGTCCTGCTGCGCCCCTGGGGGTGGGGGGACTGAGGCAGGGACTTGCAGGGGCAGGGGGGCAGCAAGAGTGGAGATGTGTCCGCACGCCCCGCCCCGTTCCTCCTTCCCAAAACCTTGCCAAAAAGCAATGGGGAGCAAACAGCCTCTCTAAACCTCAATCTCCCCATCCACAAAATGGGTACTAGTCCTATTGCCTCTACCTGACGCCCTAAGGCGTTAAGAGAATCAGCATGTCACCATACGAAAATGCTCTTCCAGCCACCGTGTCTTATTGTGTCCTAGGAGCTTCTCCCCCTGTAGGCCTCCCCTCTGCAGCGCTGCCGACGTCCATCCAGCAGGTGCAGGCCGAGCCTGCTTAGATCAAACCAACCCCCAAGGACTCTGGCAAGAAAACCTGTGGTCAGCCCTTCTGTGTCCCAGAGAGTGTCAACCCAAGTACCAACGTGAGCTTGCTGATATGAAGCTCCAGACTTTTTTGTTTAAAGATTTTAGTTATTTATTTGAGAGACAGAGTTACAGACAGTGAGAGGGAGACAGAGAGAAAGGTCTTCTGTACGTTGGTTCACTTCCCAAATGGCCGCAATGGCTGGAGCTGCGCCGATCCGCAGCCAGGAGCCAGGTGCTTCCTCCGGGTCTCCCATGTGGGTGCAGGGGCCCAAGGACTTGGGCCATCTTCCACTGCTATCCTAGGCCATAGCAGAGAGCTGGTTTGGAAGAGGAGCAGCCGGGACTAGAACTGGCGCCATATGGGATGCTGGCACCGCAGGCGGAGGATTAACCCACTGTGCCATGGCGCCGGCTCCAGCCCCAGACTTTTTTTCTCAGTCCCCAAGGGAACCAGGCACCCTTCCAGCCCCGGGTAGGTTTGGAAACTTCTTTCTGTCTATCTCCTCCTCTGCCACCATGCCTTCAGCTGTCCTAGGACAAAGAACATGAAATCCACACACTAAAGCCACAAAGCAACAGAGCTTCACACACGGTGGCGAATACCTCTTGAAAGGAAGCGAGTTTGTCCCCCCAAAAAGTGGCTCTGACAGTGACTGCCTCCAGGGGAAGTCCCCACCTCATGAGCCCGGATTCCACTTGCATGGCCAGTGGTCTTCAGGCCAGGCATTCCTGGACACACAGGAAAATGTTTGGATTCAGCCTCCCATCAACGCCATCACGTTACTCGGAAGAACCTACAGCTGTTGGAGCCACGTGGGAGGGGAGTAGCAGTGGCGTGTGAGTGTTGCAGCTGGACCCAGCCAAGGAGGAGACCCAGCAGGTGCTCTGGGGAGGCTCTCACAGCCAGCAGGGATGCTGACTGCCACCTGCTCCTTCCGCAGCATAGGACTCACCTGGGAAACAGGGGTAATCATAAGGACATCATCTACCGCGGTGGGGGCAACAAAACATCACACTAACCGTGCTTATCTTTCTCTAAATACCGTTTCCTTCTTTGGGGGGGGGGTGGGGATGGGCTACTAATTATATAAGAACACTTCAAAAAGCTCATGGAGTATGGTAAGCATTGTGGTACAATGGGTTTAGCCGTCACCTGCAACACCAGCATCCCATTTGGGCACCGGTTCTAGTCCTGGCTGCTCCACTTCTGATCCAGCTCTCTGCTGTGGCCTGGGAAAGCAGTAGAAGATGGCCCAAGTCTTTGGGGCCTTGCACCCATGTGGGAGACCCAGAAGAAGCTCCTGGCTCCTGGCTTTGGATTGGCGCAGTTCTGGCCGTTGCAGCCATCTGGGGAATGAACCAGCGAATGGAAGACCTCTCTCTCTCTTTCTCTCTCTTTCTCTCTCTCTCTCTCTCTTTCTCTGCCTTTCAATAAATAAGTCTTTTTTAGAAAAAAAAGTTCACAGAGTATATGTATTATACAAAAACACGTAGATTTCAGGCATTTTTTGCACGATCCTCTTGAAATTCCGTTTTCTCCACCAACCCTTTGTTGTCCTGGTCACCCATTTCCTTTCTCAGTTCAGAAACCCCTTCACCACTGCCCCATAAAAACCAAGTCGGCATCTGCATTCATCCAGCCACCTCTCTCCTGTCCTCCCCCAGAAAGACCAGCGCGGGAAAGGCCCCCTGCTGGCCACTGCTGTCTGTGCCACTCACAGAGGGCAGAGGAGCTGCGCCAGGTTCAGGTCTGTCTGCATCAGAGGCGCCCGCTCTGGCCTCCAGGGATGCTCAGGGGGAGGATGCGGGAAGGGAGGGCAGGAGGGGCGTGGGAGGCAGAAGCAAAGGCTGCCAGCCCCTCCCCCTGATCCATCAACACCCAGCGACTGGGTTTCCAGCGTCTCTGAACAAACAGGACCGGGCACTTCCTGGGAGCCGTCTTCCTGCCTTGCCTCCCCAAGAATCTCATTATTGACTTGTAATATATTTATCAGCGATGACATTTCTCCACCCACGTCTCGCCCACAGACATGGGTGGGGGGAGGAGCGCGATGAAACTCTCACTTGCTGCTCCCCAAGAGAACGAGATCAAAGGCTGTTTGTTTATAGCTCTTGGCTCCCCCCACCCCCCAAAGTTGGTACCAAAAATGGGTAACCCAAGCAGGCCACCCGTGCCCTGGAGATCACATGCCTTCCCTGGGGGCCGTCCATGTTCTCCTGGACCTCGGGCAGCCTTGACACGCGTGGGAAGAGAGGAAAAGCCACCAGGACAGAGGGCACTGTGGACACCGCCTCCTGCTTGCCCAGCATCACGGCTTGTTATCTGCACAGCATGTGTGAGGTCAGGGGGCTCGCCCAGGCCAGGGTGCTGAGCGCCAATGTCGTTCTTAGGCTTGGAGATGCAATAAGGCTCACAGCTCAGGAGAGCCCAGAGAGAAAGACTGAGCGCCGTCAGCAAGCCCGCTGCCCCCTCGGCTCCTCATCTAGGAAACCGCACGAGCCTGCCCCCCACCCTGCTTCCATGGCCGAAACCAGGGAACCCCGCCCTGATGGCGCTCCTGGCTCCCCACCGGCGTCTGAACGCAGGAGCAGCGTGAGCTGCTTCTACCCGTGATGCCGAGCCTGCATCCAAGGACGTCTCACCACCCTCCCCTGCCTGCCATCCCTGCCCCCTGCAGTCCCGGGGCCCAGGGGCCTTCAACAAGCAACAGCACAGCTTCCCCGGCAATGAGAATGAACTCCAGACTTCTCACCTGCCTCAAAGCCACGCCCAGTCCACGGCCCCGGGGCCTCTCCCCAGCCAGCCTTGTCTTTCCCTCTGCACATCCTGCAGCCACATGGGCCTGTCCCCATCAATGCAAAAGCACAAACGATGTCCCCGTGAGCAACCCCGCCACCCACCCACCACCCACGCCCCCTGCAGGCAGTGCACGGTACCAACTGGTTCTGCAGTGGCACAGGGATCAGGCCCTACAGGGATGGAATGGCTTTGTTTAGCGTTGACTGGCTCACTTCTCCCAAATGGATCAAGCTCCTCGGGGGGAGAGATGCTGCCTGTCTCAGGGAGCTGTGTCCCTGGTCCCGAGAATGCCACCAGGTACTCCATAAACATTCCCGGGCTGGCAGAGCAAAGTGGCTTAATTAAACACTTGCTCCAAGACCCGAGTTTTTGCACACTCATGTATATTTACAGATCACACCAGGGGACGGGGAGGCAAGGAAGCTCTCCAGGGGCGTTACGTAAAGCCCTCACCTTACAGCTGTCCTCAGGGGTCAGCAGTCAGCAAGTAAGAGCATTCTCCTTCTCAGGAAGCCACCGAGCTCAGCAGTGCTCACATCCTGTCGCACACTTAACACGGCGGAGGGCCCAAGGGGACCTGGTGTGTAAACTCAAAAAATCTTCAGTAGGTAGTAAAATAACGGTAATAGGTGTCAGCCTTGGGGTGCGGTGGGTTAAACCGCCACCTGTGACTCCAGCATCCCATATGGGTGTCAGTTTGAGTCCCGACTGCTCCACTTCTGATCCAGCTCCCTGCTAATGCACCTGGGAAAGCAGCAGAAGATGGCCCAAGTAGCTGCACCCCAGCCACCCACGTGGGAGACCCGGATGGAGTTTCAGGCTACTGGCTTCAGCTTGGCCCAACCCTAACTGTTCATGGCCATCTGGGGAGTGAACCAGAGGATGGAAACCCTCTCTCTGTCTCTCTGGCTCTTTATCTCTCTCTCCCTCTCTGTAACTCTGCCTTTCAAGTAATTTTTTTTAAATCACAATAATAAGCCATTACATGCTAACATGCATATTTACATAAATCAACTATATTATCAGGGCTGGTGTTTAGGACAGTCATTGTGATGCCAATTGGCAGGCCTGCATCCCATATCAGAGTGCCTGGGCTACTGTCCCACTCTGCCTCTGATTCGAGCTTCCTGACAATCCACACGCCTGGGAGGAAGCAGCGGTGGGCTCAAGCCTTTGGGTCCCTGCCACCCACACGGGAGACCCAAACTGCATTCCTGGCTCCTGGTTTCAGCCTGGCCTTGTAGCCCTGCAAGTCCACTCATGCTCTTTGAAATATGAGTTTTCTAAAGATTCTTTTAAAAATTATGAATATCCTAAGTGGAATGTGGCTCCAAGAACAGATAAAGGACAGTCATTAAAAAATAGAGATGAAATCTAAATAGACTTACAGGTTCGCTAATAGTCCTCTACCACTGTTAATACCTTACTTTGGACAAATAGAAACAAAGAAGATATTAACATTAGGGAAAATTGAGTGAAGTCTATATAAAAACTCTTTGTACTATGTTTGCAACTTTAAACATAAATAAGTATAAAACTATTTTAAAACAAGAGGTTATTTTTTAATTGTATTTTTAAAAGAGTAGCATTTTGGCATGATAGGTAAAGCTACCACTTGGGATATCAGAATCCCATATGATCATTGGTTCAGGTCCTGGCTGCTCTGTTTCCGATCCAGCTCCCTGCTAATGTGCCAGAGAAAGCAGCAGAAGATGGCCCAGTGCTTGGGCCCCTGTCACCCATATGGGAGACCCAGATAGAGTTCCAGGCCAATGATTTCAGCCTGGCCCTGTCGTGGCTGTTGTGGCCATTTAGGGAGTGAACCATCAGATGGAAGATCTCTCTCCCTCACTTCCCTTCAAATAAATCAGTAAAATCTTTTTGAAAATGTGTATTGAGAATTGTGGCCTTCCTTTCACAGTTTTGAGAACCTCTGCCTTGTCTGGTTCGGTAAATGGTAGCAGGACTTTCTCTTTTTTTAAGATTTTATTTATTTATTTATTTATTTATTTATTTGAAAGTCAGAGTTACACAGAGAGAGAAGGAGAGGCAGAGAGAGAGGTCATCCATCCACTGGTTCACTCCCCAGTTGGCCGCGACAGTCGAAGCTGTGCCAGTCTGAAGCCAGGAGCTTCTTCCGGCAGAGAGCTGGATGGGAAGTGGAGCAGCCAGGACTCGAACCAGCACCCATATGGGATGTCAGCACTGCAGGTGGTGGCTTTACCCACTACACCACAGCACCAGCCCCAAGCAGAACTTCCTATCTGCATGTACACCTGGTCTGGGGTCTCAGGCTGCTTCAGTGGAAGGAGAGAAAGACAACACAGCTTTCCACAGGCAAGGAGTTGCAAAAGGGAAGACTTAATAGCCTTATCCAACAATTACTGTTTTTTCTTTGTTATTACACTAAAGTTGGCCAAGATTCCTTCTTAAAGGCTAACTGCAGCTTCTTAAAGCTTAGTGGCCATGTTCAGTAACCTTTGTCTTCTGATACACCTAGAGTCTCACGGCAATCTTTTCCCATAGATGACTGGTCATTTGAAAACTTGTTCACTGACTAATGCCAATCTTCCAAATGTTGTCACACATCATCAAGTAATTAAAAAAAATCAAATCATCGATAACAACTATTTTTCAGAAAAGCCTTTAAAGTTTGGAGAGCAAGTGATTGTGATGGATACAGATGTTTCCAAAATTCTCATTTCTTGAACCACTCGAGTTTTATCACCGGCAACACAAAAGGCCCATCGTGAGCTGTACTCCTTAAAATGATAGATTTTTAGGAAATGTCTCCCAAATATTTAAGCCTAAGTGTTTGTCCTCATTGGCCTACCCATCACTTTCTCCAAGGAGGATGGCATTCCATGAAAAAAAAAAAAAAAAAACTCCAGATCAGTGTACAACTCACTCAACTGTGCCGGGGTTTTCTTCAAGGCACACGTGGTGCTTAGGTATGGAGCCGGAGACCCAACGTCGGCTTCCCATTTCACCGCTCAGAAATGTGTGACCAAGACCAATGTCTAATACAAGAATTCCTACAACTTCAACAATGCCAGTTGTAAGTAAAATGGCCAGTTGGAGGGAAACGAAGGGGTCTGTGGGTGTGTTCATGTGTTAACTATGCGTGGGTAGCAGGTGCACAAACTCCCAGTATCCCTGGGTGCCACGGCCCGGATTTAGACTAAGCCATCCGCATCGGCAGTCTTATCAGCCTTTGTGTTTGGCTCTTCAGTCTATGTTACAACACATAGAGCAAGCAAGCAGCTTCTCAATCTAGTTAGGAAAACAGCTTTGACCACAGGGACCCCTGTAAAGGTCTGAGAAAACCCCAGTGGTCTGTGCAACAGCTGCTGCAAGCCAGTGTTCAGAGCGGTTGAAAAGTAGCTACTCCAAAACGCAAACATGCATGGAGCACCGCTTTAGGCAAACACGGTTCTGAATCCCTTTGGATGGTGGAGTTGGAACAGAAACAAAAGAGACAGGGATAAAATCCCTAAAACTATGGCTATGTAAACACAGAGACATAAAGAGCCCTGAGCCATAAGGGAACATAATGATGACAAAATAGACATTCAAGTGAGAAGCTTAAGTGCTAAGGGGAGGGGGGCAGGCCGTTGGCCACAGGGAGGCAGGTGGATTCTGGGTACCAGACCTGCAGAAGGCCAGCCCTGGGCAGAGGTGGCCCAGGCTTTTGGGCTCCCTCCACCTGCTTCCCAACAGCGGTCCTTCGATTCACCACAGATACTGACATGGGGGAGCAATGTGTATGGAAATGGTTTCCCAAAATTGAAGCAGAACAGAAGACAAATCCCAAAGTCCTTAGCTACACCCAGGCAGAGATCAACTTGTAGAGCCAGGAGAAAGGAGGAGACTTGCTGTGGCAAGCTCTAAAGGGCTGGTTGTTAAAGAGCTTACTATTTTTTAAAACTTATGTTTTAAAAGGCTGACTAGTAGGACCAGTGTTGTGGTACAGTGAGTTAAGCTGCCACCTGCAACACTGCCATCCCATGAGTTCTGGTTCAAGTCCCAGCTGCTCCACTTCTGATCCAGCTCCCTGCTAATGGCCTGGAAAAGCAGCAGAAGATGGCCCAAGTGCTTAGGGCTCCTGCATCCACATGGGAGACCCAGATGGAATTCCTGGCCCCTGATTTTGGCCATGCCCAGCCCCGGCTGTTGCAGCCATTTGGGGATTGAACCAGCAGATTGTCAATCTCTCTCTCCCTCTCTCTCTCTGTCTTTCAAATAATAATCATTTTTAAAGACAGTTAAAAGGCTGAATATTATTTATTAAAGGGCTAATTCTTTTTTGTAAAATATTTTTTAAAGAGAATTTGAAAAACAGATGCATACACAAACACCCATAAAGTTGGCCTAATGAAAGGGACAGAGCAGCCTTTGAGGGGTGAAGACTGGAAAGAGGGCACAGAGCAGTACCTGAGGCTCCCACCTCGGCTCAAGCACAGCTTCGCTCACGATTTTTCCGCCACGCCCCACTGTCCGAGTTTCTTGACAACGCCACCAGACTTCAACATCTGGTCCCCTGCCCGCTCCACCTAGGCTCTTGGTAACTGCACTGTCCAGCCCAGCAACCATCGGAGCCTGAGTTATTTTTCTGACAAGCTGGGGAGGTTCACCCATGCACAGCCAGAGCGTCCTGCATCCTAATGGAGCCCACGAGAGCCCATCAGAGCGGCGATGGGTTTTCCTGTTGACTGCTTCCAGCCCTGGTGCCAAATGACTCAAAACCCCTCAGGCTCGCTCGCTCGGCTCAGATGGTTCCAAGCACAGGGCCCACAATGCCTTCAGCACAGACAGAAACCGGTTTCCTCCCCAGAGGCCCGCCGACTCAGGAGGGTGTGGGGAGCCAGACCCTTCACTAAGCAGCCCGTGGCCTGGACGGAACCAGCGCCAGACTCACAGGAGCAGGTGCACTCGCCCAGCAGAACGGACCGGAGACAAATCTCACTGACAGTCAAACGAGTCCTCCACACGCACCCGCCCACCACGCGGCAGCTCCAGCCCCCAGCGTGCTGCTCCCCTTGACATTTTTCTTAAAAAGGTGAGGGTCCCACCTAGTGATCCTCCTCCAAAGGCCCCATGAACGAGCCCCGGGAAATCTCAGGCTAAGTGTGAGGGGGAGAGAGGGATTGCAACAAAGTTGGAATCACGGCGCTGGTCATGTCATCTCTTCCTTTGGGTGAGGAGGCTTCAGAAAGTTCACGGAAACACAGCTGAGAAGTCAGCTTATGATATTCAGCATACAGTACCGGGGCCGGAAGGCTGCAAACACCAGGAAAGCTAAGGAGATAGAACAGCCATGAGGCCGGCGCTGTGCGCAGTGGGTTAACGCCCTGGCCTGAAGCGCTGGCATCCCATAGGCAGCACCTCTTCCGATACAGCTCTCTGCTATGGCCTAGGAAAGCAGTAGAAGATGGCCCGAGTACATGGGCCCCTGCACCCACGTGGGAGACCTGGAAAAAGCTCCTGGCTCCTGGCTCCGGGTAGGCACAGCTCCGGCCGTGGTGGCCATCTGGGATGTGAACCAGTGGATGGAAGACCTCTCTCTCTCTGTCCCTCTCTCTCTCTCTCTCTCTCTCTCTGTGTCTCTACCTCTCTCTGTAACTGTCTTTCAAATAAATAAAATAAATCCTTAAAAGAAAAAAAAAGCCTTTATTTATTTATTTATTTAAAAGGCAGAGAGAGAGCGATCCACCTTCCATTTGTTGGTTCACTCCCCAGATGACTGCCACAACCAGGATGGGGTCAAGCCCAAGCCAGGAGCCAGAAGCTTCATCTGGGTCTCCCACGTGGGTGCAGGGGCCCAAACACTTGGGCCATCCTCCACTGCTTTCCCAGGCCATTAGTAGGGAGCTGGATCGGAAGTGGAGCAGCCAGGATGTGAACTGGCACCCATATGGCACCAGTACAGGCAGCAGCTTTACCTGCTACGCCACAAAGCTGGCCCCCATCCCAATCTTCAATGAAATAATTTACAAAAAGAAGTATATACACAATTTTGATAAGAAAAATGATATAGTACCCATATGAATGAATAAATAATGGGAAAATCAGACACCAAAAAGATGATGATTTTGGCACAAAAACCTTAAACTCATGCCTAGAGAAACCGTCAGAAAGTTCTATTGTGAAAAAAGTATGCAGAATTTCAATATTCTTTTGTACCAAAACAAACGTATGTCTTAATTCCACTTCCATGAACATTTTGAAACACATCGTGTTTGTCCTAACTCTCTGAGTGGATGGTGAACTTTTTTTTGGTAAAGAGTTATTTATTTATTTGGCCGGCACCATGGCTCACTTGGCTAATCCTCCACCTGTGGCGCCGGTACCCCGGATTCTAGTCTCGGTTGGGGCACCAGGTTCTGTCCCGGTTGCTCCTCTTCCAGTCCAGCTCTCTGCTGTGGCCCGGGAGTGCAGTGGAGGATGGCCCAAGTGCTTGGGCCCTGCACTCGCATGGGAGACCAGGAGGAAACACCTGGCTCATGGCTTCGGATTGGCGCAGCGCACCAGCTGTAGCGGCCATTTGTGGGGTGAACCAACGGAAGGAAGACCTTTGTCTCTGTCTCTCTCTCTCACTGTCTAACTCTGCCTGTCAAAAAAAAAATATCTATTTATTTATTTGAAAGTCAGAGTTACACAGATAAAGAAGGAGAGGTGCGGGGGTGGGGGGGGGGTCCATCTGCTGGTTCACTCTCCAGTTTGCCCCAACAGCTGGAGCTGCACCAATCTGAAGTCAGGAGCTTCTTCCAGGTCTCCCGCATGGTGCAGGGGCCCAAGGAGTTGGGCCATCTTCCACTGCTTTCCCAGGCCATAGCAGAGAGCTGGATGTGAAGTGGAGCAGCCGGGACTCGAACCACAGGCAGCCACTTTACCCGCTACTCCACAGCACTGGCTGGATAGTGAACTTCTGAACGGTGGACTTTTAGCAAGGATGCGAGTGACAGGGGAATTCAAAAACACAAAGAGTGATTCCCAAGGAGATCCAGAATTGGGAAAGGCTGGAAAGGGAATTGAAGAGGGCATTCCAGGTGAGTGAGGACAGCCAGAGCAAGGGGCAGAGACCAAGGCTGCACAGCGCAGTGTGTGCACAGCTCTGGCCGGAGCGCAAGTCGCAGCACAGAGATTCACAGAGCCACGGCGAGGAAAGTAGGTTGAGCCCCATAATACAAGGGAAATTGAATGTCACAGTGCTGGGCACTGGGGACACTGCAGCTCCTGCAGTGCAGCAGGGCCAGGGCCACGGGAAGGCAGGAGGGACAGCTGCTGCTCGAGGCTTTGGCGTGGAAGAGGTCACCCTCCCGCAAAGATGCGCACAGATGCTGTTTGCAAAATCAAGGCCCCTGGCACGAGCAGAGACCAGCGTCTTGCCCTGGGACGACTACAGGTGTGCTCCTTCACCTCGGCAAGGGCACAAGAGGAGAGGTAGAGGCTGGTGCACAGCAGCAGGAAAGCCTGGTGAGCTGGGGATTTCCAACATACAGCTCGGAAGAGCACAGGAAGTTCTGCACAGGGACCTTAGCGCGCCAACTGGAACAGGCGCTCTGCTGGGAAGAAAGCACTTTTTCCTACAGTCACGAATAATGAACGTGGCATCCTGGTACCAGCACCGGTTAGCAAAGGTTTCCAGCAGCAAAGGACTAAGGGCAGAAGCCGCCTGGGCAACCCCACGAGCTGGCTGGTGGAGAGGGACGCGCAAGTTGAGAGACCACGGCTTAGGTCCAATGAGCGGCTCACGACTGGGTTATGCCAACACCCACGAAGAGAGGAAAGCAAGTCAGATCTAGCAGGCCACGTCAAGGGACTCGATGAGCAGCCACAGTGAGATTCCAAGACACGGGCACGAAGAATGATCTGCCATCGGAAGGGTCAACAAGACCAAGTCTGGGGAGGAGGTGGCGTTTTGAGCTCCCGGGTGTTGACAGTGGGGGTGCATTCACTTGGGAAGGTCGTTCAGCACTTTTAGTTAGCAGTAAACACACACCGAGGGGCCAGTACTGTGGCTCAGCCAGTTAAAGCCCTGGCCTAAGGCACCAGCATCCCATATGGGCGCCGGTTCTAGCTCCTGGCTCCTGACTTCGTATAGGCCCAGCTCCGGCCGTTACGGCCATCTGGGGAGTGGACCAGCGGATGGAAGACCTCTCTCTCTGTCTCTACCTCTCTCTATAACTCTGTCTTTCAAATAAATAAAATAAATATTTAAAAAAACACACACCTACCTTATGACTCAACTATTTCATTCCTAGATATTTACTCGAGAGAAATAAAAGCATGTTGTCTCCAAAAAGACTATGTAAAAAACAGGAAATATCCCAAGTACCCATCATCAGGAAAATGGGTAGCCAGATTTTGCTATTTTTATATAACGGGATTTTAAAAATTCAATAGTTAAAAGGAATGAGCTGGGACAAGTGTTTGGTGCAGCACTTACGACTCCACCTGGAATGCCTGTATCCCCTATCAGAGTGCCCAGCTCTGCTTACAGTTCCCGCCTGGGAGAGGCTGCAAGTGGCTTCAGTCCCTGCCACCCATGTGGGTGCCCCAGATTGAATTCCAGGCTTCTGGCTTCAGCCTGGCACAGCCTCATCCGCAGCTGTTGTGAAGTGAGCCAATAGATGGAGGATCTCTCTCCCTCCCTCCCTCCCTTTCAAGTAAACAGATAAATCCGGTTCATTTTCTCCAGTGAAGAGCCTAGACAAGGCAAAGGGCACAGTCACCCGGGGCTTCACTGGACAGACAGAGAAGGAAGTTGGCGTGGAAGCAGGGAAGTCGGTAGAGTGGGTGCTGCTCCACTGCACCTCTTCGGGAACTTGCTCCCGACGCCGTGCAGTGCCCACCTCTCGCCTTTCCCCTCCTCTTAGACCCTCAGCTCAGCACAAAGCCTTGCTCGGAACACTTCCCCGGTAACTGGATTCTGCCTTGGAACCGATATCAGGGTGATCTCTTCCCACGGGCTCCTAAAATTGACCGGCTTAAGAAGCAAGTATGCGGAGACTTCGCGAGTGACGACAGGTGGCAGCGGAGACGGCTTCTTTTCTGCAGTCTATCAGAGAGGAGGAGTGACCGGGCTCCAGCAGAGATGAGGCACGGGTCTCCCACGCCCCTCAGCTCCACTGACTATCCCATCGAAGAAGAGATCCGCTCAGCCCTCAACGTGCAGAACCTCGCCTCACCAGGAATCCTCCTCCCCACTGCCCCTCTCTTCCTCACCACCAGGCTCCCCTTCCCGGCAGGTGAACTCCTCACCAACATGAACACGGGAAATCTGTCCACACACAGCGCGCACCTACCTATCCTGACTCACGCTGAAGCATGTCCCGTCAACCCTTTATACGGCGCACTTTGCCTGCACCTCACTAAGTTGGGGAGACTCCAGAGGCCACAGCGAGCTTCTGGAACTGCCCTGGAGGCGGTAATAAGCCCTGTACAAACACTGCTTCCCCCCAGCAGGGACAGGGCTGCTGGCAACTGCCTCGTGTGCCTCCCCGTCCCTGACCTCAGCAACCGTGCTTTCCCTGGAAAATGAGGTTTGTGCAAAAACCCGCCAGGGAAGTAAAGGCCTCCCTTACGAGGGCCCCCTCGCCAGCCCTCCCCCCTGCCCCAGCACATCAGAGGATGGAAATGCTTCACCCAGGGAGCGCGAATGCACAGAAACACAGGTGCTGCCCCCTCTTCCCCCTAGGGGCAGGCTGCGGAGAAAACCCAAACCTTCAATCCCTCCACACCCCAGACAATGGCAGCAAGAGGGTCCAACACACACGCACGCAAACACACACACGCACACACACATGTACTCACACACATAAACACACATGACACATATGACACACACTCACATAAACACACATGCACACACTCGTGCAAACACACTCACACTCATACACACACTCATACAAAAAACACAGGCACTCACACAAACACACTCATACAAACACCCCCATTCACTCACATCCTCATACAAAACACACACACATGCACACACTCATGCAAACATGCATGCACACACATGCAAACACATTCAAACACACATGCACACACACCCACATGCACTCACATCCTCATACAAAAAACACACATGCACTCATACACACATGCACTCACACACATTCATACAAAAACACACAAATACACTCACACACACTCATACACAAACACACTCATGCAAACACATGCACACACAAACACATGCACTCACACACTCATACACACACATGCTCATACAAAAACACAGGCACTCGCACACACACATACTCATACACACACATGCACTCATACCCCCATAGAAAAAACACACACATGCACTCACACACTCACACAATCAGACTCACATACACTCATACACAAACATACAAAAACACAAACACATGTGCTCACACACACACTCATACACACACGCACTCACGCACGTATGCACTGATATACACACAAACACAAGCACTCACACACACTCATACAAAAACACAAACACATGTGCTCGCACACTCATACACACTCATGCAAACACACATGCACATACTCAGGCAGGCACATGCTCACACACATGCACTGATATACACACACAGACACACTTGCACTCACACACACATGCCCTCACACACACACTCCTTATGGTGCTGAGTTACTATCAGACAAGGAGAAAGACTGGCCACGTGTTGCCTTCAGCAGCTTCTCACATAGCAAACACATTCTGGGTAAGATCGGGCGCTCCCGGGAAGCAGCAGCGACTCTGCCCCCCGCCTGCCCACCTGCACGAGCCCCATCGCGTGCCAGAGCTAACGCATGTGTGCACGCAGGAAAGGCAGCCCTGCAGCAGCGCCCTGGGTAGCTGCGCAAATCACGGCGAGCAGAGGGTAGGAGCGAGCACTCGCTCTGTGGCCGCGTCGGCGCGCTGATGTCATCCCTCTTTCCACAGCTTCACCAGATCTACTCTCCGGCCCTGCTACTCGCACAACTTCAAAATACAGGGGAGGGGAGCAGGTAGCTAGCTAGCCTAGTGGTTCAGACACCCACACTCCACACGGCAGTGCCTGGGTTCAGTTCCCTGTCCTGGCTCCTGTCCAGCTCCCTGCTAGCGCACACCCTGGAGACAGTGGAGGTGGCTCAAGTGATTGGGTTCCTGCTACGCGTATGGAAAACCTGGATTGAGCCCCTGGCTTCTGGCTTCAACCCCAACCCAGTCTTAATTGCTACAGGCATTTGGATAGGCGCTCTCTCTCTCTCTCTCCCTCCCCCCCCCCAATTATTCTTAAACAGTAATCAAAACACAGAGACACCTATCTACTGAAGTTATTGTGAAGGAAGCAGCTGCTAACCTTAGGGACAGAGAAGTAGCGCGCTTCTGCGAAGTGTAGCGCAGACAAGACTTCTATGTGGCCCGAGCAGCCAAGGACCAGCAGTGCCTGCTCTGAGACCTGTGCTTGTGACAGGTCACAGCTCTCCAGCCTCTGCTTCCGCATCTAAAAATATGCGTAAAAACATCTGCTCACAGACGGGCGGCGTTCGGCACTGATGCCTGCCGCTAAAGCCTCCCTGCATGGAGATCTTCTAACACAAAGAAAATGAAGCCCGTTGGCCTGGTTTGGGGACAGCCCGAGGGGAGGCAGGTTGTTCACCTGCTAAGCAGAAGTCAAGCTGAACCCAGATATGACTGCATTCACACTTCGCCACAGAATGTGCGGCGGTCATCAATTCAGCGGTCGGACCTGTGTGCTTTATTACAGTACCTGGTGCCATAGCAGGTTGCCCAAAGGACACAGCACCCCCGCCCATCATGCCATTACTGCAATGGACAATAACATGAGCTCTCTGTGCCTGGCTCTAGAGCAGCCCCAGGAGAACTGGGGCAGAGAACACGGAAGGCATCCTACGGAGCAGCTCACTTTGCCGGGAAGAGCTTCTAGCTTTAACCAGGATCATCACCAGACACCAGCAAGCGGGTGCATGGAGAGGGAGCTGCAGCAGTTGCTGGGCTTTGTCCCCTGCCCTCAGCTACAAGCAGAGTGCCCACCATGTCACAGGACAAAGAATCTAACACGTCCCTGGGCCAGCTGAGCGCCACAGAGGGCCTCTGGCCCATGGCTGGAACGACCAAGGGAAAAGTCCAAGAGGCGATAACCTCTTGGGGTACAGGTGGGGAAAGACCCAAGTGAGGAGCAGCTCCCAAGGTCAAGTTCACTGCCTCAAGAGGTCAAGTTCAGTGCCTCAAGGAAGCTGTCAGAAATACTTCCAACCCACCCTAGACCCTTCCCGCCCTCTCTCGCACCCCTTGTGTTTTCCTTACTTGTGCCTTAGGAGTGTTTACACACTCCTGGTTACAACTTCCTCCTCACCCACGGAGGGGAGGGACCGTGGACCTGGCACCTGCTCTGAGTATTGCGCCTTCTCGCATGCATTGGATAAATGAGGACTTGAGAAAGCCGCTCCGGGCTAAGGGTCCAGGGCCAGGAGCGATGGCAGAGAACACTCAAACAAGAGATCATCACAGGGGTGAACCAGAGAGGGTGTGTGGGTGAGGAGAGTAAAGAACCAAGCCAGGAAAGGGAGCAGTGAGCGGCCAGACGGTGCCAGAGGCCAGCCCAGGCACGGCGCAGACCTCGGAAGAAGCTGTGCCCCAGGCTTTGGCTTGTTGGAGGGGGCAGGGTAGTGTGCAGAGACAACCCAGGAGGAGGTGGGAGTGCAGACGGAGATGCTGGGGTCAGTCTGCACCCAGCCCGCGTTTAAAATTCCTCAGCCATTCCCAGATGGAAGTGCCCAGCAGGTATCTGAATGTACCCCAACCAAGTAGCCCCGCGCCGGATAGAGATTTATGGATTTGAGAAAAAAAATCCATAAAATGACCAGCGTGAACACAGGGGAATTCCTAAATTTCTCTCCCCCAACTAATCAAAGTGCTAGCACACGTTCACGAGACACTGATAGAAGACCTCGTGCAAACACGGATTTATACCACAAAGCAAAGCTCTCTGAAGCCAAAAATCATGACCTAGTATGTCTTTAAAGATCTCCCCCCACACACACGCACACACACTTCCTTGCAACACGCAACCCCTATAAAAGCAATCCTCGCAGATCTTTGCATGCTCAGCCATTGGAAAATAAAGGCCTAGGAACCGGGAGCCTACGTCTTGCCTGATGTTATTCGTCTTTGTACTTCCCGCGCCTTGCACACGCCCCCATCCGTTGAAGGCACCCAATGTCTGTGCGCTGTGTACAACTGCATTCCCCGTGTGAATAACTTTCCTCCTTCTCCTAGCGCATGAACACCTCTGACGTTTGCCTGGATGGATGTCAACCGGAGCCTTGTGGTCCTGGGCTCGGGAAATCCGGCCCACTTCACCCTGGAGCCGAAAGGAAGGCATCTGCCCCGTGCCAGGGCCACGGAGACGGTCGGGGGACGGCCTGGTGATTCTTCTCCTCTTTGAAAGCTCCCCCGTCTCCTCCCACTGCCCTGGGTAAACGCCCATGGGTCTAATAAGTCACTCACACTTGGCACAAATCAGAGCATCTGTACTTCAAATCGAGTGGAAGAGAAAGTGATGCCGGGTATCACACAGGATGAGCATACACGCACGCTTCCAGTGCACCTGTTTAGATGGAAAATCACGATTCTGACGGCTCTGGGACGGCAGGAACCAAAGGGGTCCAATGTCACACCAACCCTTCCCTCGGCCTGGGGACCTGCCATGGTGCTGTGGTGACATCATGACCCCAGGTCACACAGGGGGCGCAGTGTCATGTTGCCAAATTCTTTCTCCAGTGCCTGGCACTGTGGCGTAGCAGGTAAAGCCCTGACCTGAAGCGCTGGCATCCCATATGGCCACCGGTTCGAGTCCCAGCTGGCTCCACTTCCGATCCAGCTCTCTGCTATGGGAAAGCAGTAGAAGATGGCCCAAGTCCTTGGGCCCCTGCACCCATGTGGGAGACCCGGAAGAGGCTCTTGGCTCCTGGCTTCAGATTAGCACAGCTCCGACCATTGCGGCCAACTGGGGAGTGAACCAACAGATGGAAGACCTCTCTCTCTCTCTCTCTCTCTCTCTCTCTCTCTCTGCCTCTGCCTCTCTGTAACTCGACCTTTCAAATAAATAATCTTTAAAAAAATAAAGAAAGAAATTCTTTCTCCCTGTGACTGCTGTGGGGTCGTGACTTACCCAAGTGGCTGGTGGTGTTACACACTGGATCCTAGAAACTGAATTTGAACAACAATACAGACAGACGGCTATAAAAAGTCTACCAAATCATATTTCTCAGAAACGGAACTATATGTCACAACACATCAAAAACACACCGAGGCTGATTTGGGCAATATGAAATTCCAATATTTATGAGGTACCGGGTTCCTAAAAATAGAAAATCCGGAACGCTTTCATCGAAAATTGTATTGAAATCCTTGCTCTATTTAAGAAGTCAGTTCTTTAAATAAAGAGGGTGATATGGCACACAGAACAGAATTTCCCAGAATGAATTCTGAGCAGGGTCAGGCAAGAAATGAGAAATCAAATCATATTGGCAAATTTTGATTTAAGCTGCCTTAAAAAAAGTCTTCTTTTTGCATGGATATCGCTCAGCAAAAGCAAGACTGAAAAAAAATCAACCTTTTGCTGGATTCACAAGTTTTCCAGGATTGGGAACAAAAGTGACAAATGCCGCTGCTTCCCCTTCCTGAGCTCCACACAAGGGACTTCAGTACAAGGCCCAAGACAAAAAGGAAGTCACCAATGCAGAATCAAATGTGCAAATACAAGCCGAGACCGACACTCCTCAGGAAATGGCCCCTTAAAAAAATTCTGGGGCCTGCATAGTGGCACAACTGCTGCAGCCTGCGGTGTGCGTATTCCAAATCTCAGTCCCAATTCCAGTCCTGGCTGCTCCCCTTCCGATCCAGCTTCCTGCTAACACACCTGGGAAAGCAGCCAAAGATGGTCCAAGTACTCAAGCCCCTGCATCCAAGAGGGAGACCTGGATGGAGTTCCAGGCTCCTGGCCACTGTGGCCATTTGGGGAGTGAATAGCAGGTGTAAGATTTATTTTCTCTCCCTCTAGCATTCTGCCTTTTTAGATAAATAAATAAACAACAACAACAAAAAAAAAACTCTTAGAAAGATATCTTCTACCCAATTTCCCCTGCACCACTTCTCTGCCTGTGCATGACTGGTAGACAAGAATCTGGCTCCCAGTGTAACCCTAGGAGTGACACCAGGCCTCTCTCCTCCTAGATCCTTGAGGGATGAGCAAAGAACAGCCACCTGCCCCCTTTTTCTTGCTACACATCCATCTGGGTGGCGTAAACAGGAGATGACTTTTTAAAAGTACATGGGAGGGGCCGGCGCCGTGGCTCACTTGGTTATTCCTCCGCTAGCGGCGCCGGCATTCCATATGGGTGCCAGGTTCTAGTCCCGGCTGCTCCTCTTCCAGTCCAGCTCTCTGCTGTGGCCTGGGAAGGCAGTGGAGGATGGCCCAAGTCCTTGGGCCCCTGCACCCGCATGGGAGACCAGGAGAAAGCACCTGGCTCCTGGCTTCAGATCGGCGCAGCGCCAGCCATAGCAACTATTTGGGGAGTGAACCAATGGAAGGAAGACCTTTCTCTCTGTCTCTCTCACTGTCTATAACTCTACCTGTCAAATAAAAAAAGTACATGGGAATGGAAAAAGATAAAAGTTCATTTAGGTGCAAAAAAAAAAGTTTAAATCCACACCTAGTTTTTTCCCTAATATACATTTTCCATGAATATTTGGAAGATCCCTCACACACAGGGGTCTCAAGTGTTTCAAAAATTGTTCGCATCAAGAAAAATTTATCTTTCAATTCCATTTTCCAAGATCTTGAAGTCCCCGTGTAGGGCTCCTCTCCTCCCAAAAACAGCCCTAGCTGGGGTTCCTTGTTCATTTGGAGTTACAGAGAGAGAAAAAGAGAGAGACAGGTCTTCCAATCACTGGTTCACTCCCCAGATGGCCAAAATATCAGGGCTGGGCCAGGCCAAAGCTAGGAGCATGGAACTCCATCCGGGACTTCCACATGGGTGCAGGGGCCCAAGCATTTGGGCCAACTTCTGTTGCTTTCCCAGGTGCATTAGCACTGAGCTGGATCAGAAGTGGAGCGGCCGGGACTAGAACCATGCCCATATGGGACGCTAGCACTGCAGGCTGGGGCTTTAACCCGCTGTGTCACAGTGTCAGCACTCACCTTTTTGTTCAACTGGGGATTCAGAGGGAAACTGAAACTCAGAAAGTGGGTCAGCTATGCATAATCACGCGACCCAGTGGGTAGCGCTGGGACTCAGATCCACACCTTCTGACTTTGTCTCACACTCTTTCCCCGGAACGTGGGAAACTCTGGCCTCTAGGAGACACGCCCCTGCTGTTTGCTCCGCATCAACCCGATCTTCCGGACAACGCTATAGATCTCGGAATGCCCGGGGCTGTGTCCAGCCACTCCAACAGAAAGCAAGGCAGGAATCAAGGGAACGGGTATAAAGGAGGCAGTGCCAGGAGCAGCAGATACGCACAGCCCCCAGAATGGTGGGGTGTCCACAAATATGGATCCCCGGTTCTGCTGCACAAACAGGGGCGTATCCACCCGTCCAGGAAGGGGCCGGCATTCAACTTAGTGGTTAAGATGCGGCTGGCTTGGAATGCCACATCCCACCCTGGAGTCCCAACTCTACCCTCCTGTCCAGCTTCCCGCTAAAGCAGACCCCGGGAGGCAGCAGGAGGTGGCTCACGTCCTTGGGTCCCTGCCAGCCATCGGGGAGACCTGGATGGAGCTCCTCCTGGCTTCAGCTTGGCCCAGTTCCAGTTGTTGAGAGCACTGGGAAATGTACCAGAGGATGGGACATTCCTCTCTCTTTCTGTGTGTGTGTGTGTGTGTGGCTATGTTCATTTGCTTTTGTCCCCACACCTCGCCTTCCAGCTTTTAAGGGTTGGCGGGCACCAATAGATCCAGGGTTGCTGTGGTGGGGGGAAAGGGAGCCCAGGGCCCAGGGTAAGAAGGTCCACACCCACTGGTGTGCACTGTGAGCCTACAGGCACGGGAGGCTCATTTCCAGGCGACGATGTGACACACAGGAACTCATCCAAACCCAGCAAAAATCACTGAGCTTAATAACACTGGCCTGATTTAATTTTAACTTTTCATAAAGCACGAGAAATGAGTGGGGTGTGCTGGGTGTTTTATGGATCACTGATGAGACTGGCCCCACATCTGGCTGTTTTATTTTTTTTTACAAATTCCAAAAAGAAGGGGGTTAGGAAAGGAAGTTGATGGATAATTAAGAGGGGGGTAACACCTGCAACATGTGCAACCAAAATGCGAGGGGAGTGGAGTTTTTGCTCCTCTCTGATGTGGAAGTGGCTGGGACCTGGAGAGTCCAGAGACAATGGCCTGGCTTCATGAAGTCGGCACTATGGATGTGAGTATTTTACAGGAAAGATACCACCGTGTAAGCAGACACACAGGCATACCCTTGCATGCACACACCCATGTAAGCACACACACGTGCATCCCCATGTATACACACACGCAGGCCCACGCACACACACATACACAACTCATAGCATGCATTCACACACAGGCATGGCCATCTATTTGCATGAGGAGACACACACATGCACAGCCATGTACACACACATGCATACCCATTCCTACTCATGCACACACATGTATACCCACAGACACAGAGATGCACACTTGGGCATACACAATTCACCCCACATGTATGTACACGGACATGCACACCCGTGTGCACACATGCACACACATACACACATACATACCACACATGTACAGGTATGTGGATAATGTCTGCCATACATGTGCAGGTGTGTAGACAATACATGTCATACATATACACACGTGTACGTAATGTATGTCATACATGTACATACGGGTACACAATGCATGACATACATGTACACGATGCATGATATGCATGTACACAATGTGTGTCATGCATGTACAGTATGCATACAATGCATACCACACATGCGTATGCATATGTGCAATGCACACATACATGTGCACAATGTGTGTCGTGCATGCACACAGATGTACACACCGTGTGTCATGTATGTACACAATGCATACCATACTTGTACATGCATGCACAGCCATGTACATGCACACGCATGCCTGCCTGTGAATACCAGCAAGTGCACACATTCATACACACATGTACAGCCCACAAAGAAGAAACAGTTTTATGCTTCTCCCCCGATCTGCATTTAGGTAGCACCCCCAAGGCACAGTAGCTCTGTGGCTGGCTTCGCAGCGGCTAGCGTTCGCAAGTACAGGACTGGAATTGAGATTCTAACAAATTCATCCTAACATTCTCTTTCTCCTCTAACTTCCAATGGCGGCCCCAAAAGGCACCCCCAAAGCTTGTCCCGATGCCTTTCTCCCTGGCCCTTCTGGGACCCCGTCCTGCCCCTACAGTCTATTCCCAAGGGAGCAGCCAAGCTGACCCAGACACACTCAAGTCCCATCACAGGACTCCTGTTCTCAGGCCTCCCTGGTGGCTTCACATCATTCTCAGAGTGCAAGCCACATCCCGACAGTGGTTACCGGGCCACGTGTGCTGGCTACTCCTGCACCTGCTTCCCCTCTTTGTCCACGTTACCAAGTCCCCTGAGCTTGTTCCTCAGCTACAGCTCTGCTGGCCTCCTTAACGCTTCTCAGTCACAATGGGCACCTGGAAGATTCTTCCTCAATGACCCATCGCCCCCTCCCTCTCTCTGAGTCTTTGCTCCAGTGCCACCCACCCACCCAACACATGCAAGATCCCAGTCCTCCCCGGACCCTTCCCCGGCAGCCCCCTCTCCTCTTCACTGTTTTATTCTCTGCTCTGTATTTATATCTAGTAAAATATTGCAGCACTTGCCTATGTATCTACATATGTATTTGTCTCCACCAGTCCCAGGAGGGCAGGGGTGACCATAGCCCAGAGGCGACAGCAAGGAGCAACGGCTTGGCACGATATATTAATTATATTAACATGTTTGTTGAATGAAGAATGAACAGATGATACAATAATATTAGACAAAACCAGAGAGGGGTTAAAGGAAAACTAGGAGACCAAAAACTCCTGCAGCCACAGCAGCAGACAAACCTACGTTACATAAGGAGAAGCCGCCTGCAGCTCCCAGCAGCCCCGGGACTCTGCCTGCAGGAGCGTGCCCAGCTCCCGAGCCACAGCAGAGGAACGAACCCAACACACCTCCTGGAGCGTGCATCTCCTGGAGCGTCTGCCGCGGTTTCTCAGGACACAGCACCAACCCCCCGCCCCACCCAAGGACCAGCCAAGAAAGCACACGCCGCTCCCACACCCACAAGGGCTCCACAGGACCAGGGCACGAAAGCAGCAGGCACGGACAGGATGGAATCATTAAGACAGAAGCAAAGACAAGGTCATCAGAACTGGCCACCTGCCTTTTCCCATCAGCCAGCAAAGATCTCTGCAAGCCCTTCCCGCTCCTCACGCCGACTGCTGAGCGCCAAGGCTGCATCCTCACCCTCACGGGCTTCTGAGGGCACCTGCCTGTTCCTCACCTTTGCACAGCTGCCCCCCAAGGCAGGCACCGCACCCAGCCTCGCGGCCCTGGGCTGTGCATGCGGGATCCTTGCCGCCCGCCCTGTCCACCATCTTTAAACACCATCGCTGTCAGGTGGCTGCCACACTGCCTCCTACAGCACATGGAGGACCCCTTGCCTGACATCCGAGACCTGCAGAAATGAGGTTTTTTTTTTCTACTTCTGCCGGTGCAGCCTCAATGGTGGGACGGACTCCAGGGCACAAACCCACACCCGGCTCACGCACCCTCCCTCCCACATGTCTAGTGGTGGATCCCACCTCGGTTCGCTTAGGTCTGTCTTGGTCTCTCTGACTGTGAGCACCCCCTTCCACTAGCCACACTTCTAAAAGACCCAGAATCACCGCCCGCATTACAGAGTTTCCCTCCCCTAACGAACCCTCGCACCACACACATCTGCCTGACATGCCCGCCTTGCAGAGCACGCTGCAAAGAACACAGACCAGGGTGCCACGGAACAGGCAATGAAAAAGCAAATTTGTTTTGGCACACACACAAAAATTGTGCGAGCCACGCCCGGTTGTTTCAGCAGGTGCAAATTCCAGGAATGCTTTAGGAGTCTCTCAAATGCAGGAAGCTCAGAATTAATGCCACATTCTGTGAACTTTTTTCAAGTTCCCTTGTCTAAGAACCCCAGGGAATATTTACCAACTGCCCACCAGCTATCTCTCTGGCAAATCCAAGGGATTTTCTTTGCCTTGGCCTGTGACAAAGGAACACAGCAGGGGGCTTTGGGGTGGGATAGATCCGGAATAAACTTCTGACCACCAGCCAGGAGGTCTTACCCTCCTCTCAGCCTCAATTCCACTCTCTCTAAAAAGGCTCCAAATAGGACAGAACGAGAGCATCCCAAAGCTCACTCAGGATGGAGATGTTACCTTAATTCACCTGTGCCCACGGACCTGCTCAGGGACAAGACAATGAGAGTGAGTCGTGTGCACAAATTCCCTGGGGCAAGGCTCGGCAAGGTGGGGGCGGATATCAGAAAAACAGCTACTACTGACCGTCCGATGCTTACGCGAACGGGAGAATAAGGCAGAATACTCGGGGAAACCCCACTCCACACACCTGGCAGGGGTCCCAGCATCCACCTGCCCCTGCCTGAGTCAGGGCAGGCCCCTCATTGCACTCGTTCCGAACTGGGTCTCAGGGCACAGCTTCCCAACAGATGGTTGCAGGAGACGGCCCCGTGCCATCCCAAGAACTCTTCTTCTGCACACTTGGAGCCCCAGGGGTAACCCTGGAAAGCTATACGCCTGTGGAGCCATCTTCGTCTATTAAGAAAATCGGCCTACGCAAAAGTTGCTGAGTCAACGAGGGAGCTACCACAGGCCACCTCTACTATCTGAGAAACTTTGGATCTGCACAGCAAGACAATTTCACTTCCCAATGCATTTCCACCCCTCCACTCCCTCCACAACTGTGTCACTGCCTCCCTGAGAAGCCCATCCCCCACTCCTGCCAGTATCCTGGAATCCTATAACGGAAGCGTCAATCATCCGATTCTTCTAGGATTCTCCTATTTTGGTAGGACTCCCATTGCATGCACGTAATTACACCGGTTTTCCTCCTGCCAGTCTTTCATGTCAATTTCACTGCAGCCCAGCTAAGGACCCCAGGGGGCCAGTCTGCTGATTTCTGCAAGGGAAGAGGGCTCCTGCCTAGAAGCTGCGGATTTCATCTGCCTCTGTCTCATGCTGCTCACCCCTCTCTGTACCATTCCTGCCCTGCGTGTCACAGATCCCCCTCGCAGGCTGAGGCTCAATGCACAGGCTACACAGCATCTCTGGCATGCACCTGTCTCTCGAACACCTCCCAGAAAGTAGATGCTTGACAAAGAACCAAGTGTTAAGTAACAGAATGAAAGGGCTTAATGAGCCTTGGTGACAACTGTGGGCCTTTAAGACTTCGTGGCAAAAAGAGGTCGGGGTGGAGCCTCGCAGGTGAAGCAGAGTTCTCCTCCCAGCCTAAGGAAGAGGCTGGGTGAGGCAGCCACTGCTCTTGGCGGTGGGGAGGGGTTGTCCTCTTCCTCCATAGCCGTCCTGATCATGCAAGCTGCCCTGTCCTCCAACCATGAGCCCCCAGTGAAGAGCAGGTAGTGGAGAAGACTACCATCCCTGAGGGATGAGAGCTACCAGGAGGGGGTGTACGGTGCACCTGTCCACACAATCAGGCACACCTGGAGCTTCGTCTCACTGCCCTACAGACACACCCGGCAAGAAGCCCTGATCTCCAAGAGCCGCCGCACTGGCTGAGGGGTGCTGTAGGGCAGCTCATGAGGCTGCAAACGCAAAGGGATTTCTATCTATCATCTCTGTATCTAATCCATCGTCAACTTAACCCATCGTCTCTCTAATCCACCCATCATCTACCTGACCACCATCTATCTGATCTACCATCTATCACCCATCATGTATCAGTCTACCTAATCTATCATGTCTATCCATATATCATCTGTCTCTTGTCATCTAACCAACTAATCTAACTAATCTATTATTTATCTAATCTATCTGCCATCTATCTAATCACCTATCTAACCCATCATCTAGCTAATCCATCATCTATCTAACCTATCCTCTGTATAACCCATCCTAATCTACCACCTAATCTATCATCTATATAACCCATCATCCATTAACCCATCATCTATCTCATTTACACATCATCTGCCTAACCCATCATCTATCTAACCCATCCTAATCTACCACCTACCCATCATGTATCAATACACCTAAATTATCATGTCTATCCATATAATCTATCATCTAATCTGTCATCTAACTATTAATCTAACCAATCTATTATCTATCTAATATATTATCTATCTAATCTGTCGTCACTTCATCAAATGAATCTATCATGAATCTAATATATCTGTTATCTGTCTAGTCACCTATTTAATAATCTATAATCTATTATCCATTATGTATCTATCAATCTGTCTAATCTGTGTATCCATCATCTATATTTCTTATCTATCATCTAATGTAGCATATGCCTAGCTATCTATCTAATCTATGTGTCACCTATCTATCTGGAAAGCAGAGTCAGAGAGACAGAGAGAGAGAGAGAGAAAGAGAGGTTCCATCTGCTGATTCACTCCCCAAATGGCCACAACATCCAGGACTGGGCCAGGCTGAAGCCAAGAGCCAGGAACTCATTTCTGGCCTCCCACTTGGATGGCAGGGGCCCAAGTATTTGAGCCATCTTCCATTGCCTTCCTAGGTACAGTAGCAGGGATCTGGATCAGAAGCCGAGAGCCTGGAGCCAAACCCGTATTCCAATATGGGATGCCAGATCCCAAGCCCGGGCCTAGCCTGCTGCCCCACACCACCAGTCCCAGAGAAGGAATTTCTTGACGTGCCTTCATTGACCAATTTCTGCAGTTGCCTGCTTCCTTCTCCTTCTCCTCCAGCAAGTCTCTCTTCCCACCTCACTCCACCCATGTTCAAGTCCACAAGACTGGCAGCAAACACACACAACTGGAGGGTACCAGGAGCACTGGAGAGAAAATCGCCCTACTTCCCCAACTTGTTATCCACACACATCAAAGCATTGACTCGCAACACACAGAGAATTCTCAAAACCTCCAGGGAGCCCCAGGGAAGGCTGCAGGACTGGCAGCTGAGGAACCGAGGAAACAAGGGGACCCCGGAGCAGGCTGTGGGGCATTCGTCTTCCCGGGATTGAAGGCGCTGAGTCCCCCCGGGCGGGGCCGGGGCTAGCACTGTGCTTGTGCGCTGGCCCTCGCCTGCCCTGAAGCCCACCCCCACCTCGGGATAGCCCCCTTCCCTCCTTCTCTTTCCTCCTCAGTGGAAATAGGCTTTCTGGCAAGGATTTGATGAGCTGCCTCTGATGAGGCTAAAGTGATAACAAGGTCTCCAGAGTTACCACTCCTAAAAATACTCAACTCACATTAAATCCTAATGTGGAGGAGATTCATCTCAGCTGTTGGAGAAGCAGGTGACGTGACGGACGAGAAGCATGGACTGCCGAAGTCAGGGCCAGCGCAGGCCAGGTCAGGAGTTCTGGTGCCACCCTTGGGGTCTCGGGTGGAGGGCGATGCACCTGCCCCTAAGCAACACTGAGACAGCCACCCATTTCCTATCACCTCCACCGCGTTCATGGCTGCACATGGTCACACCCGCAGGGCAGAAAAAGCACCCACAGAGAGGAACTCCGAAGCGGGTGCCCCCACAGCGCTCCCCCCAAAGCTCCCCGGCTTGGGAAGAGACTGAGACTCTCTGGGCATCTCGAGACAGGATGAGATGGTTGCTAGGTAACAGTACCCTTCGCCCTGCCTCCTGGTCCCCAGGCCCCCACCCTGGAGAAGAAGAGGAAAGCAACCAGGCAAACGTGTCCCCCTCACCCCCTGCAAAGTGCTTCGAGCCCCCTCTGCCCTAGTGAGCTGCTGTGGGAACGGTGGTTATGGAGGGCACCAGGGGCTGATGGGGGTGACACGTGCAGCCTCAAAGCCACGTGGGGCGCTGCAAACTCTGACACTCCTCAGAGAACTGGAGCTGAATGGGGCGGTACGGGAGGCTATGCTGGGGAGGCACCAAGGGCACCCTGCTTGGTTGTAGCCAATGTCGGCTGTTGCCAGTTGCAAAGGGGGCCTTGCTTTTTTCCAAACAGCCCTTAGCAAAGCCAGAGCCAGGAGCGCTATTGGCAGGGCGGGCCAGCCCAGCTCTCTGCGGGCCAGCATCGCAGACACGGGGCCTCCAGGATTTAAATAATAAGGGCTTGTCAGCACCAATAAGCCTCCATCTCTGAAGCCCCAAGAGGTTAAAAAAAAATCCTCCATGCAAGGTGACAGGGAGATTTGGATGAAGGATGCTTCCGAAGAATAAAGGGGTAGCCGAGACACTGGGGGATGCGTTACCGCCGCGGGCCCAGCTGAGACCCCCCCGCCCCAGCCCCAGCCGGCCCTCCCTGGCCACTCAGGCACATGTGTGCCGGAAAGATAATGTTAATGTCACTCCTTATTTGTTTTCCTGTCGACAAAAACGCCCACTTATCAGGATTTAATGGCGCTCAGAAATAAAGCTATTTCAAAACATTATCCGAGATGCAAATGAGTTGCTGAAAACTGCTCTCAGACCTCAGCCTGCCCCCCCCCCCCGTCAACCAGCAGAGGCCCCTGATGGCCTGACCCCTGGGCAGGGAGACACCCGCAACAGGGCAGGGGCACGCCCATCCCCCCACCCCGCTGCTGCTGGGGGGAGGCACGCACCCCCAAACAACGCTCCTGGGAGGGGCAGCTCCCTTCTCGCTGGAGCTGTCACAAAGTGGCTCCCTCAGTCACTAGGGATGAGAAGCCAGGCTACCAGCCCACGGCCACCGGAGACCCCATCAAGGCCACTCCAACATCACGGTCCCCCTCCGTGTTTTTGGGTTGGAGGATGTCACTTGCACTTGGTGCAGGGGTGGGGGTGGGGGAGGACTGAGCCAAACACAGCCACCGAGGAAGCAAGCCAGGCCTCACCCCGAGCGACTGTCCCCATCATCGGGTTAGGAGGAGGAGGCAAAGACGTGGAGTGATCCCCAAGGGACCGAGCTCTGTTCACCCCGCCCCCGCCCCGCCACACACACACACACACATCCCTGGTGCCGTCTCTTCCTGGTCCTTCCTCCCTGGGCTCCACCCACTAGGGGACACTCAGACCTGTGGCCACACAACCCCCCAACCCAGGAGCCCTATTAGACTCTTCCATCTCACTCATGTCCCAAAGACCCCAGCCCCTTCTCGGCCCCTCCCTGCCCGCAGTGCGATGGTTCTGACCTCCTGCAGGGGGCAGTGAGGGAGACAGGTGGCTCGGATCCCGGGGCTGCGACCTGAGCTCTGGGAGAGCGCCCCGACACTGTGCCTCGGTTCTTCTTGGACACATGATGCATTTGCAAGCGCTTGGCTCTTCCTAATGCCATCTCCACAGGGAAGTTTCGAGAACCAAGTGTCACGTGGTGAAGCCAGGGAGCCACACGTCTCTGGTCGCTTCTCGTCTGGCCCGTGGCTTGCCCCTGGGAACTCACAGTCCCACCTCTGGCAAACATGGGGAAGGCAGGGACAAATGTCAGACACCCAGGACCTCTCGCGCTGCCTGGCCCTGGGCAGATGTCCCCTGAGGGCCTGTGGGACAAAGGGCATCTGCCTGTGGCAACCTAGCCAGCAGCCGGTCCTGCGCCAGCATGTTCTCATCACAGGCTCAAGCCCCCCGCTCTCCACCCAGATCTCAGCAAGACCCCCAAAATCCTGGCTCCTGTGCAAGGCCAAGCTCATCCTCCCTCTCCTCCCCGCCCCCTCCCTGGTCTCCCATTTAGGTGTTAACAACACTCACACACTCAGTTGGCATACCGATTAGCACCAATTAATCATCTTCATTAGGGTGCGATAATGACCAGGGAAGAAAAGAAAAGTGAGGAGGGGGAGGATTTTTGCCGACATCCCATGCTACCTGCCATAGAACCTCTGGATGCTGTCGGAGTAGCAAAACTCTCCCACAGGAAAAGCAGCCAAGACATAGAGACCAGGCGATCACCGTGGAGCTAACCTCCCATTCGAGGGCTGCTCCAAGTCACAGCACAGCTCCCAGAACCTGAGGCATCGCCACCCAGAATCCTTGGGCCTCAGAGAGGAGCCAGCACGAACCATACACCCAACCGGAGCCAACGTGCTCCCAAGCAGTTCCCAGTCCCGGGGACCACAGTGAACCCTCTCCTCCAGACGCCCGCCCCGCAGCCGTCCCGCCTCGGGCTTGGCACTGGCAGCCTTTCTGTACGAAGTCAAATCCTCGCAGGCATTCTTGGTCCTGTGCTTTCACCAGATCTAACTACTCCTTAGAAGCAACGTGCTAAGAGGCCAGCACTGTGGCGCAGCGGGGAAAGCTACCACTTGCGACACCAGCATCCCGTATCGAAGCAGGGTCCCAGCTGCTCTGCCTCCAACCCAGGCCTCGGCAAGAGCAGCTGGGAAGGCAGTAGAAGATGGGTTTAAGGGCTTGGGCCCTTGCCACCTCCATGGGAGACCCAGATGAAGTCCTAGCTTCAGCCTGCCCCATCCTGGCTCTCTCAGCCATTGGGGGAGTGAACCAATGGATGGAAGATTCTCTCTCTCTCTCTCTCTCTCTCTCTCTCTCTCTCTCCACTTCTCTATTGCTCTGCCTTTCAGAATAAATAAGTCTTTCAAAAAACAAGTAACATTCTAAATGCACACAGTATCTGGACACCTTCTTATCACTTCCCCGACCTGGGCAGCGACAGTAGCCTATTGATAGATTTCTTGCTTTCTCTGGCTTGCCTTTGTCTCTCCAGACACAGCACCGAGAAGGATTCCTGTAAAAAATACACCATGGGGGAGGTCTTCAGCCTAGGGTTAGGAGGCTTGCAATGCTAGATCTGAGTGTCTGATTCCAGCATACCCTGGAAGGCAGCAGGTAGTGGCTCCAGTAATTGCGCTTCATTTAAAAAAATTATTTATTGATATGAAAGGCAGAGTTACAGAGAGAGGGAGAAGGAGAGATACAGAGAGATCTTCCACCTGCTGGTTCACTCCCCCAGATGATCGCAACAGCCTGGGCTGGGCGAGGATAAAGCCAGAAGCCAGGAGCTCTGGGTCTCCCACGTGGTGCAGGGGCTCAAGGATTCGGGCCATCCTCTGCTGCCTTCCCAGGTGCATTCGTAGGGAGATGGATCGGAAGTGGAGCAGCTGGGACATGAACCGGAACCCAGATGGGATGCCAGCATTGCCGGCGGCAATGTAATCTACTGTTCCACAACGCGGGCTCCAAGTAATTGGGTTTCTTGCACCCATGTGGGAGACAGGGGTTGCTGTCCCAACTCCTGGCTTCAGCCCAGGCTAACACCAGCCACTGCTGGGGCATTTGTGGACTAAACAGCGGGAGCTTCCTCTCTCTGCTTCCCAAATACATGTTTAACTATTTTAACAAAATAAACTGAGCTCAGAGTCCTCCAGCAGCTACCCTTCTTCCTCGGTCCTGACGGCCTGCCAGACCCCCGAATTGTCCCCGCCATTAATTCTCTTGCCTTTTCTCTTATAAAGTGCAGGCCTCCTGGAGCCTGGAGTGCATCAGATTCTACCCCAGGGCCTTTGCACAGGCGTTACCCCCTTCAAGAGACCTACTGAAAGGAAACCTTGTTTAAAATTGCAACCCAAAGGAGGTTTTTGGCACAGCCCTCGAGCCGCCACTTAGAATGCCTGTGCCTCACACTGGAGTGCCTGGTTCAAGTCCAGACTCGGCTTCTGATGCCAGTTCCCTGCTGCTGTGCACGCTAGGAAGGAGCAGGTGACTGCCCTTGCAGCCAGGTCTCCGCGCCCAAGTGACAGACCTGGATTCAGTTCTGGGCTTCCAGCTTCGGCCAAGCCCAGCCCTGGCCATTGCACACATCTGGGGAGTGAACCAGCAGATGGGAGTGCTGTCTCTCTTTCTCTATCTCTACTTTTATCGCTAACTCTGCCTTCCAAATACAGTTAAAATAAACGTTCGATTATACAAGTCTGGCACCGAAATAAACTTATTTTTTTAAAAAAATAAAATTGCAACCCCAAGTCCTCCCGTTTCTCGGCACCCCCAGCCCCATATTCCCCGGTTTCCTTTTCCTTTTCTCATAATAGCTATCACCTTCTCACACTCCATCTCATTTGCATAAGGAGATTTCTACCTCTCATTATCCGCCTTCCGCAGCTAAAATGTCAGCTCCATGGGAGCCAAAGTCTGATTTGTACCTGTATTTTCCCAAAGGACAGAGAACAGCTCCCGGCAAGCAGTCGGCACCACTCAGTCCCTTACTGGCAAGTGGTGTAAAGGATGTCTAGAATGTATCCTGCCTGTGCCCGTGCCTCGGATCCCAGGCTCGCTCGGGAGAGAAGATGAGGGGCTGTGGCATCTAGGACCTGACAGGTGTGCAAGCCTTTGAACCCGCAGAGTGGGGGCGGGTGTGCAGGTGTGTTAGGCCTTCCGATGTCCCATAGACACAGAGTGAGGTGCTCCAACGAGGCACAGCACAGGCCAAGGGCAAGAAGCGTGTTGGAGAATCGGGTTGGGGGCCATGGCCTTGAAGTCAGCAAAACTCTGTTGATGGCTGTTGCTAGGGATATTGTGTTGGTTGTTGCTAGGGATACTGTGTTGGTTGGAGGTGGCAGTCTCCCTTCAGCTACAAAAAAGCGCAAGCTGGGGTCTATGTGTGAAACATTGCCAGGCTGCACAGACCAGCGGCCAGGAGGTTAGGGCCCAGCTCCACACTCGGGCTTGCCTAGGGCATCTGCTCACACCCCCTTTCCAGCCTGGGCCCTGGCTCCTTCTCCCTCTAATATCGCCCTGGCTTAACGCCTTTGTGCACCTGCTCTGGGGCTTTCGGGGAGCACTGCCCTGCGGAACGCCCTTCCTTGCACACGCACTGCACCTGCGGCAGCCCCGGAGCACTTCCTCACTCTCTGCTCATCCCGTGCTCGTTCTGTTCCCTGTCCAGAGTAGACGCCCCTCACGGGCAGGTCCCATCCACGCCTGGGTAGAGGCAGGGCCCCAGGAAGCGCCTTCCCTGGGCAGGACCTGGGCTGTTCAGACAGCCACGCCCACCACGTCCAGCTGCGGGGGTGGGGGGCCCACTGGCCATTCTGCTGAAGATAAGAACATTCTGGGAGAACAAGAGTTCAGTTCTGTGCTCACCTGAGGATGGCAGGTGGCGGGCACTGTGAAGGGTGCCCCCAGCCCCGCCTCCAGGGGAGGAGGCATTTGATGGAGTCACTAAGCTAAGGTCTAGCCTCCCTAGCTCCACCCAGAGATGCAAATCACCTACCCAGGAAATTCTCTTGGGCCACAGAAAACTCACCCTAACTGAGAAATAGAACCCTTCCAAGTATGTTTCTTGGACTGTAGCCCTTATCTTGGAGGACAGCGAGGCTGCCTGCTGCTTCCTTGTGAGCACACAGCAACAGTCACCCTGACCAAGAAGGGACTGCCACTACGAGTGTGCCCCTCAGACACTCAACCCACTGTAGCCGCTATGAGCCTCTCTCTGCCCTGTTTACCAACTGCTTCCTGCAGTGTCTTCACAGGCCTGCTCCTGGTGAGTTTCTTTTCGCTGCTTGCAATACTTTGGCTTAATCAGCTATTTCCTGCTACAGACACTTGATAAGTATTGAAGGAAGTGTTTGATAACAAAGATATAGCAGGAGGCTTTGGAAAGTTGTTGGAAAGGGGGATTTCTGCTTGGGAGGTTTGAAATGCATGCACCTTCAGGATCTTCAAGAAGTCCATGGGAAATAGACATCATAGAAGTGTAAGCATGAGGGCTTACATAGGCGTGGTGGGCAAAGCTGTGCCGGCATCCCATAAGGGCACTGGTTCCTGTCCCAACTGCTCCACTTCCAATATGGCCTAGGAAAGCAGTAGAAGATGGTCCTTGGGCCCCTGCACCCCAGTGGGAGACCTGGAAGAAGCTCCTGGCTCCTGGCTTCAGATTGGTACAGCTCTGGCCATTGCAGCCATCTAGGGAGTGAGCCAGTGGATGGAAGACTCCAGTGGATGGAAGACTCTCTCTCTCTCTCTCTCTCTCTCTCTCTCTCTCTCTCTCTCTGCCTCTGCCTCTCTGTAACTTTGCCTTTCAAATAAATAAATCTTTAAAAAAAATTGTAAGCATGGATTTTCAGAATCTTTTGCAACAACACAAACCTACCTTTCAATTCCCTTTTCCTACAAACTCTTCGAAGTCCCCTGTTACACTGGCAGACCCCCTACCTCCACACCCCTAGGTCAGAATTCACCTGAATGGCTTCCTGCTGGGATCCGGAATGATCCACCGGCCTCACATCTTCAGCTGGGACCCAGAGCCACAGCCTGAGCTGTGTCCACATCCCACACTCCCCCTTCCCTTCCCTCTCAGCCCCAGGTGAAAATGAGAGCGCTCTGCTTTCTACAGGAAGGCGCTCCCTGTCCCCTTCGAGGTTGGCAGAGTTTACCTAATTTAAGCAGAATGAACTGATAATTACACTTTTGCACATGAATGGGTTTGGCCTATGGGAACTTTTTTTTTTGGTGGTGGTTTTATCTGATCAGTGGCCCGAAGCTTTCCGTAATTATAACTCTTGGCCTCAGCTGATGGATTGCAGCAGGTGCGGCTTGGGACCAGGTTTATCTTGGTAAACAAAAAAAAAAAAAAAAACAAGGTGGTGATGGCTGCATTCCTAGAGGGGGAAACTTGACTCCTCCACCTTGCCCTGTTCCTGCTCGAGTGCTGTGTGCGGCACCTGGTGCCCTTCAGAAGGTCAGGAGAGAACCCTGGGAAAATGCGCCTGTGCCAGCTCATCTTCCAGTGTGCTACATTTGCTGATAACTCGCTCCGGCGCTGGCTAACGCAACCACCACCACCCACCTCACCCATAGAAGGCAGCAGGATGGCCTGGGACGGAGCTCATTCCCGGCCCCCGGTGTTCTTGCTCACTCATTCTCTGCAGGGACTCCAGGCTCCTTCTAGGCAAACAGAACAGAGCTCCTGGGTCCCGAGCAGCGCTCACCTCCTGTAGCACACATGAGGCCTGCTGTCCAGAGGTACACACTCAACATAAAGGCGAACCCTGATGCAGGCGCGCCCCACACCCAGTCCTCCCAGGTGTGGTTACTGTGGGCAGATGCGAGTGATACAGAGGAGCAAGCGAATTCCACGGCCGCGCTGGGAAGAGCAATGGAGAAAGCACACACGGGGTGTGGTGTCTTCACGGCTGTCAAGGGACGGGGAAGGGGCAGAGTGAGGGCTGCAGCCCCAGGCCAGGATGGAGCTGAAAGGGAGCACAAGTCCTTCTCCTCCCCCAGGGAATGCCAGTTCTGCCCATGATCCCCAGGGGTGGGACCGGGTCTGACTCCTGGGGCAGTCCTGTGGCCAAGGGCCTCCCAAGCCCCTCCTTATAGGAGCCCCTGGTCACACTGAGAGGAGAGAGTTCTGAGCCTTGAAAATAAAGACTTATTTATTTACTTGAAAGGCAGAGTGACAGAGAGAGGCAGAGAGAGAGACAGAGAGAGGTCGAGACAGAGACAGAGAGAGGTCTTCCATTGGCTGGTTCACTCCCCAGATGGCCCAAACAACCAGGACTGGCCCAGGCCAAGGCCAGGAGCTGGGAGCTTCTTCCAGGTCTCCCACATGGGTACAAGGGCCCAAGGACTTGGGGCATCTTCCACTGCTTTCCCAGGCCATAGCAGAGAGCAGGATTGGAAGTGGAGCAGCCAGAACTTGAACCGGTGCCCTTATGGGATGCGGACACTGCAGGCCAGGGCTTTAACCCACTGCGCCACATTGCCGGCCCCACAATAAATCTTTGAATAAAAAATAAGAGAAAGAAGAGGAAATGGATTTAGCCTTTGTAAAGGGGATGGGTGAGGAGAATCCACCCTGAAGACAGCATGAATTGTGGAAATCCACTTCTCCGTGAGGCTAGAGGGGGAGGCATGCCGTGAATTCAGCTACCCAGTTTAAGGGAAGTTGCTGGGGCCAGCACTATGGCATAGTATGTTAAGCCTGTGCCTGTAGTGCTGGCATCCCATATGGGCACCGGTTCAAGTCCAGGCTGCTCCTCTTCCGATCCAGCTCCCTGCTATGGCCTTGGAAAGCAGTAGAAGATGGCCCAAATCCTTGGGCCCCTGCACCGACGTGGGAGACCCGGAAGAAGCTCCTGGCTCCTGGCTTCGGATTGGCCCAGCTCTGGTCATTGTGGCCACTTGGGGAGTGAACCAGTAGATGGAAGACTTCTCTGTCTCTCTCCCTCTGCTCTGTAACTCTGCCTCTCAAACAAATAAATCTAAAAACAAAACGGGGGGAAGGGTTGTTTCCAGAGAGAGAAGTGCCGCCTACAACCCCGCCACGGAAGGTTGAACCATGTCCCTCTTGGAATCCTTGTGTCCAAACCCTCATTGCCAGGACCTCGGAGCAAGACCTTAGCTGGAGATAGGGGTTACCTAACCTGGTGTGACCGGTGTCCTTATGGAAAGGACAACTCTGGACACGCACGGGGGGGAAGACACCGCAAAAGACCCGGGGATCACAGGCCGCCTGCAAGCCAAGGAGAGAGACCCTGGTGAGACCCTCCCCTCAGTCGACACAAGACATCTGGCCCGTGGACACCTCGAGCTGGGATGTCCAGCTTCCGGAACTGTGACATTCAGACACCCACCGCACTGGCAAGCTGATCCACCGCCCAAGTCCTCTCATCCCCCTCGGTTCCCAGCAGCCCCAGGGAGGCCTGGCTCCTGACAAAGCCGCTGTCCATCGGGCTCTGGGCTCTAAGGACAGGAGTTGACTCAGTGTCCCCCTCCGTGCCTGCACATGGGAGACACTTAGCTAAGCCATCTCGTTGTCTGTTGTTGGAAGCTCTTTAGCTCCTTTTACAGAATTCCTAAAAAAGAAGCGAGAGCAATAAAAACGCAGATGTGTTTAAACACATCCGAGATTTGGACTTATGTTTAGACACATCCGTGTAATCATGTACACCAGTGTGTGTGTGTGTGTGTGTGTGTGTGTGTGAACAGAGACAGAGGCCCCAAAAGACACAAGACCCAAAGGAGGAGAGGGAGGGGTGGAAGAGACAGTTTTCTCCCAAGACTTCCGGTGGAGAACGCATCAGCATCATGCCAACCTCGTAGCTGTGTTTGGCCCAATTTATAGAGCTGGCCCCAGCCGTGTCAGGTCTTCAAAGGAGGAGAAACATCTGGACATGTTCCAAAGCCGAGAGGAACAGCGTTATCGCACAGTGGAATTGGCAACCGCACGTCTCAGCGTATTGCACAGTGGGAAGCCGCCCCCTCCCAGGAGTTTCGAGGTCCCTGTCACCATCCCGAGATCCAGTGCCAAGAGAGAATACGCATCTGCCATTGTGTTTCCAGTTTAAGGAAGTTCTGAAATGAAGGGATAAATGGGCCTCGGATGGCAGAAAACCCAGTGAGGACTGCAGGTGGCCAGTGGCCAGTCACCACTCACTCACAAGAGAGGCAGGTCACGGGGAGCAGAAACCAGGGACGACCTTGCCTTGGGATGACCCCAACAGGACCAGAGTCAGGGCCAAAAACTGCTCCCCTGTTCCCTGCTGGAAGGCAGGTGGCACCACCTGCCACCCTGCCCCATCTCACAGAGGTGTTGCAAGAATGAAGTAAAGAGAAATATTTAAACCTCTACACATCTTGGGGACATTGGTGCACAAAGGAAAAAAAATGCTAATCCCGTGGTATTTCACAAACCCAAAGCAAGCACTTCCTACTTTCAGCAAAGCTGTTTTGTTCGGGCACAGGGGGTTAAGCCGCCACTTGAGGCGTCTGCATCCTATATCCTAGCACCGGTTCAAGTCCGCTCTGTTCCACTTCGACTCCAGTACTCTGCTAACGCACCTTGGGAGGCAACCGAAGGCGGCTCAAGTGCTTGCACCCCTGCCTCCCACACGGAAGACCTGGACGGAGTTCCAGGCTCTTGACTTTGGCCTGGCCGAATCCTGGCCATTGTAGCATTTGGGGAGTGAACCCCAACTATCAATCTCTCTCCCTCTCTCTGACTCCCAATCTCTCTCTCTCTGTCTCTACCTCTGCATGTTTTTTTATTTTAAATATTTATTAATATTTATTAATAAAATAATTAATTTTATTAATATTTATTAATAAATTAATGTGTATTTACTTATTTTAAATAAAATAAATCCTATTTTAAAATCCAGAATTTGGGGGCCACTGTTGTGACGTAGTGGGTAAACCTACTGCCTATAACACCAGCATCCCATAGGAGCGCTGGTTCAAGTCCCAGCTGCTCCACTTGTGATCCAGCTCCCTGCCAATAGCCTGGGAAAAGCAGCAGCAGATGACCCAAGTGACCTAGCCCCTGCCACCTACATGGGAGATCTAGAAGAAGCTCCTGGCTCCTGGCTGTGGCCTGACCCAGCCCTGGCCATTGCGAACATTTGGGGCAGTGCACTAGTGGATGGAAGACCTCTCTCTCTCTCTCTCTCTCTCTCTCTCTCTCTCTGTAACTCTGCCGTTCAAATACACAAATAAATCCTTTTTAAAAAAAATTCCAGAAATTGGAACAGATACATCAGAACTAAATCGTCCAACTTAGAAAAACCAGTGTGTTCCACCAGGCCAAGGCTTCCGTATAATTGAAGAGAAGTGCCCAGCACATAGCCCAAGACCCGGCATGCTATGTGTCCCCACAACGTTATCTGTTGCACAAGCGATATATCCTGTAACTAGCTATGAGCACACGCAATGTGCCACAGAATTGACAAACACGGGCTGCAGTGGGCGAGGCATGCCTGTGAGGTGACCCTGGCCCCGAGTGGACCCTCCTGCAGGCTGCCCAGCCCCACGTTGCCTCTGTTTCCCTGCTGCCCCGACCCCTCTGTTCCATGAGCATCGTGTGAGCCGGGCTGCTTGTGCGTGGGGGGAAGCCGCTCACTGGTTTCCCAGCGGCAGTCCTGGAGCAGAGGAGTGCAGGGGTCTCGAGTGGGGACGGCCTCACGGGGCGTCTGTCACTTTGGTGGCTTCCTGGAGCTGAGAGCAGAGAGCACCCGGGGGCAGGCTCTCTCCTTGTGCTTACTGCTGTCTGCACAACACACCCACTCTTGTCTCCTCGCTCCAAAATGTTTGCTTCTATCCCCAAAAACATTTGTTTCTTCCATGTGGGCTGGGGGGTGGGGTGGGAGTGGGGAGGAAGAGTTGGGGCCACACAAAGCCTTCTGACAGGTTCCAGGGACCCGTGCCAGGCCCCCTCCTTGGCAAACACCCACCTCCCACATGGGGCAGGACCTGCTAAATTCCAAGGATCTCATTCTCCCGAGTCGTATTACAGAATTCAATACAAGCCAACTGCAAAATATTTGGAAGGAAACAAAAACCAGCCGGAGAGAACTTCCATTAGCTCGCGGGTGTATTTCAGTCACACTGATGTCCCCACTGACACATTCTATGGGCCCGTTCAGAAGATTACGTCACTGACGGCTCCATGAGCATCGTCTCACGTCACTAACACTCTTCACGAGGCTTTGCAGTGGGGTGAACAAGGCTGGGCTTAGGAGGCAGATGTTGGAACCTCGAAGTCAGAATCTGAGAAGGAGGGGAGGCCTTTGGAGTGACTGGGTCGGGCCGCTGGGAAGAGCCCTGTGACTGAGTCTCTGTGCGTCACAAGCCAGACACAGGCAGGACAAGGGTGCTTGCTGTCCCTCTCGGCTCCCTGGCTCGCCACACTGTCCCTCCTCCATCAACCGCCCCCATCACGGGCCAGATCAATGTGGCTGTGTGATCTTGGACTGTGAACCTCCAAACCCGTGAGCCGAAATAAACCCTGTTCCTCCCCAGATAGCTCCTCCTGGGTATTTTAGTGGTAGCATCAAGCAGCTGACTCACAGAGGCCTCTCTCCTCCATTACTGGGCTGCACCCTAACGTAGCTGTCTCCTACTGGAGCCGTTCACTCCGTTATCCATTGCATCACAGTGGACAATGTGGTGTGCAAATATGTCCCCGCATTTCTGGTGACTTTCACTTAAGACTAGATGTCAAGGAGAAGGTACAAGAAGTCCTCAAACACGGCTCTTCCCAGGAAGACTGCAGCAATTACAGGCAATATGAACAGGCCCGCCTAGCGCTCCACCACACTTCAGTGACGTGCAGCACGGTCACATTCAACCTCCAATCATTGCCCAGCTCGTTTCCATTTGAACAAGCAAGTCTATCATTGGTGCAATTGGAACTGTGATCGGCGAGGAGCGCTGGGATGCAGGACCTCCCCCGTGCCCCTTCACTACCCAGCATCCCTACACAGAGGCACAATCTTCCACTACCCGGACCCCCAGGCCCACACCCATAATAACATGCTGCTTCCTCTTGGAGTGCCCCACTTTTACCCATGCTATTTCTTTTGCTCTGAACTCTAGCAAAATTGATTTTTTTTTATCATAGAAAAACAATCCTCAGCATTTGGGGTGCTTAGACACCTGGGGCTCATCCCAAGAGCCACACAGCACCCCCAACTCCTCCTCCACTCTGCCCACCCCAACAACCACACACGCTGCCCGGCTCCGTAGTCAATCAGCAAGCCACAGTCGTCTTCGCTACTAGGTCAGCTGCACCTCTCCCCGTTGAGATTGCTGAGAATGCCCGGAAATCTCAAATGCGGAACAGCAGCTCCTGTCCAAGAGGCGACACACAGAGGCGTCACCAGGACCCATTCTACAGAAACGGCCACCCCTACCCTTGCCGGATCCAGAGCGAGGGGCGGATGTGGCCTCTCCACTCAAGAGATGGACTTAACTATCGCCCAGACAGCTCCAGGACAATACAACATGGAAGTGCGTGGCCAGGCCAGCAACTGCCCATCACAGCCACTCCTCAGGGGCCCCAGGAAGCGCGCCCCCCGCCCCCCGCCCTGTCTCGAAGGACACCAGGGCCCAGCGCCCTGGCTGCACTCTGCCCCACAAAGGGGGAGCCCCACGCTGACAGCTGATGGGGCTGCCAGGGGTGTCAAGGCACCTCCCTCCCTTCAAGTCAGCTGCTTCCCCGCAGGGGAAATTCTGCAGGATCATAAACCAGCCTAGCACCGCCTCAGAGCTCGCTCTGCCAGTCAGCGGCAGCCGATCGTTGGTTTGATTCAGCTCAGGTTAGGGAGATGGATGGGATTCCCCCACAAATCACTCGATTAGGAGGAGAAATCTGCGTCCCCGCTGTTGCAAGCTTCGTGGGCATTTCTGGCTCGCTTTCAGTTTCTTGCCACGGCATGCGTCTCGCAGCTCTTAGGCTCTGCTCCCCGGCACGTATCTGTGGACGGGGCTTCCCTCCCGAGTCTTTCGTCCAAAGAATGCACAAACCTTGCCTGGCAACACTTGGGAGGAAGTGACTGAGCCGTGAAACCCGGAAACAGGTATTCCAGCCTCTGCCCAAATCCACCGCAAGATCTCCCCAGCAGAAGCTCGGGCACGCAGGACCCAGCCCTCCAGCCTGGCCGCGCCTCCAGACATCGCTCCCCCCTCCGCCCCCCGGCGTGCCCAGCCCTGGCTGTGACTCCAGCTCTGTGCTGGGCACTTCACAGCCCACGCTCCCTGTCACCCGACAGCAAGCCGGCAATCAGGGGACTCCAAGGTTTGCAGTCGCCACGGGCCTGCAGAGGCACCTTGAACGGGCGCCCTCTGGGTTCCTTGCATTTCTGCGGGCCAGCAGAGTCTCCGTTTGCTCTCCGCCTGCACAATCCCGCCTCGGCAATGCACCACCTGTTCCCCATCAGGGGGACAGGACCCCAGGCCATGCCCATTCCAGGGGAGGCCAGCCCCTTCCTGGGGTGCCTTGGAGGTGCCCCACCTAAGCCAGGTCCCAGGCCTGCCTCCCAGCTTCCCTGAGCAGCCCTCTATGCCGCAGGAGCTGCAGGCACCACCCTCCGCCGCCCACACTGCGGGCTCTACGGGCGTTGGCCTGCTTCTCTCTGCTCTTTCCGGGAAACCTCAGTGCCACTCGGTCCCAATCTGCTTCCTTGTGAACAGCGACCCGAAGGAGGAGCTGTTCCCCTCCTCGCTCTGCCCCAGACAGCCTGCAGCAGAGCTCTGTTCCACCTCTCCAATGGCCTTTCTCCCTTCCTTCTAGAAGGTCTTGGACATGGGCAGCAGAGCACTCGGCTCCACCTTCAGGGTTCCGCCTTTCCTTTCGATTCAAAAGACCTTGGCTATGGCCCTTCTTTTCCCCAGGACAGCTTTTGTTTTTTATATTTCTTTGAAATTCAGAGTGACAAAAAGGGAAAGAGACAGACAGAGAGAGAGGTCTTCCATCCACTAGTTCACTCCCCAAATGGCTGCAACGGCCAGAATTGCACCAATCTGAAGCCAGGAGCCAGGAGCTTCTTCCAGGTCTCCCCACGCAGGTGCAGGGGCCCAAGGACTTGGGCCATCTCTGCTGCTTTCCCAGGCCACAGCTGGATCGGAAGCAGAGCAGCAGAACTTGAACCAGTGATCCAGTCTGGGAAGCCGGCACTGCAAGGGGTGGTTTCAGTTGGTACACCACAGCTTCTTAAAGTAAACCTCAGAAAAGGGAATCCTGCTCCCTCTCCCCCACCCTGCTGCCTCACAGAAAGGTGTAAAAATCAGTAAACAAGCAGCCTTGAAAAAGACAAGAGTTCTAGGATGTACACCGTCAGCTTCCCGTGATTGGAATGGGATGCCCGAGACAGGCTAACTTTATAAAGACGTTTACATTGGTTCTCGGTTCTAGAGGCTCCCAGCTGGGGACGAGACAGGCCCCACAGGTTTGACGTCTGGTGATGGTGTTGTGTAGGATACCCCGTGGCAAGAGACAGGCGGCAGGTGTGCAGTCTGTGTGTCTGTCTGTCACACTCTCCGTACAGAGCCACCAGGACTAACTCACTGGGCACACCCTCAGCACCTCATCCAATCTGCTCACGTGGGCCAGGGCCGGCCCTCTCAGCCCACGGTTAGATGGAGTTCCCACTCTCTGAGCCATTCATTGAGGACTTTGGGGGTTATCCCCCTGCACGAGTCTGGGGTCCAGGTCAGACCCAAGACCACAGCAAGCAAGCAGAGCCGGAGCGTGCAATGAGTCCGCCAGTGGACCCTGTGCAGCTCACCCACCCGTCTGATTTCCAAGCGGGAGGCTTAGCAGCTCCAAGCCAGGAGTGCTGTGATCCCTGTAAAACCAGTGCCCCGGCAGGCAGCCCCAGGCCCCCAGGAACCGCCGAGACGAGTTTTTGAGGACTTGGCGATCTACATCCTCGGCTCGGCTTCGGTAATTCAGTCATAACTCTTTAGGATTTGCAGGGTGAAAAGCCCCAGTAACAGTATCGGCTGAAATCTCTTAATTTTGATTTAGAGACTGCCACCATCTCGCAGGCATCGCCTCCGTCCCTCTCCCTCTGCGTCTGGGGGCAGCTGTCCCTGGCGCCTGCTGGGCCAGGGTCCTCCCCGCTTCTCTCTCTCAGCTCTTAACTTCACTTCCTCCATCACCCAGAAGCAGCCAGAGGGAGGCCCCATCCCACACACCTCACCAAATGCACAGCCCCTTCGCGCCCTCACTCTCCCCGGCCCACCACTCCCATGCAGGCGCACACGGGCACCTGCTGTGCATCCCATTTCACAGGGAAAGCGCCCACTTTGGCCCCCACACCCCTGCAGTTAGCGCCTCAGCGCTCTGCACCCCTGGCTGTCACAACCCCGGTCATATCATTGATGACAGCTGTCCTCATCACCTGCCCTTGACCCCACTCCAACAGGGCTCCCCGCAGGTGCAGAGGCGTCACCCTCTCTGATGCTCACTGCCATCCTCCCTCCTCTTGTTTCTTGCAGTGCAGTATGATGCTTCTCTTTGTTGCCAAGGCAACCTCCCCTCTCCCTTCGCCACCCCCCAACCCGAAGGGCTGCTCCTTCTCAGTCCCCTTGGCCGGCTCACCTTCCGTGTCCTTGATCTTGCCAGCCACCGCTTTGTCAATAAAGTTTTATTGGAACACAGCCACACTCACTGGCGTGTGACTGTCTCCGGCGGCTGCTCCCAGGCCACATTTAGCAAAGTTGTTGCGGCAAAGACTGAACGGGCTGCAGAGCCTAAAACCCTTACTTTGCGTCTCTTTAAGGGAATGTTGCCAACCCCTCTCTCCGTCCCAGGGGATCTCCTCTGGTCCCCTGACTCCACCTATCTGAAAACTCCCAAAGTGTCCTCTGGCCCCAGTCTTGCACCCAACGCCAGCCCCAGATGCCTCTCAGCTCTCCATCACCTCTCAGAACAAACTCCTCCTCCCACCCCGCCCCACTGCCTTTCCCATCTCTGTCCAGAAACCTCAGAGTCATCCTCCATCCAACCCTCTCTTTCCCCTAAGCCCCGCTTTCAACCCTCAGCAAATCCTCAACACACAGCCAGCACCTGGCCACTCCCCCCACCCCCCACCAACCACACTGACACCACCACTGGCCCTCGCCGGGATCACTGTCCCTCGTGGCTTCCCGCCTACCGTGCTCTCGGTGTGGCAGCCCCAGGTCCTTCCTTGGCTCGGCATCTTAGGGATTGAGCACACACCCTGACCTCATGCTGTGCACCTCCTTGTCTCCAGCCCCATTGCCTTTCTGCTCCCCCAGATAGTCACACAGACTGCCCCCTCCATGAGTGAGGCTGTCCTGGCTCCCCCCCTACACACACACACTTCCTGTTCCCTTCTGGGGTTCCATATCCGTCCATGATCATTGCTCACCCTCCGACGCCTGTACTCATTCATGTTCCCCCACCCCTACCCCAGGAGAATGTAAGCTTTGAAGGACAGGAGCTGGGGCTGTTCCACCCACTGCTGCATTTTTCAAGCTTAGAAGTATGCCTGGAGCCAGTGTGGTGGCCCCGGGGGTTAAGCCGCCTCCCGCGATGCCGGCATCCCATGTGGGTGCCAGTTGGAGTCCAAGTGTTCAGGTCCCTGCCACCCTGAAGGAGACCCGGATGGACACCCAGGCTCCTGGCTTCAGTGTGGCCCAGCCCTGGCCATTGTGGTCATTTGGGGAGTGAACCAGCAGATGGGAGATCTCTCCCTCTTACTCTCTGAAATTCTGCCCTTCAACTAAAATAAATAAACCTTTTAAAAGGCAGGGTTACAGAGAAGGAGAGGCAGAGAGGGTTTCCCATACGCTGGTTCTCTCTCCAAATAGATGCGATGGTCAGGGCTGGGCCAGGGGGCAGGAGCTTCATCCAAGTCTCCCACATGGGTGCAGGGGGCCTAGGACTTGGGCCATCTTCCACTGCTTTCCCAGGCACATTAGCAAGGAGCTGGATCAGAAGTGGGGCAGCTGAGACTCGAACCAGTGTCCACCTGGGATGCCAGTGCTGCAGACAGTGGCTTTACCTGCTATGCCACAGTGCCAGCCCCCTTAAAAAAATCTTCAAAAATAAGAATCAAGACGTATGCCCGCCCACCGTCAGCAGTGCATGGGTGAACACATAACGTCAGAAGCTCGTGTCTGCTATTAGGGAACGCAGAGATGAGGAAGAGGCACACGTTGTTTGCATTACAGGAAAATCAGAGAGCTCTAAGCTCGCACGATCCCGGGGCCGGAGGTCACCCTTGCTGGCCTGTCCCAGGAAGCGACAGAAGCAAACCAGTCCCCAGGGCCAGAGCCGCCGGCCCGCCAGCATCCTTCTGCAATAGAGAGCAGCAGCGAGGACAAGACACTTCCCACGGGGCAGGGACAGCAGGGCCCTGAGCCCCTGCGTGCCTCGCTCCCTCTCCCTCCAGGCTCTCTGCTGTCACTGGTGTGGAGCCCTGGCCCCAGGCCCAGAGGCAAGAAAGGTACGAACCAGTGCAGCAGACAGCAATACCAGGCTAGCCACCTGCACCTCACTCACAGTGCCACCTCCGGAGTCACACACCCCCCAAAACACAAGGCTGATGACCACAAGCGTGAAAACAGGGGCACATGTTAGGAACAGCAGTTACCACTTCGGACACCTATAACCCACATCAAAATGCTGGGTTTCAGTCCTCACTGCTTCCGATTCCAGTTTCCTGCTAACGCACACCCTGGGAGTCAGCAAGTGTGTGATCAAGTACTTGGGTCCCCAACAGCCATGTGCAAGACCTGGACAGGGTTCCCAGCTAATAGCTTTGACCAAGTCCAGTCCTAGCCATTGCAAGCATCTGTGGAGTAAATCAGTGGATGGAAGATGTCTCTGGCTCTCTCTTCCCGTGTCTCTCTCTGTCTTTCAAATAAATAAGAAACAGATAAGCAAAAACTTAAGTAAAAAGGTGAAAACAGGGCACTTGTATTATGGCATAGCAGCTAAAGCTACCGCCTGCCACACTGGTGTTCCATATGGGCAATGGTTCGAGTCCTGGCTGCTCCACTTTGCATCCAGTTCTCTGCTATGGCCTGGGAAAGCAGTAGAAGATGGCTCAAGTGCTTGGGCCCCTGCACCCGCGTAGGAGACCCAGAAGAAGCTCCTGGCTCTTGGCTTCAGGTTGGCACAGCTCCAGCTGTTGTGGCCATTTGGGGAGTGAACCAGTGGACAGAAGACCTCTCTTTCTCTCTCTCCCTCTCTCTCTCCCTGCCTCTCTGTAACTCTGCCTTCAAATAAATAATTTTAAAAAAGAGATTTTTTTTTTCATGGGCTGTGGCAAGGACATCTTCCACTGCCTCCCCAGGCACATTAGCAGGGAGCTGGTCTGGAAGTGGAGCAGCCGGGACTCGAACCTACACTCCAACACAGGATGCCAGTGAAGCAAGCAGTGGTTTAACCTACAGCACCATAACGCCACCCCCACACTGAGGAATTTCAGAGAATGGAGACAAGTGTGGGATGATCAGTGCCCCGGCCACCTCTCACCCATCACCTACGACGGAGCGCCGTGGCCCCTGGGCAGCCACCTGCCTCTCACACTGACTCTCGGTGCCACATCCATCTATGGGCAGGGCCTTCCACCTCTGGAAGCCTAGAGAGACCCCTGTCCCCCTCACCGATGCGATACCCATCTTTCTTGCACCTATTCCTAGGACTCCGTGGAGCAGGCCCACACAGGGCACCACGCCCACACTTCCCCCAGGCCACCCAGTCATTCTAGAACCCCTCTTGGTCCTGCCCTCCCTGCCCTGGCTACACCTGTGAAAGCCCAGGGACAGGTCCATGGGGGCTGCCACCTGCCCTTCCCAGGTAGAGTGGGGAGGGAAGGCACCCAGAGCACCACTCCACGTGGCCGCTGCACGCATCATGCAGCCAGTCCCCACCCCCAGGGCACACAAGGCCCAGCCCAGAGCAGGCATCCAGCATCCAAGTTCCTCTTCACCCTGCCTTACAGTGCCATGCACCAGCTCCGTGAGCCTGGCCGTGTCACAGCCTCCCCCAGAGGCTCCCCTTCTGTGCTTGGGAGCTGGACAGAGGTCTGCCCGTCTGGGTCAGGGTCAGGTCAGCGTCAGGGTTGGACAAGGTGGGGACGAAGGACAGGGAGGCGCCAGCCCACAGCTGCTCAGAGATCTGCCCACGCAACACCTGCAGCAGTGTTAAAAGCCCCTTCTCAGAGACACACGGCAGCACCTCGTGCATTTCCACACGCATGGATCTCCCGTCACCAAATGGATGGAAGACGACAAACCAGTGCATCCCTCCATGAATAAGGACCTTTGAAAAGCTCGAGGAGAACGCGTATGACGAAGGAACCACGCACGATTTCAAAAGCCGTTTGCACCAAAACCAACCTATCTTTTAATTCCATTTGTGCAGAGACCAGTCACCCCTTGAATTTGTGGCTCTGAAAAGCAGGTTTGCTGGCTTTGCAAGGCAACTCACTTACTGTATACAATTTGGAAAGCAAGGGAAAAAGTGTATAGAAATCAAAACTCTGGGGTTTTTCTGAAACTCAGCAGTAACCACTGTTAAAATTTTAACACATAGTGAGGCCAGTGTTGCGGCACAGCGGTTAAGCCACCTCCTGGGACACCAAGATCCCATATGGGCGCCAGTTTGAGTCCCGGCTGCTCCACTTCCAATCCAGCTCCCTGCTAATGCTCCTGGGAAAGCAGTATGAGATGGCCCAAGTGCTTGGGCCCCTGCACCCACCTTGGAGACCCCAGTGGAGTTCCAGGCTCCTGTCTTTGGCCTGGTCCAACCCCGGCTGTTGCGGCCATCCGGGGAGTGAACCAGTAAATGGAAAATCTCTCTATGTCTCTCCTTCTCTCGCTCTCTCTCTCCCTAACTCTGCCTTTCAAATAAATAAAATCTTTTTAACATGATTTTAACATGCTGTACTCCACTTTGCAAGGTGCGTACACCTCTGATTGTCACTGTGATCCCATTCTATTTGTTTTTCCATCTTCACCTGATTTTATACCATTGGCCCTGTCTCATATTCTGGTGTGGCATTCGATGGAATTTTCATAGCTTTCTGGATTTCCATTTTTGTTGGCTGAGCCAGATTAGATTTAATTAATCCCCCTACACCGAGCTTCATTGGAATAAACCGTGCTGGAAGGAATATCTTTGATGAGAGCTATTTTGCAGATCCCGGATTTTTTCCTTAGGATAAACTCCTACAAAGGGGGGAATGGCTCCTGGGTTCAAAGCGTGCATCTGTTGAGTCTCCCCGGCTCATCAGTTCCCTTCGCACCGGCTAAGGCTCAGCACCCCCTCCCCCAGCCTTAACACCGGATGTGATAGGATCACTACATTTTCCCAAGTCAGTTCGGCAGGTAAGCATCTCCTCGCTTTCGTTCCCATCGTAACAATGAGAGGACTTCGGAATCTTCATGGAGACATGCAACTAGAAGATGAGCTTATTTGGCTGCCAAAAATTTCAAAAACCACAGTTGTTTGCTTGTTTGTTTGTTTGTTTGTTTCTCCCAGTTCCCACAGACTCACTGAAGACCGCTCGCATGAGCCAGGCTGACTCCTAACACTGTTTTCTGGCCACGTCTCTGTGTGCACGGGAACTGTCGGGTCAGCTGCTCTGCCCACTTTCCCTGCAGAGGGACAACTGATGTTTTCACTCCTTGGCAGAGAAGAGAAGCCCCAGCCTCCCAGGGAGAGGGATGTGGGGTTTAACGACGCTCTCCATTAATGCCCTCACTCTGCCTCCGTCCTGCAGCTGGGACCATTTCCCCCGGTCCTGTCTTCAGTGGGGACGCTGCTCTCGCGTTATCTAACAGGGTGACCTTTCTTGTCACCTCTCAGCTTCTCCCAGGATGAGTGGTTCCCCTGCGGCAGGACCCCCGTCTAGGGTAACCCAGGGAGCCACAGCAATGCCCTCTCTGGCTGCCCCTCCTCCTGCCGCTGCCAGTCTCCCTCCACCGTCTCCCACGGGGCAGCTTAGATGCCAACACGACCCCGCCATTCCCCGCCCCAAGCCCTTCTGCTGCTCGGTGTAGCCAGCTGGCTCCACCCCACCTTGCGAGCACCCACAGCGCCGTCTGTTCAGACTCGCCGACACCGAGTCTCGCAATCAGGGCTCCCGCTCCTTCCCACACTGCTCCGGTAGCATCTGAATTATGGCTTAGGCCTCACTCAGGTGTTCTGTTCTCCTCAGATGCCCCCAAGTAAGGATAAGCATCACGCTGCCCCCTGCAGCCAAGACACCCCTGTCCAAGGGTCACATCCTTGCTATGTCCCAGCACAGCCCAGCGCTGCACAGCCACCTGGCTGGCTCTGCCTGTCTCTGGCACCCCGTGACGCTGTGTCTGCGGGTTCAGGGCTTCCTTAAAGTCTCCCACCCTCCGCCCCTCGGCTCCATGCCCTTTCTGTGCCACCCCACCTGCTGTCAGCCCAACGCCTGCACCCACAGTGGACGTGCACCACACGTCTCTCGTGGCCTCTGGAGCACACGGGCCCAGGAGGCCTTTGTCAGCACTGAGAGGAGCCGCAGGCTGAGTCATGAAAGGTCACGGCGTTCCCCCTGTGCACCTGCTGCCTACCCTGCACTGCCCTCTTGGTGCTCAGCTCAGCACAAACCTGTGTGTGTGTGTGTGTGTGTGTTTGCACCTTCCTCTCTCTAGCTGTATACATGCACTTAGTAACTACAGATGTATTTGGAGATGCTCGTGTCCCCAGTTCACTCTGTGTTCCATGGAGCTCGAAGCCACCACACAGCCACCTGCTTCATTCCTCAAAAAGCCAGCCTGGGATCGTGCGCGCACCCTTCCGAGGGCCGTCTCTCCTCACATGGTGCACTCATCCTGTGTGTAAAAGTAACAGGTGAGAGCCCGCGCTGTGGCACAGTGGGTTAAGCCCGCAACACCAGCATCCCATGTGGCCGCCAGTTCAAGTCTCAGCTTCTCCTCTTCCAATCCAGCTCCCTGCTAATGCACCTGGGAAAGCAGCAGCGGATGGCCCCTAAGTCCTAGGCTCCCTGCACCCACGTGGGAGACCTGGAAGAAGCTCCTGGCTCCTGGCTTTGGCCTGGCCCAGCTCTGGCCGTTACGGCCATTTGGGGGAGTGAACCAGCAGGTGGAAGATATCGCTCTCTGTCTGTCTCTCCTTTCTCTCTGTAACTCTGCCTTCAAATAAATAAATAAATCTTAACAAAATTAAAAAAAAAAAAGAAGTAACAGGTGAGCCTTTTAAACAGCAGAGAGTGCAGGCTGTGAGCTTCTATTATTTTAAATATATACAGCAAGGAATGTGGATACCTCATGTCTTATCCTGGGGAGGTCAGATTAAATACCTTTCCTTTTTTGCTCTCCCTCTCTTCCTGGTGCCCCTCCATACACACACACACACACACTCTCTACCCCGTCCCCTCTTCCTTGCTCTAGTCCCTGCCACCCTGCCGCCTCCAGGGAGGCTCAGGTGCCCCCTGCCAAGCATGGACTCGGGATAAAGGTCCAAGATGGACTGGAGTTGGCAGAGCTAGCAACAGGCACCGAATACACCGCGTATGCCTCACCACGGGGACCCTGGACTCTGCCACTGCGAAGTCAGAAGCTTCCCAGAGCAACGGGTCTCTTGCACTCAGAAGGCAAGCGCTGCCCGAGGTCCTGGTTCTGCAGCTGGCTCAGAACCAGGGCCTCCCCAAGCCTCATCTCCCACAGCTGGAAACGAACGGGGACGCTGGAGGAGACATCCCTAGGCAGCGAGTGGCCACGGTGGCCAGCAGCTCAGGCCCTGGCTCCGGACTCTGAGCCGCTTCCGCAGCCCCACGCAGAGGTGAGGCTTTGGAACAATGCAGAAGGGCTCTGGGTAGGACACAGCATGGATCCCTGCCCTTCCCCACCGCACGGTCCCTGGGCTCCTCCTCCAGCCCCGGGCCCTGCCCATCTCCTTCCCAGAGACCACCGGGGAGGCCCCACAGCTTCTCCTCCTGCTGATGGAAAATTCTCCCTCGTACCTAATCTAAGTCCATCTGCTGCAATTGCTGTCTATTTTCTCTCACTCAATCCTTGCTGGAGATGGAGAACAGCTGGTCGCCATCCTCCATATAACATCCCCTCCCAAGCCCAAACCAGTTATTACATCACCCCCCCGGCCTGTTTCCCTCCTGGCAGAACAGCCACCATTCCCACCGACCTGCCGCCATGGAGCACGTCCCCAGCACGGTGGCCTGCACTCAAGGGTGTGCTGTGTGAGCTCCGAGTCTGGCTGGGGCCGTGGCTTCTGCAGCGTGGCGTGGGGGCTGTGGCAAGAGCAGAGAGAAGGCCAGCACCAAAAGGGACCTAAGTTGAACAAGCTCCTGGCCTTACAGTGCAGGGAGCTGAGGCTCAGAGAGGGCAAGTAGGCGCCGTGCCCAAGGTCAGATGCGAGCGCTCAAGCTCCAGACGTTAACACCGCAATGCCCTCAATGCAGGCAAGGGCAGGACCAGCCAGAACCGGAACCCAGAGAGCCACGGTTCCCCAGAACCCGCCCTGTCTTCCCAGTCCCACTCTCAGATGCCAGAAACCCCACCACGCATGTGTCTGATTTCCATCCAGGACCCAAGGATCTCCTGCAGTGGCAACACAGTTCAGAACTTGGTAGGGGCAAGTAGCTTCCATCCCGGCCAACTATTGATAGATGGAATAGGGTGAGAAGGGAATAGAGAAACCGGAGGAATGGCAGAGGGATTTCTCTCCATCAGATGTTTCCAAGGTCAATGCCAGGTCTCAGGACAGGAGCAGCGGGGGCATCAGGCCTGTGTGCGGATGCTGCCTCCACCCTGTTGGCAGGTCAGGTGTGCACACGGCCCCGGGTGCTCTGGTGAAGCCTGCGGTGGAAATGAACTTGGAGAAAGGATGACCTCATGGCTCCCAGGCACAGACCAGAAATCCTGAGGTCCCTTGGTTAACTCTTTGAGAATCGAGGCGAGCCTGATGTCTCAACTTAAATTTCAGTCTTGGGGTGCCCTCAGGGGAGAGAGGGAAATGGGGTGAACCTGCAGATACGCGATTAGGTTCATAGCATTCGGATTAAGGGCATCTTCAGGGTGAAAGGCTCTCAGGAGGAAGGGGCCTGGGAGTAGAAGAAGGAGTCCGATGAACCATTTACTCCTGAAATTTTTTCCTAAACCAAGACAGTGTGGTGCATGCATTTCTGAGCCTAGACAGCCAAACAATCTTGAGCCCACTTCAGATACACAGGAGCCACGCGCTGCCACCAATCTGAGTCTCAAAGCCACTCCAGCCGAATTCGAACCTCCAGATGCACCTGCCCAAGGAGGACCAGGGAAATCACACACCCAGCAAAAGAAAAAGGCGCAAAGGGCTGCAGCCCTTAGCAGAGCGCCAAACTCAGCCATCCTGAGACCTACGCAATGGCCCCCAAACCACAAACCAAAACCGAAACCTCGAAGGCACCGAGGCTCCAGCTCTTTGAATCAGTCCTGATTCAAAGCACAGTTTCTTGAACGGCCAAACGGGGCTCCAAATGACGAGATCAGAGCAGGCTGGCAGAGAGCTTTTTCCAATTTTTCCAATGTGTTTATGACGAACGGGGATATCGCGGAAGGTGACAGGGAGGAAAGGACAGAAACGTAGGGATGGGGCTTTTGCTGGCCAGGTAATTCTCACTGAGCATACAGAAGCAAACACACACAACCCCTCCACACCACCACAGGAGGAAAACCCTAGTGGATCAACTTGCAAGAGGAGAATTGGCTCATGGACCGTGGTACCTACCCAGGGTCCTGGCTACAGCAGTCAGGTGGGGTGACAGCACAGGTGATCCATTCGATTTCCTGAGCATCCAATACTCTGCCTGCAGAAGCGGGCAGCGAGCTCCACACAAGGGGTTAAGGAGCCTACACCCCACCCCACCCCCACGGATTCAATTCTCCAAACCAGATCGGGATCCCTGGGTTCCACACCCCACCTGGCCCAAGGTGAAGGTGAAGTGGCAAAGGATGCTGTTTTTGCTTTTTGTCAATCATCCCGTCGCTCCTCTGATCCCTTTTTTTAAGTCGAAAGTTGTTATTTTCAAGATCTCTGTTCCAAATGGGGAAATACAGGGAAGAGGAATGAGGAGGAGGCAGAGGGAAAAAAAGCAAGCGCCCCAGTGTGTCCCACTTGTGCGTGCCAAGCTCCCCAGCTCCCTCCCCCACTCCGCGTGAGTCACCACCCAGGAGCTGCCTTCCCCGCCTGACTTTTAAGGTTCTCTACCACAAAGGAAACCTAGCAGACCTGCATCCGTGCCAGGGTCCCCCAGGCTGGCTCCCTGCTCCTGGTCCCAGATGCAACTGAAACTCAGAGGCATTTCTAGCTGTGTTACTGTCTTCGTGGAGGTGCCCCCTGGGGTGCGGGCAATGCTGCCCGCCGGGGAGGGGGAGCTGGGGAGGAGAGGGCTGGGGGGGCATCCCTGGAGAGAGGTTACAAAGGAGCACCAAACACACCCAACATTCCAGAGAGCTCCAGCTACGTCTCCAGGTCCCCAGCACAGGCAGGGATCCCTTGGCAGGTGGCGAGTTTGTTTTGTTTACTGCCAGACAGTGTGTGAACTGAATAGAGAGAGCTGACAGTATCCTGACCCCACCCCCACCCCCCACCCCCCAAAGAAGCAGCCAAGCAGCTCTTTTTCCAAATCATTAAAGCGGAGCTTCTCACCCAAAACAGCCGTCCAAAGGAGGTGGAACAGAACCTGTTGTGGTTGGAGAAAATAAAGACGAGAGAGTGCAAAGGACTTGTGGTCTCTGCAGAGTCCCTCCCAGGACATCCTCTCCTCTCTCCCTCTCTGTCTCGCAGGCAGTGGTGTCACTTCTAGGACAGGAATCAGAGCGGGGAAATTCACCCCCTAGTCCCCAGAGCCTCATGGACTTGTCGGAGGAGCTGTAGAGCCTAGCGCAGGTACACGGCACACCTGCCGAGGAAGTACCGCAGGGCACAGAAACAGGAGCTGCCAAGGGGGACCCCGCTTCCTGGAGTCCACCCCACTCCACCCCACCCCCACGCACCTAACACCTCCCTCGGGCACAACCCTGAGAAAGGATTTTTTTCCAGGGCCAGAAGTGGCTGTCGGAGGTTCCCCGGCCCCTGCGGCCCCTGCACCCAGGATGCTGGAGTGTGCTGCTGGCCTGAGGCCAGCTTGTCCCCTGGGAAGCAGTTAGCAGGAGCAGACTGGACGGTGCCTTCAACACCATCTCTATAGCATCCCCTGTCCCTCCCAGCCCCTCCCACAGCCCCCAGGGCCTCCCAGAGGTGCTGGGATGCACCCCATCAACATCCAGGGTGCAGGCTTGGCGGGGGGATGAAACGCAGCTCCATGTCTGTTTTCCCAGGACACAGGGAGCCCAGAAAGTCTTCCAGAGTTTTCGGGAGCCAAGGGATTCCATCCTGGCCGCTCCCCCCTGGTCTGTCACCCAGTTGTGTGACAGGCCAACCCACCCGCAACACACACACACACACACACCAGGAAGTGTCTGCTTCTACCCAATTTAAAGAACTGAGGCAGAAGTTTGCGGAGGGGCTGAGGTCAGGGTAACACAGACCCCCAGGGCAGAAAACCCAAACAAGCCTCCACCCAGGTCGGAGCCAAACCCGCGCGCTCCAGGCGGCCCCACGTGCTGGGGGTCTCCGGCCCCGCACCCAGAGACCCTGCAGCTCCCTGCCGCCCCTGCCCCTCGGCCCCCCACTTCCGGGCCCAAGGCGCCCCCATTCAGACCCTACTCGGACAGACCCGAGCGGCGGCAGCTCACCAGGAGCAACGCGCAAGCCCGGTTCTCGGCTCCCCGGCAGCGCAGAAGTTTCCCAGCCGGGGAGGCTGGTCTTCCTCCCGACCAGAGGCAGTGGGCTCCCACCTTTGTCCCGCTGCCTCCCCCAAACTTTTCTTCCCGCCGGCCCGCCTCCGCTGGGCGCCCCCTGCAAACCGCCCGGACCGCACGCGCGCGCGGCGGCGCCCCCGGGGCCGCGGGCGCACCGACCTTTTCCGCGGAGCGCAGCGGCGGCTGCCCGGCGAGCGGCGGAGGCTGCTGTGGCGATGGAGCGCCGCGGCCCGCGTCCCCGGCAGCAGCGCGGACCCGCGGGCGCGCCGGCCACCGGGCGATTATCTGCGGGCGCGGACGCCCCGCCCCGGAGCCCGCGATTGGCTCCCGGGCCCCGGGCAGGACTGCATTGGTTTCAGCAGACCTCACTCTCGGCTCTGGCTCCTACTATTATCTAAGCCATCCAAGGAAATAATTCCATGTTTCATTGACAACCTGTATAGGCGCCGCTCCGGGGCCCGGGAGGGGGCAGGACCGGGAGTCCAGGGCGGGGAGAGGGGGTGCGAGGAGAGGGATGGGGGAGGAAGGGAGGGGAACGAATATGGGGGGGGGGGGAGGGTCGAGACAGAGACAGAGAGACACAGAGAGGGAGGCAGGGAGGGAGACAGAGAGAGACAGACGGAGGGAACCAGCATGCAATCAGATTCTTGCTCGAGCGTTTGAACTTGGACAAAGCAGAGCCCACAGCATAGCAATGGCTTTCTGGCCTTCCCTTCCCACTCCACTCCCCACCCCTCCCCACAAACTGGCAAATGTCTCCCAGGGCAGAGAGAGCCCCAGCTCTGCTGTTAGTGCCGAGCGAGGTAGGCTGGGGGCTGCAGGATTGTGGTCCAGGCTGCACACCCCCTGGAAGGGCATTCGAAGGTCATTTGGGAGGGTGTGGGGAACCCGGGGATGCACCTTCGCAGGGGAGCTTGGGTTCGCCTCCCAGACCACCACCCCCCAACCTGAGACACCATTGCCAGAGTTCTGTAGCCAGGGTCTCAGAAGAACCTGGAGTCTCTGAAATCTGCCATCTCTGCCTGTCCTGGCAGGGGGAGCTCCTGGGGGGCAGGCATTTGCCCTCCAATCCCTCTGCAGGGCCCCTCGCTTTGCTAACCTTGTCCTGGCTTCCCCACCCGGTGGCCAGTTCACAGGCAACAGCTGCCGCGGTTTCTCTTGCTCATCAAGACATCAAAAACACAAGTTGTCACCTTGCAGGCACCCCCAGTCATGTACGTTCACACCATGGGGAGCAAGTTATCTGGGAACTGAATTTTTTTTTAGAAAAATAGACACAAAGCATCTTCCCAGGGAAGCTGCTGCAACCTCAGGTTCTTCCCACCTGGCCTGCCCCAGCCTGGGGTCCCCACGTCTCCGGCCAGGCTATGGCTCCTGGTCCTGCTTAGGGCTTCCTGGGACAACTCCCCATGCTCCTCACCTTCCACAACCTCCATAGCAAATGCATGTCCCTCACACCTTGCATGGCGAGTTTCCATTCCCACCTCCAGGGCACACATGTCCAGAGATAGGACCTCCACAAACAGCACCAAGCGCGCCGAGTGGACCAACTGATACGGACCCAATTCCAAACCGAACAGGTGCACAGCTCTGAGCCTCGTCCACCTGTCATCCCCACGCCCTGGCTCTGCCTGGCCCGGAGTCCTGGCGCTATGAACCTGGGCTTTGCAGGCACTCCCACGTGCTGCAGAGCTGGGGACAAAGTTTCTCCCAGCGCCCACATGCCTCCATAGTCTCTCTGGAGGAACACAGTGGCTCTTGACTCATGGCCTCCTTCTCCCTCAAGCATCTGAAGCAGAACGCACGTTCCACTTGGGAGGCACAGCCTGGGAAGGCTCAGCGGTTACCCTAATGGCTTTCCCAGCAGCAGCCCCAAAGGACAGGGGCCATCTGTTAGGGATCAAGCCTGGGACGAGGGACGCAGCGCCACAAGGTCGGCCTTGGACTTGGTTGCGAGGTGACATCCTCACGGAGGCGGATGATGCAATGAAGCTTCGCTGGACGTTTGAGGCGGACGCTGTCCCGACAGCCTCATCTGTCCCGCCGTGCTGTGGAAGTGCCCGCCATGCTTTTATGGCAAGCAGGATGACTTCCTTCCAAGAACAGGCAAGCGTCAGCTTTGTGCCTTCAGTGTGCCTGTGCTCTCAACCCCCCTTAAAAAAATAATAATAATAAGAGAAGCCAACCGCGTCACAAGAAGGCTCCTGAGCACTTATCAAAGTTCTGGTCGTCCGCAGAGGAAAAGGGGAGCATTTCAAGTGATTTTCTAAAACGCTTTGTCTCAAACACCATGTCCTTACGTGTACTGTTTGCCTTTTGAAGACTGAAGATGAGCGGGAGAAAGAGAGCGAGCAGCAAACTGTTGTTTATGTCAGAGCCTTTTAAACTGCCTGGTCATAAAATATTCTCTTTGAGAAAAGGACGATTCCTCTGCGTCCCATAGATCCACCGCCTAAATCTGAGAGTTAGAGGCTGCATATTAAAGACGCAGATTCCACTGGTTCTTGCCTTTGTATTAAGTCACAGGCCACTCCCCTGTGAAGGCACTGGGCTGTGAAATACACCCAGTCCCATTTCGTGGACGGCCCTCTGGCCAGCTGGTCCATTCTGATCTCTCAGTTCCCACGAATTCCTGCTCCGAAGGAGTCTGGGGCGAGGGGAGGAGTGGATTCGCATCTGGAAGCAGAAACAACAGCAGCGCCAGCATCATTCTTCCGGGCAGTCCCTCCCCACAGGACCTACAGAGGGAGGCGCGAGACATCCCTCGTTCACTCCTGTGTTTATACCATTTTTTCAGTTATCATTTATTTATGCCAAAGTCTGCTCCTCAAAGGTAGAGGAGAATAAATCCAGACAATGGCGAGAACGAAGGAGATGTGTGAAACCAGGAGGGGGAACTGACAGACGGGGACTCTTGACACTATGTCTGCCGGTCAGCTTGAGACGCGCAGTCACCATTCCAGGGAAAACAGGGCAGCCCTAAAACCAGGTGTGTGTGTGTGTGTGTTTTCTTCAGACAACTTCTCCTGGCACAGAGACCAAAGCAGAGAAGCGTGGAAGACCACACACACACATACCTTTGCATCCCAGTTCAGGGCTGCTGTGAGATTTGTTGTATTGAAGGCGGGGGGCCCCCACCCCCCTCCCGACCCGGCAGAGCAATCCTGCGGAGCCAGTGACACCCAGCAGCCGTCAGTCACCACGAACCGTCCTCAACAAATTCATGCATGAGTAATGAAGCTTCAGAAAGTTGGTAGGTGCATAGACAGGGCCACGGGAGATATGAAGATAGTAAGCAACACTGTATTATTTAATATATACTGCTAAGTAAAATCAGGTGGTTTTGCTCATTCGAATCATGAGGCTGCGAGAGAAAGAAAAAGAGAGAGAGGAGACAGAAACACACCCAGACAGAGCAACAGGGAGAGACTTGCAAGGCTACATCACCCACCTAGGTTCTGTTGTGCTAGAATTGAATGCTTCCTAAGAAATATGAAACCGAGCTCTCATGAAATAGTATCCAATGAGGATAGGCAGGGAGCAGAGAATTAAGAAGGCCAGCGTGTCTTCTGTGAGCCTGACAGCTCCCCTGTGAAACGCTCATCCACAGCAGAGCTCCGTGTTCTGATACCTGTTGGACCCCACCCCCGGCACCCAGGACCCACGTCCTGGCATAGACGTCTTCTTGCAACAACCCGCTGACCACGCTTGCCACACCGGCTCAGATACCTGCCCATCTGCAAAGCAGGGTGATGCTCACTGCTGCTGGGGCTGCCGAGAGAATGGTGGCCAGTCAGCCCACACGAGACAGCCGGCGAGTGCCACCAGCCTCAGGTCTCAGCTGGGCCCCTTGCACATGACACATACCCATGAGGCTCTACCCGATCAGGTGTGCCGTCAGTTCTTGGAATGGGCCTGAAGATGCCTGAGGGGCGGAAAAGACCTAGAGAACTGCCTCCGGCAGTGAGGCGTCACTTCCTGTGGGTTGACTGTCCCACGCCATCCAGAGGCAACAACCTGGGGGTGTGGCCATGGACCAGGCCCCGCCCATGTCTCCCTTGCCCTCATCACTCTCGTCTGCCTGGCCACTTCCGTTTTACCCAGTTTCGTCCTTGGTTGCATTTTCAGGACTGCTTCCAAAACGGCCCACCCCTAACCCCAGCCCTCCGCCATGGCCTGGGCAATCAGGACCATGCTGGCCGGGCACTCATTCTGCAGTCCCCACCACGTGCACCCTGAGATGGAGGGGACAGACCTACATCACCCACAGCAAGAAGAAATGGGCTGATTTAACAGAAGGAAGGCTGCTTCAGGGAAGGTTTGCTCCAGCTGGCCATCCACACCCAAGCCACGTAGCATCACTAGGAAGCAAAGAGTACAAAGTACCCCACAGGTGGCAGAGCCGGATTCTCTCTTGTCTCCACTCCTCTGCTTCTCCTGGCTCACACGGAGTCGCTGTAAGGCCTGAGAGGTTGGTTGTAGTTTTGGCTTGAGAGTAATACCTGTGCTGCCATGTTGGTCAGCTTGCTGGTACCTCGAACAAACTATCCAAGAGGAGATTCTTGGGAAGGAAAATGGTTTAGTGGGGCTTACAGTTTTGTAGGTTCATAGTCCACGATGGGGCATGTGATGAGGGCAAAAGCAGAGAGAGGCAGGAGGTACACTCACCCTCCCCATCCGTGTGTCTCTCCTGATGGAGCCACCGTGATTCTGCCATGGGGCTGCGACCCAGGCCAACCAGGACCCTGCCCTCCGACACCACACCTGGGGCAAGCCTGCATCTTTGGTCCATCCACTTTTACTGTACGACTGCATGAGTTTTCTTGACCCGACCCTGTTCAAACCATAGCAGGTACCTAGGAAAATTGATCCACGTAAATAAGGAAGCATTGGTCTATCAGGAAGATATATTTGAAAGTAGTTTCTTGGCCGGTGCCGTGGCTTAACAGGCTAATCCTCCACCTTGCGGCGTCGGCACACCGGGTTCTAGTCCCGGTTGGGGTGCCGGATTCTATCCCGGCTGCCCCTCTTCCAGGCCAGCTCTCTGCTATGGCCCGGGAAGGCAGTGGAGGATGGCCCAAGTCCTTGGGCCCTGCACCCGCATGGGAGACCAGGAGAAGCGCCTGGCTCCTGGCTTTGGATCAGCGTGATGAGCCGGCTGCAGCGGCCATTGGAGGGTGAACCAATGGCAAAAAGGAAGACCTTTCTCTCTGTCTCTCTCTCTCACTATCCACTCTGCCTGTCACAAAAAAAAAAAAAAAGAAGAAGAAGAAGAAAGAAAGAAGTTTCTGTTCCAATGTTACAGAGAAAGCACATTTTTGAAAGGAACAGGGGATTTCTTGAGAGAGGACAGTGATAGAAAAATTGAAGAGAAATAGGAAGAGATTCAGGAGGAAAGGAACTTTCTGAACACCCATCTGAGGAGGTCCCTGTTGCAACTGAAAGGTGATGGATGGGAAAACCAGCCAATCACTGGTGCCCAATCCTTCAAGCTCTGGATGTTTTCTGAGTCTTCCCAGCACTGTGGCATAACCACCACGTCCTGTGATCATGCAGCAGGGGTAAACAGTTGGTATTTAGTGGTGCCCTGACATTATTAGGAAAGATGAGATCATGTCTGAGTGTGGTCTCTCAAAGATAGCATCAAGCATCTCAAAAAGGCAGCTCTCAACAACGACTCATTCTTCAAGGGTTTGCTGTATGATGGTTGTCTTCAAAGCCACCCCAGCAATAGGTTGCTTTCAAACATTCTCTCTCTCTCTCTTTCTGTGTGTGTGTGTGTCTATCTCTTTGTGTGTGCTGGCATCTCAAATAATAATAATTTAAAGACATTCTTAATACAACAATGGCTTTAAGTGGAAAATAACTACATGAGCAATCGCGGGCTTCTGTTGGCCAAGTGTTGACACTGATTGTCACGGAGAGATTCTGCTCCCTACCACCAAGTGCAGGGACTGCTCGGGACCACCCCTCAGCACCTGCTCGGCTCTCCTGGGCTGCTGCCCACAAGATAGACGTGGTTTCCTGTATGCCCACTCCCAGGATGCCAGCTGCCCTGGCCTTCTCCCTCCAAGGCCCTTCTTGGTTCGTTGGAAGAGCCCCAAGTCCTTCATCTAAGCCTCTGCCCAAAGCTCTGCCTTGCTTAGCTCAAAGGGGAGCTGGAAAAATTCCCCTTAGCCACGCCCTCCCTACGAAACGCCCCCTGCCTCCCCGGAGACAGTGCTCCTGTGTTAACACGTGACTTATTAAGGGACCAGATGCTTCTGCAGCTCCACGTGAGGATCACAAGAGGAACAGGGCTTCCACGCCTGCTTCCTGCTCCCCAGAGCCTGGGGCAGATTGCCTGGCTCGGGGCTGTGGCTGTAAAGAGGCCATCCTGGGCTGCAGACTGGACAGCAGTGGCCCGCTCTCCCAGGAATCTCAGCAAATCCCAGCAAATGACTCCATCGGGTTTGAATTCATTAAAATCAGCCCCACTTCTAATCACGCAACGTGGCTGTCTCAGAGTTGGAGATCAAGCCCGGTAGCCGAGCGACGGTGCCTCAGCTTAACTCTTCTTAGCGTCACTCTTACAAAATGCCTGAGTGATGGAGCTTCAGGATCCAGCTCTGCTTGTTGGCTATTAAAGGTCTTTAAGAAGAGCTAATGCTTCCAGAGGAAAGCTTTGGAAGTGACACAAGCTCCTTAAGATAACCTCGTAGGCCAGGCTCACAGGGGCTGGAAAGAGACGGATCCACCAATGTATTTATAGCAATGCCACCGCCGTGATGGGGGTGGCCTTTAATCTCTCCTCCAACTTGCAAAGCACTGTGGGCTTCTGTGATCTACGGCGTCTGTGAACTGCCATTGCTTTCGTGATTCTCCCCTCTTAGCTCCGCAGAGAGCAGCGTTTGAGTCAGGAAATGGGGTCCTTCTGCCCTTGTAATGAACACAGCGGGGGGACCTGCTCTGTCAGGATGAAAGCACAAATGTCGCAGATGCACGAGCCGAAGTCTTATCTTCAGTTGTTTAAGACGTATTTTTATTTATTTGGAAGGCAGAGTTACAGAGAGAAAGAGGGAGAGGAAGAGGAAGAGGGAGAGGGAGAGGGAGAGGGAGAGGGAGAGGGAGAGGGAGAGAGAGAGAGAGAGAGAGAGAGAGAGAGAGAGAGAGAGAGAACCTCTGGTTCACTCCCCAAATGGCCGCGATGGTCATGGTTGAGCCAGATCATAGCTAGGAGCCGCAGCTTCTTCTGGGGCTCCTACATGGGTGCAGGAGCCCAAGCACTTGGCCAACTCCTTGCTAATGCACCTGGGAAGGCAGCAGGGAGGGCCAAGTACAAGCACCCCTGCTACCCGTGTGGGAGACCTGGATGGAGCTCCTGGCTCCTGGCTTCAGCCTACCCCAACTCCAGCCATCATGGCCATTGGAGGAGTGAACCAGTGGATGGAAGATCTCTCTCTGTCTCTACCTCTCTCTGTAACCCTGTCTTTCAAATAAATAAAATAAATCTGTAAAAAAAAAATAACTTGGAAAACTAAAAATAGAAGGATTAATTCACAAATTAAATGATTCTTTGACAAAAGACTGAGAACAATAAAATGTTAAAAACTCACCCAATCAAGTAAAAGAAAGAAGCATAATTATGCAAAACAAGAAACAATAAAGAGGAAATGAGCTCAAGTCTCTGTTTCTCTCTGTCTCTCTCTCTCTCTCATACACACACACACACACACACGGGATAGGACAGCTAAATTGAGTCAGCTAACATATGCATTTCCCCACACTTGTTACATGCATTTTCCCATTACCTGTTTGTGATGTGACTACTTAGGCTCAGTGGATTGCAAGCATTCCATATAGTCACCGTGTTATATAATAAGTGATCTCTTGAACATCTTCCTCCTATGGCCCTTGTGTGTCTCTGTGTACAGAGATTACCTCAGAGACCAGAAAGAGGTGTAATGTAGAAATACAGCAAGTATTGCCATGAAGAGCAGAAACAAAATAAGTACAAGAAAGTACATCCAAAAGCTCATGGAAAATACAGAATGAAAAGATAAGTTTATTTTGGTGCAAAAAAAATTGAAATCTTCGCATGTTTTTTTTTCATCATACTAATTTCCATAAACTTTTCTTTAAGATTTACTTATTTATTTGACAGTCAGAGTTACACAGAGAGAGAAGGAAAGGCAGAGGCAAAGGTAGAGACAGAGACAGAGAGAGAGAGAGAGAAAGAGGTCTTCCATCCTCTGGTTCACTCCTCAATTGGCCACAACGGTTGGAGCTGAGCCAATCCAAAGCCAGGAGCCAGGAGCTTCTTCCAGGTCTCCCACGTGGGTGCAGGGGCCCAAGGACTTAGGACATCTGCTACTGCTTTCCCAGGCCATAGCAGAGAGCTGGATTGGAAGTGGAGCAGCCAGGACTCGAACCAACACCCATATGGAATACCGGCACTGCAGGTGGCAACTTTACCCACTACGCTACAGCACCAGCCCCTCCATAGACCTTTTGAAGACCCTTAGTTGCAGGGATGTCAAAATTAGTTTCACCAAAATAAACTTTGCTTTCCATTCTATTTTTCCATGAATTTTTTGAAGTACTCTTGTATCTACTATAATTATTTTTATGCAACACTGTTCTGAGGATACTAGCCTGCATAATTATATGAAAAGAATGATGTGGATTTTAGAGAAAAGAACACACAACTATTATTATCTGCTTACAATATTATGGCATACATGGAAAACACAAGATAATAAACTTACAAAGAGTACAAGTAAGGGAACTGATGAAAATTGCTGGATATAGAATTCATATACCGAAGGAACTAATTTTTATATAAATAAAAATAAAAAGTAGTTGGAAGATCTAATGAAATAGAGTAACAATAAAGCAAAATACGAGGAAGATACATAAAATATGTGTCACATCTATATGACTAAAACTTTAAGATCCAATTGAGGGTCATAAAAGAATAATTTCTTGAATAAAATGAATGCTATGTTCTTGAATAGAAATATGCAGCATCATAAAGATGGCAATTCTCCTTAAGTTAATCTATAAAATAATGCAATGCACAGGGCTTTAGGAGTGAGAGGGGCTAGCAGGCGTACTGATCCAGTTCTTGATAATAAAAAAAAAATAATCAAAAAGGTGAAGAATTGTTTTAAAGATTAATTTTATTTATTTGAGAGAGTTACAGAGAGAGGTAGAGACAGAGAGAAAGGTCTTCCATCAGCTGGTTCACTCCCCAGATGCTGGAGCTGCACCAATCCAGATCCAGGCGCCAGGAGCTTCTTCTGGGTCTCCCACGAGGGTGCAGGGGCCCAAGGACTTGGGCCATCTTCTGCTGCTTTCCCAGGCCATAGCAGAGAGCTGGACAGGAAGAGGATCAGCTGGGACTCGAACCGGCACCCCTATGGGATGCCAGCGCTTCAGGCCAGTGCTTTAACTCACTGCGCCACAGCTCCGGCCACAAGAATATTTTTTTTTTAATTTTTTTTTATTTTTTGACAGGCATTGTGGACAGTGAGAGAGACAGAGAGAAAGGTCTTCCTTTGCCGTTGGTTCACCCTCCAATGGCCGCCGCGGTTGGCGCGCTGCGGCCGGCGCACCACGCTGATCCGATGGCAGGAGCCAGGTACTTCTCCTGGTCTCCCATGGGGTACAGGGCCCAAGGATTTGGGCCATCCTCCACTGCCCTCCCTGGCCACAGCAGAGAGCTGGCCTGGAAGAGGGGCAACCGGGACAGGATTGGTGCCCCGACCGGGACTAGAACCCGGTGTGCCGGTGCCGCAAGGCGGAGGATTAGCCTAGTGAGCCGCGGCGCCGGCTAAGAATATTTTTTAAAAGTAGAGCTCCACTGGCTAGGAAAGTATGTTGTAAGCTATAAGAATTAGAAGAAGGCTGTGCTGCTTACGGAATAGAGTGACCAATTATTGTTGCTTAATCAACGGGGCTGAAGTAGACTTGAATTCATGTAATAAAGACAGCATTTCGTACCAATGAAGTAGGAGTGGAATTACTTTATAAATGGCATTGCAATGGCTGGCTAACCAGCTGAAAAAACAAAGCCATATTCCTTAGTGCATTCCTTACATAAAATAAAGTTCACATGAATCAAAAAATTTAGATTCAGTAATGGAAATAGTCAAAGCTCTCAGACTGTACTGTGAGGTGGTTTAGTGTTATAAAGTGGAATGCAGAAAAGGACACAAAATCCAAACACAAATCGAGAAAAATCCAGGTTTGACCACACAATTTTAAAAACAAAAAAACAAAAAACAAAAACACTTCCACATAAACCAACACACAAGATCAAAGACAAGTAACAGAATGAGATAATACTCGTAACTAATAGTACAGGTAACTAATGCTCATGACCTATTATTTTTTCATAAATCAATAAAAAATCAGTAGTTCACAGGAAAAGGAATAGAAGAAATAGAATATTTCTGGGAAAACTCTTAAACATGTTAAAGGATGCTTAGCCCGACTCTGAGTGTATATGAAAAGCACAATTAGATATTTTTTTACCTACCACAATTTTACATAAAGTTTCAAAATATTTTTTTTTACAGGCAGAGTTAGTGAGAGGAGAGAGAGGCAGAGAGAAAGGTCTTCCTTTTTCCGTTGGTTCACCTCCCAAATGGCTGCTACAGCCGGCGCTCTGCGCCGATCTGAAGCCAGGAGCCAGGTGCTACTCCTGGTCTCCCATGGGGTGCAGGGCCCAAGCACTTGGGCCATCCTCCACTGCACTTCTGGGCCACAGCAGAGAGCTGGCCTGGAAGAGGGGCAACCAGGACAGAATCAGGCGCCCCAACCAGGACTAGAACACGGGGTGCCAGCGCCCCAGGCAGAGGATTAGCCAAGTGAGCCGTGGCACTGGCCTAAAATATTTTTTAAAGCTTAATAGTGTTACATGTTGGCCACGGCATGGGGCAATAGACACTGTATCCTTTGCTAGTGAAGAAACTTGGTGATACCAGCAATAGGTAAGACACCACCTCCTGGTCCCTGTAATCTTACTGCTAGGAATGTATACTACACTTACAGTCCCATACGTGGGAAATGACGAATATGCAAAATACTCATCTCAGCAAAACAGAAGATACAACCGAGAGATGTGAGATAAATGCTGGCACGTTCAGACCATGCAGTCCTACACAGCCATCCCAACCAGAAAGAAGCAACTCCACGGGCACCAGTGGGTCAGCAGTCCCCAAGGAGTCCACAGCCACACAGCAAGATCATGGTCAGGAGCCCTGTGACCGCTGCACCAACACTCGTGTGAAGACAGCAAGCTTCTTCAAGTCCCGGCTGCTCCACTTCCAATCCGGCCCCTTGCTAGTAAACTTGCGAGATGCAGCAGACGATGGCCCAAGTCCCTGGGCCCCTGCACCCGCGAGGGAGACCCAGAAGAACCTCCTGGCTCCTGGCTTTGATCTGGCCCAGCACTGGCCGTTGAGGCCATTTAGGAAGTGAACCAGAGGATGGGAGATTTCTCTCTCTGCCTCTCCTTCTCTATTTCTCTGCCTTTCAAATAAATAAATCTTAACAACAACAACAACAACAACCAAAGGTAAAGAAACAGAAAACAGGCATTGCCCAGGAAAGAGCATCTCTTCCCGCTCAGCTAAAGGACTAGCAGGAGGGGCCTCCGCCTGCTTTCCTGCCGGGCTCTGGGGATCAGGTGGGGTGGCTCTTCAGGGCTGCAGCCCCCGGGTGACTCCCAGGGGAGCGTCTCTGTCTTACCGGGGCTGTGGTGACAGGCCTGGGGGAGACCGACTCACAGCGCTGACTTCATGCAATGTGCGGCAACACGCAAAGGCAAGAGATGCTTTTTGCAAAAAATAAATTAATCAAATAAAAGCTACATGAGTGCGGTTCCCTGCTCAGAGACTTGCTAGTGGTAACTCCGTGACGCTGGACCCATTTGTCAGGATGTTACAGTCTCTACGTTCTCACCCACAAAATGGAAGTAATGATAGTGATTATGAAAAACACATCCCATGCCAAGCATGCATTATGTATATAAGGTTTGCAATGTATAAAAGTATCCATCCTGAGCTACATGGTGCACAATACACATGGATGAAGAGAGTGAAAGCACGGGTTTTGTTTCTGACTTAACTACTCCCACCATCAGTTTCTACTTCTGTGAAATGGGTTTGTCAGGAAGAGTCATGTGAGTGGACACACACAAAGCACTTGCACACTTTCTGGTTATAAAGCAAGAGTTCAGGGCAGGCAATGTGGTGCAGCGGGTGAAGCCACCACCCAGGAGTCTGGCATTTCCCCATCAGAGTGCCTCGCTTTTGTCCCAACTACTCTGAGCTTCTGAGCCAGCTTCTTTTTTTTAAAGATTTATTTTATTTATTTGAAAGACAGAGTCACAGAGAGAGGTAGAGACAGGGAGAGAGGTCTTCCATCGCTGGCTCACTCCCCAGATGGCCGCAACAGCCAGAGCTGCACCGATCCAAAGCCAGGAGCCAGGAGCTTCTTCCAGGTCTCCCACGTGGGTGCAGGGGCCCAAGGACTTGAGCCATCTTCTACTGCTTTCCCAGGCCATAGCAGAGAGCTGGACTGGAAGAGGAGCAGCTGGGGCTACAACCGCCGCCCACATGGGATGCTGGCGCCCCAGGCCAGGGCTTTAACCCACTGCACCCAGCACCGGCCCCCTGAGCCAGCTTTTTAACAATGCCCATTGGGAAGTAGCCAGTGATGGTCCCAAGTATTTGAGACCCAGATGGAGTTCCTGGCTCTTGGGTTCAGCCTGGCTCAGCCCCCAGACTGTTGCAGGCATTTGGGGAGTGAGCCAGTGGATGGGAAGATGTGTGTTTGTGTGTGTGTGTTCCTCTGTGTCAGTCTGCTTTTCAAATGATAAATCAACCTTCTTCTCAAAACAGAAGAGCAAGAACTCAACAAATGTCTAGCATCACTACAGGCGAGGTGCCCTTCACGACACCTGCCCTCGAGGAGTGCCAGGTGCCATGCTGCTCTTTCCTCTCCGCGATGGCCAGAGCCCAGGGGCAGAGGGTTAGGAGCATGAATCCCCGGTAGTGTGAAATGCACATTCAGTCTTCCTCCGAAGAAAGTCTCGTCTCCCGGCCCGTGACTCCTGAATTTCCTTCGAATCTTGAAAGTGACCCCGCCTCTGTGCAGGCTCATGCTAGAGATGGAGTGTGATCTCGCAGAATACGTGGCATCAGGACGTGGACACCCTCGCCCACCATGCGTCCCCTCCTTGGCATCCTTTATGTAAACTAGTAAGCCTCAGTGCTCCCCGAGTGCTGGAATGCAAGGAAAGATTTTTTTACCCTGTCCCTTGGCGGGGTCGAGGAGGCCGGCATCCAAAGCAAAGGGGGCAGCTGTGACTACTGAGGGAGCTGATGTGGCCTCCGGGTAACGGGACCAGAGTGGAGAGAATTGGAGGGTGCCCACCTGGCGTTTGCTTCAGAACTGACTGCTCCCTAGGGCGGGTGGGCGGACGTCCCCCACGCACACACACACAGGTGCCGGAAGCGTGGGGCAGGATTTACAGTAGGAGAAGCGGGGTTTGTGTCCTGTCCATGCACAGGGCCATGAGGCGATTCCACGTGCACAGCCATGCTCCACTCACCTGGCCTCAGTGCTACGCTTCCAACACAAAAGCTGGACAGCGTGTGGGCGGGGCAGAGAGACACCCAGAGGCGCGGCGGGCTCCTGGCTCTGTTACCGCACCTGTTCAAGGAGGGTTCGTCTATTTTCAGGACAGGGATGGATCCTCCAAGCATCTTACCTTTGGATCTGATTCCCAGAAAAGAGGAAGACGGAAGAGAATAAAGAAAGCAGAAGTAGGAAGGGGGCGGTGTATGGAAATAAGCACTTCAAGGAGGATCTGGCTTCCAGGCTGCAAGGGAAGAAGGCGTGCTGTCAGCCCTGGGGACAGTGACCCACAGTGCCCTCCGGGAGCGCGTCCACTGCAGCATGGTGGAAGCGAGTGCTTCGGGGAACTGGGGGCCGGCCTCCCTGCCCACCGGCGTCCAGGCGCCCTATGGCTGCGGCAGGAGTACGCTCTTGAGGACCGTGGGGTCACTCACACCGGCGTTGGTCCGCAGCCCAGCAATGGGCGTCCCGTGTGTGTGCAGCATCGCAGCCTGTCGGGAAGGGTACGTTGAGCAGGAACACGGCTGGACACAGGGGGCTGGCCGCAGTGTCCCCCAGCGCAGGACGCCAGACTCAGCCTGGAGCTCCACATGGCCGGAAGCTTTAGACAGTCTTGGGGGAGTGGGGACCTGCAGCTCGGTTAGCATTTGGTGGGTCTCGGGATCCGCTGTGATGTCACTGAAGCCGTTGCCAGGGACTAGAGCAGCAGTTACACTGGAAATGTCAGCGAGTCTCCCGGACACCACCTCCCGGACCCCCGCACCCCTGACCCGGCCTCCGCACCTCCCCCGTCTGAGGTTCCGTGGTTAGTAGCCTTTCACAAGAGCAAGGCATGGAGACAGCCACGGCTCTGCTCAGCACCTGGGAAAACCAGTGTGCCCTCACAGCATCCGAGGCCACAGAGAAAAGAGCCTGGGCGGGGGATGTGGGGGACTCAAGTGCACCTGCTTTGGCGTTGACAAAGAGTTGCCAGAATGTGACCCTCTGTCTCTGAGGACCCGCATTGCCCCTGAGTGTCAGAACCAGCAGCCTCGCCGGTTGGCTCAGGGATCCGGTGAGGACCCAATTCCCGGGAGGAGCCTGGAGCCACAGCATGGCGGGAGCCCAGGGGGTCCCCAGTGTGTGCCACGACCAGCGCGCCCCACTCCCATCCTGAGCAGTCAACAGATCAAAAAGATAAATAAACCTTCCATGTGTTGTGCCACTGAGATCTGTGGTTGTTTGTTAAAGCAGTCACCATCAATTACCTACCTGACAAAAAGACACACTCAGATGTGCAGAGGGAAACACTCTTCCCAGAGATATTTATGAACAACACAATAATGTAATTAACCACTCAAAAAGGAGAAAGTTGTTTCAATAGTATGAAGCATGATGCAGCCTAAATGTGTGTGTTTAAAACTGTTCAATGGGGCTGGCGCTGTGGCACAACAGGCTAAAGCCCTGACCTGAAATGCCGGCATCCCATATGGGCAGTGGTTCTAGTCCTCTTCTGATCCAGCTCTCTGCTATGGCCTGGGAAAGCAGTGGAAGATGGCCCAAGTCCTTGGGCCCCTGCACCCACGTGGGAGACCCGGAAGAAGCTCCTGGCTCCTGGCTTTGGATCGGCGCAACTCTGGCCATTGCAGCCATCTGAGGAGTGAACCAGTGGATGGAAGACCTCTCTCTTTGTAACTCTTTCAAATAAATAAAATAAATCTTTAAAAAATAAATAAATAAATAAAACTGTTCAATGACATGCAGACATAATATGCAGTTAGGGAAACAACTTAGGTTGGTGGGGTTATTACTGTATTTATTATTATTGTTGCTGTTATTAGTAGTAGTAGTAGTGTTAGTATTCCTGTCTGTAGAATCTAATGGCCAGAAAGTAATCCTAAAATAACTCAGGTGTCTTACTCACATCTTGTACACGCTCCGTTCCTTTTCTGTCCGCTCCTCTTACAACACCAGCTTCTCCCATACTTTTCAAAAAATCTTGCACACACCTTGCAGCATCTGTTGGTTCACTCCGCAAATGGCTGCAACAGCCAGGGCTGGGCCAGGCTGAAGTCAGGAGCCAGGAACTCCATCCCGGTCTCCCACAGGATCAGGGGCCCAAGCACTTGGGCCATCTTCCACTGCTTTCCCAAGAGCATCAGCAGGGAGCTGGAGCAGAAGTGGAGCAGCTGGAACTTGGAATGCCAGCATCCCAAGCTATGCCATGACACTGGCCCCCTTCTCCGTTTTTCTACACATTTTCACCACCAGAATCTCGCTCCTCTCTGCCCCAGGGTTTAAGGGACTATATTTTTTCCTCCTCCTGGGAGCAGACCCAGGAGGCAAACCCACACACAGCAATGTGGATGTGGTTGTCCCAACCATTGTGCCAAATGCTTACCCCCCAATTAATATTTTATCTTTTTAAAGATTTATTTTATTTATTTGAAAGGCAGAGTCAAGTGAGAGGGAGGGCAAGAGAGAAAGAGATCTTCCATCCATTGGTTTAGTCCCCAAATGGCCACAATAGCTGGGGCTGGGCCAGACTGAAGCCAGGAGCCAGGAATTTCTTTTTTTTTAAGATTTATTTGTTTAGTTGAAAGTCAGAGTTACACAGAGAGGAGAGGCGGGGGGGGGGGGGTCTTCCACCCGATGGCTCACTCCCTAATTGGCCACAACAGCCAGAGCTGCACCAATCTGAAGCCAGGAGCCAGGAGCTTCTTCTGGGTCTCCCACGTGGGTGCAGGGGCCCAAGGACTTGAGCCATCTTCTACTGCTTTCCCAGGCCACAGCAGAGAGCTGGATCAGAAGAAGAGCAGCCAGGACTTGAACCGGCATCCATAGGAGATGCCGGCACTGCAGGCAGCGGCTTTACCTGCTGAGCCACAGTGCCGGCCCCTGGGCTATTTCCTAAAGAAAGGGGGAAAGCTCTAGGAAAGGAACATGGATGGGGAAAGTGAGAGAGCAAGAGTGAGGCTGATGGGACTTGGATTGTGATGCATAGAAAAGTAAATCTTAAAAAAAAAATCTGGAGGGGGAAGTGACATATGGGACACACACACCCCCAACCACCACCACCACCACACACACACAAAATAAAAGGCTTAGATAACCTTGACTGATTGAAGACCACAAAATAGCCAGATTAGGGCACCAAACGGGTCAGCGACCTAAACTCTTGCATCAAGAACTGCTTGATCTTTCGCTGGGTCTCATGCACACCTGGGGTTGAAAAAAATGGCAAACTGACTTGGAGTCATCAGCCAATGATGACATCATCTTCATTTTGGTTACGGGGTGATGTGAATGGCTCCTTGCAAGACAAATAACCCAGGGAAGGAAACCTACCCTGCCCCACTCCCCAGAGCTCAGCCAGAGACCCACTGTGGGGGACAGAGAGGGAAGTGCGTGGCTTGCTGGCTGGAAAAGCCAACTCGTAAGCAGTAAATCTGGGTTACGTGTGAACTTTATTTCCTTTTTTCTATTTCCAGTAGCGGATGAATTCCCTGTGTGGAGAATGAATTGTGCGCAGAACACAATGGGCGTCATTTACAAAGCAGAACTTCTGTAATCCTACTATAAGCCAGTGCCTCGTGAGCAGATGACATCAAAACGAAGCCTGGATCCTTTGCCTCAAATGAATTAAGAAGAGCAGATGCATGTGCTAGGGGGTAACTGTGCCACTTGTAGGAAAGCCAGAGAGAGAGTGAGAGGGAGAGAGAGAGGGAGAGAGGGAGAGACGAAGAGAGGGAGAGCATCCCCATCTGCCAGTTCACTCCCCAAATGCTGGCAATGTCTGGGACTGGACCAGGCTGAACCTGGAGATGGGAACTCAACCGAGATCTTCACGTGAGTGGCAGGATCACACCTTGAACCAGCACCATGGCCTCTCAAGGTCTACATTAGCAGGAAGCCAGAGTCAGGAGCCAGAGCCAGGCGTCAAGCCCAGGTACCTGGCCGTGGAATGGGCTGCTCCTAACTCGGATCTCATCTGCTGGGTGCAATGCCCACTCCACTCCCGACTTTTCAGCCCGCTGCCCATTTGCTCCTGAGGCTTCACAGCATGCTGGGAAAGCAGGAGTTGGGGGGCAGCACCCCCAGTTTCTAGAAGAGAAGCAGGGCCAGAAGGCACCTCACCTGTCCGTGGAGGGAGTCCCCATGAGAATCCAGGGCCCCGGTTGACCCGAGGAAGCTTCGGGAAGACACATGCCAACCCATCCTAGTGTGTGTGAACCCCCAACCGTCCGAATCTGGGGCTCTCACGGGAGGAAGGGAGGGAGGGGACAGCCCCAGCCGTGGGACTCAGGCTGCTGTCTGCCTCCTGCCCACAGTGGGGTAGGTGAAGCAATCAGGGCAGGGAGCCATGGTGTTTAGGTGGTCGCTGGCTCTGTGGTGTCCATTGCATGATGGAATCAGGAGCTCTTAGTCACGTGCTGACAAATGTTCAAATGCCTCCTCACCTGCTCTGGCTCTAGCCACTCTGTCCCCCTGCAGAGATCACGTTGAAGTCCGGTCCCCAGTGTAATGGTGCTGAGAGGTGGTGGCAGCTTCAAGAGGTACTCAGGGTTGGGGAGGCCCCACCCTCAGGATGGCTCACACCAGTGAGTTAAGTCTTGCAGTACTGGAGTTCTTACCACAAGCGTGGGTTGTTATAAAGGAAGTCCAAGGCTGGAGCTGTGGCACAGCAGGTTTAGCCACCTCCTGCAGTGCTGGCATCCCATATGGGCGCTGGTTCGAGTCCCAGCTGCTCCACTTCCGATCCAGCTCCCTGCTAACGTGCCTGGGAAAGCAGTAGAATATGGCTCAGGTGTTTGGGCTCCTGCATCTACACAGGAAACCTGGAAGAAGCTCCTGGCTCCTGGCTTCAGATCAGCCCAGCTCTGGCCATTGCGGTCATCCGGGGAGTGAACCAGCGGATGGAAGACTTCTCTCTCTCCCTCTGCATGTCTCTCTGTGTGACTGCCTTTCACATAAGTAAATAAATCTTTTTAAAAAACTCAAGTCTACTCCAAATGAGTGGCCTCTTACGCACACACTCACGTTCCTTCCACCTCTCCAACAGGATGTACCCAGCCAGAACCAGCCTGTCACCAGAACCATGAGCCACATAAGCCCCTTTGTAGGTGCCCCCCTGTCGGGCGTTCTGTTACAGCCATGCGAAATGGAGTCAGACGGCACAGTGGCCCCCTTGCACTCAGCCTGCATCCTTTCTGTAATCACCTTTCGGTGGGTGCTTTTCCCCTACACACACGAGACAGGCCAGGGATGTGTCCTCCAACCTGTCCGTGGAAAAGGCAGAGAGCCAGCTCCCTTGGCCCAGCTCCCCGCTCTGGAGCCCCCGAAAGGATCCCCATTGGCCGAGCCTCCCAAGGCAGGAGGTGTGAGTTGCTTAGCTGGTGCGCCTCTTGGCGGGTGTCTTGAGCGTTTTCCTTTTTGGCTTCTGTGCAGAGGGAGGCCTTGGCAACTCTGGCCCCATCTGAACGTTAATTTTCCCACCAAAGGGGAATGTGGGTACAGAGCAGACATTCAGACATCTTGCTTAGAGGAGCCGAAGGAGAGAGGAAGGGAGCAGGCATTGCACAGAGAGCACTAAGCTGCTGTCACCCCGCCCCCCAATTTCCTGCTCTCTCTCTCTCTCTCTCGCTCTCTCTCTCTCTTTCTCTCTCTCTCTGTCTCTCGCGTGCACTGATGCCATGCATGAGGACGTGACCCAGCCAGAGGCCCTCACCAGAACCCGAGCAGATCAGCCTCCATGGCGGAGACAGGACAGGGTATCTGGCCCGGCTGTGAACATGCCCACATTCCACACTGGAGTGGAGTCTGGACTCAGTTCCCAACACTGACTCCTGACTCCAGCTTCCTGCGACTCAGACCCCACAGGCAGCAGTGCTGGTGCAAGGAGCTAGGTCCCAGGCGCCCACCCAAAAGATCTGGGCTGCATTCCTGGCTCCTGGCTCTGGTCCTGGCCGTGATAGGCATTTGGGGTGCAAATCACTGGGTGAGGGTTTTCTCTCTCTCTCCGCCTCTCAAATAAAAATAATCAACAACAACAGCAACAAAAAAACTCATGAGATAAATAAATCTATTTTCTTTCTAAAGTACCCAGTCTCAGCAATAGAAATAGAAAACAGAAGATAGCCTGGGATGGCTTTTTTTTTTTTTAAAGATTTATTTATTTGTGGACTAGAGAGAAGGAGAGGCAGAGAGAGAGAGAGGTCTTCCATCCACTGGTTCACTTCTCAATTGGCCGCAATGGCTATAGTTGGCCAATCCAAAGCTAGGAGCTTCTTCCGGGTCTCCCACATGGGTGCAGGGGTCCAAAAACTTGGCCATCTTCTACTGCTTCCCCAGGCCATAGCAGAGAGCTGTTTTGGAGGTGGAGCAGCGGGGACTGGAACCAACACCCCTATGGGATGCCAGCACTGCAGGCGGCGGCTTTACCCACTATGCCACAGCACTGGCCCCAGGGCTGACTTTTGTCATTGTTAGGCATCGATATCTAAGAGAGAGGTATCACATCAGCAACTGGGGACAAGGCTATCGGGCACCACTGGTGAACATTGCAGTCCCAGCCAGACACCGCTCAAACCCTGTGCATGGGTAATGCAGGCATGGAGCATGCCATGGTGGACCAGCCAACCACGGCTCAGAGAGCATGCATGAGTCAGACACAGAAAAATACAAAGGAAAAAAATGCCCCCATAATCCTACTCCTGCTGTGATGTTAGTAACTTCTTCTGTTCCTGTATTACCAGAGTTTAACAAAATTGAAATGCTCCATCTCACATTGTGTGCCCTGCGTCTCCTCTGTTTGCTCTCATCATTAAATATTCTTCGAGAAAATCATTTTTAATGAATGAACTGTTTTCCGTTGTTTGGTTGTGCCATTCATTATTTAACCAACCCCCTATTGTGACACTTTTAGGTAGCTTCTAATATCTTTTCTATTACACTAATGGCTCAGATGAATTTTCTTGAACATAAATCTTGCACATAAATTCGCTCATTGCCTTAGGAGAAAGTCCTAAAACTGAAACGACTGGCTCAAAGTGCATGAACAGTTTTGAGGTCGCACTTACACGACTTGCCGAACCACACTCTGAATTAAGCCCCCACCAGCAGCCGTGGAGGAAAAGCCCCTTCTCTCCACATCCTCAGCAACGCGGGTTTGTTTCCTGTTGTACCGACTTCCTGTGCATCAGGAAGACAGCGAGGGCACTGCACCTCTCCCCAGGTTTGTTGGGTGCTAAACTTCTGCTCCACGCCGAGTGTCCGGGCACACCCCCTCCCGCTGCGTCATTGCGATGTCCGGACACGCTGGAGTCTAGACCCCAGTGACATGCCAGCACACCTTTCAGTGCCCGGCGAGGTTCTGCTTTGGCCAGACAGAACTTCGTTCTCTGTGACAGGACACCGTGAGAGGGGCCGACGTGCTGGCACAGCAGGTTACACCGCTGCTTGCAGTGCCCAGCGTCCCACACTGGTTCGAGTCCTGGCTGCTCCATTTCCATCAGCTCCCTGCTAATGCACCTGGGAAAGCAGCAGAAGATGGCCCAAGGGCTTGGCCCCTGTACCCACGTGGGAGACGTGGATGGAGTTCCTTGCTTCTGTCTCCTCTGGGCCAGGCGGTTGCAGTCATTTGGGGAGTGAATCAGTGGATGGAAGATCATTCTCTATCTATCTATCTATCTATCTCTGTCACTGTGTTTCAAATAAATAATTTTTTAACGATCTTTTTAACAAAAGAAAGACATCCTTCCACAATACTTAACAGGTACCATCACCACGGTAACCTGGACATGCTCCGTCTGCTGACAAAGACGATGACCAGTGCTCTGCAGGTATCCTCAGGTGCCTGGACTAGGAAAGCCACTGGGCACCAGGGCTAGAGCCCGAGGGCCGAGCAGCTCAGCAGTGTGGGACAGCTCAGGAACTCCCCGTCCTCCTGCCATCCCTCAGCGACTGAATCAGGCCGAGCCGCCCTAAAGAGGCAGTCCTGGCTCTCTCTTCCCAGCGTGGGGCCAGACAGCTAAAATGCCAGCAGATGGCCGGGGCGGGAGGGGGAGACACCCACTGGGTGACCCTGAGACACAGCTGTGGCGGAGTTGGGAGGGAGAGAAAAGGGCAGTGGGCTCCACACTTCCAGAGCAACTCTCCCCAGAAGGATGCAGCAGCCCCTGGGGGTGGCAGTGGGGGCCGAACACAAACCACGAATCACAGCCGCTGCGTGAACTTGACCTTGAGCTTGGAGTCCGCCCTTGTTCTCTGCAGCAGCCCCACAGCCCTCGCCTTTCTCCCCTGTGGCTTGAATATCCATGGTACAGACCGCGGGTTAAACTCGTAGCTGTGCCAGGTGGGCAAACCAGGAAGTGAATGAGCAAAGTGGTTCTTCCCAGGTCTCTCACCCTTCCCCCACACCCACCCCTGCAGGCTCTCCCAGGAGGTTCTCACCCTTCCACCACACCCACCCCTGCAGGCTCTCCCAGGAGGCTTCTTTCTCCTCCTCTCCCTCTGTGCTAAAAAGCCTACAGCAGGAATGAATGAAGCAAACCTCCTTGAGCTCATCTTGTGGAAACCCTCACACACGTCAGGGCTACTAAAACTCCAGGAGTCCAGGGTTGGTGCCCCGCTCTGGGTTATGAGAGCTGACATCCACTGCCGCAGGGCTGGTAATGGACAGAGCCGTGAGGGTGGGCAGGCAGTGTGTGGGAGCTCTCCTCTCTGCTGTTCCCAGCCCGGGCGTCTCTTCCGCGGGACCCAAGGCCCTTGTCTGTTTGGTGAGCCGGTGTGGAGCACCTGCTAAGAGTGACGCCCCGTGGTCCCTATGACTCAAGGAGGAGGGTGTGAAAGATGGGGCGCCTGCAGCTGGCTCCCTGCTGCTCTGACTGGCCGATGACTCAGCCTCCCCCACCCACGTCCCTTGGGTCGCTTGCTGATGGCTCCAACACAGCCCCAAGCTGCCTTGGGAGACCTCAAGGCCGGGAGGGGGGCGTTCCTTGGGGCTGGCTGAGAAGGCTCAGGGTCGCACAAAGCAAGTTCTGCACACACTTGCTGACCCCTCCCTCCATGTTTGCAAACTCCATCTCCCCTCTGGTGCCCTCCGTATCACCCCCCAACACACACACACACACACACACATACAGCATAAGCTCCCAACACACCCATCGCAACTTGAAAATTCGGTAAAGTCCAAAACACATTGACTGCATCTGACCTACCCAGCAGCCCAGCTCCACAGCCCTGGGCCCTGTAGATGTGTGGTCTCCCCCGGTAACTGGCGGATGACTGACAGCAGCCCCTGCCCAGCCTCACGACAGAGGACTGGGCCCCAGGTTGCTGGCCCACTGTCCTTCTCAGCACTTCACACTTGAACGCCATCACTTCTCAAACGGAACCATGGTAAGTTGCAGGCCATCTCTGTCTTTGCCCACAGCCACTGTGGAGATGTTGCAAGAGGGTTTGCCTCACTGCCTAGCTGGGATGTACTCTTTGGCTAGCATCTGCCCAGGGGCCAGCCACAGCCAGGCAGCCCCCAGGAGCCGCTGGGCTCGCCAGGGGCTGCGCTCTCCCCTGCTAGGTCCTCTCACTGCATCCCGCATAGGTCTCCTCGTGCAGAGAGAGCGTAGCCGGCCAGGCCGCAAGAGACAGCTGCGCTCCAGAGGCAGGAGGCGGTTGCTGATCAACAGCTCCTCCGAAATGAAGCCTGAGTTAGGATCCCACAAGCCGACGCCCGGATGCTCCCTCTGCTGGCTGCGACGTGAACTTGGCCGGGCTAAGGGATGAGGACGGCTGGCAAACCATTATTTCTGAATGTGTGTGAGGGCCCAAGTGAACCAAAAGGTGGAGCACCTGGGACTCACATAGCTCGCTCTGCCTCCAGCTCCTCCACCCCACCGTCTTCTCCTCCCTGGGCTTTGCCTTCCCTGCCTTGGGCTCCATCCGTCTCCAGCAGCCCTTGCCCCAACAGGCGTTTGGGTCTAGGACTCCAAAGAACCCTGACGGATGCACTGAGTGCCAGTGAGCAGCAAGCAGAGGCTGTCCTCACTGTCATACTCTCTAGTGCTGGCTCCTCGGGAGAACGTAGCGCAGTCTCCTTGTCTAACCCACCCTTGGTCTCTGTGCAGGGACCACCTCACCCGTCCCCGCTGAGAGAGGCAGACTAAGCTGCTCCTGGCACATGACCTGGGGTTACTGGCCCTGCACAAGGTCGCCGTGTGCCCTCGGTCCCTTCCTGCCCCTAAGCTTGTGGGGTGGTGTGGGGTGGGGTGGGGTGCAGGCCATGTGCACCAGCAATGCTCAGGTGTCTCCAACCCAGCAAGGGCTAAGCGGGCAGGTGTGCCTTCAGCTCTTTAGACGTCCTTTCTCTCTCCAGCCCAGAGCCTCTCCCAGTCCCTCAGCCACAGAGATTCACATACCGTGGGTCCCTACCCCACCCCTTACCCTCAGGTCTACACTGCAGCTACAAGGTTTGCTCCCAGGGATTTTTCTTTTCCAAGTGACCTTGACTATGGGAAAATCTCTCCAAGTCTAAGGGATTTGGCAGCCCCTGCAGAATTGCAGGTAGTTCAGCACCAGGTGCTTCAGGAAGTTCTTGGGAAACAGAAGATCCCTTTATTTTGGTGCAAGAAGTTTTGAATCCACGCATGGCTTGTTCAGTCTGCGTATCGTTCAGAAACTCTCTGAAGGACCCGCACGTTCAGGGCTAGAGAAGCTGCTAAGCACTCCGTGAAACCTCACCCCCTGGAAACCTCTCGGGCTGACACAACCTGTCTGCCCAGTTTGGTTCTTTGAAGGGAGCCTGTGGCCTTAATTATCCCTCTGTTCCTCCTGACTAAAGACATGGCCGTAAGAATAAGGCTTGGAGGATTGGCATTGTGGCATAGTGGATTAAGCCACAGCCTGTGGGGCCAGCACCCATTATACGCGATGGTTCGTGTCCCGGCTGCTTCACTTCTGATCCAGCTCTCTGCTATGGCCTGGGAAAGCAGCAGAAGTGCTTGAGACTCTGCACCCACGTGGGAGACTCAGAAGAAGCTCCTGGCTCCTGGCTTCGGATCAGTGCAGCTCTGGCCGTTGCAGCCATTTGAGGAGTGAACCAGTGGATGGAAGACATCCATCTCTCTCTCTCTCCCTCTCTCTCTCTGTGTGTCTGTCTCTCTCTCTCCGCCTCTGCCTCTCTGTAACTCTGCCTTTCAAATAACTAAATAAATCTGTACCAAAAAAAGTGCCCTGCCCCAGCTGACTGCTGACACAGGCAGGATGCAAGTACCCAGGGGCCCTCCACCTGGCTTCATCGCCCACCTCTGCACCTCACTCTTGCCCAGCGCATGCGGCCAGACTGAGTGTGACACACCCAGAGCCGCCCCCTCTGTGGCATGCATGGAGCCTTCATCCCAGACAGGGCCCAGAGAGGCTTCCATGCTCAGTGAGACAGAGTGGGGGCTGCTGCAGTGGCGTCCCCCACCTAAGGGCTCAAGGTTTGGCTTCTCTATTAGTGGAGCTAATATTTGGGAAAGACAACCAGCTGTGCTTGGACAAACAAGTCCAAGAAATGGGCTTTCTGGTGGCCCGGTGAGATCGTGGGTCTCTGAATGCCAACAGGACGGGTGGGACGTGGGACAGTGACGGTCGTCCCTGATGGCACTTCTCTCACCACACTCCGTAGGCACTCAATGGCCAACAACGTAGACCCTTAGGGCAAAACAAGAGAACGGTGATCTTGAGACTAGGATCTGCTACGGTTTGAATGCTGTCCCCCTGAGCTCAGGGGTTTGGTCCCCACAGTCTCATGTTCAGGGTGGAAAGTGGTTCAGTGATGGCGCTTGGAGGTGAGACTCCGGGGTGGTGACTGGGTTGGGTGGGGCAGTTACGGTGAAGCTTCCAGCACCAACACAACCAGAACATAGCCCTCCACCCTGTTCTCCATTTCCGTCCCTGACAGCTCCCTTCCACCAGCTGCTCGGGACAAGGTTTTGAAGCCATGCTCTGCATCTCACTGGTCACACCCCCCCCACACCCACCCACCAGCAAATCGCGCAGCTCCTAACGCGGCGTTCCCAGGTCCTAATTATTTCTGCCATCATCCAGGCCGCCACCATCCGCCTCCTGAAGGTGCAGCAGCCTACACAGGGGCCTCCCGGTCTCCCCACATCTGAAGATCTGCTCTCCATTCAGCAGCCACAGCCATCCTTCTGAATGTAGGTCAGGTCATGGCGCCCCTCGGATCAGAGCCTGCAGTGGCTTTCTGTCTCGCAGAGAGTAACTGCACGACCCAAATGATGTGACAAGTACTGCACAGCACACACACACCTACACACACATGTGAACACACATGCACAACACACTAGCACATGCATACATGCATGCACAAAACACAGGCTTACACATACGGACAACACATGTACATGTGTGTGCAACCATACACGCCTGCACATGCATACACACATGCACAATGCACTGATTACACATATGGACAACACATGTACATGTGTGTTCAACCATACACAATACACACTTGCACTTATGCACACATGCACGACACATACACATGAAGACACATGCATGAACAACACATACACACAATGCACATGCATGTGTGTATACCTATGAACAAATACACATCCGTGCAATACACGCACACAAATGTGCACACACATGCACAACACTTATACATTGAGACCCCTGCATCGCAGCACACATGCACACACATGTGAATGCAGTGTGCACGTGCTTGCACACGCACTGGGTACAGGCTTGTACAGCATGCATACACATGCACACAAATGCATCCATGCACAACACACATACACAGGCACATACACACATGCACTGTGCACATGCATGCACTCCACTCGGACATGTGTGTACATGCATTGTATATGCGCACACGTGTGTACATGTGCACACAACATGTGTACACACATGCACACGCATGCTGTATAATTCATGCACGACATACATACACACATACACATACATGAATTTGTATATGCATGCACAACAACACTATGTACATGAATGCACTACATATACACATGCGTACATGTGTGCACAACAAGCAAGCACACATATGCATACCGTGCAATTCATGTACAATATACATACACAAGCACACATACACATACATGAAGTGTGTGCGAGCATGCACAACACACCTACACAAACACGTGTGTACATGCATGCCCATCACACACATGCATTCCTGGTACATGAAACGACAGCACACATGCACACATATACACACATGCACGTACTGTGAACCGTGTATGTACATGCATACCACACGTGCCATCTCACTGCCCTCCCCTCCACTTTGCCCTCATTCCTTCCACGGCAGACACTGAGTGCCTTGGTCTGTGTGGCTGCTTTAACAGACTATCTCTGACCCCATGGCTTATGAGCCACAGAAAGCCACTCCCCCCAGATCTGGATGCTGAGCAGTTGAAGAGCAAGGCAGAGCCCGCACCCGTGAGGAGTGCCTCTGGGTTCTCAGGTGTCCCTGTGTCCAACGGCTCCCACATGGCAGAAGGGGCAAGGACTCTCTCTGGGGTCTCCTGTAGGGTGTGGAGCCCATTCTTAATCATCTCCCAAAGGTCACCCCTCCTGATGCCATCACCTTGAGAGGTTTTCAGCATATGTTCATTGCAAGGAGCACTTTTGTGTCCCTGGGACCCACAAGGCACGCTCTGACCTAGCACCTTTGACCTTTGACCCTGCTCCTGCCCATGCCTGGGTAGCTAAGTGCACCTAATTTTCTTCCCATTCCTGTTCAAGAGTCACCTGGTGAGGATGCCTTCCTTGACCCTGTTTTAGGGCCCATCGCCCACTCTCGCTCGCTCACACTGTCACTCTGTCCACTCACACATTCATTTTCCTACCTGTACTGCAGCTTTCTGACATGTGATGAATTCATCCCACATTGGACTACAAACATCTTAAGATCGGATACTTTGTTGCTCTTGTGCTAATTTTTTTTTAGAGAAAAACAGTTCCCATCTACTGATTCACTCCCAAAAATGTCCACAGAGCCAGGGCTTGGTCAAGGACAACATGGGGAACCTAATCTGGGTGTCTTGTGTGGTTGGCAGGGACCCAATTACTTGAGCCATCACCTGGGGTTCATCCTGCAAGGCCCACACTGTTGGGATGATGGGGTGACGGTGTTCTTCAACAAGAAGCACCAGAGACAAGTTTCGGTGAACACGTCCCTTTATTAACAATCAGGCACAAGCTTTTAAAGGGCAGGCAAAGGGGGAGTAGCTAGTTCAGGGTAGCAACACTAATTCTATAGGATAAAGTGGATACTGGTGCCTCTAGGCTTCTCCAATCAGCTTGAAGGTCTCATAGCCCATGTAGCCTTCCAGGAGGTCTTTATGGGTCTGGGCCACACCCAGGAGCTGTTTATCTGGTTGACAATCACAAGGCCCTTCAACAGGAAGTGGGGATGAGGAAAATGTCCCTGGGGCTCCTGCCGCCTGCCAGCAGCCAGGTCCTGTGTTGGCTCTCAGTGTGCCTGAGCCCCCGACCAGGGTCCTTCCTGGGAGGCATGGTGTGCCGTGCCCTCCTAACCTCCTGCATGGGTTAGGCGGGCAGTCTCCCAGCCAGGCACAGGGTCACCCACAATCACCACTGCATCCCAGGCCTGCACTAGGAGGGAGCTGAGCCTGGAACCAGAGCAGGGAACCCAACCCAGGCGCCACCAGGTCAAGTGCCCCTCCAAGGCTTCCTACTTACATTATTTATTAAATAAGCCAGGGCACGTATCTTGATCCTGTTGAGCAGGCGAAGAAATCGCAAGTGTTTGAAAGTCGGTACCTTGCAGCATGCTCCATGCTCGAGAGTGGCAGAGCCTGGGTTCCACCCCGATGCGAAGCCATAGCAACTTGCACTCTTGTTTGCCCAGGCATATTGCACCCCCTACGGGGTCAATCACATCCTCATTTCCACACCACTAAGGCGCTCCCTTCCTGCTGGCCTCCCTTCCCCAGCCTCAGGGGCTGCGGCAAGAATGTGCGGAAGCAGGTGTGGCCGGCAGAGGAGAGACACAGAGCGAGCAAGCGAGGGAGGCTGTACTCCGGCCATGCACCCTGCCTCCTCTGCCCTTTCCCGGGTAAGTCACTGAAACGTCTGCAGCTGGCACAGACTCCAAGGCCCCCACCTGTGGGGACCAAGCAAGCGCTCAAAGGCATCTGGGTCCCCCGCAGTCACTCGGCTGCGTCTCCTTTGGACCTGCTCCCCATGCATCCCATTTAGACTTCTGTATTAATTATGAGATGGAGGAAAAAGCAGGAAATCTATCTCTCTGATTGCACCTCAGCTGGATTCCTTATGGCCTTTTCCTCCTCAGTAATGTGATCCCTGCCTTGCTAGCTTTGCAGGCTTGTGGCTAAGCAACAGAAACCAGGACCCGCCAGTGGCACGCCATCCAACCAGGGGGCTGCACCAAGACCACCCAATGCTGTCCACCATAGAGGGGACTGGTACATCCTTGGGAGCAGGCACACAGACAGTCCCCGGCTTCTCAGGGCCGTGGGATAGCTCCCTAGAGCTGGCTTTACCCCCCTCCCAGTCTCTCCCAAGAGCTGGAGCAGCAGACTCTGCACCCCCCTTGGAGCAAGGAGCCACCAGAGGCTGGAAGCTGAAGCTGTGACCCTTCTTCTTGGCCTCACAAACTCTACCCTGAAGCCACAGGAGGAATTCGGTCATCCGAGCACCAGCCCACTGGTAGGGACCCATTCCTGTCTCGCCCAGCCCTGCTGTCCCAGGACTTTGCTTTGCAGAGCTGTGAGATGAGCATCCTGCTTCCAGAGCCTTCTCCCAGGGGACGAGGTGCGTCGAGGTGGGGTGGAGACAAGAAGGAAGGGAAATCCATGCCCCCATCTGCTTCCTCCATCCCCAGTGCAGGAAGGCGTGGCCTGGGAGAGCCTTTCTCTATCTCACAAACTGATCTTCGAGCCGCAGCCTGGCTCTGTCCCCCAGGTGCACCTGTGGCTACTATAATGCTGTCAGCCCACTTGTAGGCCTATGAGTGCTAAGTGACTCCCCAGGAGATCACAGGTTGTCATGGGAAGGCAGGGGAGGGAGCCAGCAGTGTGACACCAGCAATCTATACGTGTGCCGGTTCCAGCCCCAGACGCTCAGCTTCCAAACCAGATCCCAGCTGATGCACCTGGTAAAGCAGCAGATAATGTCTCAGGTGCCTGGCTGTGAGGGCGCGGGGCTGGGTGCCTAAGGCATGATATGGAGGATTCTGGGAAGGCAGAGGCTCCCCTGGAGGGGGGAAGTCACAAGGGCAGCTCTCTCAGCAACGACATCGACACACCTGGACTCCTAGGGCACAGAAGACAGGAGCACTGGGTGTGCACCTGCTGGATGCACCTGCCGGGCGGGATGTGATGGCTGAGGCCACCCGTGGCCCATGTCGGAAGGCACAGGAGCTACAACCCCTGCTGGCAGCTCACAGTGATGGCCAGAAGTCCAGCCAGGTTAGATGCCCTCTGCCACTTCCGCACCTGCCAAATGGGGGTGCCATGGGATGAATCGCGTTCCCTCCCCACTGAAACAAATGCACATGCTGAAATGCTAACCCCCAGCCCCTCGGAATGCACCCTTATCTGGAGATAGCCTTGGAACAGAGATAACGAAGCTAAAATGAGGTCATTAAGGCAGGTTCCGATCTACTATGCTTGGTGTCCTTATAACAAGAGATTAAGACACACACACACACACAGAAGGCCTTGGGAGGCACTGGAAAGTCACACCCTCTGCAAGTTTCAGACAAAACCAATCCCTGTTGTGGTGCAGCGGGTGAAGCCACCACCTACAGTGCCCGCATCCCCATATGGGTGCTGGATCGAGTCCCAGATGCTCCACTTCCAATCCAGCTCCCTGCTAATGCACCTGGGAAAGCAGAAGACAATGGCCCAAATGTTTGGGCCTCTGCCACCTGTGTGGGGGGACCCAGATGGAGTTCCTGGCTTAGTCCTGGACATTGGGGCCATTTGGGGAGTGAATTAGCAGATGGAAGATTCTCTCTCTCTCTCTCTCATCTCTCATCTCTCTCTCTCTCTCTCTCTCTCTCTCCCTGCTCGTGTGTGTGTGTGTGTGACTCTGACTTTCAAAATAAATAAATAAACCTTGAAGGCGAGGACCAGGAGTGAGAAGGCTAGAAGTCCATTTCTAAACCATCCGGGAGCCTGGGGTACATCCATGTGCCAGGTAATAGTAATACAGGTCCATCACTTAGGAGAGAGATTAAAGATGGGACCCAGCAGGGAGAGGTGAGGTGGTGGAGCTGGAAGCCCATTTGGCTAGAATATCGAGCCCTTCTGAACCACGGTTTACCCATTTGTAGGAAGTATGAAAGAACGTTCTCATCCCACACGACCATCGTCAGGATGAAACAAGAAAAATGGTTGATGACGAGCTCATGGTGCTGCCCCGCCCTCTGCCGTCAGTTAGTCTGGAGAGACCAGGTCACTCAGACTGGGATCTGGATGGGAACGAGGGAAACCATCGGAGCTCGCCGCCTGGAACCATCCGCGACTCAGAAAAGAGTGAAGTCCAGCGCCGGGAGGCCGGCCGTGGAAAAAAGCAGGCGCAGGGGCCACACGGGTTAGGAGGCTGGCAGGGCTGCCAGGAACGAACGTGAGAAGAGGAGAACGTGGGCACAGTGTGAACGCACAGAGAGGGGGAGGTTCGCTCAGGGGCAGGAGCTGAGAGGACAGAAAAGAAAGAGAATCTAGCCACCAGGCTGCCGTGGGGCACCCGGGGCCAGGACTGGCACTGGGATGGGGAGACGCACAGGGAAAGTGCTGGGCGTGCCCAGTCTGCAGCCAGGGCCACTGGCCGCACTCTCAGGGAAAGGGGCTTGGACTGCCACTGATCAGGAGAAAGAAAGATCCACGGCCGGGGAGGCGAGCCCAGGGCTGGAGAGGAAACCAAGAGGAAGAAGAGGGGGTGGCAGGTGCAATCAGCTCCCAGGAAGGGGGTGTAGACTTGTACACCAGGTGTAGACTTGTACAAGGGTGTCATGAATGAGGAGAGAAACCCTGGAGAAGAAGCCACTTCTGTGGTCAGATTCAGCCCCACAGGCTGGGTCACTGCCCCAGGAGGCAGGAGGGGGTGAGGGGACTGAGAGCCCAGCAGAACGAGCAAGTTCTAGCACTGTAGGGGCAGGGAGGGAAGGGTTAAATTTTCCAGGCGCTTGCCTGGCACCTAGAAAAGCATTCTCACATACAAGGTGCACAAAGCAGTAACACGTTTTATGGAAAAGGTGAGAAAGCGAACACACATACACACACACAGGCACACACGGGAGCCTAAGTTGCCCTGCTCAGAAATAGCCATCAAAAGGAAGAAGGGGTGGGGGTGGGGGAGGGAAAGCAGAGAGCACTCAGTACCCCCTTCAGTCCAAAGAGAGAGAGAGAGAGATAGAGAGAGAGATGGACAGTGAGGGCTGCCTCTGCAGGCATGAAACCACCTGGGAATTTTATGGTACCTCCAGAAATTCCACGTGGTGATCAATATTCCTATGCCCAAGGTGCATTTTGATTGACAAGTAGGATAGAACCACACACGGGGCAGACTGAGTGGGGGAGGAGCTCGTGTCTTCATGCTCAAGGAGCCTAAGCTGCCTGCCCATCCCAGCAATATGGGCAGGGCTGCCAGGGAGCAGGTGGAGGGGCCCCAGGGACGGAAGTCTGACTTCCCACGGGCTCCTCCCAGCAGCTGCACTGAGATAACTGTGTGGGTACGAGTACCAGGTCTGACTCGGCTTTTTGTCACTATAACAAAATGCCTGAGGCAGCCCAATTTTCAAAAGGCAAGGGTGTTGATTTTGTCTCCTGGTTCTGGAGGTTCACAGTACAAGATCAGGCCCTTGCACTGCGTTCAGCCCCTGGTGATGGAAGAGGGTGTGTGCACGTGTCTGTGTCTGTGGTCTCCTGTGGCCACCAGGACCTGATCATGGTTTCCCTTCCCCAATGACCTGATCCAATCTACTCACTCCCCAAAGGCCCCTGCTCCAAACACCATGGTTGGTCGTGATCCTAGCCCCTTAGTGCCAGGAGCTTAGGACTCTGAGAGTTCAAATCCTGCCAGAGTTATGCTCTGTGGGTTGATTAGGCTCTGTCTCCCCAGAGGGAGGTGGATTGGACTGCACGGTGGATTCAGTGCCCTCCTTCCTGGCTCACCATGAAATCATACCTCTATGCCTGCCATGACCAGCCTCCATCAGAGAGACCAGACTTTGGGACACCTTGTCCTGTGACCTCCAACTGTTCACTGAGACCAGCCTGCTTCTTCCCCCAAGAAGCTCCTCTGGGGTTCACCAACACATACAGCATGGTGAATTTAACAGGTGATCCCAAGGAGTGTGGCAGAGGAGCAGAGAATCAAGCCCTGGAGCTGCCGACCAACACCCATTAAGAGACTATGGAGGCCGGCGCCGCGGCTCAGTAGGCTAATCCTCTGCCTTGCGGCGCCGGCACCCCAGGTTCTAGTCCCGGTTGGGGCGCCGGATTCTGTCCCGGTTGCCCCTCTTCCAGGCCAGCTCTCTGCTGTGGCCCGGGAGTGCAGTGGAGGATGGCCCAAGTACTTGGGCCCTGAACCCCATGGGAGACCAGGATAAGCACCTGGCTCCTGGCTTCAGATCAGCGCGGTGCACCGGCTGTGGCGGCCATATGGAGGGTGAACCAACGGCAAAAGGAAGACCTTTCTCTCTGTCTCTCTCTCTCACTGTCCACTCTGCCTGTCAAAAAAAAAAAAAAAAAAAAAGAGAGAGAGAGAGAGAGAGAGACTATGGAGGGGCCGGGTGCCATGGCTCACTAGGCTAATCCTCTGCCTGCGGTGCTGGCACCCCAGGTTCTACTTCCAGTTGGGACACCAGATTCTGTCCCGGTTGCTCCTCTTCCAGTCCAGCTCTCAGCTGTGGCCCGGGAAAGCAGTGGAGGATGGCCCAAGTGCTTGGGCCCTGCACCCGCATGGGAGACCAGGAGGAGGCACTTGGCTCCTGGCTTCGGATCAGCGCAATGCCGGCTGCAGTGGCCATTTGGGGAGTGAACCAATGGAAGGAAGACCTTTCTCTCTGGGAACTGTCCCTGGAAATGACAGAAGCCAGGCTGCAGTTCAGAGTGCCCCTCCCCCTGCCCCGCCCACTGCTGGTGTGGAATCCCTTACCCTTAGGGCCTCTCCAGTGCTCCTGTGGTCATTTCGATCTCTCAGTAGGAAGACTTGCACTGGGAGTTCTAAGAGGGCCTCCAAGACCCCACCTCCTGGCACACACACCCCCTCTGATACAGCTCCTGATTGGGGCCTGCAGCTACACAGCCAGGCCCCAAGAGCCACCTCTGAGCTCAAAGGAACCCCTGCAAGGAACCAGAGCCTGCAGCCTGGCCACGGGGATTTGGGTTCTGCCATCAGAATGGAGACTGACAAGATCACAACCCTCCTGAACCTGTGACGTCCGTCTTTGGCCCTGGGCTGAGGACCCCGCTAAGCCATGCCCAGACTCTGGACCGACTCTGGGAGCTGTGGGGTGATAACTGTGTGTCTTTTAAAACTGCTGCATCTGTGGTCCTTGGCTGTGCAGCAGTGGGCAAACTAATGCAAAGCCACTGAGTGTGCCGGACAGGACCACCAAAGCTGCAGGGGGCCTTTGGGGTGATGAGCCCCGCGTCCTGAGGCCAGCTTCAGACTGAATGCAAGAGGGGAGGCCAGGCCTTGCCAAGGTCCTGCCAATCTGCTGGCCTGATGCTGACCCAGGCACTGGTCAGTACGATGCAGGAAACTCACTAAGGGCGTGCAGGGGTCAGACGACCCTTCCAGTGGCTCGAGGCGACAGCACCCGCTGGCTCAAGTCCCTTTCCTGCATGCACTGCCCACCCCTCAAAGGGCTCAGCATAGATATTTGCACATCGGAGCTCCCAGAGCTATGAGTGACGTTCTGAGCCGCAGGTGCGTCAGAGAGAATGTTGGCATAATTGCTCAGCACAGGGCTCCCAGGGCCACCCCGGGCTCATGGGGGAAGGGCTTTTACACATAGCCCCAGAGTGCACAACAAAAGGCCCTAGGCACAGAGGGCTCCTGAGCAAGGGAGCATCTTCCAGGAGGAATGAGCGCAACTGGGGCTGCCTCTGCGCTTCTCTGGGGAAAGAAACCCACAGCGCCACCTGCAGGCTGAAGGGTGGAGCTCGCCCACCGCCCCAGGTGCACAAGCCTGGTCCAGCTGAACCAGGGGCTGCACCCAGGTGGCCCTTGTCCTACCAGTGCAGGGGGAGAGAGGGGCTGCTCCTCCCCCTGGACCACAGCAGGAACAGCTTCTCCCTGAACTCTGACTCCTCCCTGGCTCTGGCGCATGCACTCCTACAATACTTAGGCCCCACTTCAGTGTTGTGTCCTGCCACCCCTCAGCTGTCCAGGAAGTCCACCCAGCCAATAAGAAGAAATCTACAGAAGGCTAGGAGCCTGGAGTTTGATGAGACCGCTCTGGAGTCCCAGGCGAAGATGGCGTTGAGTTCTGGGGAAGGTGGGGGGAGACGCTGAAAACACACAGGAGTCCGGATCCTAAACTCCCTCCCCAAACCCTGCACCACAGCCCCGAGAAAAGGGCTCATAAGCCACCTGGGCAGGCACAGGTGCACTGCCAGGCTGATGAAGGGAACTGAGCATCTGTCTGTAAGCACAAAGGAGCGGCCATCCCTCCCCACTCCCAGCTTCCCACCGCATGCCAGCAGCCAGAGACACATCCCCGGGCAGAAGGTGGGAAAGAACCGGACGCTGGTTAACAAGTGCATGGCCAGAACAGGTGCCCGGTCACACGTGAGGGCTCTCGGTGGCAGCCCAGGACCCAGGGCCCCGCCACAAGCACAGGGCTGTGTGTATCCGCTCTGGTGTGTCTTTCCTTCCACAGATGTTGCAGGAAGACTCTCACGTGGAGATCGACACCAAGAAATGAATTCTTAAGATCAGGACAGAGAAACAATATGGAGAATGGAAGCAAATTTCTAAAGACTATCAATAGCTTTAGAGAGGCACGAAGAAATTACACCCACAGAAGGAGAAGAGGATGCTCTAACTGCAAAATGGGAGCGGCTAGATGAGAGAAAAATAAAATATGAAAAAAAGATGGGGCCGGCGCTGTGGCGCAATGGGTTAACGCCCTGGCCTGAAGTGTCGGCATCCCTTATGGCGCTGGTTCTAGTCCTGGCTGCTCCACTTCTGATCCAGCTCTCTGCTATGGCCTGGGATAGCAGCAGAAGATGGCCCAAGTCCTTGGGTCCCTGCAACCGTGTGGGAGACCTGGAAGAAGCCCCTGGCTCCCGGGTTCTGACTTCAGATTGATGCAGCTCCAGCCATTGCAGCCAACTGGGGAGTGAACCAGTGGATAGAAGATCTCTCTGTCTTTCTTTCCCCCTCTCTGTAACTCTGCCTCTCAAACAAATAAATCAACCTGTTAAAACAATTAAATAAAGGGGGCCCTTTTAGTGTCCAACACGGTGAGTGAAAACAAGGCCATAGCAAAGAACCTAACGGTGAAATTTCACAACACGGAATAACCAGAAGAAAGGAGAAAGGGAGAGTAAATGGAAGGAAGCATGGAGGGATGGAGGGAGAGGGAGACGGAGAGGAGGGGAGGGGGGGAGAAAGTCCCATGCAGCAGGCTGGGGTCTGAATGACACTGGGAGTCCCAACAACACGGGCAGGCGTCGGAAGGCAGGGGGATGATGAAACGAAGGACACAAGCACTCGGGAGCCCCTGCTGTGCTTCCTAGGAGCAGCTACAGATGGGTTTCAGGGCTGTTGTTGTGGTATAGCAGATAAAGCAGCCACCTGCAATCCCAGCATCCCATGTGTGTGCTGGTTCACATCCTGGCTACTACACTTTCGATCCGGCTCCCTGCTGATGGCCTGGGAAAATGGTGGAAGATGACCCAAGTGCTTGGGTCCCTGCACCCATGTGGGAGATCCTGATGAAGCTCCTGGCTCCTGGTTTCAGCCTGGCCCAGCCCTGGCCATTGCAGCCATTTGGGGAGTGAACCAGCAGATGGAAAATCTCTCTCTCTCTCTCTCTCTCTCTCTCTATGTCTCTTTCTGCCTCTGTAATTCTGACTTTTCAGCAATAGATACATGCATACACACACGTGTGCACACACATTCAAATACACACACGTGCGTACACATATACAAGTACATATACACACACATTCAAATCAGGCCGGGGCAGGAGAGGAAGACTGGATCCAAAGACCCAGGGGCACATCAAAGAAAAAGCGAGGGTGCGTCCCAGGAGTTCAGCCTCGTGCCTCCTGGAGAGAGAGTGACAGAAACACAGAAAGCCACAGGAGGAAAAAAGTAGAACCAATTTTACAAAAAGATCTGGTGCCGCTGCTTGTAAGATCAAATCCTTCTCAACACTAAACTTGGCAAAAGCAAAACAATTTCTAAGAAAAAAAATATTGTGCAAGAAATATAACAGAGGTCATGAGGTGGCTCAATGGTAAGAGATAATTGCATATGCAAATAATAATGTAATGACCAACCATTAACTCATCCAAAATCTGAGCTGCGACCATGCTGAGAAGGGGATGCAGGGGAGTGGGGAGTAAGACGGCTAAATCCTCAGCCCAGTCTACCCAACTCCGGATCCACAGTGCCCCTGCCAGGAACTCTGTCCCCAAGCAGGACCCAGCTCCCACCTCCTTCTTGAACACCACCTGTTTGTCTAAGGTACCTAGAATACTGTTAGTTCCTGCAGCCTACTCTGCTTCATTCTCCTTCATTGCCCCTCCGAATCATACAAAATCCAGCCCAATAGAATATTGCCTCTTGCATGGTGCATGATCAAGATATGTTAGTTGGATAAGGCAATGGATGAGTTACCGTGACAGGAAGTCAGTCCTTAGGGTCTGTCTTAGCTCGGGTTGCCCCAGAAGCAGACCCTGAGACCTGCCTAGTGCAAAGGCTCATTTGAGCTAGTTGCCCAGGACTGGGGTTCCGGAAGGAGACCAGGACTTCAGAGTTCCAGTCTGAGATGCTGGGAACTGCTGGAGGTGCAAGGTGCTGATGGCGATGGATTGAATGCCACTCGAGTGCATGCTTAAAAATGACCAAGATGGAAAACTTCATTCACGTCTCGTGAGAAGTGAACATCTGGTTCATTTTTGAAGTAAGGTGTTTAGCGTGAGTAGACAACTGGCTACTATGACAACTTGCAGATGTGTGGAAAGTTCCAAGTACTTGGCTAGCATAACAGCTAGGTTACACGCACCTGGAAAATCCTTAGGCAAATAAGATGATGTCAGGAGTGGCCGGAGCAGCTGAAGCAACTACTGGGGAGATGGCAACCCCATAGCACTCAGCCAATGAGGAACCAGGGGAGGGACCTCACTCAGCCAGTGAGGAACCAGGGGCAGGACCTCACTCAGCCAGTAAGGAACCAGGGGCGGGACCTCACTCAGCCAGTGAGTAACCAGGGGAGGGGCCTCACTCAGCCAATGAAGAGCCAGGGGAGGGACCTGCGGGCTTAGAAATAAATACCTTGCTCTAAGTCACCAGGCACCTGATCTTGCAAGATCCTTAGTAAAGTCTCGCTTTTGCTGCACGTCCTGAGCCTGAGCCCATCCTTTAAGTAGAAGGGTAAGATTAGATCTTCATTCCTCTAAGAGATTCTGAGGCGAAGCACAGCACCTGCTCTGGGTCAGCCAACCACAGAGGAGAGCACATGAGGGCATGTAGATGCCAAGTCCTGGGGGGCAGCTCCCAGCACTGCCGGCAAGCTCTGAGCCTAGGTGTTACAGACAGCAGGCCAGCAGCCTCGAGGGCCGGATCCAAAGGGGTGTGTGAGACATTGGCAGGTGTGCAGCAATGCCTGAAACCGAGGATCAGGGACACATCGCACACAGTTCCTAGGAACACAGCGTGAGATAGCTCAAGACCCAGCAGTAAGTGGTCACAGCAGATGCCTTTGGGGAGCAGACATGAGGAACTGGGAGGGCGTCACTGTACTTTGTTATAACTTTTTGTATGTTTTTAAAGTACTATTTTACTTTTACATTATGTCCCTGTCTTATTTTGGAAGACAAAAAAAAAAAACAAGATAAATTTGAAATGAGTATGAATATCACCAGGAAGTCATCCCACACTGATTTGATTCCGATTTTCCATGGGAAAATGTCACAAAATGATTAACCAGCTCTTTAGAAAAAAAAGGAACTTGGTATTAATTGACAAGAATTAGAGCCAATCCCCGGAAGCCAGTCATTGCTGCACTTGGCCCTGAATACTCCTTGTAAAGAGCCCATTGTGGGCCAGACACCCTGCCTTGGGTCGGAGGAGGCAGAATCAGACCCTCCCCCAAGTCCACATCCGGTCGAAACCTCAGAGGACCAGGCAGCAGCACCAGAACCATGCACCTCGGCACAGACACGGAGCTCGGCCCTGCCGACACCAGGGTCTCAACTTCTGGCCTTGAAAAAAGTGTGAGAGTAAATTTCTGGGGTTGGTGCTGTGGTGCAGTGGGTTAACTACCTGGCCTGAAGCACAGCCATCCTATATGGGTGCCGGTTCTAGTCCTGGCTGGTCCTCTTCCGATCCAGCTCTCTGCTATGGTGGCCTGGGGAAGCAACAGAGGATGGCCCAAGGCCTTGGGCCCCTGCACCCATGTGGGAGACCCGGAAGAAGCTCCTGGCTCCTGGCCTCGGATCGGTGCAGCTCCGGCCTCTGCGGCCATCTGGGGAGTGACCCAGCGGATGGAAGACCGCTCTCTATGTGTCTCTACCTCTCTCTGTAACTCTGTGTTTCAAATAAATAAAATAAATCTTAAAAAAAAGAGAGAGTAAATTTCTGTTGTAGCAAACCATCATTTGCAAGGACTTTTTACACCCAGGAAACTGAAGCAACCAAGCCTGTCCCCTTGGACCACAAGGGAGAATCTGAACACTGAGGGAGGTGGATTGGCCAAGTGGAGCCCAGCCCCACCCCAAGTTCAGAGCGACGGGTGACTCACATGGAGAAATACACACTGACACTGTTGATACCGTTGTCTTTTCAGGATTCCTGTCACTCCCTGCAGAATCCAACCCCAATTCCTATCTGGAGACAAACCTGCAATGCAATGTGATAGCTGATGCAGCAGAGAGGCTCCCGTAGGGGCAGGTTCATCCCAGGAAACCAGGGCTTCAAGGTGATGGCAGCTGGACGTCAAAACATGACAAGAGTTTGGCCGGTATCCAGGGTAGGGGATGCCATATAGACACGTCAAAGATGGACACGGCTTACAGGCGTAATGAGGTGTGAGATGCACACTAAACCAGATGACTAGACCAGGTGATGGACACCATAGGATGCCGTCCTAGGGGCTTGTACCTGAACATATTGCAAGGAAGACCCATGGATGGAAATGCAAGCACGGAGTAGAGCTATCAGTTTAGGCAGATCATGTGGGTGGTGTGGGTGGCCCAGGAAGACTCAGAAAGAGCAGGTGCAAAGCCGGCCATGGGGGTGATGGTTTTGCTTGGCGACGACCAGGAAGCGAACAAGTGCAGGGGTGCTGGGAGACAGGAAGGAAGGGATGACCTCAAAACACAAGCAAAGGGAGTCAGGTTCACTGGCTGAAAGACATGCGAGGGTGAGGTTCCGGACGACTCCAGTCTCCCGGCTGGGGCGAGAGCAGGTGCACAGTTCCCAGGACAGGACACACCTGGGAGGAGCAGATGTGCCATCCTGAATTCTGAACACCTGCATTGCTCCCTTGCTGGGGGTAGTCCTTGCAGTTTCCTTCCCGGAGGGCGCAGGGAGACACAGGAGGAGCCCAGGCACCCGCAGTCCGGGTGGAGGCACCCGCAGTCCGGGTGGACGTTTTCCTCCTGCAACAACAGCTGCAGCTGCCCGGGCTCTCCCCACAAGTCTGTGCACCAGCCCTGGGGTTCCTGCTCACCCCTCTGAGGCTCCAGCCCCCAGGGCCCCCTCCTGTCACAGCCCATCTCAGCCCTCAGAGCCCTCTCTAGAGCTTCTGGGCTCTGCCAACCCCACCCTTCCCCCTCATTACCCTCCCTGGTGGGCACCCCGCTTCCTGCGGGGGTCTCAGTGCTCCCCCGTAGCTTTCTCAGTCTCTGATGTCTCTTCACCTGTGTTGACTCCAATAAATGTTCGATCCTGCCTGATAGCGTGGATCCCCCCAGGGCGTGAGGGCAGGAGGGTACATCAGGCAATAAACCATGCCCTGCAAAGACTGGGGATTCTGGGAATGGCTGGGAGGTATCCAGTTGGGGAAGGGAAGCGAGGTGGGCGCTAGGTAACCCCACCAGGGCACAGAGGGAGTAAGAGGAGAGAGTGAGCTTCAGGCAGGGCCTGAGGAAGGCAGAGGAAGGCCCAGGGTCGGTACAGCACAGGACACAGTGTTCTGCCAAACAGGACACAGAGCAGCACGTCGCGCGGCTGCCTCTCCCAGACAGGAAGTGGCCAGCGCACAGCCACGAAGGTAATGGCGAGAAAGCAGAGAGTGCGCTGGGACCTTGGTGAGGCTCCCGCCCCAGTGAGTGCAGCTGGGAAACTGCCAGGAAGGGAGGTGAGGTCCACAGAACGTTCGCTGAGGGCCCCGGGCGGTGCTCCCGATTCTACACTGCCAGGATCTGAGCCCTTGCAGGAGCTGGGGGAGGGACGCACCAGCCTGCTGCAGGCCGCTGACGTCACTGCCGCACCCACCGAGAACCAGACTGCAGCCAGCAGCCAGGAACTCCACGTGGTCTCCCACACGGATGGCAGGGGCCATCTTCTGCTGCCTTCCCAGGTGCATTAGCAGGGAGCTGGGCAGGACATGGAACAGCAGAGCTCCGACACGGGACTTTTTTTAAAAAAGACATTTATTTATTTATTTGAAAGAGTTACACAGAGAGAGAAGGAGAGGCAGAGAGAGAGAGGGAGGGAAGGAGGGAGAGAGGAGGGAGGGAGGGAGGGAGAGGTCTTCCATCTGATGGTTCACCTCCCCAATTGGCTGCAGTGGCCAAAACTGTACCAATCTGAAGCCAGGAGCCAGGTGCTTCTTCCAGGTCTCCCACGCAGGTGCAGGAGCCCAAGGACTTGGCCCATGTTCTACTGCTTTCACAGGGCATAACAGAGAGCTGGATCAGAAGTGGAGCAGCCAGGACTTGAACCCGTGCCCATATGGGATGTCAGCTCTGCAGACAATGGCTTTGCCCGCTACACCACAGCATTGGCCCCTCGACACGGGATTTAACTTGCTGTGCCACAGCTCTGGCCCCTGGAGCAGTTCCACGCTCAGCGAAATAGGGATAGCACCCTCCTTGTGACTACATGGTATCTCCCCTCTGTTCCCCTCCACCTGTCTTAGAAAGGGGCACACAGAGAACCTTGCTTGTCCCCAGGCCCTTGGGACAGCCCTGGGCCTCCCAGCCCAGGGGCACAGAGCTGGCTGTCCTTTCGACTTCGCCCTGTGTGCCGGTTCCTCTCCTTTGGATCTCCAGACACTAAAGTCTAGACAATTGCTGCATGCACTGGGTATTGTCTGTGCAACCCTAACGGACTGCCGGAATTACAACCACGTCTTAGGGAAGCCAGCAACTAAGCAAGGCTCCCAAAGCTGCAGGGGGCATCCAAAAGGCTGTTCCCGGCTGCACTACACCATCGGGCAGGTCGGGGACACAGCCGTCCCCCCTTCCCCAGCCACCAGAAGTCTCTGCCTTGTCTCTCCCCTCCGGGAAAAGCTCACCTCTCTGTCCCGTGGCCATCCATGACAACTGACGTCACCTATGCAGGAGCACAGGTCTTGGAGAAAACCAACGCTGGAATTAATCCTCTAGGGAATAAGGTACCAGGCGTGCCATCCACCCTCCTCGGCAGATAGATGTGCAGGCGCTGAGACCAAAGCCCGCTGCAGCTCAGGAGGAAGCGCAAGAGGAATCGTTCAAGTGCAGGCTTCGCGGCAGCCCCAGCGGCTGCGGGCACTGTCGGAGGGGACTGGAGAAAAGTGGAAAATGAGTCATTTCTGGAGACAAGAGGGCCCAAGCCCAGGATCAAAGAAGAGGGCTACGAAATTAAGAATTCTAGTACGAGAAAAAGATGGGCGAATCTGAATCACAAAGAACAGCAGCATCAGAAAGGGTGCACCACGAGAGAAAATGGAGGCAAAACCATCGAGGATGTGGTAGAAGAACAAACCCTAATAGGGGGTGAAGATATGGTGAGATGCTGGACAGAACGGGCACATGAAAGCCACAGTGAGATGCCGGCACTCATCCCTCCCAAGAGCCGAAATACAAACATCTGGCCATGCTAAGTGCCAGTGCGAAGGCAGAGAAATGAGAAAACCTCCCAATCCTAACAGGAGGAGACATGGGTGTGACTCGGAAAATGGTTCAACGTTCTCTAGGACATCTGAAGACGGGCACACCAGTAGAGTGGGAGGCATAGTTAAGAAGCTTCAGCTGTAACTTGGAGCCTGCAGCTCGTCCTGGGAAAAGATCCTGCAACTGTCGGGGCTGTGAGTTAGAGCAGCCACTTTTTTCTCATCTCCTGTTTTCAGTTGAAATAAACACTAGCAGACAAAGCCTAGCTCTTCAGACTTGACTATCTGACACACATTTTTCAAAATAAACAAAGTGAGTCTTTTACCTTGGGGGAAACTGGCGTTATTTGTTATTCTCGTTGCCCAGAGTGAAATTCAGCAATTCAAGCCAAAGTTGGAGTTTTGGAAAACTTCTGTATACATAAAGACAGCTCTGATGGGACCTGATATCTTATGAGGAATACTGGCCAGTATTCGTGAAATCTCCATACCTCGGTGCACTGATTTGCAGGTGACAAATGTTTGATGTTACCCAATCATGCGTGAGTTAAACATCCACTCACAGTGCGAGATAGTAGACCAATACATTTTAATGTAACCAAGTATGAAAAGGTCACTGATATGGCATCAGATGCTAGATAGCAAATAACCTTTAAGAAATTACTACTTGTCAAGTTTAGGTGTAGGATCAAAGAAGAATATTCATGATTATCCGGAAACACGATTGAGATACTGCCCCCCTTAACAGCCATGCACCTGTGTGAAGCCCACTTTCTTCACACACTGTAACCAGAATGACTCATAAAAAATTGAACGAAGCAGCAGAGAGGAGGGTGTAGCTGCCTGCTATTAATGAGATTTTCAAGAATATAAAGCAAAGCCACTCTTGATTACATTTTCTGATTTGGAAAAACAGTTATGTGTGGTGAAAACACACTAATTATACTGACACATATTATCACTGCTATTTATTGATTTTAATTGACAAATCCAAATTTATATATTTATTATGTATGATATTGATGTATTGAAGCACACACAAGGAGAACAGCCTGCAAAGTGCTAATAACATATGCATTATCTCACGTACTTATTTTTGCTTGTAATGGGAACACTGAAAATCCTCTCCTCTCGCAATTTTCAAGAATAAAATACTGCTATAGTTTGAATATGACTTGGCTCTTGAACTCACACGGGATTTTCAACTGCAAACTCACCGATTGATATAGTATTAAAGGGGTATAAACTCAATCTAACTATGGCATTGAGGAGGTGGACCCAGGGGGAGGTCTTTAGGTCAGTAGGGTTCATGCCCTCAATAGGTCATTCTCAAGGTCGGTACAGAGGCCTGAGCTGGGGTCCAGCCACTCTCCTTCTCTTTGCTGACCAGCTCGCCACGTGATCCTGCCCACACACCTGCCCCACCATTGCCATCTGCCACCCTCATCAGAAACCAGCCCGATGAGACAGCCCCAAACCCAAGAGCTAAATCAACTTTTTATCTTCATAAAGCTGGTTGTGTAGGGGATTTCATTAAGAGAGATGAAAAACCGACTGCTGCAAATACATTATTTTCAAGAATAATAACCATGTTGTACGATGTATTTCTGGGATGTATTTTTCTTAAGTGAATTTTATGTCCTTTGACCAACATTCCCAAACTGCACATCTCCCCAGTTTCTAGTAACCACCACTCTACTCTCTACTTCTACAAGTTCAACCTCCTGAGACTCCACAATTAAGTAAGATCATATGATATTTATCCTGTGTGTCTGAAAAATATTGTCTCTGCAGCTGGTCCGTGTCATCACAAATGACGGGATCTCTTTCTTTGTCAGGCTGAATTAGTAGCCAACTTGTGGTGGTCCAGCGCACGCTGTTTGGACTTTACGATGCTGCAAAAGCAATGCTCGTGCAGTGGGAACAGTGCTCTGAGCTGACGAGGGATGATTTCCTAGGCCGGTGGCATGCAGTGTGGCCAGCAGCAGGGAAGCTCCCAGTCAGTGCCACAGTCAACAGGACAATCAACCAGCGCCCTGCTGGGGTCCTGAGCTATGACGCTCAGCGGGCTGCATTTATTGTATACATTCATGATGTGTGCTGCTTTCAATTTAGGGTGGGCAAGCTGAGGAGCACCTGTAGATACCACATTTTCTTCAGCCATTCACCCAGGGACAGACACGTAAGTAGATTCCACTTTTTGGCTGGTGTGAGTGAGGCTGCGGTAAACCTGGGACTAATTATCTCTTCCATGTACTGATTTCAGTTCCCTTGGATATATTCCCTGTAGTGGGATTGCTGGATCTTATAGTAGCTCTATTTTTGGCTTTTTAAGAAACCTCTATGCATTCTTGTATATGTGTGGAGATCCTATTGTTGTTTTCTATAAGTTAATAAATACCTTTGACTTTTCTCAATTGCAATTCCTAATATGGTAAATACCAATGGGTGCATCCCAAGCAGCTAAGAGTACTTTAGAACCCTCAATAGTTGGTGAAACAAAAGAGCTCCTCAGACCACAGAGCTTCAGAAGTTCTACTATAGAGAGATAGTCACTCATGCAAGAAAATTTGTAGTGGTGCTGCTGATAAAAAAAAAAAAAAAAAAAAAAACAAAAACCTGCCATCCATTCAGCACCAGAATGATACAGAAAACAAGAGGAATCTTCACAAGGGAACACCTTACACCAGCGAAAACTTGTGCTGTAAGACACAGGCGGCACTGGAGACTAATTTTGCAAATAAAATGTTAAGGCGGAGGGGGAGGAAAGAAGACTACATCCAGTGTTCCATTTATATACAACTTAAAAATTATCAAAGACAAAAATGAAAAGAAAACCCTGAAATCTAAGCAATTTATGTTTGTTTATGCAAATTACAAAACAGGTCAAGGACACGATCATCGTAAATTCAGCATACAGTCTACCCGTGAAGGAAGAAACTAGAAGGTCCTTTGGGGCCAATGACAGGATTTCACTGACCACTTGGGAGAAAGCCCAAGAGTACTTAATGTATACTTTTATCCATTTTTAGCAAGGGTCTGGTCAGAACAAAGCCAGGAGCCAGGAACTCCATCCAGGTCTCCCAAGTGTGTGGAGAGGACTCAGCCCAGGAGCCCCTGGGGCCTCCAGGATGCCCTCACAGGAAGCTGGACCGGAAGCAGCAGTAGGGGTGGGGCTCCGTCCTCCGCACGCCATGGGATGCAGGCAGTGCAAGTGGCAGCCTAATCCGCTGCACCACAACTCTCGCCTCCGCTGCATTTTATGATTCACACTACACACACATTTTTATAAATACCTTGACCTCTCCAGTGTTTATCCAAACAGCAAAATTACACGAACAAACTAAGCTCAGGAAAAGCCAAGTCAAAATAGGCAGAGAAAGAGAAGAAAGAGCTGTGAATATATAGGAATTGTGCAGCCCCACCAAGGAAGCTGCCACTGATAACCCAGGGAGGATGTTGAGGAAATGAACTCACTAGATTAAAACAAAAAAAAGCAGGACTGGATTCTGAACTACACCAGCATCCCAAGCCAGATTCCCGATGGATGAAATACCAGACTGTGAAAGACAAAGCTATAACATCAATAGATAATAATGACAGAAGATCTCCTTAAATGAAACTCAAAGAGCAGTAAAGCCATAGAGGAAAGGGGGAAAAAAATCAATGGATTTGATAACAAGAAAACCAAGGATTTCTATGCAGTGAAAGTTAACTGACACACAGTGGGATGGGAGAAGATATTGCCAGTGTCTAAAACTGACCAGGGACTAGGGTTTCCAAGGAGCTCTCACAAATCAAAAACTCAACAAGAAAAGAAATCAGAGGCCCCCAAAGGAAACAATCGATTGCTACAAATAGTCGGTTCACAGAAGGAAACCCCCAAAGCACAAACCAGCACACAGAGATGTTCAAAATGATTGGGTAGAGAACAGCAGTGCATCCATCACAAAGCTGCACCCTGTGGGGGCTCTCGGGGTCGGGGCGCACAGAGGTCTACACGGAGCCTGTGACGACGTGCACAGTGCAGCCACTCGGGGGACCAGCCTCCGCGGACTCAGACGGAAACGTTCAGATACTCTGTGGCCCGACAACCCTGCTCCGGGCTATGCATCACAAAGGAGTTCTGCCGAAGGTCCCCACGGGGCTTGTGCAAGGCTGGTTATGGCTGTAGGTGGTGGTCTGGGGAGGGTTGGAGGCGATCTGTGTGTCTGTTTCTGAGGGAAAGGCATCACAAGAGATGTGATGGCTGCTCCTGTAGCAGTTGGAGGAAGCACATAGACCCCAAGGAGCCGCTACAGACATAGTGTTACATTCTGAAAAACAGCCCGATTGCACACATGTACGTTAACATACGTGGACACGCTACATGTGACACTCATTCTACAAGAACACAAACCAGCATCAAAAACACACTCAACACACACATTCAACACGTAAAAGAGCACATTCGACACATACAGGAGCACACAAAGCTCTCCAATGAGAGGCGAGGTGGAAGAAATGAGAAGAAGGGAGAATTAAATCACAAAGCGAAGTCACAAGACGAGAAACTTGCAGGAAGAAAGGACGATGTCCCGGGACAGAACCATCATTAACTAAACCCTCTGCCCTTATAGGACTTACATATGCGGAACATATGGGGGCTGCCATCCCATAGTGCTGCTCCAGTCCTCGTTACGCGGCTTCCAATCCAGCTCCCTACGAATGCACCTTGGAAAGCAACAGAAGAAGGTGGTCCAAGGACCTGGGCCTCTGCCACCCACGCGGAAGATCAGGGTGGAGTTCAGGCTCCTGGCTTTTGGCCTGGTCTGGCCCTGGTAGTTGCAGGCATTTGGGAGTGAAACGAAAGATGATGAGGGACTGGCGCTGTGGCGTAGTGGGTAAAGCCACCACCTGCAGTGCCGGCATCCCAAATGGACGCTGGCTCGAGTCCCAGCTGTGCCACTTCCAATCCAGCTCTTTGCTGTGGCCTGGAAAAGCAGTAGAAGATGACCCAAGTCCTTGGGCCCCTGCACCCAGTGGGAGACCCGGAAGAAGCTCCTGGCTCCTGGCTTCAGATCGGCGTAGCTCTGGCCATTGCGGCCAATTGGAGAGTGAACCGGCAGATGGAAGACCTCTCTTTATCTCTCTCTCTCTCTCTCTCTCTCTCTCTGCCTCTTCTTCTCTCTCTGTGTAACTCCAACTTTCAAATAAATAAATAAATCCTTTTTAAAAAAAAACAAAGATGATGAAAAGTCTCTCTTACTTTCTCTGTCTCTCTGTCTCGCTCACTCACTGTCACTCTGCCTTTCAAGTAAGTAAAAACATCTTAAAGAGAGTGCTGGGGTGCCCCTTGAGTGCTGACCAAGAGTCCCCTATTCTGCTGAAATTCCACAGGGTCCAGTGTGCACTGGGAGGGGAAAAGAGGAGAGGGCAGATTAGTCAGTGTCCTTGAGTGAACATAAGGACAGAGAGGAGAGGGAGAAAGAGCTGTATCCAAGGACCTGGCTCTTGTAGTTCTGGGGGCTGGCAACTCCATAGGGAAGGCTGGGAGAACTCTGGCGAGACTTGGCACTGCGATCTTTGCTTTTGTTTAAAGATGATTTATTTGAAAGGCAAAGTTACAGAGTGAGAGGGAGACAGAGAGAGAGAGAATCTTCCATCCATTGGGTCACTCCCCAAATGGCCACAGCAGCCAAAGCTGGACCATGCTCAGACAGGAGCCAGGAACTCCATCTGGTCTCCTGTGTGGATTCAGGGGCCCAAGCACTTGGGCCATCTTCCGCTGCTTTCCCAGGTGCATTAGCAGGGAGCTGGGTGATAACAAATCCCCTTTACTTAACGACAGCTGGTTGTGGGCCTGTAAAATGCCTTCACAGCAATACCTAGACCAGTGTTTGGCTGCAGCACCAGGAACCAAGGGACAGTCACACCGGGCATCCGGGCCACGTGGGAAGTCACCAGCAACAAAGTCATTGGGGCGAACCAGAGCCCAGGGACATCCACTCACCAAGAACCCATAGGTGGAAGACAATGTACCCGACTCAGTCCTCTTCTCTCCCCCTTCCCCAAGGCATTCCGAGGAGAGCTGCAGCCACACCTGCCCGCTAACTGCAGTCACCTGCCCTAGGTCCCTCACAGGTGTGGCATTTCTGCCCAGATGCACCTGGCTCCTTCCACAACAGTAAGTCAACCTTCCGTGTAATGCACACTTCTTTAACGCCTTCCTGCGTCCTCGTGAGTGCCCTCTTCCTAACTCTCATAAAGCCCAGGAAACCCTGTGCAGCCTCTTACCTCTTCATGTTACATCCCCCCACCAGGAAACTTTTCTCCATGCACTTTACAGATACAACCTTAGGAACATAGTGATTCTTCCCACCCTACCCGCCCTCCCACCCTTCTTCCTCCTCCCTCTCCATTTCCCATCCTTATTTTTCACTAAGATCTATTTTCAATTAACTTTATACAGATAAGATTAACTATACTAAGTAAAGACTGTTGAAAAACAAACAAAAATCGATTCCTCAACAGTCGAGCTGTTCAAAGTCACAGCATCTTACAGTTCACGTCTACCTTTTAGGCTCTCTGTTAGTTGCAATTCTTTCTTTTTTTTAAGATTTATTTATTTATTTATTTGAAAGTCAGAGTTACGCAGAGAGAAGGAGCAGCAGAAAGAGAGGGAGGGGGAGGGGGTCTTCCATCCACTGGTTCTCTCCCCAAATGGCCACAATGGCTGGAGTTGCGCCAACCTCAAGCCAGGAGCCAGGAGCTTCTTCTGGGTCTCCCACATGGGTGCAGGGGCCCAAGGACTTGGGCCATCTTCTACTGCTTTCCCAGGCCACAGCAGATAGCTGGATCGGAAGTGGAGCAGCTGGGACTCGAGCCAGCGCCCATTTGGGATGCCGGCACTGCAGGCGGTGGCTTTACCCGCTACGCCACAGCACTGGCCCCCACAACTATTTCCTTAATGACCTGTCTCCTCCACTACATTCCAATCCCCTGGACTTCCTTCTGTGTTCATTGCCTCAAATAAGAAACAATCACCAGGGCCAGCCCTGTGGCACAGCTGGTTAAGCCACCACCTGCCACACCAGCAACCTGTATGGGTGCCAGTTCGAGTCCCGGCTGCTCCACTTCCGACTCAGCTTCCTGTTAATGCACCTGGAATGATGTAGAAGATGGCCCAGGTCCTTGGGCCCCTGCACCCGCATGGGAGACCTGGAGGAAGCTCCTGGCTCCTGGCTTCAGATCCGCCCAGCTCCAGCCATTGCGGCCATCGGGGAAGTGAAGCAGCAGATGGAAGATTCTCTCTCTCTCTCTCTCTCTCTTTCTGTCTCTCTCTGTGACTCTACCTCTCAAATACAAAATCTTAACAATGAAAGAAAGAAATTTGAATGGAGAGACACGGTGATGACAGTAGGAGGCGCCGCGTGAAGGCACTGCCCAGAGAGTGGTTCTGCAGAGCAGCTGTGGCCCCAGCCCGCCCTCGCCGAGCCTCAGCGAGGCAGCACGTCATTCAACCCAGCTCCTGAACCTGCTAGGGAGCAAGTGCAACTGCTCAAAGGGCCTCCAGAAGGCAAGCTCACACAAAGCCTAGTAGGCCCTGGGGACAGCTCAGCTCTGTGTGCATCACAGGCCCTGACCGCCCGCCCCTCTGCCCTCAGAGCCGCGGCACCTTCCAAAGTCACCCCAGTTAAAGCCACGCCCACTGGATGGAAGCAGGGAAAAGTGCGAGGAAGGGGACCTGCCAGGTGTCCAGGGACAGGCCTGGAAGTTACCTTGGGCAGTGGCACGGAAACTCTGCTGCTACCAAAGGCCAGGGACCTGGCCATGCGGCGGTCACTCTGAGCAGATAGAGAAGGGTCCGGACATGTCCCTGGCTTGGCTGCAGATCTCTCTCTCTCTCTCTCTCTCTCTTTCTCTCTCTCTCTCTGGCTCTGCCTTTCAAATAGACAAATAAAATCTTAAAGAAAACACATAGGCCGGCGCCGTGGCTCAGTAGACTAATCTTCCACCTTGCGGCGCCAGCACCCCAGGTTCTAGTCCTGGTCGGGGAGCCGGATTCTGTCCCGGTTGCCCCTCTTCCAGGCCAGCTCTCTGCTGTGGCCAGGGAGTGCAGTGGAGGATGGCCCAAGTTCCTGCACCCCATGGGAGACCAGGAGAAGCACCTGGCTCCTGCCATCGGACCAGTGCAGTGCGCCGGCCGCGGCAGCCATTGGAGGGTGAACCAACAGCAAAAGGAAGACCTTTCTCTCTGTCTCTCTCTCACTGTCCACTCTGCCTGTCAAAAAAAAATTAAAAAAAAAGAAAACACACACATGCACAACTACTGAAGCGTGGAAAATGCTCTCTATCTAAAGAGAAACCAAGGCGGTGCAGCCACACTCTCCGCACTCAGAGACTCAGGGACACACAGTGCTAGCTTCCAGCACCTGAGCTTGGAGTGGGCCTGCGCCCGGCCTAGCAGCCTTCCTGGTGGAAGCCCTCTCCCAGCCCCCACGGTCCCACAGGGGCCCCCACACACGGCCACTCCAGCAGCTTCAGCAAGACTGCCCAGTTCCCTGGTGTCTCTTGGCTCTTGGGCCACATGTCCAAGGATCCCCAGGCCTGTGAGTGGGTTGACCGCAGACCTCAGAGTGTCCAACATTCAATTTCATTTACACCAAACCTAAGTGTTACTGTCTGAGAACTGGGCAGTCCCTACCGACTGGCTTTGCAACAAACCCCAGCCCCGGTGGATGTTGGTCCTGGTGTTGGACCATCGCCAAGTACCCTGACCATCAGAGCCGTGAGAAATTCCCCAGGGTCGGCGTTGAGGCATAGCGGGTAAAGCCACCACCTGCAAAGCCAGCATCCCCTATGGGTGCCAGTTCCAGTCCCGGCTACCCCACTTCCGATCCAGCTCTCTGCTATGGCCTGGGAAAGCAGTAGAAGACGGCCCAAGTGCTTGGGCCCCTGCACCCACGTGGGAGACCTAGAAGAAGCTCCTGGCTCCTGGCTTCAGATCAGCCCAGCTCTGGCCATTCCTGGCATTTGGGGAGTGAACTAGAGGATGGAAGACTTCTCTGTGTCTCTTCCTTTCTCTCTCTGTGACTCTGCCTCTCAAATAAATAAATAAACCTTAAAAAAGAAAGAAAGAAAAAGAAAATGAAGAAAGCCCCCGAGGATTCCCAGTGTTTGTACATTTGGTTCTGCCAAGCACCAGCCTTGTTTGCCAGGGTCTCCAATTAGCCTGTGTCACAGAGAGCCCCTGCCATCCCAGCCACCTCGCTGTCCCTCCCTGGGAATGGGGTTCTCCTCCCATCTCCCCCAGTGGCCTGTCAGTCACACAACAGCGTTTCCGGGACCCCAGGGACTGGGACAGAGCGATGCGGAGGGTGGCAAGGCAGAGTCCAGAGCTTGGAGCCCCAAATGCATTGGATTTCTCAGACCCTTCTCTCCTTAGGTATTTGATCTTGTAGACCCTGGAGCACCTTGGCTACTGAATAAAAACCTGCAAATACTTTGTCCGGAGAAGTATTATTTTTGCACTGGCATTAACAGCTTTAACAATGCCTAGCAAATTGCCTTCAGAACCAATCTATTGACTTTTTTCCCCAGGTGAACCTCTTTTGCTCGGAGCATGGTGGGAGCAGATGCCCCGGATACTGGGGCTCAGGTCAGAAGTGCGGTGGGCCGTGCAGGTTCCAGCTCTGTCCCACACAGGAGTCACTTACCTTCCCTGGTGCTGTTCTTCCTCCATCCGTGGGCTGGCAAGGCTGGACTACGTTGAGGTCTGTGGCTTTTAGTGACACTGGATTTGGAGCACAAACTCAGGTGCCCAGGTCAGCCCCGCATCCCGCCTCTGTGTCTAAGCGTGTGCACTCGGGCCCACCTCCGTGCACTGCCCATGGAACAGTGGGGCCATTTGTCCCCAGGCCCAGAGAACGTAAGTGCCTGGTGGTTGGGGAGCTTAAGAACCCAGCCACCCTCTGCAGAGCTCCAGTGCAGGGCCAGGCTGAGCTGGTACCTGCACAGCTCTTTCCCTGCCCCCATCGTTCCCTCCATCCTCCAGTTTCTCCCTGGAAGTTTTTCCTTAATACCTCATTTTCACACAAAATCCGAGATCTGCTTCTGGGGAACCTGTCTTAAGATGCACATTTGCTAGACAGAGCAAAATAATAGCCAGAGAGCTTGCTTCATCAGAGCTGCGACCATACTGAAAATGAACAAGATTTGCACCTGAAATTGGCAGATGCCAGGATTCACAAGCCCCCCCCGCCCCAAACCCACCCCTCTCCCGGGGAGGCTCCACAGGGCTGAGATCCACGGAGGAGGGGAGAGCTCCTCCAAAGAATTCTCACCCAGTGGGTCCCGGAGACATCCGGGGGCCCTGAGCTTGGAGACCCAACCCGTGGGGGAGAAATGGTGCTGTCAACCCCACAGCAGAAGCCTAAAGAGGAAGGCAGGCTGCAGAGGGAGAAAGATGAGAAGGTTCTCATCACGAAGTAGCAGCCCCCGGAGTCTCAGCCCAACGCCAGGCTCACAGATGTGCCGGCTGCCAAGCAACCTCTCCTCCCTATCCACCCGGCTCCTCCCCCTCCTTCCCTCCTGGGCGGCGCGTTCATGGAACATCCGGAGAAACCGCCATCCTCACAGCCTGGGGTCCAGGTTGACCACGATATTTCCAATGTCTCTGAATTATTTTTTTAAATTTGTATTTCTTCTTCTTCTTCTTCTTCTTCTTTTGACAGGTAGAGTTAGACAGTGAGAGAGAGAGAGACAGAGAGAAAGGCCTTCCTTCCATTGGTTCACTCCCCAAATGGCTGCTATGGCTAGCGTGCTGCGCCGATCCAAAGCCAGGAGCCAGGTGCTTCCTCCTGGTCTCCCATGCGGGTGCCCTCCTCCACTGCCCTCCCGGGCCATAGCAGAGAGCTGGCCTGGAAGAGGGGCAACCAGGACAGAATTCAGCACCCCAACCGGGACTAGAACCTGGGGTGCCAGCGCCGCAGGTGGAGGATTAGTCTAGTGAGTCATGGCGCCGGCCTGTATTTATTCTTAATTTGTTTGAAAGACAGAGAGAGAGAGAGAGAGAGAGAGATCTTCCATCAGCTGGTTCACTCCCCAAATGCCCACAACATCTGGGGCTGGGCCAGCATCTAGGAACTCCATTTGGATTTCCCATGTGGGCAGCAGGGACCCAAGGGGCCCCGTGGGTTCTATCCAGGGAGTTAGAGGTGTCCCAGAAAGGAGGAGGTTTGAGCCGAGTCTTGAAAAATGCAGGCAGGTAGTGAAAAATGAAGTCGGTTTATGAATGAATGGGGGTGCGGAACAAGAGCAGGAACAGGGAACCGGCTCCTGAGGGTGACCAGGGAGAGAGAGCAGCCTTCGTACTGAAGCTAGGCCACCAAGACACCGGCCCCGCTTTGTGGAGTCAATTCAATCGCCTCCTCTGCCCTCCTGTTTTTAATCTCATGTTTGCCTTTCTATGCAACATCAAGGAAGAACGGCCAGGCTCTCATACCACCACCACCGCCACCACCCCGGAGTGGACAGGAGCAGAGATGGGGTGAGCAGTGGGGGAGGCAGAATCCATTGCCAGGAAGACACGTGATTCCTCACCTGTCCCTGAGGCCAAAGCTGCACCTGCCACGTGGCCCCTGGAGCCCCGGGGGAGGTGGGCAGGGGCTTGCATGTGGCTCTTTCGCACACGCACTGGGGTAAAGGCGTGAACAGCCCAGGTGGTTCAGGAGCGAGGCCCCCACAGGGACCGGCACAGTGAGTGTGGGAGACACACGTCAGTCATCACCCGCGTCCACGTCCAGCTCTGCTGTTGGCCGGGTGTGTCCCCTCGGGCCAGCTGGTTACCTCTCCATGCATCTCCCGCCCACTGCCCCACTGCACCCCAGGTTCCCACCAGCTCCTACAGGCTTTGAGATCAGAGTTACAGGCAGGGGTGAGGGGGCAGAGTGACCGACATCCCTGGGGTCTCCATTGGCTTCAAGGGATACCAAGCAAAGTGGAAAGAGGCATCACCCTCAATCCTCGGAGTCGTAGAAGCTAGCCTGGACCAGAATTCTGGAAAGTTCTTCCAGTTTTCTTTCTTTTTAAAAAGATGTTGGTGACCATAGGGAAGCCATTTCTGTCTGGTTCTAACTGGATTATTTGTTTGTTTGAAAGGCGGAGTGTCACAGGGAGAGAGATTCCATCTGCAGGCTCATTCCCCAAATGGCTGCATCAGGCCAAAACCAGGAGCCCAGAACTCCACCCAGGTCTCCCACATGGATGCAGGGGCCCAAGCACTTGGTCCATCCTCTACTGCTTTCCCAGGTGCATTAGCAAGGAGCTGGATCGGAGGTGGAGCAGCCGGCACTCGAACCCGCGTCCCTATGGGACGGTGAGAAGGCAGGTGGCAGCTTAGCTCGCTGCACCACAACACCAGCCCCTGGAAAGTCCTTCTAGAAGAAATCTCAGCCTTGAAGTTGGCTTTGTTGGGGGGGGGGGGCACGCTGACTGCTAGAACCAGGCACGTTCAGGCTGAGCTGAGCTGAACCCCACCCACCTGTGCAGGAAGTATCCTCTCCCGAAGCTCTGTGCTCTCCCTGGCACTGTGCCAGCTTCCCGTCCCTCTTATCTGTAGCTGCACGTAGCTGTGGACATGGCAGGGTCACTCTCAGCTCGCGTCCAGCCCAGGGACCGTCTGCCTGGGGACCAGGCTGGGATGTGTAGCTGTCAGATTCAGCAGACAGAACACAGGGTCGGGAACACGGAGATCAGACTCAGGGAGCCCCTTGTCCACTTGCTGTCTGTGGTGTTTTGGGAATGCAGTCTCCCCGAGCACGGTCACATCCATAGGTCTCCTATCCTCCATGGCTGCATTTGGAGCTGTAACCAGGAGGAGGAGCTGTAACCAGGGCTGTGAGACCCACAAAGCGTCAGCTACTGACCCCCAGGTCCTGTCAGGGAACTCCGGCCATCCAGGGCTCTGAGTGTGGACTCAGCTTGCTCCCTGGCCTCAGCGTGAACAGTGGCCACCTCCAGGGAGCCCTCCTGGAACTCCAGGCAAAGCTTCCCCTGGGAGGTCAGCCCATCACTGCAGCCTGATCCTGCCCTCTCCTGGCCCCAGCCATGGGCTGCAGCTCCCTCACCTGGGACAGAGGCATCTTCCCCTCCTCCACCACACCACACCTTCCACATCCACTGTGGCAGCCACCACTCGCTCAGCCACAATCCTGAGCACCCCTATCCCCCAGCACAGGACGTCTGTGCACCCCTTGTCTTGTTAGAGCAACGCCTGTCTACCTTAGCTGCAAAGATGCCTGTTATGGGCCAGCGCTGTGGTGTAGTGGGTAAAGCTGCCGCCTGCAGTGCTGGCATCCCATATGGACACAGGTTCGAGTCCCAGCTGTGCCTCTTCCAATCCAGCTCTCTGCTATGGCCTGGGAAAGTAGTGGAAGATGGCCCAAGTGCTTGGGACCCTGCACCTATATGGGAAACCCAGAAGAAGCTCCTGGCTCCAGGCTTCGGATCAGCGCAGCTCCTGCTGTTGTGGCCAATTGGGAAATGAAACAGCAAGTAGAAGACCTCTCTCTCTCTCCCTGCCTCTCTTTGTCTCTCTGTGTAACTCTTTCAATAAATAAATCAATCTTTAAAAAAAAAAAAGATGCCTACTAAGACTCTGGGGACCCACACCCTAGTGCCTGGGCTCAGTCCGGTCTCTGGCTCGGCTGAGGGCATTTCAGGGGCAGTGACCCAGCAGATGGGAGCTTTGGCTGTCTGCCTCTCAACAAATACAAGATGTGACTTTTTAAAAAATTGTCGAAGAGATTATGCGGATGCATCCACTCATTCAACCGCTAAGCAGTCTCACGGGAGCCAGGCTCTGGGCTGCAGGGGGAACCATCGGCAAGGGAGGCGTGTATTTGCCCTCCTGGCTGCTGGGCTCCGCCCACTGCCCCAGCCAGTGTCCAGGTGCTGGGAATTGCTGGTCCTATGGGTTCTGTCTGCCTTGCAATTGATAACCAGCCCACTCCCCCCAGAGACTTAACAGCACAGATAGAGTGAGGAAAAGAAAGGTGAAATCGACATGTTCTTATAGTCTCCCAAATCCTTAAAAAGGAGGAGAGACACATAACCAGCCAGATATGTCCCATGACACCTGGCAACTTCAGGTTTTGGATATTTGCCGGGAGATATTGACGGGGAGGGCGGACCTCCAGGAGAGCTGGAAGCCAGGAGGTCCCACCATGCTCCACAGCTTCTCCCGGGCATCCGTGGTGTGAGCACCACGCAGGGCACACAGAGCGGGACAGGGAGGGACACTGCTCCAGGCCGGGCGCTGGGAGTGCAGTCCAGGTCCGGCAGCCTGTGGCCGGCGCTGAGCTATGACGTCAATGGGTTTGTTCTGCAGAAATAAGAATCTGATGGAGCCTCCTGCTCCTCCTCGGGGCGGGGTCAGGGCCTCCTGCAGAGAGGTCAGCAAGAACCCCATGCAGACGCAGGAGAGAGAGAGAGAGAGAGAGAGAGACCTTATCTGAATCAGCTGCCTTCGAAAGTCTCTAAGACTCCTCCACTATCCTTCGCTTCCTGTGCCTTTAAGGGAGTGTGGACTAAGCCCAGGTGAGAAGAATCCCTTTGAAGGTTTGCTTTGATTAGGTAGACCAGTTGACCGCGCACACACACACACACACACACACACGCATGCACAGCACCAAGACAAAACGTTTGCTTTGTGTCTGACGTGACGCTGTCTTTGCAGGAGCAGTCACAGCCGGAGATTCCAGTAACCCATCGGTGCTCGCCACGTGGAAGCTGACTGCCACTCAGTGGGGCTCAGACACAGGGACCCTTCCTGGCCGCAGCTCCCAGGAGGGCGTGTGTGGACCTAGATTTAACCTTGTGTGTCTCCACCCTCTCAGCGCCCCCAGCCTCTGCAGGAGCTTTCTTTCTGCCCCAGCTCCCCTCCCCTGCCCCTGCAACTGCCCTCACTCCCCTCTGACCCCCTTGGTTACCCCTCACTGGGTCCCCCACCCAATGCCATCTCTGCCCCCCCAGGACAGACTGGACAGGCAAATCTCGCCCACCTGCTCTGCCCTTCTCCCCTGGACCCTGAGTGCCCGGGGCAGGGGCTGACACGTTCAAGTTCCCATCTCCAGCTGGGCTGTTAGGGAGCGGAAATAAAAGACAAAAACCCAGCAGCAGCGGCTGCCTCCTGCACCTGCCCTCAGAGCCCTGGGTTCCCTCCAAGGAACTCCCTGAAGGGCAGGAGACCCCAGGCTCCTCCCTGGGAACTTGGCACCCCTTTGCCTTCTCTGCACCTCCTGCCACTCCAAGCACTCAATGGCTGTCACAGCTGGGGGCCACAGTCCCCAGGGATGGGGCACCGATGCCAGAAGCCACTGAGCACTGGAGAGCATGTTTCTCTCCGGGGAGTGGGCGGAGGTCTGGGCTCCACAGACCCCTCCTCCTCGTGGAGAGTCATTTTCCTTTGGATTTGATCTGGAATCGCTAAGGAATTTTGCTTGCCCATGAAATATTAAGGCTTTTTGTGGCCGGCGCCGTGGCTTAACAGGCTAATCCTCTGCCTTGCGGCGCCGGCACACCGGGTTCTAGTCCCGGTCGGGGCGCCGGATTCTATCCCGGTTGCCCCTCTTCCAGGCCAGCTCTCTGCTATGGCCCGGGAAGGCAGTGGAGGATGGCCCAAGTGCTTGGGCCCTGCACCCACATGGGAGACCAGAAGAAGCACCTGGCTCCTGGCTTCAGATCAGCGCGATGCGCTGGCTGCAGCGGCCATTGGAGTGTGAACCAACGGCAAAAAGGAAGACCTTCCTCTCTGTCTCTCTCTCTCACTATCCACTCTGCCTGTAAAAAAAAAAAAAGAAAGAAATATTAAGGCTTTTTTTTTAAAAACTGCCAAGGAAACGAGATTAAAAAGCTGAAAGTTGGCCATGAGACTGGCCAGGGGCAGGTGGGGGACCACACTGAGGCTTCGGTCCAAGAATGAAGCCACCGAGTAAACACCAGCGGCTTGGTGGGTGGCTTGGGCCGATTCACCTGTGCTGGAGGGACTGGCCCCTGCAGGCGCCTGCATCTGCTCACACCTCCCCGGAGCATCCTGGAGTCCCAGGGCAGGAGTGGTGCAGGAAGGGTAACCATTGCCCATAGGAGTCAGAGGTGCCATGGTGCCCGCTCCCTCCTGCCCAGCCCCCCTCCCCCACCACCAGCAAAGCCCAGGCTCCTGGGTCCAGCCAGAAGCCCATCAGAGCTGTGCAGGCCAGAGGGGTCTGGGGTCCACGCAGTGGTGTGAACACACCAAGGGGAGGTGAGAACAGGAAAGGTCAAAGCCACCCAAATGCAGGTGCATTGTTATCTGTGTTTTAGAACCCAATAAATGGAAGCCTATAAAAAGATGAAACCATGGTACTGAGCCTCATAGACTCAAGCCCACCCAAGATGATCCACGGTGGGGGGGCGCCCTTCTGCTGACGGGGGTGTGGGAGGAGCCAGGCGAGGGTAACAGGTGACAGACCGGGAACCGTCCCATCCGTCCTCCCACACAATCATCCACCCACCTGCTGCCCCCTGCAGGCACTGTTCTGGAAAGCGTGCAGCGAGAGACACCTCTGCCCCGGCCTGGGCATCCCTGGAGGAGAGTCAGGAAGCTCACTGTGTGCCTGGTACCCACTGCGCCCTCACAGTGCAGCCGGCCAGCCCTCCGTGTCACCCAGGGATCTGCTGTTGGAACCATCGGGATTGCATTTTGTCCCTGCCTCCTGAAGGGTGAGAACAAAGTCGGGTCAAGGTCGCTGGTCGCAGCCTCCTGCTGCACCTCCCCCATGGCTGTGCCCTCAGCTCCCTGCTGGCCCCTCACTCAGGAAGAATCCTCTACCTGTAGGACCTGCAGCCCCACCCAACTCTGCGGGCTGCCAGACAGGCAGGGGATGGCAGGCAGGCGGCAGGCCACCTCGTGGGAGGGACCTGGCTGTTCCTATACAGCCCAGCAAATTTCCATTCAAGGACAAACCTCACATGTGAGGGAACCTCAGCAAGTGTGTGGAGCCCTGGAATCCAGGATAACCTTCCACCGGTGCACAACACGGAATTTCTTCATGACGCAGCTTGGCCGTGAACTCCGGAGATGCCTCGTGGGCACGGACCTCATTTTTCTTTTCTTTTTTTTTTTAATTTTTGCACCACGTAAGCTTTCCTTTTTCTTTCTATTTTTTCGTGAACTTGCTGAGGTCCCCTCAGAAACAGGCACCCAGCAACAGGGGAGGTGTAGGGTGTCACGCACAGGGAGAGACCCACAATGGAAAGGGAGGAGGGCTGGGCGCTCCGGCCCTAGGCTGCTGGGAGGTGGGCACTGGATTCAGGAACCCGGTGGTCACGTGGCCTGGGTCAGAACACTTTCTGAAGAGGAGAGGGGGAGAGAGAGAGAGAGAGAGAGAGAGGTCTTCCATCCACTGGTTCACTCCTCAAATGTCTGCAATGACCGGGGCTGCGCCGATCCGAAGCCAGAAGCCAGGAACTTCCAGGTCTCCCACATGGGTGCAGGGCCCCAAGGACCTGGGCCATCTTCTACAGCTTTCCCAGGCCATAGCAGAGAGCTGGATCGGAAGTAGAGCAGCCTGGACTTGAATCGGTGCCCATATGGGATGCCGGCACTGCAGGGGGCATCTTTACCCACTGAAGACCAAGAGGATGAGGGTTGGGGACAGGCAGTGGGTGAGGGAAACTCCATCTGATTCGCAGCTTAGATGTCAGTTATCTACAAACGTACCACCTTCACGAGCAATTTCAGATGAAACAGACTGACTTCAGGCTTCAAAAAAATCCAAACTCGGAGGCCAGCACTGTGGTGTAGTAGGTAAAGCCAACGCCTGCAATGCCAGCATCTCATGTGGGCGCTGGTTCGAGTCCCGGCTGCTCCACTTCCTATCCTGCTCTCTGCTATGGCCTGGGAAAGCAGTAGAAGATGGCCCAAGTCCTTGGGCCCCTGCACCCAGTGGGAGACCTGGAAGAAGCTCCTGGCCCCTGGCTCAGCCCCAGCAGTTGCTTGCACATCCTGCCCGGACTGACACATTACAAGGATCCACCGACACGGTGAACGCCGGGCGTTCTCTTCCCAAACGTCGCCGAGAATGTAATGCTGAGCCTACATCCCCTCCGACGCTCTAACAAAGGCAAGAGGCAAAAATTAGACTTGTGCTGGATCCTCATTCTGAGACGCCCGGCCTCTGGGCAGGGAGCTGGCCGCGGCAGGCCCTTTTCCAGTCAGAGCCTGCCACCACGTGGACGAGGCTGGCATTGCAGCGCCCGTCCCCCAAAACCCCATCTCCACCTGGGCACTTCCTGAGACAAAAGGATGTTCTCTTTTTTAAAAATTAATTTATTTATTTTATTTGAAAGGTGGGAGGAGCTGGGAGAGAGAGAGTTCTCCCATCCATTGATTCACTCCCCACGTGCCTGTAACAGGTGCAACAGGGCAGGCCACAGCAGCCAGGAGCTGGGGACTCCACCCAGAGGTTCCGGGCAGAAACCCAGAGGCCACCATGCAGCTCCAAAACTTCTCAGAAGATGGTGGGCCAGCGGTCAATCCTACCCCACTTTCACAGCTTAACGGGCGTATTCTCACCATTTGGTAAAACGCGTTAATTCTCGCCAGTGGCTTGACTACAGCACTATATTATTATTATTATTATTGCTATCAATATTATTATTATTATTATTTTAGTTTGATGATGATGATGACGTCCCAGCCCCATCCCACTCGGAAGTGGGCAATGCGGGATGGACGCGCAGGTAGCCGGGTGGAAGCCGTTCTGCAGGCCGGGCACACGCGGTTTTTCCGCGAGGACCCCGGAGACTCGGGGAGCCTGGGTTTCCCGCGCACCTTGCACAGGGGTCAGCTCAGTTGTGCCGGCTTCCTGTTCGCTCAAGCTGGTGCCAACGGTCTGGCACGACCAACACGGCCACGGCCAATGCACCTGCGCCCTGCGCGCTGCCACCCCCTCTGCCGTCCGCGGGGACCGCCCTGGCGCACGCCAGGGGCCAGGCTCCCGTCCTCGCCACCAGTGCCCGGCAAAGTTGTGCAGTCCTCGCCCGCTCCGCGGCTGCCTCCCCTTGCCGCGGGCGCGTGGGAGACACTTGGTGCGTCTTCCTGGGAACCGTGTTCCTACTCCGCTCGTTTTCTATGCGGTTTCTCATCTTCACTGGATTCCCAACAATTCTTTGGGTGATCAGGCTCGTGTGTGCCAAGTGCGGTGTAGGTATCGCATCCCAGTGCCAGCATTCTGTAGCTGCTTTGGGCCAATTAAAACATTTCCCAATGGGGCCGGCACTGTAGCCTAGCGAGTAAAGCCACTGGCTGCAATGCCGGCATCCCATCTGGGCACCGGTTCTGTCCCGGCTGCTCCACTTCCGATCCAGCTCTCTGCTATGGCCTGGGAAAGCAGCAGAAGATGGCCCAAGTCCTTGGGGCCCTGCACATGCATGAGAGACCCGGAAAAAGCTCCTGGCTCCTGGCTCCAGATCAGCTCAGCTCTGGCCATTGCAGCCATTTGGAGAGTGAACCAGGGGAGGGAAGACCTCTCTCTCTGTCTCTCCCTCTCATTGTCTGTAACTCTACCTCTCAAATAAATAAATGAAATCTTTAAAAAAAAGAAAATTAAGGGGCAAACCCATGTCACCAACTTTATCGTAGACAGTTCTTTAATGGAACATGTATGATGTATTTTACATATATATATATTATAGTATGATTTGTTATTATATATATTCTGGCATGTAACGTGTATGAGGCTTTGCAAAGCTCCCAGAAAATGAAATGAAAAGATAAGTTTATCTTGGTGCAAAATCTTGAAATCTATGCATAGGAGTGGATCTTCAAAACATTTAGAAAATACAGATTAGAGAGAAAAAAAAAACAAACCAATGCAAGGATTCCAGATTTGTCTGTTTTTGTTTTTTTGCACCAAAACGGACTCAGCATTTAACGTGTTTGCCAAAACATCGGTGAAGGACTCTGGGAATCGCAGCGGTCTACACACTCTGCCTGCTCACGACGCAGCAACAGTCACCCAGCCAGGATCGTCTTCCCTCTTCTCCCTCCCTAAGTCGCCGTGACGCCTGGAGCCTGGGCCCAGGAACTCTGTGCACACCAAACTCCAGGTGCTCAGGCCCTGCTGCATGACAGAGTTTGCACATAAGCGGCGCACGTCTTCTCGCACGCTCCAGATCACGCCGAGTGACTCCCCACGCTAACACAAGGGACACGCGTGAGATGCATTCTTTAGGGAGAGTGCAAAGAACCGGTCCGTGTGTGTTCCGGACAGACACAATTTTTACTTTTGGAGATTTTTCAGCCTGAAGTTGCACGCCTGGCCCATCCGTCACGCAGGGGAGGCAGCTGCCATTCCCAAGGGAATCGCATGAGTCCGGGCCAACGCTGGTTCGTGGCACTGCGCCACGCTAGCCGTGGACACGTGGTCCCACCACCACAGACATGCGGTAGGCAGGAAGCTGGACTTGCTTCCTCACAGAATTTCCCAACAGGTTCTGATTTACTGTGTCTTTCTCCCGGGAACTTTTACAACTTTTGGGTGTGTGCATCAGGGCTTTCGGGCAAGGCTTCATGGGAGAGACAGCCTTGGGCTTGGTTTTCTTTGCTGACTCCTATAGACAAGAGCTCAGGGTAGCATTCGCTTCCATCTCTGAACCCTCTGGGGCTGTGTTGGTGGGATACCCTTTTCCCTCCAGAGTTCAGGTGTAATGGAGCCCTGTGTCTGAGCGCCGATCTGAAGCCAGGAACCAGGAGCCAGGAGCTTCCTCTGGGTGTCTCACATGGGTGCAGGGGCCCGAGCACGTCCATGCTGAGTCAAGGTCAGCCCCTTGCACAGTGTTCTCGTGAGCGGGAAGCTGCAGAGAACGGAGCTCGCTGGTGATAGAGCGGGAGTGGCCCGCCACGCAGGACTTGGGGACAGCGGGAAATGCAAGACAACAGGCTGAGGGCTGAGGGCTGCCAGAGGCTGCTCCAGCTTCAGAGCCTCCACGGAGAGAGAGTGAGGACAACCTGAACCCCTCACCGAGACCACACCACCGGCGGAAGACAGGGCCAACACAGGGACACGGCATGTTGAGGAGCCTCTCTCCCACACGCAGCTTCTCAGACCTTGGTTGAAACAGATGTGTGCCTATATGTATCACCTACTGGATACAGTCATGCAAGCACCACCTACTGGATACTTTCATTCAGACAGGCCCTCCGTATGCTATGGATATTTAACACATAAATAGACGAAACAGCCTCTTGCTTCCCTACCAGGAAAGCCATCCGCGGCTCCCGTGTCATCAACAGAAGATAAAGATGACGGCAATGAAATCTCACTGCTGTTGTCCCGCCAGCTGCTCGTCCCTGCCTAATGAGCCAAGCCTAAGCCTCCCCTCCCATTTGTCAGTAGGAAAATTAGCCAGGGCTCGAGACAGGTTTCGAGATGCAAACCACTCGCTCCCCCTCCCCCTGGAGCATCGCACGCCCTGGCAGAGGATTAAACAATGCACAGGTTTCTGGTTGTCTCACCTCATCTAAGGCCAGGCCCGTCCTCCTCCCAAAGGACCTGTAGGGTGACACCTGCATGGGGGGAGGGGAGAGGGGATACTTACTGTCTGTCAAGATGATTCAGGGTGGGCAAAGGCTATTGCTTTTTTAAAAAATATATATTTCATTTATTTATTTATTTGAAAGGCAGACTTACAGATAGAGAGAAGGAGAGACAGAGAGAAAGGTCTTCCATCCACTGGTTCACTCCCTAAATGGCCACAATGGCCGGAGCTGGGCCAATCCGAAGCCAGGAGCCAGGAGCTTCTTCCAGGTCTCCCATGCAGGTGCAGGGGTCCAAGGACTTGGGCCATCTTCTACTGCTTTCCCAGGGCATAGCAGAGAGCTGGATTGGAAGAGGAGCAGCTGGGACTAGAACCAGCGCCCACATGGGATGCCGGCACTGCAGGTAGAGGCTTAACCTAGCATGCCACAACGCCAGCCCCACCAGTCTGTTTTCTGAGGTAGGGCATGGTGTCTCCATTTAATACACACACAGGGTGGAGCTTAGCATGTGTGACAATTTCTGGGACTCCCATGGCACCTCCACGTGGAACTTAACCTCTACATGGCCATCATGGCGTCTCCTCCTTGCAGGTCCAGGATGAGACACAGGTGCATCATGGGAAAGTGGCCATACTGAATTAACAGGTAAGGGCGTGGAATTGCAATTCCGGGCTATGCACAAGTTGTGCGAGAATATTCCAGCTCAGCTCTTCCTACTCAACCACCTTGCCTGGTTCCCCATGTCAGTGTGGCTGGGGAGAGGAGACTTCGCACAAGTCGCTTTTCTGAATCCTTAGGCAACAAGGAGAAGACATGCAGAGGTGAGTGCCATGTTTTGAAAGAGAAACAGCTCTGGATTGAATGCATTGGGTAGATGCTATCTAGCTCTAGTGGTTACGATGCCTGCATCCCACAGCCAAGACTGAGCCCCTGGCTCTGGCTCCTTGACCCCAGCTTCTTGCTTTGCACATCCTGGGAGGTGGCCGGTGATGGCTCAAGTCAGATGGCCGGTGATGGCTCAATCCACGTGGGAGACCTGGATGGAGTTCTTGGTTCCCTCAGTCAGGGGCCATTGTGGGCATCTGGGGAGCTCAATAGATGAGAGGTGTCTCTCTACCTGTCAGATAACTAATTTTTAAATGAAATTATTTAATCCTCAGAAAAACAGTTCTAGTCCTGGCTGCTCCACTTCTGATCCAGCTCTTTGCTATGGCCTGGGAAAGCAGTAGAAGATGGCCCGAGTCCTTGGGGCCCTGCACCCACGTGGGAGACCTGGAGGAAGCTCCTGGCTCCTGGCTTCAGATGGGCTCAGCTCCAGCCGTTACGGCCAACTGGGGAGAGAACCAGTGGATGGAAGACCTCTCTCTCTCTCTCTCTCTCTGCCTCTCCTTCTCTCTCTGGGTAACTCTGCCTTTCAAATAAATAAATCTTAAAAAAAAAAAAAGGAATGAAGGAAGAAAGAAAGAAAGGAAAGAAGGAAGGAAGACAGTTTCTTGTAAAACAAATGAAAATGCCTCCAAAGTTTCAATACAGGAGATCAAGAAAAAAATGTTAAAACTAACCCCAAAAAACAGCTGGGTTTATGACTGTGCCCAACCAGGTCTACTTCCTGGATTGGGGTGCAGCCACTAGAGCCGCAGGCCACCTGGCTGGGTGTTCCGGTGCCTCCTTCCGAGACACCACCCAGAGGCAAAGGCCTTCTACTCCTTAATGTGGAAAGCCGGGGGAAGTGGATGCTCACGTCCCAAGGTGCACACTGCCTTGCTCCTTGTCTCAACTTCCTCTGCAGAACAGAAGGACCTGCTCAGGCGAGGTCTAATCTCACCCCTGTGAGCATCAACAGTCACCATGACGACACCGAGGAATGCACCGCCATTGATCCAGCGGCGAACCTTGGTGTGTGATACCAGAGACCTGCGGCCCCTCGGTGATTTCGCCCTGCCAGCACCCCCTTCCTTGTAGCCCCTTTGGAAGCCCCCAGACTTCCTCTTGCATCACAGCAGAGTCGTCGAGACCCCGAGATCTGCTCCCCTCTCTTCTGTTGGCAGATTCAACGCTGTCTTTGCCTTCACCTCCAAACCTCGTCCTCGTTATTTTGACTTGGCACTGGGAGCAGCGATGGTTCTCTCTGGATCACAGACTGGCAGCCGAGCACACTGTGTTGCTGTGTGAAGCCGAGGCCGGCTCAGTCACTCATCACTCCTCTGCTTGCTCCCCCTCCTTGCCCTGCTGGCCAGCCCTGACCTCCTGGGCCTGTCTGTTCCATGAAGCTAAGCACTCTGTAGAGACAAACACCGTTCAGAAGACAGGGCAGCAAGGTGAGTGGAGAGACCTCCCATCCCAGAGAGAGCCTTGCGATTTTTTATGCAAAAATAAATAAATAAATAAAGGAATTGCAAGTCTTCAAGCCAGAAAATAAGCATGATTCTTTTAAAAAATGCTAAATAAATTGAGTAAAACCCAGCTGAGTTCCTGTTTCATGAGAGATTTCTAAGGGAGAAGTTTGTGTCTGACGTTTGGTATATGCGCAAGACCTTTCAGACATGTGTGTGTATAGTTACTAAAAACTGACTTCAAATGTATTCTAGACAACCAACACAAGAATAAAAATTAATGGCAAAAACACCGAAAGTTTAGGAGGCCAGAGTTGTGGCCTTGCAGGTAAAACTGCCACCTGCCACACCAACATCTCATACAGGCACCATTGGAGTCCCGGCTGCTCCACTTCCCATCCAGCTCCCTGCTGATGGTCTAGGAAAGCAGTAGCTCCCTGCTGATGGTCTAGGAAAGCAGTAGCTCCCTGCTGATGGCCTGGGAAAGCAGTAGAAGATGGCCCAAGTGCTTGGGCCCCTGCACCCACGTGGGAGACCTGGAAGAAGCTCCTGGCTCCTGGCTTCAGCTTGGCCCAGCCTTGGCTGTTGCAACCATCTGGGGAGTGAACCAGTGGGTGGAAGATCTCTTCCCCTCTGTCTTTCCCCCACTCTATAACTCTGACTTTCAAAATAAATGCATGAATTTTTTTTTAAAAAAAGGCTTAGATGGAAAAGAATTGGTCTTCTTTTGGGGTCCTCAGAAAGTCAACTAAAATAAGATTAGAGAAGCCGTGTGGAAAGGCTGTATTTCCACACAAGAGGATGTAGAGGAAGGAGACAGGTGTGTCCTGCCTGTATGTTTAATACCTGCACTTATGCATCTATGAAACCCTAGCACAATAGGCCTGGCACAGTGATTGGCAGTAAACACTGAAGATAAGAAGGAATTTGATGAGTTCCTAAAAATGGAAGATGAGACCCCCTTTTTTTTTTTAAGACTTATTTATTTATTTGAAAGGAGATTTATTTATTTGAGAGAGATCTCCCATCCACTGGTTCACTCTTTAAATGGTCGCTACAGCAAGGCTGGGCCAGGCTGAAGCCAGGAGCCAGGAGCCTAGATCTCCCCATGTGGGTGGAAGGCACCCCAAGGACTTGGCCATCTTCCACTGCTTTCCCAGGCGCATTAGCAGGGAGCTGGATTGGAAGTGGAGCAGCCGGGACTTGAACCGGCATTGATATGGGATGCAGGTGTTGTAGGCAGCACTTCAACCCACTAAGCCAACATGCTGGCCCCAGAGGCCTTTTTCCAAAAGGCAGAGAAACCCTCCATTAGAGAGAGAACAGAAGCTGAAACCCAGCCCCTCAGCAGTGCGTGGAATGCAGTTGCTGGCTGCCCTCAGGCCCCAGTCTCCAGGCTCCTCCCTTGGCCGCACGCACTGGGTTGAGGGAGCAGCACGGCCAGCCAGCCAGGTTCTAAGGGCTGGATCCATGCGGTCATTTGCTTCTCTGCTAGACCACACTCTGGTGGCCAGTATTGTCCCCAGGGCCTCCGGGGGGGCTCCAGGTCCACGGCAGAAAGTACCTCCCACCTGCACATGGTGAGCCCAGGCTGATGGATGCCCACTTGGCCCTCACGTACCCACTGGCACTGGGAACTTGCACATGAGAGCTGAGCAGGGCACCGCCATGGGACTCCAACTGGCCCCGACGCCCACATGCAGCTGCCCCTAACCTTGTCCCATATTCCTAGCTCCCCCTTCCTCGTGGCCTCCTTAAAAACTCTAGCAGCCTCCTTCAGGGGGCAGTAGTCCTTGAGACCCACGAGTCTGCCACTCCCTCCTCTGTTGACAGATTAAAACTGTGGTGTAGAAAGGTAAGCCTCTGCCTGCAGTGCTAGCATCCCATATGGGCGCCAGTTCAAGTCCCGGCTGCTCCACTTCCGAACCAGCTCTCTGCTATGGCCTGGGAAAGCAGCAGAAGATGGCCCAAGTCCTTGGGGCCCTGCACATGCATGAGAGACCCGGAAGAAGCTCCTGGCTATGGCCTGGTCCAGCCCCAGCAGTGGTGGCCATTTGGGGAGTGAAGCATTGGATAGAAGATAGATATCTCTCTCTCCTCTCTATCTCTGCCTTTCCAATAAATAAATCTTTAAAAAAACAAGCAAGGCTATGTGTAAAGCCTTCTCTCTCCTTACCCCACACCTCCTGTTACTTTGATTCAGCACTGGGACAAGGACCCGGCTTCAGTAGCAAAGCCAGGACTCAGTGACCCAAGAAGGAACCTTGCCCCCCACCCCACTGCCTGTCTCTGGGTCAGTCACCCAACAGCGTGAGCTTGTCTTTCTTCATTTGTAAAATCAGCACACCAATGAAACCCACCCAGATTTATAGATGGAAGTCTCCATAAAACACTATAAAAGGCAAGAAAGTATTGGGTTTTTTAAATATTTGAATTATTTATTTGAAAGAGAGTGAGACAGAGAGAACGTTCCCATCTGCTGGCTCGTGCCCCAGCTGCTCACAGCAGCCGCGGCTAGGTCAGGTCAAAGCTGAGAGCGGGAAACTCCATCTGGGTCTCCTACATGGGTGGGTGGCAGGGGCCAGAGTGCCTGAGCCATCACCTGCTGCCCTAAGGGTGCACGTTAGCCGTTAGCGGACAGCTGGACTTGGGAATGGAGTCAGGTATTCCACTCGGGCAATCCAAGACGGGATCCGAGTGTCTTAACCATGAACACCTGTCCTAGCCAGGATTACTTTGTTTTTCAGATTTATTTATTTATTTATTTGAAAGAGTTACACAGGGAGGGGGAGAGAGAGAGAGAGAGGTCTTCCATCCACTGGTTCACTCCCCAGGTGGCTGCAAAGGCCGGAGCTGCGCCAATCCGAAGCCAGGAGCCAGGAGCTTCTGCTGGGTTTCCCACGCAGGTGCAGGGCCCAAGGACTGGGGCCATCTTCCACTGCTTTCCCAGGTCATCGCAGAGAGATGGATCGGAAGAGGAGCAGCGGGGACTAGAACCGGCGGGAACTAGAACCGGGAACTAGAACTGCTGAGCCGGACCCCCCGCTGCCACTGTGCAGCCTGCAGTCACCGGCCACTGTCACTATGGGGACCACAAGGCCAGCTTCCAAGGCCCTGTCACCATGGGCACTGCCGTGCCTGCTGCTACAGTCAGGAGCCCAGGAGCTCCCTGGTCCCGTGGAACCTAGAATCTGACACCTGCAGTCCTCTCTCATGTCTTCTTCCCGCCCCAACCCGGACCCTGCCCCCAGTGCCATAAGTGTTCTTTTTTTTTTTAAACCAAGTCGTGGCAAAGCAGATTAAGCCACCACTCGAGACCCTGGCATCCAATGAAGAATGTCAGTTCGAGTCCCCTCTACTCTACTTCAGATCCAGCTCCCTGCTAACATTCCTGGGAAAGCCGTGGAAGATGGTCCAAGTGCCACCCACATGGGAAACCCGTATGAGTTCTTGGCTCCTGGCTTCAGCCTGGCCTGGCCATTTGGGGAGTAAACAAGCAGATGGGAAATCAATCTCTCTCTCTCTCTCTCTCTCTCTCCCTCCCTCCCTCTCTTTCCCTCTCTTCTCTCTCTTTCCCTCTCTCTCTTACTGTCTCTCCCTCTCTTTCATTCTGCCTTTCAAATAAATAACTTAAAAAAATAAAATAAAATCTAGGGGCCAGAACCATGGTGCAGTAGGTTAATCCACCCACTGCAGCACTGGCATCCCATATGAGTCCCGGCTGCTCCACTTCCGGTCCAGCTCTCTGCTATGGCCTGGGAAAGCAGTAGAAGATGGCCCAAGTTCTTGGGCCCCTGCACCTGCATGGGAGACCTGGAAGAAGCTCCTGGCTCCTGGCTTTGGATCCGTGCAGCTCCTGCCGTAGCAGCCATTTGAGGAGTGAACCAATGGAAGGAAGACCTTTCTCTCTGTCTCTCCCTCTCACTGTCTGTAACTCTACCTTTCAAATAAATAAATAAAATCTTAAAAAATAAAATAAAATCTAGATTTGACTAAGGTCAAAATACTCTCGCAGGACATACATATGAGGCACAGAATTAACTTGGAAATTATTCAAAAATAAGTTATTCTATTCTTATCATTAGAGGTTCAAGTAGCAAACCTTAGAAAAGTAACATGGAGTTCACAAACAGTAATAACTCACCACACTGATGTTCTCTTTCAATCAGGGTCTGTGGACAATGAGGAGCACAGGGCGGAATATTTCATTTTTCTGTCATACCGTAGTCTCCCCTGCATACTTGCTATTTTGTGTGGATCAAAGATTTACCCAGGGATTCGCTTGACATCAGAGTTTTTGATTTTATGAACTTTTGTGTTTACAAAGATGACACTGAGTTACCCATCCCAGCATGTGAAGCAATCCCAACAGCACTTTGTCTAGAAAGAATGCAAAGCCCAAATGGAATGAAATGACAAAGTTAATACAGCTGGGGCCAGTGCTGTGGTGCAGTAGGTTAATCTTTCTGCCTGCAGCGCCGGCATCCCATGTGGGCGCCAGTTCTAGTCCCAGCTGCTCCTCTTCCGGTCCAGCTCTCTGCTGTGGCCTGGGAAAGCAGTAGGAGATGGCCCACGTGCTTGGGCCCCTGAATCCATGTAGGGGGAAACCTGGAAGAAGCACCTGGCTCCTGGCTTTGATCAGCTCAGCCAGTTGCAGCCATTTGGAGAGATGGAAGACCTTGTCTCTCGCTCTCACTGTCTATAACTTTACCTCTCAAATAAATAAATAGAATCTTTATTTTAAAAATGCTGACACAGCTTCCCAAGTTGTGTAAATGTGTTGAGTGTTACAACACAAATCAATTATATGACGATTAGAACATTACACAATAAGAGTAGAATCTGCCACGTTGCTTTGTATTCTTTAAGCATGTCTGCTTCAGAATAGGAGAAATCGTCAAAAAGCTCACAGAAGATGCTTATTGTGAAAAAAACTACACACGGGTTTCAAAATGCTTCTGCATCAAAGTCAACCGATCTGTTGGTTTTTCCACAAGCTTGTGCACAGCATCCGTCAGGAAACTACCCAACCAACAAACTGTCTCTGTGTAGCGGTCAAGTACCTTATGAAGGTACTCGATAATTTCTTTTAAAGACTTATTTATTTATTTATTTGAAAGGCAGAGTTACAGAGAGAGAGAGGAGATTTTTCCATCTGCTGATTCATCCCCACATGGCTACAATGGCCAAAGCCAGGAGCCTGGAGCTTCTTCCAGGTCTCCACACAGGTACAGGGGCCCAAGGACTTGGGCCATCTTCCGCTGCTTTCCCAGACCATAGCAGAGAGCTGGATTGGAAGTGGAACAGCTGGGACTCGAACTGGCGTCCATAAGGGATGCCAGTGCTGCAGGCGGCAGCTTTACCCACTGCGCTACAGTGCCAGCCCCAGGTACTTGCAAATTTTTATAGCAAAGGAATAGCTTTCAAAAATAACAAATATTTACAGCACTTGGTTGACAGAAAATAATCTCGCCATTTAAAACACAGAAAGCGGTTTTATTCACTCTGGGTTGTCTGAAATGCTTAGCTTGGGTTGAAACATACACCATGTGAACAAGAACAAGTACACTGTTACCCGTGTGATCCAGGGTCACGGGTTGCACTCAAGCCCAGAGGTGGCAGAAGAGACACTGACGTCAGCATGGGGCCGTCTGACTTTGCAAAAGCTCCAAAGAACGGGTTTTGGCAGGATATCGGGGCAGAAGCCCAACTGTATAAGCTGTGAGCGGGTCTTGGTTTTCTTTTCATTTCCTTTTACTGGAAAACTCCATTCGAGCCCATACCTGTCTGGAATTGGCTGCACGGGGCACGAACAGCTCGCTGATGGAGCCAGCGGTTTTCCAGCCTAAGGCCAGGCTGGCTTCCAGAGGATGAACTTGGCTTCTCTTTCAGTCCATCAAGCCACTTCCTGGCCGTCCTCAGATATTTTTTTTTTTTTGCACGCACCATTGGCAGCTATTACATGGAGGAGGGCTAGGTTTCCAATGCACTTGCTCAGGATTTTAAAGCCAGGAAACACTTCTTGGTGGAAGAGAAAAGAGAAAAGCGTGTTAAGTAGCGTGTTTCCAAGAACCCATCGCCATTGCTCCAGTGGCTCCAATGTTCTATTTTTCTTCCCTCCGACCACGTCTCCTTAAAGCCTCTCCTTTTGATAGCAAGAAAGAACAGGGGAAGGCACGCCTCAGGGCCCTCCCTAGAGGACTTCGCAGGCTCTCTTACCTACACATGGGTTTCACATCCTTCCAGTGTGAGCTGGAGAGATCCATCCACATGCCTGGGCTGCTGCTGGCCAGAGCCTGAGCCACCCCTCTGCTCAGCTCAAGCAGGTCTCTCCAGGAAAACAGCAAATCATCTCAAAGAAGCAGAGGAAGGTCTCGGTATGGGCTGGGAGATTGCCCGGTACTCAGGTCCTCCATGGACCAGGTGGCCCAGGGGGCCACATCCTCCAGCAGCGCCTGCTTTTATACACCCCATACATTTTTAGTGGCTGAACAAATTTTAAATGGTTAAAAAAAAAGAAGGGGGCTAGAGCTGTGGCGTAACAGGTAAAGCCGCCACCTGCAGTGCCAGCATCCCATATAGGCGCCAGTTCGAGTCCTGGCTGCTCCACTTCTGATCCAGCTCTCTGCTATGGCCTGGGAAAACACTGGAACATGGCCCAAGTCCTTGGGCCCCTGGACCCACATGGAAAACCTGGAAGAAGCTCCTGGCTCCTGGCTTCAGATGGGCACAGCTCCAGCTGTTGCGGCCAATCGGGCCATGAACCAGCAGATGTGAAGACCTCTCTCTGTCTCTCTCTCTCTCTCTCTCTCTCTCTGCCTCTCCTTCTCTCTGTGTGTATAACTCTGACTTTCAAATACATAAATAAATATTTTTTAAAAAGGAAGAAGAAGGAATGAAATACATTTTGTATGTGAAAACTTCCACCATTTACATTGGAGTGCCCAAAAATAAAGCTTGGCAGGGACAGAGCCGTGCCCCGTCGCTCCTGTGCTGTGTTGATGGCTGCTTTTGCTCCCTCTACAGCCCAGCCGTTTGGGCAGAGGCTAAAGAAGCTGCAAAACAGACGCCCTCCGTCCCTATTCACAGAGCACTGGCGCCATCTGGCCTTACCGCTGGTGGCGCTGCCTCACCATGGAGGGTGTCGAGCTCTAGCCCTCCTGTGTCAGCTGCTGCCCAGGCCACCCTCTCTTCCTGTCGCTCTGAAGCCCACATCATGGTTTCCCTGTTTACAGCGTGCTAGAGGGTAGCCAGGGATATGGCCAAGTGCCTCTTGCTGATGATGCTGGACAATGGGGATGATGATGATGGAGAAGACAAAGAAGAAGGAAAAAGGAAAGAAAAGCAAGAAGATGGCATTGAGGATGTGTGGGTGCTGGGCCTTTCACAGCCACCATCCCACCAGGTCCCCCCTAACTCCTGTGAGACAGCTATCAGCATTGTCTCCATTTTACAGGCGGACTCGAAGACCCATACGGCCAGGTTCTCACAACCAATGGCGACATTCAGACACACCTGGGGCCTAACCACTATGGGAGACCTCCCAGGGCACCTGCTGCGTCCCAGGAGGCCTGGAGACTCTTCTTTCTTGCAGCCGTTGTTGGTTTTGTTCACCCAGGCTGTTTCCTTAGCACCGGGAGGTGGACGGCATGTCGGCTAGGCATGCAGTTACCAAGGCATCCCACAGCCTCCTTGCCACAGCCTGGCACTGCTGACTATTCCAATCCTCTCCATGCCACTTTGACACGCCCACTTCCCCATGGTGCACCTGAGCCTCCTCTGCCAGGCCGAAGGGCCATGGTGAACACATGTATAGTGATCACTACACACACTGAACCTCGTATATTCAATTAGGGCATCCAGTGGCGCCACCCAGTGGCTGGGAGGAACAACAGAACCGGGATGAAGATCAATTTTTCCCTCATGATGGTGCTTGCATCCACTTCTGAGGGTGCCCTGGCTCTTTAATCTCTTGAAATAAATCCTGCTCCCATTCTTGTACCGTATCTAGGCTCTGCCTTTTTTTAAAGATTTATTTATTTATTGGAAAGCCAGAGTTACACAGAGAGAGGAGAGGCAGAGAGAGAGAGAGAGAGGTCTTCCATCTGCTGGTTCACTCCCCAGTTGGCCACAACGGCCAGAGCTGCGCCGATCTGAAGCCAGGAACCAGGAGCAGTACTGTTCACGGTCTCAGCTGATGGGAGGTTCTTCTCTGTTGTACACATAGGCTAATGTCTGCCTTGCTAGATGTAACAGTACTCTGTTATAACTGTAGGAACTTAAGGCAATCATTCCAGGGAAGAAGAAGAAAATATCAGTCATCCCCAAGATAGAAGCATTTCCAAGTGAATTCATACGTTTTTCATTACTGCAACAAAATACCCCGACGTCAAGGTTTTCTTGTCCCACCATTCTGGGTGTCCAAGGTCCAGGAGTGGACTAGCACCGTTAGCTTGGTCCTGAGCGAGGATTTCACAGCACATGGTGTTACCGGGGGAGGGGAGGGTCTGCATTCTAAATGTCCACACAGAAAGCAGTTCCAGGACAGGGCAAAGACCAAAGCCGGGGGTGAGGTGATGGGAAAGACAGGGCTTGTAGACAGAGCCAAAGCACACAGCAGGGGCAGGAAGCTTGGAAGGTGAGCTGAGGGCAGATGGTTTCACCAGGACTTAGTTGAGCTGGAATCTTTTCCCACAATTCCTGCATGGCCCCCTTACCTGTCAATCCGGTACACCTACTTTCCCATGATGCACCTGTGCCTCATCTGGAACCAGGAAGGAGGAGGTGCCATCAGGGCCAATTAAGCTCCACCTGGAGGTGCCGTGAGACCCACCCCCACCAGAAAGCCTCACCCAAGCTAAACTCCACCATTATTTTGTATTCAGTTAGGGCACCACCCCCTACCTCATCAAAGAGACTCACGAACGACAGCAGCTGTTTCCCTTTGGGCTCTGCGGCCCCACCACCCCTCACCAGCATCCTGGGCACCAAGCTTCCAACACGTGCAGGCTCAGAAGACGAACGCAGACCACAACTAGCCCCAGGCTAAAACATCAGCCCAATCTTTGGTTTTCAGGATGTGGAACTCCGATGCCTGGGCTGACCTCAGGGTCTTTGCAACAAAGCTCGGGACTCATCCACGCACCGATAATTCAGTTAGGTAAAGGCTGGGGTAATCTGGGTCACTGGGACCCATTATCTCGAGGAGGTTTCCATCAGGGAACACATCCGGGAGTCCTTGGGCTTCCAGTGACTGGCGCCCAGCCCTGCCACCTTGCTTGTGAGGGAGGAAGCGAGCTTTTCAAGCGAAGCCAGGTATACGGACATCAGCATCAGAGCCTGTCCCCTTTCCACACACCCTCGGAATTGAGTCCGCTCGCTCTGTCTGTGCGCAGCACGGGAAACGAACATGGAGAACATTTCTCTTGGCCTCCACCCAGGAGGGTATCCTGGAAGCAGACTGTATGTTCAGCCAGCGACGCGGAGTCCGGCACACAGAAGCTTCCTGTTTTCTGATGACAAGTGGCTGGCAATGCGCAGAACAACCCTGGAGGGCATCACTACGCACCTGAGTCACCACACAAGGGGCTTCTACCCTGGGTGGCAGGTGACATCCAAGCTCTGAGAACCTCCGAGGCCCCTCCTGACTCACACCCTGTTCTCCTAAGCTGAGGCCCAGGAACATTTGGTTACCCTTGAAATACCTGCATCCTGTATGAGAGTGCTGATGTGAGTCGCTGCTGCTGTTTCCCGAGCGGCTCCTGCCAATGCACCCGGGAAGGCAGCAGCGGCTGGGCCAGGTACTCTGGCCCCTGGGTCCTCTCTTTCTGAGCCCAATCTGAAAGCCATGGAGCAAAACACCAAGGCAAACAGCCACGGCGAGGGACGGTGTCGGAGACCACGTCTGAGTGGAAATCGGCCAGACCACGGCGCTGCTGTGACTGCGTTTGCAAGGTCCCCTCTGCCTCCACCTCCCCCGCTCCCAGCCCCGCCCTCCACACTGCACACCTGTGCCTCACGGCACCCCGCTGCTGTGCACCTGGGGGCTGGGGAAGCCCCCGCACACACATAGCCCTTCCGGAAACCCCTGCTCCTAACACCCCCAGAGGACCACCAGGGCCCTAACCACTGGACTCAGCATCCATTCCCATCAACAAGCCCCTCCTCCTTTATCCTCTGTCGTCTCCCTAGCCCTCCCCACCACCCCACGTCTCTGCCTGGCTCATTCTAGAACGCCCGGTCCTTGGTTGTGCCCCGCTGCCCTCGCTGTACCCCTACGGCTCTCCAGGCAGCGTCTCCGATGCAGGACACACTCCCGCACTCCAGACGGCATGCAGAATGAGCGACTGACAAGCTGTCACCAGCACAGGACGCCCCGAGGCCTGCTCAGCCTGTGCGCCCAAGTCTGCAGGCTCAAGAAATCCCTGCCCAGTCCGCAGAGGCATCCCAAGACTCCTGCTGCGTCCCTGCATCCAGTCCCCTGCGAACCTGCTCTCTTCCCGCACGACTCCGTGCCCTCCACTCCACCGGGCACTGCCTGGAGCCACGCTGCCTTCGCTCTCGTCCTCCACCCTCCATCCCCCCACAAAGCGATCCTCCTACAGAAACACACCCAGCAGCCTCAGATTTCTGCTGAACACCTCCCAGCAGCGTCCCGCCACCACTGGGCTCAACCCAACTCGTAGTCACTCCTACCCTCTTCTCCGACAGCATCCCGCCCCATCCGCCCCTCCTCCTCACCGGTCTGTGCTCCAGTGACTGAACAGTCTGGCCTCCATCAGCCATTATAGTTATTCAAACCATGACAACTGAGTGGAGGCTAAAATAAGCTAAAATTATACATTTTTTGAACATGCATTTGTTGACTGATGTGTTGGTTTCAGTACATTGGTAGACTTGCAAAATAGTTCTGCTGTGGGCACTTGGCACAGCGGTGAGGATGCCACACGGGATGCTGACATCCCATGATACTCCCAGGATACTCCCATGATGCTGGAGTACACGGGTCCGATCCCAGCTCTGCTCCTGATGCTGGCTTCTTGTTGCTCCACACCCTGGGAGACAGGTCAGTCACAGCTCCTTGCCACCCACAGGGATGACCCAGGTTGAGTTCCTGGCTTCAGCATGGCCATGGCCCAGCTACAGTGGGCAGCTGGGGCTGGTGCTGTAGCGTAGCCGGGAAAGCCACTGCCTGCAGTGCTGGCATCCCATATGGGCACCGGTTCGAGTCCCGGCTGCTCCACTTCCGATCCAGCTCTCTGCTATGGCCTGGGAAGGCAGTAGAAGATGGCCCAAGTCCTTGGGCCCCTGCACCTACATGGGAGACCTGGAAGAAGCTCCTGGTTTTGTATTGGCACAGCTCCGGCCATTGTGACCAGCTGGGGAGTGAACCAGCAGATAGAAGACCTCTCTCTCTCTCTCTCTCTCGCTCTCTCTCTCTGCTTCTGCTTCTCTGTAACTCTGCCTTTCAAATAAATGAATAAATCTTTAAAAAAAAATAACTACCTAAAAATAGCTCATTATGAAGGTAAAATAGTTTTCAAAGTAATTTCAAAAATAAAATGCTTTCACTGCAAACACTTTGAATGTTTCAAAATGCTTCCAAACTAAAAATACGTCTTAAAAAATCTAAGCAATGGGATGCACGCATTAAGAAGTGTGCTTCCATTGCTTATTGAAGACAGAAAAAAAAAAAAAAACAGAAGTAGCAGGATTATTTTTGTCCTTATTTATGTATTTAAATCTGTCTGTAAGATGAATCTGTCTCCCTTATCACACCACTGATTTTTTTCCAAAGTGATCCAGTTTTTAATTCTCTCACAAGGTAGCTGATAACTGGAGCACGTTGGAGGCCTGGGAAGATGTTCTGGAAATTGTCTTGCCACAGAGATGGCAGGGCAGCTGGGAAGAGACCACAGTGGCTGAGTTCAGGAGACTAAGGAAAGTTACAGTGAGGGGCCAGCACTGTGGCGCAGTGGGTTAAAGCCCAGGCCTGCAGTGCCGCCATCCCATATGGGCGCTGGTTCGAGTACCAGCTGCTTCTCTTCCAATCTAGCTCTCTGCTATGTTCTGGGAAAGCAGTGGAAGATGGCCCAAGTCCTTGGGCCCCTGCACCCACGTGGGAGACTCGGAAGATGCTCCTGGCTCCTGGTTTTGGTCTGGCACAGCTCCAGCTATTGAGGCCATCAGGGGAGTGAACCAGCGGATGGAAGACCTCTCTCTCTGTCTCTACCTCTCTCTGTAACTCTCTCAAATAAATAAAAATAAGTCTTAAAAAAGAAAAGAAAAGTTACAGTGAAGAGAAGGAAAGGAACAGCCGCTATGCCACTCCCTTCCCCGCTCCAGGTGGAGAGATGCCTCCCACTGCCCCCATCCCACCCTCCGGGATTGGGGAGGAGAGAGAAGGAGCAAAGCCAGACTGTAGACTTGAAACTCAGTACCAGGCCAACTGCAGAACTAGAATCTGTACAGGCCCTACAGTCTCTGCCCCCGAGGCTGGACCCCCCGCTGCCACCCCTCCCCCAACCTCAGGCAGCCGGCAAAGGCGGGGGGGGGGGGGGGGACTAGCGTGGGAAAGTGACCTTGGGATTTTGCCTGGAAACTCAGTGCCTAGCCTGCTGCAGGGAGACCCTCATCACTGCCAGCTTTGTGTGGCCTTGGTATTCACCCAGAAGGCACCCCAGGGCCCTGCAGCTGCAAGATTCAGGTGCAACCGAGCCTCATGTCAGCCTGGGCAACTCTTACCAGCCCTGCTCTGACCATGAGTAGAGAGCAAGGAGCAAGACTCCCACCACTGGGGACTAGGACACCACATGGAGCACAGGACCGTGTCTTGGGTCCTAAGGGTGGCCCCCAGTCAGTTGGACCTCCATCCCAGCCCACAGCACCTGTGGTTGAGTGCAGCAGACTTGAGCTGCAAGCCCACCTCAGCAGCAAGAAGCTGTGGTGGCCACGGTCCTAGCCCATGACACCCTAGACTTGGTGGGCTGTAGGTTCTGGGTATGACGCAGCATTGCGTCTCAGATGACCAAACGACTGCTCACTGCACTCCTCCCCAAGCCCTAGGCAGTGTAACACTGTCTACTTGGGAGAAGCAAAAGTAGGTTGAGTGCCAAGACATTGCATGGAAACCTAGGACTGGCCTTGTGCAGACTTGTGTCCTGCTGGAGAACTTTGGTCTAGCACTACTGTGAGCTTGACCATGACCCTGCCAATGTGGGCAAGCACAGACCCCTCCAGGACTCCAGGGTGGTGCTCCCCCAACCCCAGCCACCATGGTCTGGAGGCCAGTGCCCTCAACCCTGGACCCTGCCCCATGGGCTGCTACTCATAGTCATGGGCTTTTGGAAGCTGACAAGGGGAAGAAGTTTTGGAAGCAGACACAGGGAGATTATACTACGGCACCCATCTGGAAATGGAGCCAAAATACCCTACCAAATGGATACCCAAAGACAGATCTTCAGCACAAAAGCTTTGTACTATGGAAGTCTGGCAGGAAAAGTGACAGAAACAACTGGTCTACCACATGCACATAGGTAAAATATATTTAAAAAAAAAAAACCATAAGAAGAATGTAGATAGCCTCCAGTCATGGGATATCATGACCAAATATTCAAATTGTGGAGATTCCTGAGGTCAAAAAGAAAAAGTGGAGGCTCGGAAAACCCAATAAGGGGCATAATAGCTCAAGACTTCCCCAGCCTGGAGAGGAAGATATGAGCATCCAAGTACAAGAGACCCATAGGACCCCAATCAGACAGGACCAGAAAAATCCAGACCACAGCACATTATAACCAAACTCCCAAAGAGGGGTAGGCACACGGTGACACAATGCTGACACTATGTGGGACACCCGCATCCCATGTCAGAGCCTAAGTTTGAGTTCTGACTGCAATTCCAATTCCAGCTTCCTACTGATTGTATACCCAAGGAGACAGCAGGTGATGGCTCGAGGACTTGGGTCCCTGCCACCCGTATGGAGATCCAGATCGAGTTCTAGGCTCATGAATTCAGCCTGCCAACCCAGGCACAGATGTTACGGGCATTTGGGGTACAAGCTAGTGGATGGACGCTCTCTCTCTCTCTCCCTCTCCTCTCTCTCTCTCTCTCTCCACTCTCTTCCTTCTGTTTCTCTGTTCTCTGTCTTTCAAGTAAAACTCACTAAAAAATAAATAAGTAATTGTTTAAAAATACAACACAAAGAATTCTCAGATTTACAAGAGAAAAGTGTCAGGTCTTTTTAAGGACCTTCCAATAACTTCCATTAAATTAACAGCAGATTTTTCCACCGAAACCTTATAGTCCAGGAGGGAATGGAATGATAGGTTCCAAGATCTGAAAGGAAATAACTGCCAACCAAAATACTTCCCCCCAGAACAGTTGTCTTCCATAAACGGAGAAGTAAAGGCTTTCCAGGACAAATAAAACAGAGAGAGAATGCGTGACCACTAGAGCAGCCCTCCAAAGATGCTTTAGGGAATCCTGCATACAGACACAAAAGAAAGATAATGACCGTCATGCAAACATGTGGAAGTATAAAAAAATCACCCCAAAAAGAACAAAGGATATTCAAAATGGAATTTTTTAAAGTTAAAAGATGAATGCATTACTTATGGATAATAGCCTTCAATCAAGGGGTGGACATTGTGGCATAGCTGGTCAAGCCACCACTTGATACACGTGCATGCCATATCAGGGTACCAGTCTGAGTTCTGGCTACTCGGCACTTGGGATACAGCTACCTGCTAATCCTCCTTACAAGCATCAGGTGATGGCCCAAGTTCTTGGGCCCCTGCCACCCATGTGGACACCCATGGGACCCGTGTCCCACCCAGGTGGGACACTCAGTTGGCTCTTGGTTTTGACCTGGCCCCACCTTAGCTGTTGCAGGCATTTGGGAAGTGAACCAGCAAATAGAAGATCTGTATTTCTGTCTCTTCTTCTCTCTGCATTACTCTGCCTTTCAAATAAAGAAGTAAATCTTTCTTTAAAAAATTCTTTGCTCAAAAGAAATGGAATGAATAAAACAGCAAGACTTGATGCCTACAAGAAACTCACTTCACCAATAAAGACACACAGACTGAAAGTTAAGGAATGAAAAAAAGATCTTTCATGCAAATGGAAGCCAAAAGAACAGTGATACCTTTATTTAAATCAGACTTTAAGGCAGAACTATAAAAAGAGACAAAGAAAATCATAGTGTAATTCAAGAGATTGGTTCAACAATTAGACAAGACTGCTGTAAATGTGTATGCACCTGTTGCCAGAGCTACCAACGCTATAAAACAAGCTTTAGTAGATCTAAGAGGAGAGAGAAGCTCCAATGCAATAACAGTGGTGCAATTTCAGCACCCACTTTCATCAATGGAAAAATTATACAGAAAAACATCATCAATGAAACATTGGGATTAATCATGTCAGAGACCTAATGGGTCTAACAGAAACGTAAAGAACGTTCCATGCAACAGCTGCAGGATACACATTCTCTTCCTGAGCACTGGGCACATTCTCCAGCATCGACCAAGTAGTGTGCCACAAACCAAGACTCAGTAACTTATTCAAAGGAGGAGGTGCCTTTCTCTGAAGGGAGGAGAGAACTTCCACTTTGACTATGACCTTGTCTGAATAAGATCGAAATCGGTGAACTCAAAAGGCTTCTGTAGCCTTGGCAACTCATGACTAGAGCCTAGGGAGATTACTGACGCCATAAACAAGAGTGTCAAATTGTTAAGTCAACAACAGGAGTCACTGTGTACTTACTCCTCATGTGGGATCTCTGTCCTTAATGTGTTGTCCAATGTGAATTAATGCTATAACTAGTACTGAAATAGTATTTTATACTTTGTGTTTCTGTGTGGGTGCAAACTGATGAAATCTTTACTTAATATATACTAAATCAATCTTCTGCGGCTGGCGCCACGGCTCAATAGGCTAATCCTCTGCCTAGCAGCGCCGGCACACTGGGTTCTAGTCCCAGTCGGGGCACCGATCCTGTCCCGGTTGCCCCTCTTCCAGGCCAGCTCTCTGCTGTGGCCAGGGAGTGCAGTGGAGGATGGCCCAAGTGCTTGGGCCCTGCACCCCATGGGAGACCAGGAGAAGCACCTGGCTCCTGCCATCGGATCAGCGCGGTGCGCCGGCCGCAGCGCGCCACCGTGGCGGCCACTGGAGGGTGAACCAACGGCAAAAGGAAGACCTTTCTCTCTGTCTCTATCTCTACTGTCCACTCTGCCTGTCAAAAATAAAAAAAAAATAAATAAATCTTCTGTATATAAAGATAATTGAAAATGAATCTTGATGTGAATGTAAGGGGAGAGGGAGCGGGAGAGGGGAGGGGTGCGAGTGGGAGGGAAGTTGGGGGGGGAGCCATTGTAATCCATAAACTGTACTTTGGAAATTTATATTTACTAAATAAAAGCTAAGAAAAAAAAAAAAGACTCAGTAACTTCAAAAATCTCAAAATCGTATAAAGCATTTTCTTCTGACCACAATGAAATAAAACTAGAAATCAGCAATGAAAGAAATTACACAAATCTATGGAGCTGGGGAACATGGTTCTGAATGAAAATGGGTCACTGGGGAAATCAAGAGGGGAATTTAAAAAGTCCTCGAAACTGATGGGAATGGGGACGCGATAAAGCAGAACTCACAGAGAACGCTGAGACAGTGCAGACAGGGATGTTTAGAGCAATGAGTGCTCACAACACGAAAAAAAATAGAACAGCACAAACAAGCTAACAGCATCAAAGGCCTAGAAAACAAGAACGAATCAAACCCAACGTTAGGAGAAGGAAAGAAGCAATAAAGAACAAGACAAAAATAAGTGGAATAGAAACTTTTAAAAATGAAGAAGCTAGATGGAGAGTTTTTTTTTTTTAAAAAGACCAATAAAATTGTTAAACATTTAGCTAGACTACAAAAAAAGAGAAGTGATTCAAATAAATAAAATCATAGAAGAAAAATAATATATTACAACTGAGGCCATAGAAATATAAAGGATGGGGGCCAGCACTGTGGCGTAGTGAGTAAAGCTGCCACCTGCAGTGCTGGCATCCCTTATGGCCGCTGGTTCGAGACCCGGCTGCTCCACTTCCCATCTAGCTCTCTGCTATGGCCTGGGAAAGCAGTGGAAGATGGCCCAAGCCCTCGGGCCCCTGCACCCATGTGGGAGACCCAGAAGAAGCTCCTGGCTCCTGGCTTCAGATTGGTCCAACTCCAGCCTTTGCAGCCAATTAGGGAGTGAACCAGCAGATGGAAGACCTCTCTCTCTCTCTCTCTCTCTCTCTCTCTCTCTCTCCCTCTCCTCTCTCTGTGTGTAACTCTGACTTTCAAATAAATAAATAAATCATTTTTAAAAAAATATATAAAAAATGATGTGGAACTATTCTGAACAAAGATATGCCAAAATTGGAAAACCTAGAAGAAATGGATGAGTTTCTGAATACATATACCAAAATTGAATCATGAATACATACAAAACCTGGAAAGATAAATAATGAGTAATGAAGTGGGATTAGTGATCAAAAGTCTCCCAACAAAGAAAAGCCCAGGACCAAATGGCTTCACTGCTGAAGCCACCAATGTTGAAAGGAAGAATTAATGCTATTTCTTCCCAAGCTATTCCAACAACTGAAAGGGAGGGAATCCTTCCAAACTCATTCTATAAGGCCAGCATTACTTTGATTCCAAAATCACACAAGGACACAACAAAGAAAGAAAACTATAGACCAATAGCCCTCTTGAACATAGATGCCAAAATTCTCATCAAAATGCTAGCAAATCAAATCCATCTATCCACCAAAATGATCATGCATTATAAAGTGAGATTTATCCCAGGGAGGCAGGGGTGGTTCAACCTACACAAATCAACAAAAGTGATACATCACACTAACAGAGAAAAGGCCCAAATTACATGACCATCTCAATAGATGCAGAGGATCTGAATAGACATTTAAGGTATTGAATACCACTGCCCAACAAGGAAATGCAAATCAAAGCCACAATAAGTGTTCGTCTCACTCCAGTTAGAATGGAGTAAGATAAAAAAATATATATAAATAAATCAAATTCTGGCGAGGATGTGGAAGAGAGGGAAGACTTAAACATGTAGTGGGGATGCAAATCAGTCCAGCCATTGTGGAGAACAGTATGGAGGTTCCTCAAAAAACTGTAAGCAGGGCTCCCATGTGACTCAGCTACCCCCCATCTGGTATGCATCAGAAGGAAATGAAATCAGCACATAAAAATGATACCTGCTCTTCCACAGTCACCCCAGCACAATTCACAACAGCCCAATGTGAAGTCAGCCGCAGCGCCCACTAATGGATGAACGGATCATTAACATGTAGGATATGTGGAACAATGCCGTATTACCCAGCCAATGATTTGGAGGTCATTGCGTTAAATGAAATACGGCAAACGCAGAGAGACCAGTGCTGCCTGTTCTCTCCCGTATGTGGAAGTGTCCAGTGACACGTTGATCTGAACTGAGAACGGTGATCGCCAGCAGTTGGGGAGGATGGGGGAGGGGGCAGTAAGGAGAGGAGTTTGGTTGACAGGCACAAAACACGGTCAGAGAGACACGACATGTTTCAGCACAGTGGCACAACCATTGTTCGCCACAATATGTGGGTTACTCTGCAAAGCCCTGGAAGACAGGGGCTGATGGGCTGAGATCAGAGAGAAGACACGAGGGACAGAAAGGCTGCTTCGCACTGCGCCTATGTGTGAAATACAGAGCTGTGTCGACTAGAAATGGACTATTCCTTTTTCTATTCCTTTTTACTGAAAAATACTGTAAAGGGGGTTGGGCGTTGTGGCACAGCAGATCCAGCGACACCTGTATCCTGTACCAGAATGTCTAGGTTCAAGTACAAACCACAGCTTCCAATCCAGCTTCCTGCTATTGCACACCCTAACAGGCTGGAGATAATGATTTCAATGCTTGGGCCCTTGCCAGCCACATAGGAAACCCAAATGGAGTTTCTCATTCCTGACTGTGTCCTGGACCAGCCTCAGCTATTGTGGGCATTTGAGTAGTATACAAGCAGATGGAAGATTCTCTCTCTCTCTCTCTCTCTCTCTCTTAAATAAATTAAAATGAATAAATAAGTGGGGCTGGTGCTGTGGCTTAGAGGGTATAACGATTCCACCTGCAGTGCCCGCATCCCATATGGACACTGCTTCAAGTCTTAGCTGCTACACTTCTGATCCAGCTCCCTGCTGATGGCCTGAGAAAGCAGTAGAAGGTGGCCCAAGTGCTTGGGCCTCTATACCCACGTGAGAGACCCAGAAGAAGCTCCTGGCTCCTGGCTTCAGATGGGCTCAGCTCTGGCTGTTCCAGTCATTTGGGGAACCAACCAATGAATAGGAGATATTCTCTCTCTCTCTCTCTCTCTCTCTCTCTCTCTACCTCTCTGTAACTCTACCTTTCAAATAAATGAATACATCACTTTTTTTTGACAGGCAGAGTTATACAGTGAAAGAGAGAGACAGAGAGAAAGGTCTTCCTTCTGTTGGTTCACCCCCTCAATGGCCGCTACAGCCGGTGCGCTGTGCCAATCTGAAGCCAGGAGCCAGGTGCTTCTCCTGGTCTCCCACGCGGGTGCAGGGCCCAAGGACTTGGGCCATCCTCCACTGCCTTCCCGGGCCACAGCAGGGAGCTGGAAGAGGAGCAACCGGGACAGAACTGGCGCCCTAATTGGGACTAGAACCTGGAGTGCCAGTGCCGCAGGCGGACGATTAGCCTAAGTGAGCTGCAGTGCCGGCTATAAATACATCTTTTTAAAAAATGAATAAGTAAAACTTTTTAAAAATTTCCATTAAATAATTGAAGAAAAATACTGCTTACAGTCATTTTCCAAGTTGTGTTTTATGCTTCTTACTATGAAGTTGTTGACACATTCAATTGATTCTTCTCCATAACACACAGTCCATTTATTTGGGGACATAGGCTAAGAGCCCAAGTTCTATTAAATGGAGGATAGTCTCAATTCCAATTCTTCCACTTTGAAATATGTAAATATTTCTGCTGAACATTTTCACAATTGATTGTCTTCCTTGACCAACATGTTAAGACAAAACGTAGAACAAATTGCCTTTCGAATATCTGGCTGTATTTACATGCTGCAATGTCACTGCCATTTCTCATTTCCTCCCATTCTGGTCCCGAAGATACATTTTTCAGTTAAAAACAGGAGCTCCCACAAGTTGGGCCAAAATGGATCATAGAATATTAAAATTAACACGTGTTCACTCTTTGAGTTTGCATTAATGTATGCAGTACACCCCTTGTTTTTATATAAGTAAGCTGCAATGCTTTCCCATTAGCAACCTCTTTTAATAATTGAGACACAGCAATTGGCTAAAGATTTCAAAATCTAAAAGTTACTGATGACCTGTTTACTGTCTCACTGACAAAACATGTTTGACCCTTTTTGAATATCACGTGACCAAAAGAGGACTTCATCTCAAAAAATTGTAGAGTTGAGCACAGAGCTTGGCTCATAAACCCTTAGACATTTATGTAGTCTGATTGGTAAGAAGAAATAATAAAAACACACAATGCCACACCAAATGAGTTTTTCCAAACTCAAAGTCAACTTCATGAAAACAATTGGGTAGTTTGTTTTTCTGTAGATATCAGAAAACATTCATATATTGTGATACCTGTGGTTTCTATTTTGTTTGTTTGTTAAGTTTTTATTTATCTAATTGTTTAAAAGAGGGAGAGAGAGAAGCAATCGAATCCAGAGAGAGTAAGACAGAGGCAGGCATGAGCGATCGAACCAGAGAGAGAGAGAGGCTAAGAGAGCAAGAGCTCTTGTGCACTGGTTCACTCCCTAAATGTCTTTAATGACCAGGGCTGGGCAGGACTGAAGCTGGGATCCGAGAACCAAATTCAGGTCTCCGTGTGTAGGACAGGGACTCAACTACTTGAGCATCACTGCTGCCTCTTAGGGTTTGCACTGGCAGGAAGTTAGAATTGGGAGCAGAGCCAGGGCTGGAACCCAGGCACCCGATATGGGATGTGGGTGTCCCAGCTGCTGTCCTAACAGCCAGGTCAAGTGCCCACTCCCTGTGGTTTCTATTTTGATGGGAAGTCAGAGCTTATTTGGACACAGTTAGGAATTTGCAGTGCATCAATTCAGAATTTCTGCTCCAGACTTCTTAAAATCAAGCAAGAACATTAGTTGTTTTTTTTTTTTTTTAAGATTTATTTATTTATTTGAAAGAGTTGAGAGAGAGAGGGAGAGAAAGAGAATCTTCCATCCGCTGGTTCACTCCGCAAATGGCCACCATGCCCAGATATGGGCCAATCCAAAGCCAGGAGCCAGGAGCTCCTTCTGGATCTCCCACGTGGGTGCAGGGGCCCAAGCACTTGGTCCATCTTTACTGCTGTCCCAGGCCATAGCAGAGAGCTGGACCAGAAGTGGAGCAGCCGGGACTCGAACCGGCACCCATCTGAGATGCTGGCACTGCAGGCGGCTGCTTTACCCGCTACACCACAGCCCTGGGCCCCAGAACATTAGTTTTATCACAATATTACGTTCCACTAAACTTTATTTATTTATATTTTCACCATAAAACAATAATCTTATCTACCATGTTTACATCAAAGCCAATTACACTTACAGTAGCATTTACAGCAAAAACATACAAATTTTGCCTCTGAGAAAACTTCCAAAACCTTCAGGGCGATGGCACGAGCTGGATAACGAATCAAACGACTCTTGGGATTCGCCGAATTTTCCTCCTTGGAGCATCTGGTGACACTTTATAAACCCAGCAACCCTGAGCTGCACACTGAGTTCTCCCACGAGTGGAACCCACACAGTGACCGTGTGCCCAGATATTTTGAAATTCAAAATGAGGGAAATTAATTTAGAAGACAGAGAGGATATACACAAATGCAGCATACAAATGAGAAGTCATACTTCCCAGACCAATGGAAAAGCACTCTGGTGCTGCAGGTAGTTTTCTTAAAATCCAATACGCGCTTTGGAAGCAGACGCGACTGTTTCTTGTCGGAGCCGAGACCACTGGAGTTTGAGTAGTCACTGACACTCTGTGGTCCCTCCTAGGGAGAGTTGATGTATTTTGAGAGTTGAGTATTTTGCATTACATGAAACGTGCACTTAATTGTCTTAGCTCATTTCAGGAAATGGGTTTCGGGACCAAAAAAAATGCATTTTCCCAGTCTAAGTAAGCTGTGGCATTGGCTCAGCATCTACTTCTCACCGAGGGCTTAAATGGTGACTGTAGGTGCCACTCCCCAGCCAGCAGGCCTTTTAACAAGCCTGAACTTGACCATGGAAACATCAGCCGTGAGCAAGGAAGCTCCGCTCCACCCTAGGCAGGAGTGAGCTTTCTGAGTTAGAGCCCCCACAGGAAGACAGATTGAGAGCCCCATTTGTTCCCTCTCCCTGTATGTGGATCACAGCAAGTGCGGAATGAGTGTGGGGACGCCTGAGCCACCTCCAGTCAATAACCAAGTCCGTTAGCTACTCTCAGGGTTCTCCATGTTCAGCGAGGCAGCCTTCGATTTTCAACATCCTGGATAACCACATGTAAATCTGCACTGCTTATTTTTATGATTTATTTATTTATTTGAAAGTCAGAGTTACACACAGAGAGAGGAGAGGAAGAGAGAAAAAGGTCTTCCATCTGCTGGTTCACTCCCTAAATGGCCACAATGGCCAGAGCTGTGCCTATCTGAAGCCAGGAGCTTCTTCTGGATCTCCCACATGGGTGCAGGGATCCAAGGACTTGGGCCATCTTCCACTGCTTTCCCAGGCCATAGCAGAGAGCTGGATCAGAAGTGGAGTAGCTGGGGCTCCAACCGGCGCCTATATGGGATGTGGCCAGTGCAGGCAGCAGCTTTACGCACTGCGCCACAGCGCCGCCCCAATCTGTACTGTTTAAACCTGACTCAATGCATGTACCCACCCAATCGATCAGAAAGGTGTAAACCTGTCCCCAGACCAGCCTTGTGGAGGAGCCAGCTGGGCCGGCTGACGGGCTCCTTCTGGGTATCAAGCCTCAAGTTAAACCAGCTGAATAACCATCAGCTTGGCTCTCCCAGCCAGACACGGGCGATGACAGCTTAGCTTACACATATTTGCCATACGCCTAAGCCATCATTTTCCCGTGGTTTTCCACAAACAAAATGGCGGCCTGGCGGTTCCCTGCATCCAGTCTCAGCGGGAACAGCACACGTGCAGCGGAGACAAACACGTCACCCACGCCTGCCCAGCTCATTCCCCCCAGTGGAAAGGCTTAGAAAGGCCAGCTGACTCACTGCGAATCATCCTTCCATAGAAACCACTGCGTTGATAGCACACGCGGCTCAAGAAGGCCACGGCAAAAATCCCAAGCAATAAGTCCACTGAAGGCATCCAATAGGCTGGTGGGGCTCTTACAACCTCTCACGTCCGAACAGAACACCCAAGCCCAATGCCAAGCCCGGTGCTCGTGAGGCAATAGGCACAGACTCACTCCATGGAACTGAAGGAATCCGGAAGATTTCTGCACAGTGTATCTTCTCCATCAATAGCTTGAGTTTTTCTCACTTTGGAGCATTAATTCCACTGTACAGGAGGAGGCTGGTGGGCGAAGGCTGAGACCGACAAGACACATGAAGTCTCAAACACGGAGAAACATCTTCAGTCGTTCAGGATTCCATGCGTCTTACATGGAATAACAATATTCCAAGAAATATTCTTGGAGTCAGAATCAAAGTGGAGAGTAGCCAATATCCCTGGCATGGTTTAAACTGTTTTAAACTGACTGTTAGGAGGAACGGCAGAGGGTGTAACACCTGTTGGCTGGGATCGAAAATGCAAAACAGCAAACGAAACACAACCCTTCCTTCCAAATGTGAGACTCTCCAGGAAGGTGGACGCTTTGCACGCAGCCCAGGGCAGGAGCGAAGAGTCTGGGTCCCCAGGAGGCCTTGTTCCCTCTTGCTAAACTTCCAGCAGAGGCTGGGGCAGCAGGACGGGGTGGAGAGGTCAGGGGGACAGGATGAGGAATGCTCTGGCCTTGGGCGGAATCCACAGTGAGTTTTTGGCTGCTGAAATGTTAGGAAAACATCGCTGCCCCCAAGCCTGCACAAGCGTGGCCTTTTCCCCAAGCTGTCCGCCACAGCGGTGTTAGCCCAGCCCTGTAAAAATAACCTCTGCTTTCTCTCCCACCCACAGCCCCTGGGATCCGGAAGGTCAGATGTCTTCTCTCCAGAACGTGCCAGTTCCCGTGATCCTCCCCTTAACGGTGGAGGCTTCAGAGTCAAGCCAAGAACTTGGAATGTCATTAGCAGGACGAACCCAGGCTCCAAACTCTTGGCTGTCCCAACTCACCAAGGTGGATTGGGGCTGCTCGCAAACAACAGTAGTCTCTGTTCTGAAGCGAAGTTATAGTATTAATTGGTTTTATTCAAACACAATTTTAAAGGCACCCTGCCTAAGATTATAACTGCAGTTTTGCCCCTACTGACTGTCCTTGGATTTTTTTTTTCTAAATTTATTGGTGTTGCCTAGGGTATGTGCCGGAGCTGCCCACTTAAATACAAAGCCCAGCCTCTCGAAGACAAGCTGGCCATGACCGCTGGATTCCACCCCACGGCGTCTGAACAATGCCCTTCTCAGCCACACTGTGCTGTTTCCATCACACTTCAAGACTGGGCCCTATGGTCCTAGCCATGTGCCAGCCAGGAAAGCTGAGATTAGAGGCGCGGCTGACAACCCCAGAGCTGAACTCTGCCCAAGTGCACCCGCAGAGAGACACCAAGTTCTTTGTAACGCCTTTGGCTAGCTGCAACGGAAGGGGCTTGTGTTTGATTTCAGAACACCCTGGTAATCATGCAAAGTGGGTGATGGTTGGGAAACCTAGGAAATGGTAAGCTGAGGTCTTGAGACACCGGGTCACTCATCCAGCTTTCTCTGCCCACACTCATAAAAGCTGGGCTCTGCAGATGCTGAGCTGGGTACAAGAACCAGAGGAGGAGCCGGCTCTGTGGCGTAGCGGGAAAAGCCGCCTACAGTGCCAGCATCCCATATGGGTGCTGGTTTTAGTCCTAGCTGCCCCACTTCCCATCCAGCTCTCTGCTATGGCCTGGGAGAGCAGAAGATGGCCCAAGTCCTTGGGCCCCTGCACCTGAGTGGGAGACCTGGGAGAAGCTCCTGGCTCCTGGCTTTGGATCAGCCCAGCTCCGGCAGTTGCAGCCAATTGGAGAGTGAACCAGCAGGTGGAAGACCTCTCTCTCTGCCTCTCCTTCTCTCTCTGACTTTCAAACGAATAAATAAATATTTTTTAAAAAGAACCGGAGAACCCCAGTGCTTACAAACATTTCCCTCCAAGCAGTGGCTCCCTGGGGACATCCAGCGGGGAGTCTGACAGGGCTGATGCCGGACTGCACCCCGAGATGCTGGTTTCAGTGATCTGGCCTACAGCCTGGGTGTGGAGTCATTCTATTTTCTGATTTTATAAATCGTATTTATTTTAATAGATAATACATAAACATGATGTAAAATTTAAAATGTACACAAGGACAGTTCATTCCGTCTCTGTCCAGCCTCTGTCCTCAGCTGTACACTTGTCTGGGAGACAACTTGTCTAGACCATTTAAAAAAAATTTTTTTTTTGACAGGCAGAGTGGAGAGAGAGAGAGACAGAGAGAAAGGTTTTCCTTTCGCCATTGGTTCACCCTCCAATGGCTGCCGCGGCCTGCGTGCTGCGGCCGGCACACCACGCTGATCCAAAGGCAGGAGCCAGATGCTTCTCCTGGTCTCCCATGCGGGTGCAGGGCCCAAGGACTTGGGCCATCCTCCACTGCACTCCCGAGCCACAGCAGAGAGCTGGCCTGGAAGAGGGGCAACCGGGACAGAATCCGGCGCAACAGGGACTAGAACCCAGGGTACCAGCGCCGTAGGCAGAGGATTAGCCTAGTGAGCTGCGGCACCGGCTGGTTTGGGTCTTTTTGACTGCCAAATTTTAAGCAATTTTTCTTTGGATTCCAGTTGTTTGTGGGATGTATCTCACAGTATTCTCTCCCAGCCTGTGCCTGGTCATTTCATTCTCTGAACAATTTCTGTCACAGAACAAAAGCTTTCTCTGCAGTGACATCTTACAGTTTTTTAAAGATTTATTTTTATTTATTTGAAAGGCAGAGTTACAAAGAGGCAGAGAGAGAGAGAGAGAGAGAGAGAGAGAATCTTCCATCTACTGGTTCATTCCCCAAATGGCCACAATGGCCGCGGCTGGGCCAATCCGAAGCCAGGAGCTAGGAACTTCTTCTGGGTCTCCCACGTGGGTGCAGGGGCCCAAGGACTTAGACCATCTTCTGCTGGTTTCCCAGGGCACATCAGCAGGGAGCTGGTAGACTGTTGCTCTTTACAGACACAAAGCAGTAGGCAGTATGCTACTGTGTGCATAGCTACACAGTATGCTACTGTGTGCATAGCCCAGGTTCATCCTGGTAGGAAACAAAACCCTTGCTATTTGATTCGCTGTCTTATTTCTCCCCACCTTGGTGCAACCGGGACAGAATCCAGTGCCCCAACAGGGACTAGAACCAGGTGTGCCGGCGCCACAGGCGGAGGTTTAGTCTAGTGAGCCGCGGCGCCGGCCGAGATTTATTTATTTATTTATTTATTTGAAAGTCAGAGTTATGCAGAGAGGAGAGGGAGGGAGGGAGAGAGAGAGAGAGAGAGAGAGAGAGAGTCTTCCATCCGCTGGTTCACTTCCCAAATGGCTGCAACGGCAAGAGCTGTGCTGATCAGAAGCCAGGAGCCAGGGGCCAGACACTTCTTCCAGGTCTCCCATGCAGGTGCAGGGGCCCAAGGACTTGGGGCATCCTCTACTGCTTTCCCAGGTCATAGCAGAGAGCTGGATCGGAAGTGGAGCAGCAAGGTCTAGAACCACCACCCATATGGGAAGCTGGCGCTTCAGGCCAGGGCATTAAACCCCTGCGCCACAGCGCTGCGCTCCCCCCCCCCCAAGGTATTACATATGAATACGTCCATTAAATGCAGAAAATCTTCCCGGAATATAGTCCCAGCAAAACCCTCACAGATGTGCTCATGTGGGTGCAAGCACACACACACACACACAGGCTCACGTTCAGTCCTCAGGTCAGCTCACTACCCCCGAGCCGGGTGCCCTAAGGAGCTGGACAGCCCCAAAGTCAGAAGCTGCAGTCTTGGGCTTGTGGGCAGCCTGCTCAGAGGTCATGGTCACACACAAGGAAAGGATGTGACGATGGAGGGAGACTCCTGGGCCTGTGGGAGCCTTGGCTTCAAGAAACAAAACAAGATGGGTCAGAAGTCAGGGGCGAGCACAGGAGAGGACCTGACCCCCTGCTGCTGCTGCCTCTCACCTAACTCTGCCCGAGCAAAGGTGCATTTGCTTTCCTACCCAGCAGCCCAGGAGGAGTCTCTCCTCCCTTTCCTAAAAATACTGCCTCGCTGTCACCAGCTGTCGCGCCACCCGGAGACACAGCCCTTCCAGGCTCCAGTTACAGATAAAAGTCTGCTCTGAGCAAAGACCTGGCGGGCAGCGCCTAGGGGTGTGAGTGGGCTTCTGTCTGCGTGAAAAAGCTGGCAGGGCCTCCTGTGTTTTGAAAGACAGCCAACCACATGGCAAAGAAATCAAGCTCGGACAAGACACAAAGGAGAAGGTCGTGGAGGGAGCACTGCAGACATTGAACTGCTGTCATTCGGACTTTGGCTGACAATTGACTCGATTTCCAAATGCAACAGGGATTTTTTTTTTTCCATAACCCCCTCACGGCCAGCCCTGTCACCTTTGCATTAAAACAACCAGGCTGGATGACTGAGTCTCTTCCCTAAGCCGTCTGTGCCCCTGCATTTGGAATTCCTTGCTGCGTGCCTTCCCTCACACCTAGGGGGCATTAACCCCCTCTGTTCCTACACCCCAACACCCGGAGGGCAGGCAGCGCCCATCCCCGGCGGCTTCCTCTGAGATCACCTGGGCAGAGACCTCTGAACCTTCAGACCCGGCGGTTCCCCCAGGAGAACTCACAAAGCCTGGAGAAGCTACGGTGCACGTGGCGTGGCTTAGGACAGAGGGTGAAACCAGCAAAGCTCGGAGCACACCAGGAAGATTCCAGAAGAGCGGCCAGGCACGCTGCCGCTTTCCCACCGTCGGGAGATTGTCCATGCAAGACCCCCCGTGAGGTCTCTCCCAGCTGTGACGCGTGACAAACCCGCAAAGAATCACCAACCCAGAGAGCTCAGCCGAGCCTCCACGTCCAAGACTTTAGCCGAGGGTCCAACCATGTAGTCCTCAACTGTCCACATGGTTCACCGTTGTTTCTCTGTCTCCAACCACTGCAGAGGGCAAACTGACCCGTCCCGGTGTTGGCATCAACAGTCCGGTGTGGCTCCAGGTCCCAGGTGAACAGACCACTAGAGATGCAGGAGTTTGGAGAGGCTGAGAGGCCCTCTCCCCACCCCGGTCTGCCCCTAGAAGTCCAGGGTCAGCCCTTTCTTTGTAAAACACTGGGTTTGAGCACCCCAGATCAGCTCACACCACCTCTGTTGCATAGGACCAAAGCAAAAAGATACACCTCATGCATCGGCTGATGCTGGCCGAGCAGGACCCAGCCAGCAGCAGGCCTTGTAGACGAGACCCAGGTCTGGCTGAAGATGGAGCCCAAAGAAGGAGCTCAGGCAACTTCCTGGAGTTAAATTTCTGAAACATTCTATTTAAGAAATAAGCTTGAAGGCTGGCATTATGGTGTAACGCGACAGACCACTGCCTGCACTGGTGTCCCACGTGGGCGCAAGTTCATGTCCCAGCTGCACCCTGCTGATGGCCTGGGAAAAGATGGCCCAAGTGTTTGTGCCCCTGTCATCCATGTGGGAGAACTGGATGAAGCTCCTGGCTCCTGGCTCCTGGCTCCTGGCTTCCACCTGGCCCAGCTCTGGCCATTGGAGCCACTTGAGGAGTGAACCAGGATGGAGGATCTCTCTCCCCCGACCCCCATAACTCTGACTTTCAAATAAATAAAATAAATCTAAAAAAAGAAAGAAAGAAAAAAGAGGGGCCAGCGCTATGGCATAGTAGATGAAGCTTCCACCTGCAGCACTGGCATCCCATATGGGCATGGATTTGAGTCCCAGCTGTTCCACTTCCAATCCAGCTCCCTGCTAATGCACCTGGGAAAGCAGTAGAAGATGGCCCAAGTGCTTGGGCCCTTGCACCCACGTGGGAGACCTGGATGGAGTTCCTGGCTCCTGGTTTCAGTCTGGCCCAGCCCTGGTAGTTACAGCCATTTTGGGAGTGAACCAGCAGATAGAAGCTTTCTCTCTCTCTCTCTCTGTCTCTCCCTCTCTTTCTGTGCAACTCTGCCTTTCAAATAAATAAAATGAATACTAAAAAGAAACTCTGAGTTTCAAAGTAAATAAACATTTTTTAAAGTTTAAGAAAAATGCACGTATAAAGAAACTATGCATGCATTTCAAAATTTGCTTGCACCAAAATAAGCATCTGTTAATTCCATTTTCCCAGGCACTTTTGAAGTTAACTCCCATCTCCTTCCCAGCTACCCCATCATCATTCAAGGGAGATGTATCACTTGGTGGAACTTTAGTTGCCTTTATCTACTCATAGTAATCAAGGAACTGTTGATTGGTGTCAAAGTTTCACAGTCAATTTTGATGGTGGTAGAAGGAGAGAAAGTCAGTGTGAACCACTGAAGAAGAGAAACTTAAATGTAAGGGGGCCAGCATTGTGGCACGGTGTGTTGTAACACCAACATCCCATACTGGAGCTCTGGCTAGAGTCCCAGCTACTCCACTTCCAATCAGCTCCCTGCTCGTGTGCCTGGCCCCTGCTGCTCATGTGAGTGACCCTGATGAAATTCTAGGCTCCTGGCTTCAGCCTGGCACAGCCCTAGGCATTGCTGTCATTTGGGGGGTGAAGCAGTTCATGGAAGACGTCTCTCTGTTTCTCTGTCCCTGCCACTCCTACACACAAATAAAATAAGTCTTTAGAGAGATAGAGGGATAGATACATAGATAAATTATATGCAAATAACAGAGGATAGGATTGGGAACTGGGAAATGGAAGGGTGGGTATCCTGAAAGCTCAGTCATGAAAAGTGGGCCACCAAGAGATGCTGATGCAGGGCAGGCACTGTGGAGTAGCAGGCGAAGCCTCTGCCTGCAGTGCCGGCATCGTATGTGGGCACCAGTTGGGGTCCTAGCTGCTCCACTTCCGATCTAGCGCTGCTGTGGCCCGGGAAGGCAGTGGAGGATGGCCCAGGTCCTTGGGCCCCTGCACTAGCATGGGAGACCGGAAGGAAGCTCCTGGCTTCAGCACGGTGCTGTTCCAGCAGTTACGGCCTCCAACTAGTTTGGGTTGTGGTTTGGCAACACACACTCTCTCTCTCCATTCCTCAAATCATTAATAAATAAATAGATTTTAAAAGACAGCTGGTTTGGGCCTTCTTCTGAAACAATTTGCTGTGTGGAAGCCCAGTAAATTCAGCCTCCCACTGGCATCAAAAAGAACGCTAGAACCTTACTGTTTTCCCACTGAGGCCCTAAGCCACCCTGCCTTTTCTTAGGTTGGTATAGAAAGCGTCACCTCTGGCTTTTCAGCAAATGACTCACTGCTGACTACTCCCATGTGCAGAATGAGCTTGTCCCCTATTGTAGCGGGATTCCCCCCACAGACAGGGGACACCAGGCTTTGACAGGAAAACAGCCTTTGTTCTTGCCAGCAGGCCCAGAGGAGAGTTTGGCCTCCAAATTCTGGACCCTAAACAAAGCAGGGCATTGGCTTACATACCCTGGCACAAACAACAAACAACTTTAAGGTTTTGTAAATAGGTATTCAGCTGGGGCCAGCACTGTGGCGTAGCAGGTAAAGCTGCCGCCTGCAGTGCCAGCATCCCACATGGGCGCTGGTTCGAGTCCTGGCTGCTCCTCTTCCGATCCAGCTCTCTGCTGTGGCCTGGGAAAGCAGTAGGAGATGGCTCAAGTCCTTGGGCCCCTGTACCCATGTGGGAGACCTGGAAGAAGCCCCTGGCTCCTGGCTTCAGATCGGCCCAGCTCCAGCCGTAGCAGCCATTTGGGGGAGTGAACCAGCAGATGGAAGACCTCTCTCTCTCTCTCTCTCTCTCTCTCTCTCTCTCTCTGTCTGTCTTTCTCTCTGCCTCTGTGTAACTCTGACTTTCAAATAAATCTATACAAAATACATATTAAGTGATACAACTTTTGATTGGCTGTCTTAGAGCTATCACACTATTACACAACTGTCCCAGTCACACCTACATGCCCCTGTGCCAGTGTAGTTGACCTAGGCGTATTTCTCTGAAAACTCTCTCCACCCTGTTATTCCAGAAAGCCCAAGACTGCCCCACCGATTTTTGTTTGTTAGTTTGTTTTACCAAAATGGAGACAGTCCCTACCACACTGTTACTTTGCCTATGTGTTGGCAGGAAGTTAGAAATCAGCCTGTGTGTGAGAAGGGCCTAAAGAAATTGACATCCAGGGTAGTCCAGCACCTGCATTTCAAAGTTCTGCCCAGACCCTGATGACCTTCCAAGCGGTCCTGCCCCTTCTACTCTTTCCTCTAAGGCGGGTACCCTAAAGAGAAGCCCCTTGGCTGACACCAGCTAGGTTTCCCCTGTCGACCACCTCAGTGGTATCTCTTGTCGTTAGCAGTTAGATGGGTCAACAGGCAGTCAGGTGAGGCCCCTGTTAGAATGGTAAAAAGGGACAAGGTCCCCGCAAAAGTAAAAAGAATGCTTGCTCCCTCCTGGGGGTGGCCGCTGGCAGCACATAGCCTCCTTATAACTGTGTGTTTGCTAAGATAGGGCAGTGATGCCTCCCTGATCCCCTGTGACAAACACTGAGACCACTGCTTGCTGATTGGACCATTTGTAATCCTGGCTCCCTGATTGGCTCTTTTCTCTACCTGCTGATTGGCGGTCATTTCTAGCTCTGTCTCCCTGGGTGGCTAATAACCTGCACCTGCAAAGACCAATCAAAAGTGTGTATTTCCATGACCGTTTCTGCCCCTATTGATTGGACATAGTTTTCTTAAGCCAGCCAATCAGAAGCAATACACCGTTTTTAGCATCTTTTGTGTGATACAGGAGCCCTCACTTACAAGCTGCCCTGGCAACTCCTCCCTTGGAGGCCCCTCCTGACAGCCGCCTCGGGAGGCTCCCCGCTTTCAGTAACACTTCTGTTTTGCCGCTATCATTGCCTCCATAGAACTTCTGCAGGGGACATGTGAGCCTTGTGCTGTCACTTTATCTGTCTCAGGAAGCAACCCATGGAGCCCAGGGGGAGAACTCAGCAGAGCAGCTAGAATGAGCACACGCAGTCAAGGAAACAGCGGGCAGGCAGCGCAGGTGAGGGCTGACTACTGCCGGCAGACGGTGACCTGAGGGGTGCCGAGCTGCGCCTTAGAGAAGGGGCTCCACCCCAAGATGCATGCTTGTCATTGCAGCGCCTCTTCAGTTAGGGTGAGTGTGAGATCTTCCCAGGTGGGTAGGTGATTTGCATCTCTGGACGGAGCTGGGCAGTTTAAAACCCCTTCAGCTTAGGGACTCCACTTGAATGCCCTGGGGCCCGCTCCCCATGAACCTGATGGGCACACACCTCTTTGAGAAGATGGAAGAATGCAGGGGAAAGTTGCCGCAAGAATTCCTACCGTCACCGGGCAGCTCGCTCCTCACTGTCCCCCACCCCCACCCCACCCCCTCCTTTCAATCAACAGGGCAGGGAATTCTGGGCACCACAGATTTACCTCCCCCGGGCACTCCCATCTGGGCAAGAATCCCAGCGGACTCTGCTGAGGATGCGCAAACTGAAAGAGACCTCAGACTGCAGCCATTGAGGGTAAGTGGATATTCAGTTGCAAATGTGTCTGCTTTACATTCGCAGCAGCCCTCCGTGGGATATTCATGTGCTAATCAGGACCGGCCAAAACAATGTTGCTCATCAGTAACTAAAAATCACTGCAAATTGTTGGTGCACAAAAAACCTGGAGGAAGCCAAGAGGGAAGGCACTTCAAAGCGAGGAAGCAGCTTCTGGGTCTTCATGCAAAATGCAAATATCCACCTCCTCCAAGTGTTTTAAGCCTTTCTTTTGGACTTTCAAAGGATTTGTGCACCAGATAATTCTGAATTTGCAAAGCCTCACCTCCACAAACTTCTCAGGCCTTCATTAGCCTCCGAGCCCTGTTGAACCGTAAGTGCGGCCCTATTTCATGCACTCGGGCTTTCTTCAAAGAAAATCCTGTAAATGAGTGATCTCCTCGGAGGTTCCCAAGTTTTTCTAAGTTCAGAACACCTTCAGTATTTCAGCGATTGTCCTACAGTATCCCAAGACGTGACTTGTAATTTGGTTAACTAAGTGGTTATGCCCCTAACAACTTAATCCATATTTGGGTTCTAATAACATCACAGCCATTTGAAAAAACAAGACACATATATTGAGAGAAAAGCGGATGTTTTATTCTTAACCACAACTGCTTACTATTAGTGTTATGGACATAAGTATCTAAGTTTTTTTAAAAAAAGATTTATTTGTTTATTTGGAAGGCAGAGTTGCAGAGAGAGAGAGAGAGAGAGAGAGATCTTCCATCCGCTAATTCACTCCCCAAATGACCACAACAGCCAGAGCTGGGTCAGGCTGAAGCCAGGAGCCAGGAGCTTCTTCCAGGTCTCCCGTGTGGGTGCAGGGGCCCAAGGACTTGAGTCATCTTCTGCTGCTTTCCCAGACCATTAGCAGGGAGCTGGATTGGAAGTGGAGCTGCCAGGACTCAAACCAGAGCTGATATTGGATGCTGGCACTGCAGGTGACAGCTTAACCAGCAGGGCCCTAGCCCCAAGTATCTTAATTTCTATTCTGAACTCTTGCCTGCACAGAGATAAGAATTCAAAGCAGGGGCACTTATACTGTGCACAGTGAGTGCAGCATTTTTTTTAAAGAAAGAGAGAAAAAAATACATGCATGCATGCGTGTGAGTAACCCCCACAGGAAGACACCAGTCATGAGTGGACCTGTGTGGAATGAGGTGGGCAGCAGATAAGAGAAAGCCCCATGGTGTGATCCCAAAGCCAAGAGTAGAAGAAGGGACCCTCTCATGTTATCTGTCTCTTTCACCAAGTAGCAGGTGATGCCCTGATTATACAAGCAGGGAGGAGCTTAGCGTATGTGAGGCTTGCTGGGAGTTCCCATGCTCCTCTAGGTGGAGTTAACTTTCATGTGGTCATCATGGCGTCTCCTCCTTCCTGGTTGTCCCAGGTGAGACACAGATGCCTCATGGGAAAGCAGGCACCCTGGATTGACAGGTAGGGGGGAGGGGCTCCCAGGAATGATGGGGAGCATTCTTCTCTTGGCTCTGTTTGTCCCTGCCTAGTTCCCTCAAGGATCCAGAGGTGTGGCTGTCCACCAGGTAGGGAAGAGGGACCCTGAGGCAGGGCTAGCAAAAAAGAGTGGGCTTTGGGAAAATTCCAGAATTCTACCCATCCAGGGAGAAACAAAGTGTAAGACAATGCAATTGAGAGCAGACCCAGGGGGCGGGGGGGGGGGGGGAGAGGCATGATGCTGCACCCCAGATAAGAGTGTGTGCTGGATGGAGATTGTCAGGGACCATGCAGTAGGTGGCCTTACCTCTTGGTAATAGAAAAACCTGGCGTGTCAGATAAAATGTACTATAAGCCATGCGCCTGTAACCGCCCTGCCCCCCTCCCTAATCTTGTAGAAGCCATGCGCCTGTAACCGCCCTACCCCCCTTCCCTAATCTTGTAGCTTCCCGTAACAGGGCCCCTTCCCGTAATAGGGCCCCGCGGGTTTTTCTTGATTGCGTCAGCACTGCAGTAGCGAAGACAAGCCCTTCCTCTTTCCCATGCCTCAATGATATATAGTGAGCAGTTCAAAAAATAAAGTTGCAGCTTGATCAGCACTTGTCTTGCTGCCATCCTTGTGTCTCCTGCCCCTCTCATTTCTCCTTCTAGGTACTCGACCCCAGTTGCTGTCCCGCGGGTCGGGACATCTGGCGCCCAACGTGGGGCTCGAGTGTGGCCCTTGGGGCTCGAAGTGCCTGTAAGATTGGAGAAACGCCGCCTTCCAGGAGGAAAACTTGGATCCAAGTGATTGTGCGACCAGCTCGGAACTGCCCACCCGAGATCATCAGCATCGGTCGACGCTGAGGAGCGAAGACGGCGCAAGGTAAGTGACAGCCATGGGGCAGGCATTATCGTCACGGGAAATGTTCATTAAAAGCCTCAAAGATACTCTCAAGACACGAGGAGTTCGGGTTAAAAAGAAAGATTTAAAAGTGTTTTTTGATCATATAGAAGGACTGTGTCCCTGGTTTCCCAAGGAAGGCACAATCGACGAGGTTAAGTGGAATAGAGTTGGAAGTTGTCTAAAAGATTTCCATGAGACTTTTGGCCCTGCCAAGGTGCCTATTACCATCTTTTCATATTGGAATCTAATTAATGATATTATAAAAACCCGGCATACAGATAAAGCTGTCGACGCCCTGGTGAGGGAAGGCGAGGAGACGCTACGGCGATGCTCCCAACCCCCCTCTAGATGCCCTTCTGTCATTCTAGATATGCCCCCTGTTTCTGATAATGGCACCCCAGATGACCCCCCAGATGTGATCGAGGAGCCCACCCCTTCCCTCTCCAACAAGACGGGCCAATTATATCCTGTTATTCGAGACCGGTCAGCCTTTGAAGAGAGAGAGGAGACTGCCCATAGTGCCCCAGATCCCCCTAAACCCCCGCCATATAATCCTCACCTACCCCTTACCGTTTGCGCCCCCTCCTTCCACGATCTTAACCCACCTATACCTGACTTGTCGGCTCTGCGGCAGTCACTTCAAGCCAGGCGGGAGCACATCCAGCTCCTTAAAGAACTAAGAACCCTCGATGATGAGCTCCGCCATCTCGCCTTGGAACGACCCCTTCCACGATCTAAGCAAAATAACACCAAGCCCAAAACCCAACCCCTTCTGGCTTTCCCTGTAACCAGGAGACAAGCCCAAGGCCAGTCCGACCCTACCACTGATGGGGAAGATGAGGATGAGGATAATTCACCCCACCAACATGAGGAAGACAGTGAGGATCCGGGGTCAGAGGGAGAGGATCAGGCCCCCCATCAGGGACCGGGAGATGGACAACCGTCATCTTACAAAAGGCTTAGTCTCAAATTTATTGAAAAACTTAAAACAGCTTGCACCCAATACGGCCCCACCGCCCCGTACACTCAGGCCTTATTAGAAAACCAAAAAACCCGCTGGTTCACGCCTAATGATTGGGATTTTCTTGCCCGAGCCACTCTCAGCGGGGGTGATTACGTCCTGTGGAGGGCTGATTATGTTCAAATTTGTAAAGAGTTAGCTCAACAAAACCTTACTAAAGTCTCATCAAAACATTGGACCCTCAAAAAACTTTTGGGAGATCCCCCGTATAACTCCAATAATTTACAAGCCCAATTCCCTACTGGGTTACTAACACAAATTAGCACTGCCGGCATGGGGGCATGGAGAAAACTCCCTCAGAGAGGAGCGGTCACCGCCTCTTTAGCTAAAGTTCAACAAGGGCCCGACGAGCCTTATAGTGATTTCGTTTCGCGCCTTAATATGGCAGCTGAGAGACTCGTCGGCCCGGGAGAGAGTGGAAGCGCGTTCGTTACACACCTTGCCTTTGAAAACGCCAATCCAGTTTGTAAGGACGTTCTTCGGCCTCATAAACATAAAAATGACCTTTCAGAATTCGTGAGGCTCTGCGCTGGCGTGGGATCAGCCCACGCTATGGGTCTGGCTATCGGAGCTGCATTTAAATCGGCTCACAACCCCTCCGCAAAAACCTCCACTTGCTATGCTTGTAAACAGCCTGGACATTTTGCCCGTGATTGTCCCACTGCCTCATCAACCAGGCCTATGGCACAAAATATAACCCCATCCCCTCCAGGTAGGCCACTTCCTTCCACCCTGTGCCCTCGATGCCATAGGGGTTATCACTGGGCAAATGAATGTAGGTCAAAGACTAATTCTTCAGGCCAGCCCCTCCCTCCTAGGCTGCCGGGAAACTCCCAGAGGGGCCAGCCCCTGGCCCCAAATTATCCAAGGACAAACCCTGGGGCGATACGGTTTGTCCCTCCTCAGGCCCAAGCCCAACAACAAGTTCCTCAAATGCCTCAACAATTACTTCCCTCCAACGAGCAACCCCAGGTAGCGCAGGACTGGACCTCTGTGCCGCCTCCGATACAATATTAGATTCCACCCAGGGCCCACAAATTATCCCTACAGGGGTGTGGGGCCCTCTGCCTTCGGGTACCTGTGCTCTTATTCTTGGTAGAGCATCAGCCACCCTTAAGGGCATTCAAGTTTTTCCTGGCATTATTGACGGTGATTTTACCGGACAAATAAAGATTCTAGCAGCCGCTATTAACGGAGTGGCTGCCGTTCCACAGGGCACCCGCCTAGCACAACTAATTCTTATGCCTTTAATTACTAAAAATACATCCTCAATTTCCTCCAGGCCCCGAGGCATTACCCCTTTGGGCTCCTCGGATGCCTATTGGGTCCAGCCAATCACAAAAAATAGACCTACACTAACCCTTACTATTGAAGGAAAGGATTTTAAGGGCATTCTAGATACGGGGGCGGATGCCACGGTCATATCTCAAGATCATTGGCCCACCCACTGGCCGCTGACCGCATCTTTTACTGACTTACAAGGTATAGGCCAATCTAATAACCCCCAAGTCAGCTCAAAGGTATTACACTGGAAGGATAGTGAAGGCAATCAGGGCACTGTAACTCCTTTTGTATTACCAGGCCTTCCTGTTAATCTGTGGGGACGTGACATTCTCTCCCAAATGGAAGTTATCCTGTGCAGCCCTAGTAACGTGGTCACACAACAAATGCTGCGCATGGATTATGTGCCTGGCACGGGACTTGGAAAAACAAGACAGGGCATAACTCAACCCATTACAACTCCCTCTAAAACAGATAAACACGGGCTCGGATATTCGGATTTTTAGCAACGGCCACTGGCCTTCCTGTACCCCATGCAGATAAAATCACATGGAATACTCAAACTCCTGTTTGGGTGGACCAGTGGCCGCTTACTCAAGAAAAACTAAATGCCGCTACAGCGCTTGTACAGGAGCAGCTCGAGGCTGGACACTTAGAGCCTTCTAATTCTCCCTGGAATACACCCATTTTTGTCATAAAGAAAAAATCTGGCAAATGGCGCCTTTTACAGGACTTGCGTGCCGTTAATAAGGTCATGGCACCCATGGGTGCCCTCCAACCTGGCATCCCCACCCCTGTAGCCATTCCAAATGGTTATTTTAAAATAATTATAGATCTTAAGGATTGCTTTTTTACTATTCCTTTACACCCTGATGACCGTCCTTTCTTCGCCTTTAGCCTTCCCCGTGTTAACTTCCAGGGACCAATGCAAAGATTTCAATGGAAGGTCTTACCCCAAGGAATGGCCAATAGCCCCACCCTTTGTCAAAAATTTGTGGCACAAGCAGTAGACCCAATTCGTTTACGCTGGCCACATCTTTATATTTTACATTATATGGATGATATTCTATTGGCAGCCCAAAATAAATCAAACCTACTTCGTTGCTTCACGGACCTTACTAAAACCCTTCTCGCCCTTGGTTTACAAATTGCCCCTGATAAGGTTCAGTTACAAGACCCCTTTACCTATTTAGGCTTAAAATTACAACAAAACGAGGTTTTCGTGCCTCGCATCCAGTTTCGCTTAGACTGCCTCCATACCCTTAACGACTTTCAAAAACTTTTAGGAGATATTCAGTGGCTCAGGCCCTATATAAAGGTCCCTAACAACACTCTCTTGCCCCTTTACGACATCCTTCGAGGAAACTCAGATCCCTCTTCCCCCCGTGAACTCACCCCGGCTGCGAGAGAGGCGTTAAACCAAGTAACACAAGCCATCAGCCAACAATTTGTCTCTCAAATTTCGTATACCCTCCCTTTAACTTTTATTGTCTTAGCCACGCCACACACGCCCACTGGAGTGTTTTGGCAAAAGGCCCTCACACCTGGTAAAAAGGGTCAACCTCTTTTCTGGGTCCATCTCCCCACCTCCTCGTCTAAGGTAATTTCTGTATACTCTTCCCAAACCACTTCATTAATCATTAAGGCTCGCTCCCTTTCCCGCCAGTATTTTGGAAAGGATCCCGATATAATAATAGTGCCATATACTCAAGAACAGACCCAGTTCCTTCTTCAAACATCTGACGACTGGGGAATAGCCATGTCAGGCTTTATGGGGATTCTTGACAATCACCTCCCTGATGACCCGGTACTACAGTTTGCCCAGTCCTATTCCTTCATTTTCCCAAAAATTACAAAAAAGTAACCCCATTCCAAAGGCTGTCACGGTGTTTACAGATGGATCTTCCAATGGGATGGCCGCCTTCGTGGCAAATAACCGTTCTCATGTATTTAAAACATCTTATCAGTCAACTCAGTTGGTTGAACTGTATGCCGTACTTCAAGTCTTTACACAATTTTTCGATCAGCCTATAAATATCTTTACTGATAGTGCATATGTGGCTCAATCTATCCCGTTACTCGAAACTTCCCCTTTTCTTAAGACAACTTCTAACGCTACGCCCTTATTTGCACAAATTCAAAAGTTAATTCACAAGAGACAACAGCCTTTCTACTTGGGACATATCAGGGCACACACAAACCTACCAGGGCCACTATCAGAAGGTAACGCCCAGGCAGATGCAGCTACGAGGCTTGCCTTCCCCATAATTATGGGATCAGTACAAGAAGCTCAAAAATTACATAAGTTACATCACCTAAATGCTCAATCCCTCCGTTTACTTTGTAAGATTTCACGAGATCAGGCTCGTGAAATAGTAAAACAATGTCCCACATGCATCACAAGCCTCCCTGTACCGCATTTAGGAGTCAATCCGCGTGGTCTTCTCCCTAATCAGTTGTGGCAAATGGATGTCACGCATTTCCCAGAATTTGGCAAATTAAAGTATCTCCATGTGTCTATAGACACGTATAGTGGTTTTATCTTTGCTTCCCCCCATTCAGGAGAAGCTGCTAGGGATGTCATCTCACACTTTGTCACTGCCCTTTCTGTCCTGGGAAAACCTGCTAAAATTAAAACAGACAATGGTCCTGCTTATGTCAGCACTAAGTTTAAACAATTCTGTGAAGCGCTCCATGTTAGCCATGCTACAGGCATTCCCTATAACCCACAGGGACAAGGAATAGTTGAGAGAGCCCACCAAACATTAAAAACTTGGCTCACTCGGCTTAAAGCCACTTCCTTCTCTTTTACCTCTCCCCGCGATCGCTTAAATCATGCGCTTTTTGTGACAAATTTTTTAACTTTGGATAATAATGGTCATTCCGCTGCTGACCGTCACTGGCACCCTTCCCCTAATACGGCTCCACCTATGGTGATGTGGCGAGACCCCCTCACCAACAGCTGGCATGGCCCAGATCCAGTACTTATCTGGGGCCGCGGCTCAGCCTGCATCCTGGATCAAAAGCAATCGGCACCCAGATGGCTGCCTGAAAGATTAGTTAAACAAGTTAATTCGTCAAACTCTTCTAATATTAACCCTACACCAGAGCCTACATCTGGCCCTGAGGATATTTTCCCCTTGTGTTTACAGGAATAAAAAGACCCGGCTGGACTCTACTGGGACTCATTACAGGACTCCTTGTTATTGTCGGTATTGTTGCCATTGTTGCTATTTGTGTATCTTATCTTCTCTCTATTCGCTCTTCCCCTACCACATTTCCTGAGGGCTCACTGATTAACCCCTCTGAAGGGCCCTAACAAAATGTCCCTCTTCCTTGCTCTCCTGATAATGGCAATCTACACCATCCATTGGGCTCCACCAGTCTTTGCAGGGTTTGACAACCCTCAGGCCATTCAAAAACTCCTTCAACAGCATAACCCTTGTACCTGCTCGGGGGGCATAACAGTATTACTCCCACAAACATCAACCTCCTATGGATCCCGAGTCCTCAATCGTAAGCCTCATTTTACACATGACTGTGGAGATAAAACTGCATATCGGGCTGCCACAGATTCCAAATGGCAGTGTACTCTCAAACCTAAACTAGACTCTTCCCGCCCTGAGGATCAATGCCCATCAGAATGCAATAGTACTATCCACTACTCTGTGCACTCCTCCTGTTATACTCAGTATCAAACCTGTAATGAGGGGAGTAAACATTTATTGTTTGCCACTATAACAGGAGATCATGGGGGAATATTTGGAGGAGACTTATCGTCTTCACGCCTCAGCTCTCCTCCCTGCCCCCCTAAGGGACAAGTGGCCTGCTGGTACCCTGCAGCCCCTGTGGGAGTGTCTGATGGTGGTGGCCCTCAGGACACACTTACCAGGTTAAAAACACAAAAGATGCTCGAAACCGCATTGGAAAGCCTTTATCCTTCTCTCCAATACCACCCTCTGGCTAACATCCGATCTCGAGGAATGGAAGGCTTAGATGCCAACACCGCCGATATCCTCACCGAGTCCCATAAATTACTTAATATCTCTAACCCCTCCCTTGCAAACAGCTGTTGGCTCTGTCTGCGCCAGGGACCCCCCCTTCCTCTTGCCGTATTTTTACCGCTTAATAGTACCTCTATGTTTAATGATTCCTCTAACGCTCAGCCTACACATCCCTTTCCTGTTCTTCCTTACCCAGCTGAAAACATCACTTGCCTTTATAAACCTCCCCTTAATAATTCCTTTAATATTGATGTAGGCCTCGCTCCCTTTTGTACAGATAATGAAACAATAGATTTCCCTCTTTACGCCCCCAATTCCACCGTATTTGTATGCAAGGATAATTTAGCCTATACTGTCCTACCAGCAAATTGGAGCGGTAATTGCGCACATGCTACGCTTTTCCCCAATATTGAAATCATTTCGGGAGATACCCCTGTTCCCATCCCCTCCTTTGATTATATTGCGGGGCGACCGAAACGAGCTGTTCAATTTATTCCTTTAATAGCTACATTGGGAATCTCCTCAGCGATGGTTACAGGTTCAACAGGACTAGGAATTGCGGTCCACAAATATAGACAATTGTCCCAACAGCTTATTAATGATGTACAAACCCTATCCACCACCATTCAGGACCTTCAGGATCAAATTGACTCCCTAGCGGAAGTCGTTCTCCAAAACCGTAGAGGCTTAGACTTGCTTACTGCCGAACAGGGAGGTATTTGTTTGGCTTTACAGGAAACATGCTGCTTCTACGCCAACAAGTCCGGCATTGTTCGTGATAAAATCAAAACACTTCAAGAAGACCTGGAACGTCGTCGACGTGCCCTGGCTGAAAACCCCTTCTGGACTGGATGGAATGGACTGCTTCCCTATTTGTTGCCACTTCTAGGCCCCTTTGCTGGAATACTTATTATACTATCTGTAGGTCCTTGTCTCTTCAATAGACTCGTGGCCTTCATCAAACAACAAGTAGACAATTTGGCAGCCAGGCCAATTCAAATACATTACCAGAGTCTAGCCATGCAAGATCCCATGGAAACTTATCATCCCCTCTCCGGCCAATAAAGTATAGCCAATAAGGTCACGGTCCTTTCAACAGCTAACCTTCCCCCGTTCATTGCTGTCCAGTCGGGAGCCCAGGAAGGGCCCCAGGCCTATCAATAAAATGAGCAGTAAGCCAATGACGGGCACCTTCCCGTACCCACACCCGCCTAAGACAGGAGTCCTTGGGGACTGGCAAGGATATCCAGCGACGGGTAAGAGGTGTTAGGGTTTCGGGTCGATTCCTAAGACAGGCACTGCTCGTTCGTCAAACTCGGCCTAAACCACAGCTATCCTTCTTAAATTGATAAAGAAGGGGGATATGTCAGGGACCATGCAGTAGGTGGCCTTACCTCTTGGTAATAGAAAAACCTGGCGTGTCAGATAAAATGTACTATAAGCCATGCGCCTGTAACCGCCCTGCCCCCCTCCCTAATCTTGTAGAAGCCATGCGCCTGTAACCGCCCTACCCCCCTTCCCTAATCTTGTAGCTTCCCGTAACAGGGCCCCTTCCCGTAATAGGGCCCCGCGGGTTTTTCTTGATTGCGTCAGCACTGCAGTAGCGAAGACAAGCCCTTCCTCTTTCCCATGCCTCAATGATATATAGTGAGCAGTTCAAAAAATAAAGTTGCAGCTTGATCAGCACTTGTCTTGCTGCCATCCTTGTGTCTCCTGCCCCTCTCATTTCTCCTTCTAGGTACTCGACCCCAGTTGCTGTCCCGCGGGTCGGGACAGGAGATCAGGGATAGTAAGCAAACAGGATGCTGTCTGGCAGCCACACTGCTGTCTGAGGAGCTCAGCCAATGGCCATTGCTACAGAAGCCCCCAGTCTGGGCCAGAACAAGCTCTACCCTCTACAGTCATGGATCCCTCTCCGGTTTACCTCCTAATAAACCTGATCTGCCTCCCCTCCGTCCTGTTCTATTCTTACAGTATGGGAAGAATAGCAACCTACTACCATGGCTGACACTACACGTGCATAGAGTGGGAGGGTCCAGTCACAGACCCCCACCCCCCCTACCTGAACGGGGGTGGAGGAATTCACTGACTGATCTCTGTGCTGGTGGGCAGAGGCGGGGCCGTCCATCCAAATAGGACCCTACTGCGTGCACTGGGGGAGGGCCCAGTGCACCACAGATAAGGGAAAAGAGAGAGAGAGAGAACGTAAAAGGAGATCAGCCCCGCGGGGACCCTGGATTCCCAGCTCCTGGCCCCTCATCCCCCCACATGCCACACATCCAGAACGTTTCCCACTCCTTCTGCTCTTTTGAACTCCTCTCCTCATTTCTACACTGAGCACCAAGTCCACAGGGAAAGGGGGAAGCAGTGTCTCCCCCTGACCAGGGTGCGACAGTCACAACCCAGGTTCTCCAACCCTGGAATCAGATTGGACACATCACCTCCACTGCCTGTTCCCCATTGATTGTTTTTTCACCTGATACAGAAAACATGACTTTGCACTTGGACGAGTTAGTGCCGCAGTATTGAAATGGTGGAGGGTCTCACACTGTAGCCACGAGGTGTCTGACAGATGTCAAGTCTTCCAGACTCCACAACATCCTGCAATGCTACCACGTATGTCGTGTGATGCCTGGGGTGCCTTGGCACACAGTTTGGGACTCACATGTCTCTCCCAAGATGGAGTTGAAAACAGACTTAAGTGTTTGGAGAGTTATGGTATGAAGTGGAAAATGATGGGGATTCGGGCTTCTTCCCCTTCATACCCAGTGCTCTTCCAGAAATCTAACCATCTGCAAGTGCGAAAGTGAGTTTATTTGCGGTGAGTGACAGGAGCTCCCGTGGGGGGGGGGGGGGCAGAGCTGGGAATCCGTTGCCTCCATGAGACTGCTCTCTCTTCTCCCTCCTCCTTTCCCTGTGATGCCCTAGCCCCTCACCCAGTACATGCAGTAGGGGTGGTATTTGGGCGGTCCTCCCGCCTCTGTCCACCATCTCGGGGAGGGGTCGGTGGCTGAATCCCTCCAGTTCTGTCCAGGAAGGGTCTGTGGTTGGTTAATATCCCCAACCCTTAGTTAGCTGCTGGATCGTCCCTTCCCTCTCTTGCCTGTGTTCTCAATTCCCGAGGAGCGGAATTCTGGCTGAATGTGTCCAGAGCTCACTCTTTTATTCTCTAACCCTGCCCCAGGGGGCCCCTTCTCTCCACCACCGATGGAAGACCTTTACAGCAGAAACCCTTGGGGTCGTATAGAGACGATCAGGCATCAGTTGGCTGGCAACCCGAAATTACCGCGGCGGTGATGCCACTGCTTGGCACCTGCTCTGCTGCAGATATTAAACACACCTGCTGACTGCACGCCCTGGATGACCTGGAGCCTGTGCTAATATCATCATCATAATGTTACCCATCATGCACCGGGTGCCCTGACACTTGTGAAACTGCCTTAAAAGTCCAGCAAATGAGCAGTCACCTACTGAACCTCTCCCCTCCCTTTTCCTAAAAAATCTGCCCGAAGAGCCACCGCCGTGCTTCCAGATCCCATAAGGACGGGTGGTGAGGGTGCCGGCTGCAGGCCGTGTGAGACCTGCGAAATCATTCCGGCTGGCCCTGCCAAGGCAGCCAGAGACATCCAGGGCCAGTGCTGTGCTGTAGCAGGTTAAGTTGCTGCTTGCAGCACTGGCATCCCACATGGGCGCCGGTTCGAGTCCTGGCTGCTCCACTTCCAATGCAATTCCCCTCTAATGGCCTGGGAAAGCAGTAGAAGATGGCCCAAGCACTTGAACTCCTGTACTCATGTGGGAGACCCAGATGAAGCTCCTGGATCCTGGCTTTGGCTTGGCACAGCCCTGGCCATTTGCAAAGTGAGTCAGTGGATGGAAGACCTCTCCTTCTCTCTCTTTCTGTAACTCTGCCTTTCCAATTAAATAAATAAATGGATCTTTTTTAAAAAATAAAATCCAATAAATTGAAAGCAGGCTAATTGTGAAGTTGATCATTTTGTATGGCCCGTGAATGATGTTATAAATATACAAATGGAGCTCAGACAGAGAAAAGACTCCCCGCCCCTGAAAGGAATGACCTAAACCTGGCAGGCTGCCGCCCAGTCTAGAAGCCCATACTCCCTCCTGAACATGTGCTTTTGCTCTGCTAGTAGATCTTCCTCCTCAGCTAGCTTCGTCTGCACCTCCTCCTTGAATTCGGTGCATCAGAGACAAGGACTGGGCCCTCGGCCCCTCGATGCATCTTGCTGTAGGAAATAAGATGTCTATAAATACCAAAGACCGTTTGAAGCCCAAGGCGGCTAGAGATAAGATTCTCAAACTCCTCCATGTCCAAACAGTGAGTATAATACCTGCCATTGTGTAGCTCTTACTGCCACCAGCCCGTCCGCTGAGGGCTTGGGCTGCATGAACTCATTCATGCACAAAGCAATCCCCTGAGAAGCTATTAGGATCCTCATTTTACATAGGAGTAAATTGAGACACAGAAAGCTTGGGAACTTTGCCCAGAAACACACAAAAAGCAAGTGAAGGAGCTGGCATCAAACTCTCCGCTCCCCCACCCCCACCCCCAGCCCCCTGCCCCTGCCCCAGAGCCCAAGATTTTCCCTCACATGGACAACAGACCCTCAGATGATTCCTCACTAGAGACAAGTAAAGGGCTGCAAATTCATTAACGCTTCTGAGAGCCACAAATCTGCGAAGCAGATGGAATGGGTACCAACCTCGAGTTCCAAATGGAGAAACTGAGGCAGGGCCCCTTTCAAGGCCATAGTGCTTAGCAAGTCTGGGGGGAAGCCTAGCTTCCTAGCTCTGATTCCACTGTGTTGCATGAAGGTAACTTTTATTTCATATTCACTCTCTAAGATAATGTAAGTGACTTGCAAAAAAAAAAAGAAGAAAAATATCTTCAAATAAAAATGAAAGCTCCAAGTCATTGTACCACGTACAAGCATTTAGCCAGACACATCACCTCATCGCATTTGTTTCACTACCTTACCAAGCACAGACTTCCCTGGTGTGCAGACAACTAGACTGAGACTGAAGGGAGCTGAGTCACTTAGACATTGCCTCCAGCTAGCAAAGAACTGGTGAACAGATTGTGTTAAAGTCATGCATGCTTGGAGCTGGTGTTGCGGCACAGTGGGTGAAGCCGCTGTCTGCAATGCTGGCACCCATATTGGAGCATCAGTTTGTGTCCTGGCTGCTCCCTGCTAATGCCCCCAGGGAAGCAGAAGAAAATGGCCCGGGTCCTTGGCCTCTGTCACCCAAGTGGGAGAACCTGATGATGTTCCAGGCTCCTGGCTTTGTCCTGGCCCCGCCCCAGCCAATGTAGCCATTTGCGGAGTGAACCAGCAGATGGAAGATCTCTTTCTATGTCTCTCTGTCTGTCTGTCTGTCTCTCTCTCTCTGTTACGCTTTCAAATAAATAAAAGTAAAATCTTTTTTTTTTAAAAAGTATGCATGTTTCACCACTGTGCAATTTTTACAAAATCTGACTTGTAGAACAATACGCTGCAATTCTAGGAACTGAAGAGAGTTTCCACGGGCAACCTCTGTATCTAATTTGCTAGAAAATGCAATTGTGACATGCAATCACTATTTGCTTTCTTTGGAAGTCGGTGGAAACGACTGGAATAACATAAAGAGGTCAGGAGTCAGGGTCTCTATTTAATTTGGCTCCTTGTGTAAGTAGAGTGGTGGAATTTAAAGAGATAAGAAGTAAAACTCCAGTTGCAGAGAGAGAACAAGGAAAGCAAAAGGAAGTGAAAGCACACTTGTATTAGAGCCCTGGGGCACACCACACCAGCCTGAGCCCCTTCTCCTCAAGTGTCCCAGCCAGGCGCTTTGCTGGTTCCTAAGTGAGGGAACTGCTGAAGTGCTGAGAACTCGAAACTCCCCCCCACCCCCACCCCCACCCCCACTCTGTGACCTGGGTGTGTTGGGACTAGGTCTATCTCCAAAGTCTGAGTGCTTCCTCCTTGGGACCAAAGGAACTCAAAATGTATCTGTTGGACATTGATTAGAAATGCAAATACAGAAATCAACAAGCGCTAGCTTGCAGCCCTTAATTAGTTAAGTCAATAAGAGAAGCTAATTTGGACACTAGTTCTTTCACAGAGAGAGGGGTGTGGACAAATCCACCTGAAATGTTTCCAGGCAGGTTTCCCAGGAGGGATGAGCATTACCCTTGCAATGTTCCAGGAAGCCAAAAAATTTTTTTTCTTTAATAGCATCTTGGTCAAAAAGCAAAGACATCTTTTTCTGGTCTGTGAATGGTTCTCAAGCATAGTGCATAGATTGAAAAACACCAAAGGCCCACTCAATTAAATAGATTATTCCAAGGCATAAACAGTCTAAAAAATAATTGCAAAGAATTATGGTGACAAAGCCTTGCTTTGTAAAAAGATTCGTTCTGGAGCAATATCACCCAAACACGAAACAAACAAAATTGTATTCCTACAGCATATCCAAGGTGAGTCCCAGGACAGCCTTGCAACTCCTGTCTTTTGTCTCTGGCAGAAGATGATATCCCTGGTTCACATGAATCTAACACCAACATTACCTCCCAGGCACGCAGAGGAAGCACCTGCTGCTTGGGTTGTTAGGTATGGAATAGCTCGGGGTTCTGGCCTTTCGTATCTGGGCACATTTAGAACTCAGGTTTTTACCTGAGTAGGGAGGGAATTTACCACTGGAGGAAGAGTAAGGGGCTGTCTGAAGTCTCAGGGAACTTTCTGTTGTCTGTTTCATAGTTGTCCTGGCATCAAACTCTCTGCCCTCCCCCACCCCCCACCCCAGCCCCCTGCCCCTGCCCCAGAGCCCAAGATAAGCCCAGAGCTTATCTGCTTTGTTATTTGCATTGCTAGGAGTTGAGAAGGGTCTGGTTAGGCAGCCAAGGGAAGAAATGGGGAGGTGGGAGGACAGAGGAGGAGAAAAGGGAGGAGGGGAAGATACAATGTGTCCTTTATTCCAGTCCCTAGAGGCAAGAAGGAAAAGGGGTATTGATTTCACCTGGCTACTTCCTGCTGAGAAGGGGCCATGCAGGTGCTAGGGCTTGCCTGTAGATCTGGGCGTCCACCTTCCCATGAGGGAGGGGCTGGTATCCTGGGTTCAGGTGGTGGAGTAGCATCATTGTCTTAACCTGGTCTCGAGGTGGCTTTGATGCGGTTCTGTAAGAAATTTTGAAACAAATGACATCGGCATGGTCTGAATATCAAGGCCATCAGGAGGACCATGACAGCCCACTCCATGTTTGGTTGGTTTCGAGCCTGTGACCGCTCCAGGGGTCCATGCTATCTAGGGAGTCAGTTACCACTCCAGACTGGTCAGCACTCTTCTGGGAAAAGACAGGTTCCGCCCTGTTGTTCCATCAGGAGAGCTAATGCTCTCCGGCTCTGCAGGTCCACGGATGCCTGGGAGGCTTTCCAAATCAGTGTCTATTTGTTGGGCTCATTGTTTTAAGGAGTGCTAAGAAAAAAAATTTAACACTGGTACAATTGATACCTGATTGATACCTGATTGGCCCATGGGCACACAGGTGTGGTCAGGAAGGGGCATGAGGTCACACAGGGGTATGGTGAAGGCGTGGTCTTCCAGCTCACAAACCTGATCAATTTTATTCTGCACACCTGCCTACAGCACAATCAATAAGAGCAATTGCTACTAATCCTAAGGCAAGAATTAGGGCCAGGACTGCGGCTGCAGGCAGCAGCAGGGGGTGACAATGCATTTAAGCAGAAAGCAAAACAGCTATTTGCATAGGAGTGAAGTCGCTGAGACCGGAGCCAGGGGTCTTTGACTAGGAATCCTAGGTTGTTGAATAGGGTAGGTGGGGTGTATTGGCATGGGAGGGCGCGTTGTGGGAGGGGCCTCTCTTATAGCCTAGGCCAGCAGGGGGGCCTCAGGTGATCCAGGACAGAGGTCATGGTTCCTAGCTTTGGCTTAGCCATTGTAGCCATTTGGAGAATGAACCAGTGAATGGAAGATTTTCTCTCTCTCTCCCTCTCCCTCTCCCTCTCCCTCTCCCTCTCCCTCTCCCTCTCCCTCTCCCTCTCCCTCTCCCTCTCCCTCTCCCTCTCCCTCTCCCTCTCCCTCTCCCTCTCCCTCTCCCTCTCCCTCTCCCTCTCCCTCTCCCTCTCCCTCTCCCTCTCCCTCTCCCTCTCCCTCTCCCTCTCCCTCTCCCTCTCCCTCTCCCTCTCCCTCTCCCTCTCTCCCTCCCTCCCTCCCTTTCTCCCTCCCTCCCTCTCCTTCACTCTTCCTTTCAAATAAATAAATAACTCTTTTGAAAACTATTAGCAAAAACAAGTCAGAAGGAGCCAAATCAGGAGAGTTAGATGGATGGATGTCCAATGATTTCCCGTTAAACTTCTCACCAGATTTTCCGTGTTTGACTCAGGGCTGTGGTGTAGGAGGAGTGTCTTCCTGCTTCAGCTCCCTTTCCCAAAGCGCTCTCCTTAACATTCGCTGACTCCTCAGAAATTCAAGGAGAGCCTCTGCTCTTGGCCTTGACCGACTGCACCTGCCTCTCGGTAGCCATTGCTCAGATTCTGCTTCAGATCTCAGTTTCTTACCCTTTCTTTTCCTCCTTCCTTCCTTCTGTTCCTTTCAATGTGATTGCCACGCACTGCTCAGAACACTCATTTATAATCTGTTAAATCATGGACATCTCCCAGGATGCAGAACCTACAAAAAAATAACGAAGCCTCGAATTCAATCCTTAATGTCCAGATTTATCCAGTGTTCCCATTCAGCTCTTTATTAAAAACAGATGCAATAAAAATGTAAAAACTCATCTGAGCAGAGAGACTCCAATTCTAGCACAGTGATTTCACACTGAGAAGGGAGGGCGTGGAGAAGCAGTGTTTAGGGACGAAGCCCGGGAATTTAGCTGTTAACTGTCTTAGAAAAATTGGTAACAGCAACCAAAACATCTTTGCAATCTGTTTCTGTTCCCCAGTGCGCCTCCTCTCTTCTCATTTAACACCTAGACGGCTTCTTCCTCCCCGCTGAGGCTGCCTGGCGTTACGCTACAGGTTCCCACTGTCTCAACAACCAATCCGATTGCAAGCTCCCGGAGGGTAGGAACCATTCTTCACCCTCATTTGTCTCCCACTCAACACAGAACCATATGGAGCACATTATGGACTTACGTGAAAACAGCATAGGCAGTTCATTTTTCTAAAAAAAAAATTTAATAAGAGTTTCTTTCTCAAATTATTAACTTCACAAACGTCTTCATGCATCACCTCACTCCTGGTCTTCCCAAGAAAGTTGTCGAGCACAACACGTCCAATTTCCCTATGATCTCCAGCCTGGTTCCAAGGGATTCCCATTATAACGATGAAAAATGGCTGAGGATCATGTCCAGGCCCGTCTGCACAGATGAGGCTTTGGGGATTCATTAGACACATTTTCTCTGCCTATTGCGATGATAAACTGTAGCCGCGTCTGCGTGGTGGGGCAGATGGATCTCCCCCAGCCTGATCCATTGCACATGCCGGCGCACGTGGTGGAATGGAACGCCCCAGAGGTCAACGCCTCTTGCTATCATTTTTCATTAAACGGCTTGCAGCAGACAGTTCCTGAAGGAATAATTACTTGCAATCTGGCACACAATTCTTGTTCACCCCAGCAAGTTAACCTTGAGAATTCAGTCCATGACAGGTCTTGGTGGGAGTTTCACCTCACACCTTGGAACAACTGAAACATCTTAAGAAGTCCACATTCTTAAAGCCAGGGTTCCCAGACTGGGTGCAGAGGCACGAAAGGCAAGGGTCACCGTGCGTGAGGGTGGGCGGATTGGCCAGCTGGGGGATGAACAGGAGGGGAAATGGGGAGGGGGGAGATGCCAACCACTGTTGGCGTTTTGTGAAGTTGCTCTTGCTTCCAATCTTGGGGGACAGCCCAGCGCGGCAGCTGGGCTCAATCTCACGCTGTCACAGCACCGCCCGGCTCCTAAACACAGCCTCAGCTTGGACCAGACACCTCGGGGAGACCAGCTGCCTCCCTGGACAGCAGAACCCCTAATTCCTGCACCCAAGGGGCACGGGTCTGCAAGGCGGAGTCAGGGCCAGGGTGGGGGTGGGGGCAGGGACCGGATGCATCGTTGCAGGCTGTACTGGAGCATCACCCACCGTGAAAGCTGGAAGGACTGTCTTGCAGAACTGCACGCGACACTCTCGCGGAGTCGGGGGACGAGTTAAAGCCTCTTCCGGATAACACAGCCAGAAAGAGAACGTGGTGAAAGACAGCGACGCGGCTCAGGAACGCAGGAGACAGCTGATGACGAGGCCCAGCAAGGAGCCAGGCGACTCCAGGGCATTCATGCATCTTCTCTTAAGATCCATGTATTGGGGCCAGTGCTGTGGTGTAGAGGGTAAAGCCGCCGCCTGCAGTGCTGGCATCTCATATGGGCTCTGGTTCGAGTCCCAGCTGCTCTATTTCCCATCCAGCTCTCTGCTGTTGCCTGGGAAAGCAGTCGAAGATGGCCCAAGTCTTTGGGCCCTTGCATCTGCATGGGAGACCAGGAAGAAGCTCCTGGCTCCTGGCTTTGGTCTGGCACAGCTCCGGCCATTGCAGCCAATTGGGGAGTGAACCAGCACATGGAAGACCTCTCTCTCTCTCTCTCTCTATTTATCTCTCTCTATCTTTATCTCTCTGCCTCTCCTTCTCTCTTTGTGTAACTCTGACCTTCAAATAAATAAATAAATCTTTTTAAAAAATATTCATTTATTTATTTGAAAGGCAGAATGATGGAAAGAGAGAGAGAGGAGGCAGGGACAGAGATCTCCAATCTTCTGGTTCACTCCCCGAATGGCAGCAACGGCCAGAGCTGGGCCAGACCAAAGCCAGGAGCCAGGAACTCCATCCTGGTCTCCCACATGAGTGGCAGGGGCCCCAAGGACTGGGCCATGCTGCACAGCTTTCCCAGGCACACCAACAGGGACCTGGATGGGAAGCGCAGGCAGAACTTGATCTCAAGTGTGTTGATAAAAAATGCAAACGTCCAAAGTGGTGGCTTAACCCAGTGCACTGGAACGCTTGCCCCTTCCCAGAGTTTCCCAGAGAGCATTGCTGTCCACGTGAAACAAAATCCCAGTGGTGTATGTGATCTAGAAAGTTCTATCAGCCATCTTTGCTAAAGCCATCTTTGATTTTCTCAAACGCACGAGGAATTAATTTCAGTATCAGCTTTTACTTCATTCAGTGTTTCCCAGATATTATCGTTTCAGCATACAATCAATGCCATTACAAAGAAGATATTTGAGATCCTTTTTCACAGCACGGTCTCAAAATCCAGGGTGTAGTTGGCACTCCCAGAGCATCTCCATTTGTAGTGGTTTCATGTTGGGTGCACACATGCAGCAGCGTGTGGCAGATGGCACTGGGCAACACAGGTCAGGAGAGATGCCCTTCACCCAAACCATTACCAACAGTGACTGACAGCAGTGGGTCTTAGCCCAAGGCTCCAAACTTCCAAGAGCTGTGACTGGGCCAGTGAGGGGTCTGGCCTGGGTCCCTCAGGGCAGACAAGGCAGTGTGGCACCAGGCCCAGGTGGAGCCAGCATGCAGCATGCACTCTCAGCGGGCACAGGGACTCTTTTTTAATCCTTGGGTGATGCACGGTGGGGCGTGCTGGGCAGCGACTGATCCACCACCCCCTCTTTAACAGACTGGGAACTGAGGCCGAGCGTGTCCATGCAGCTGGTTCAGACATCCAACCCCTTTTCCGTGCTATGTGGCTCTGGCTTGGAGGGCCAACGTCAAGCTCACGGCCTGGGAGGCGTCTTCCCTTAGCTTCCCATCTCTGATTTCAGGAGACCAGATGGTGTGGGAGGTGGGAGCTCAAACTTGCAACGTTTGCCAATCTCTGTGGTTCGAATAGTCCCACTGTGGCCAATTCCAAACAGCTAACGTAACATCAACCTATCCGTCAAAAACGCTCGAAAGCACACTACGTGGGCCTTGACTCAAAGCAGGCTAGACCCTACACACCCGTGCGGCACTCCCGTGCCTGTCCGCCTCCCTGTGATTACAGAAGGCCAGGTGAAGTGGGACAGACCATGATGTCTGCCACGCAGGTCTGCCTGCCCCACACCCAGAACGTCTCTGTGATGCTTTCATTATTAGGAGCTCAACTGCAGGATGGTGGAGAGGACGCGAGAAAATCGTGTAAAGCTTGTAAACAGGAAGTGCTCCCCGCACGCACGGGAAGTATGCCCTGGACGCACCGGAAGTACTCCCCGGGCCCGTTAGTACTTTCCTTTGTCTGGTTTCTAACAGGCAAGCTCATCCAGACGATTTTGGCTGCAGCCAGCATTAGTTTTCAGGTCCCTTCAGTGATCTAGCTTGGGCGTGTGGCGACAGGCAAGGCACCTCTTGCCATCTTTGTGGGTCTCTGTTGGCACAGATGAGGGGGAGGGTCAAAGAGGGGAAATGGCCACTGTGGATTGGGGTGATGCTGGCATGGAAAACAGCATTAGGACCCAGGACGGCTCTCACAGAAGCACAGACTAGCTGGCTCTCAACGGGAACGTAAGCTCTCTCAGTTCTGGAGGCCAGAACTCCAAGATCAAGGTGTTAGTGGAACCTTATTCTCGCCAACATCTCTACAGGTCAACCCCTCCTTGCCTCTCCCGGTCTCTGATAGCCCCGGGGTTTGAGGCAGCATAGCTGCCCTCTGGTTGGGTCTTCACGTGGATGTCTCTCTGCATGTGCATCTCTCCCATCCTCTTCTCACAGGGACGCTGGCCATGCTGGATTAGGACTTACCCTAATGACTGCTTACTAACTTAACTGTCCCCGCACATAGCCCAATTCCAAATAAGATCCCATACACAGGTACCAGGGGTTAGGACTTGAACATATGGGGTGTGGGGAGACACAAGCCAGCTTATAACAGGTTCTTTGTCCCATTTAGATGCTACAACATGGACTTCTACAGGGTGTTCTGAGCCTTCCAGACTCTCCCAACAAAGCAAAAAGCATTTATTTTAATTCCTAAAGGATTACACATCTCTGTTGATAACACTGGGATGTGGGCCTCGTCTCCAAGTGCTCTGGACTAATTCCCATGTGGCAAAGTGTGCTTCACACTTCTCTTTCCCAGTAAGTGAAATCTGAGCCCCCAAATTCGGAGAACCCCTGCCCCCTAGGCTCACAGATACCAGAACCAAGGCTGGAAGTTCAGGGGCAAGGACCTTCTTTTGGCTTCTTGGAAACATCCCTGGTCTCCCTGTTCTATCGTGATTCTCCTGTGCAATGTTAACCATCCATTCATCCAACAAGCAAGGCTTCAGAGCTGACCACTGAGAAACAGTATTGCAAAGCAACTAATGCAGCCTAAGTTGAATTTTGGCACTACTTACTAGCTGTAACTTTGGACGCAGTCCCTTTAACTTTCTGTGCCATCTGCAAAAAGAGGATAAAAACACTCTTTCCACTGAGTTGATGAGAAAAACATAGGGCTGTGGAAAGCGGTGATTCTGATTAATCACTGGTTGTAGGTTGTCCATCAGTCCGTACTGGTTAACAGTTTAGTCTGGCCCTGAACCAGAACCCGGGGACCCAGTGACAAAATGACAAGATAAGGCCCTGCTCCAAGACTTACAATGCAATGAAGACAGCCGTGAGCACATAAATAGAATCATTTCAGATTGAAGACACTGCACTTTGCATAAAGAAATTCTCATTTCCACAACTATAGACGTAAGCCCATCTGAGTTTCTGGCTTTGTGGCCAGGTACCAGATTTCCCAGCTTTTCCAATCCAATCTAATGGCTGGATGCCATTGTCCATACTCAAGGGATTTACATGAGGGTATTTCAAAAAGTCTGTGGAAGGGGCTGTTGCTGTGGTGCAGTAGGTTAATTCTCTGCCTGCGGCGCCAGCAACCCATATAGGTGCAGGTTCGAGTCTCAACTGCTCCACTTCCAAACCCAGCTCTCTGCTATGGCCTGGGAAAGCAGAAGATGGCCCAAGTGCTTGGACCCCTGCACCTGTGTGGGAGACCTGGAGGAAGCTCCTGGCTCCTGGCTTAGTATCAGCCCAGCTCTGGCCATTTGGGGAGTGAACCAGCGGATGGAAGACCTTTCTGTCTGTCTCTCCCTCTCTCTGTCTGCAACTCTACCTCTCAAATAAATAAATAAAATCTTTAAAAAGTTTGTGGAAAATGGAATTAAAAGACACTTACATCTCTGTGCAAAAAAAAAAAAAAAACACTTTGAAATACATGCATACACGGTGTCTTCAAAACGTGCATAGAAAAGATATTCCAAAAAAACTGTGTTAAACCTTTTAGCACCAAAATAAACTTATATTTTAATTCCATTTTCCCATGGATTTATTTAAAGATTTATTTTTGAAAGATTTATTGAGAGAGAGAGAGACATCTGGTTTACTCCCCAGATGGCGACAACAGCCAGCGCTGGGCCAGGCCAAAGCCAGGAGCCAGGAGTTACCTCTGGTCTCCCAGGTGGGTATCAGGGGCCCACGTACTCGGATCATCTTCCACTGCTTTCCCAGGCCACTAGCAGGGAGCTGGATTGGAAATGGAGCAGCCAGGGCAGAATGGGGCGCTGGCGTTGCAGGCAGCGGTTTTAATGTCTGTGCCACAACACCAGCCCCCACCCCGTACCCCCATGGAATTGTTGACGTCCCCTTGCATGCATGGATAGGAGTGGGGAGAAGAGTGAGGGATGGGGGGCACCTGCGTGAGCTCCCCAGACAGCTTCCAAGTATGGGTGTTCTTGAAGTGAAGGGAGATACAGTGGTCCACCCTGCAGCTTCCCCAACTCAAGCCAGAAGGCAGTGCTGACGTCTCCCTTACATTCCCCAGTCCCCTGGAGGGAAAGGCAGTGCCCAGCCCTACCCAGCAGGGCTCTCAGCCCGGGCCGAAGCAGCTCAGCTCCGGTTTGATGAGTGATGGCGCTGGAAGTTAGGAGGGAAGAGGAGGCCAGGCAGGGATCAGGGTGACCACCCCAGGACAGCCTGTGCTCCCTGGTGAGGGAGGAGGGATGCCTACCAGGGCCCAGAGTCATTTCCTGGCCCTTAGAAGGAGACACCCCTCCTCTTCCTCATTCTGGAATCTGCTTATCCAGGTCTCTTCTGCTTGCAATGGATGAGCTGGCCAGTTCTGACGTCAAATAGGCACGCACAGATGAAGAACTATCTCGATGTGGGGTTATTTATTTGCTTATGTTTTCCCCAAGAAGACATAACTCTCTTTTAATCATAGACCTTAATAGGACGTTTCACATAAATTACTTCATCAACGCAGGGAAGAATTCCTTTTCAAGTCCTGTACGTTGATGGAATAAATCTACTGCTGGAACCCCCCGGCAGCTGTTTCAGAGCAAAAACATAATCATAGTAAAGGGGATTCAGAGATGGTCCCATCCAGAGACCATCCCCCCCGCCCCCACAAACTGGCTGTGTTGGAATCCTCAGCAAAGCTGTTACAGCACAGTTTTGGCTAACTCCCTTCTGGGGTGAGCCAGGGGTGGGTGGCACGCCATGCGTATGAGTCAGCAAAATACCGGAGAGGAGCAGTTGGTAAGGAAGAGAGAGCCACTGGCCTGCAGTCGGAAGGTTTCGTGCAACAGTGTGCAGCCCCACGGGCTCGGCATCTGGTTTCACCTGCTGCGCCGCAACACCAGCCCCCATGTTTGTCATTCTTAAAATTAACAAAGGTGTCACATCCGGCATACGCAAAGGACCTTCAGAACCCAATCTGGAAAGATAGAAACCTTCTGGAAAGCCAGCCGCTGGTAGGCATGCACAATGAAGAGGAAGAAAATCCTCTGTGGGTAGCGGGCAGTGCGGTGTCATTGGTGATCAAAAGACACAAGTCATGCTAAAGCACCACTTTGCACACGTCGTCACTCCTGTAGGGCCAGTACGGCGCTGGATGACGCCTTTAGATGAGGTGCAGCCTGGCTGTCCCTCACGACGTCAGGAACACACAGGGTTGTGGGCTGGGGGAGTCTTCCCCTTGGGGACAATGAGCACACATCTGAGCATAGGTATCCAACACTCCAGATACAGGGAGGGAGGAGAGATGGGGACAGGGCGGATGAATGCAGGGAAAAATTAACAAAGCGAGAGAATTCCCCAGCCAGGCCAGCCCTGACGGCATGCCGTGAGCTAGAAGCCTAATTAACTAGACACTCTCTGACGTCTACCTGGGTTAATTACTTAATTAATTAGTTGATTGCCTGGCGGGATCATCCCTTGGCGAGTCCGAGCCTTGTAGCCAAGGCTGGTGTCAGCCAGGTCTGCCTTGGATAAATGTCAGTACATACCGGGCATGTAAGCCACTGCTGTAGGACTTTGGTATGAAGTGTTGGCAGCCTAATGAGTGGAAAATGCACCGTCGGACCCCGAAAGACACAATAACAATGTAAAAATCAGACTCGTCTTTGAAAGCCTTGTGTATTTCAATTTGTACACTGGAGATTTAGAACCCTTTGTTGATTGCTAAGAAATCCTGACCATCAACAAGATGGGACTTGGTAACCGTGCTAGGTTGATAAAGACCCGGCAGAACTCTGTGTGCGGTTGCCACGTGTTATGACCTGTAGGAGCAGCAATAGAAAATTAGCAGAGGATGGGGCCAGTGCCGTGGCTCACTTGGTTAATCCTCCGCCTGCGGCGCCAGCATCCCATATGGGCACCGAATTCTAGTTCTGGTTGCTCCTCTTCCAGTCCAGCTCTCTGCTGTGGCCCGGGAGGACAGTGGAGGATGGCCCAAGTGCTTGGGCCCTGCACCCACGTGGGAAACTAGGAGAACCACCTGGCTCCTGGCTTTGGATCAGCACAGCGTGCCGGCCATGGCAGCCATTTGGGGGGTTAACCAATGGGAGGAAGACCTTTCTCTCTGTCTCTCTCTCTCTCTCACTGTCTAACTCTATCTGTCAAATAAAAAAAAAAAAAGAAAAGAAAAAGAAAATTAGCACAGGAGGCGCAGGCCTTCAGTCCAGCTGCTAAGAAGCCTACATCCCTGGCCGGCGCCATAGCTCAATAGGCTAATCCTCCGCCTTGCGGCACCAGCACACCAGGTTCTAGTCCCGGTCAGGGCACCGGATTCTGTCCCGATTGCCCCTCTTCCAGGCCAGCTCTCTGCTATGGCCCGGGAGTGCAGTGGAGGATGGCCCAAGTGCTTGGGCCCTGCACCCCATGGGAGACCAGGAGAAGCACCTGGCTCCTGGCTTCGGATCAGCACGGTGCGCCAGCCGCAGCACGCCGGCAGAGGCGGCCATTGGAGGGTGAACCAATGGCAAAAGGAAGACCTTTCTCTCTGTCTCTCTCTCTCACTGTCCACTCTGCCCGTCAAAAAATAAATTAATTAATTAAAAAAAAAAAAAGAAGAAGAAGAAGCCTACATCCCACACAGCAGAACAGAGGGTTCTTGACCTCGGCTTCCCATGAGGCTGTAGGTGGTAGCCCGAGTAATTGGGTTCCTGCCACATGTGGGAGAGCTGGAGTGAACCAGCAGTTGGGAGCTGCTTGGTCCATCTCACCCTGTGCTACTCTGAATGTCCACGTAGTTAATGTTGGCTTTGGTGGCCTAGATGGTGTTGGTGGTGAGGTTAAACTTCATTGCATAAGGGCAAAAGATTTCATTTACTAACATGTGATTTTATAGATGGTAGAAAAAAACTCAAATACAAGAAACAACAACCAAAAAATTCCATCTTCAGGAAGACACAGTCCATCATGATAGTGGAAAATTTAAATGTACTTTTTAAAATTTTTTTTCTTTATTTTTTGACAGGCAGAGTGGACAGTGAGAGACAGAGAGAAAGGTCTTCCTTTACCGTTGGTTCACCCTCCAATGGCTGCTGCGGCTGGCGCACCCATGCTGATCTGAAGCCAGGAGCCTGGTGCTTCTCCTGGTCTCCCATGCAGGTGCAGGGCCAAAGCACTTGGGCCATCCTTCACTGCTTTCCCGGGCCACAGCAGAGAGCTGGCCTGGAAGAGGGGCAACCGGGACAGAATCCGGCTCCCTGACCGGGACTAGAACCCGGTGTGCCAGCGCCGCAAGGTGGAGGATTAGCCTATTGAGCCGCGGCGCTGGCCTACATGTACTTTTTAAAAAAGATTAATTTATTTATTTGAGAGGCAGAGTTACAGAGAGAGGGAGGACTGTTTCACTCCCCAAATGTTTGCAATGGCTGGAGCTGGGCTGATTTGAAGCCAGGAGTCAGGAGCTTCTTCCAGTCTCCCATGTGGGTGCATGGGCCCAAGGACTTGGGTCATCTTCTACTGCTTTCCCAGGCATCAGCAGGGAGCTGGATGGGAAGTGGAGCAGCCGGGACTCAAACCGGTGCCCATATGGGATGCCGGCACTGCAGGTAACGACTTGATCCACAGCACCAGACCCTCAATGTACTTTTTTGATTTTGAATAAGCCACAAAATGAAGAGAACAACTCCATCATGGATGTAGAAGGTCTACAAAGCTCGGGGAACAAACTTGACCTAATGAATACACACCGTTCAACACATCTTCCCCATAAAGAACTCTTGGTGTGTTTGCAATACTGAGCAGAAGCAATGCCGTACAGAAAATCCCAGAAGATCTCAACAGACGTCACAGAGCCGTGTGCCTGCATACAGCGTCATTAGGCTACAGGTTGGCAACAACGACTCTGAAATAGAGCAGGCAGAAGTGCGTCCCTGAAGAAGGAGAGGAGAACACAGTGCAATCTCCTACCTGATGTGGACCAGGAGGATGCAGTCCCCTGCTGCATCAAATTCGCTGCAGAGCAAGCAGAGCAAAGCACCATGTACACGTGACTGAGGCTGGGCTCTGTTCCAGCAACACTATTTCTATGGACACTGAAAATTGAACTTCATTTACTGGATATACCAAAATCTTCCGATTTTTGATCAACCTTTCAAAAATGTGAAAACCATGGGCCATACAAGAAACAGGCCAGAGGGAGAATTTAGGACCGTAGGCCATCATTTGCTGCCTGTGAAATCTAAGCAGTGTAAAATTAGATTAAGGGACGTCCCAAAAGACCAAGAGTAGACTGAGACTTCTGCAGTCAGTCAATGCTAAAATGGACATAAATACAAAAAACTACACAGAGACTCAAACAAGGACATGGATTTCTGACATATGCCTATGAAAGAACTTCAAAAAGTTCGTGCAAAAATGAGTTAAAAGTGGATTTTGGTGCAAAAAAATTGTGGAAATCCATGCATAACTTTTTTTTATAAAGACTTATTTATTTATTTGAAAGTCTGAGTTACACAGTGGGGGGGGTCTTCCATCTGCTGGTTCACTCCCCAATTGGCCACAATGGTCAGAGCTGCGCTGATCCAAAGCCAGGAGCCAGGAGCTTCTTCCAGGTCTCCCACATGGATGCAGGGGCCCAAGCACTTGGTCCATTTCTGCTGCTTTTCCAGGCCATAGCAGAGAGCTGGATTGGAAGTGGAGCAGCCAGGACTCGAACCTGTGCCCACATGGGATGCTGGCATGGCAGAAGGCGGCTTTACTGGCTACGCCATGGTGCTGGCCCCTACTTTTTTTTTTTTAATGGAATACATTTTCCTGAACTTTCTGAAGAACCTTCGTAGAGTGCTATGCCTGCCCATGTTCAACCCGCTGGTCACGGACCCACCGTCTCCCCAGCTGCGGGGACCTTGGCTTACAAATTGCACGGGGGCAAGGAACGGCTGAGTTGTCCTTTTGGACCCAGGATGTGGGATAACGGCTTGCTCGGGCACAGGGGACAGATGTCAGGATCAAGGCCGTGCGTTGTCATCGAAGCTCTGGCTCTCACTTTGGACTATGGCCCCGTACGTGCTCATGACAGGAGCAAACAACACAGTGACATAAAGATCAAGCCAGGCGGGCACCCAGCGTGACAGCTAATGATGACTGAGCCAACCGTGTGCTCCTGAGACCTACAGAAAAGGGGAGGGGAGTCCAGATGAACTCAGGGGAGGGGAGAGGCAGGGGAAAAAATTGGTCCAGGCCAAGTGAGGTGTGCATGAGCCTAAGGAGGGCTGCGGGAGGCCCACAGGGGGCCTGCATAGCTGCTTGTGAGACAGCAGGGGAAAGGGGGCTGTGAGAGGAGATGGCGATGGAAAGTCAGGCCAGGACCAGTCCACACAGGGCCGTGCAGGTGTGTGGGTTTGGCTTTGTGTCTACACCCTAAGATCCATGAGAAAGCCATGTACGGTGCACCTGCCAGCCGTGGCTCCAGCTGCCGTGGGAGTGGGGTGCCTCCCAGGAGCACCGAAGTGGGTCTGGGTGACCGTGGGCTTCCTGGTTTCAGGGGGAACCCCTGGAGCCTTGCAAATCCCCTAATTGTGAATGGTGAATGGTATACTTCTCTGCTCAGGGGTTCCCCTGGCCCAGGCTGGGAAGCAGCTGCCACAAGACCCCCTCCCACAGGGTTGGAAGGAGCACCCTGGGCACATGGAATCAGCTTCCACCTCCAGAGTGGCAGGCACTAGCTCTCTCCTCACTTTCTCAGGAGCAGCCCGCGACACAGATGTGTGTATGGAACTTGTCTTCAAAGGCAGCTTCCTCTACCACTGAGACCCCACGAAGCATGGGGAGCACACGGGGCTCCCTGTCTCACGCAGAGCCCCTGTGGGACCCAAGCAAGAAAGCTTTTGTGGCGTCAGAGCATCCCGGCTGCTCCACCTCTGACCCCGGTGTCTGCTAATGCACCTTGGAAGGCAGCAGAAGGTGGTCCCAGTGCTTGGGTCCCTGCCGCACGTGTGGGAGACCTGGATGGTGTTAAATAAAATAAATAGATATATGGGAGCTAACTGCCCTGGTGGCTAAAACGCATCGGAACTGGTGTCTGGACTTGGTCAGCAGACCCTCCACCGAGGGACCCTGAGCATCCTGGGACACAGCATGGCAATAGGTGGCAGAGAGGTGTGGGGAGAGCTCACAGCCAAATACCTACCTAGCCTTGCACACGTGCCCTAGAAGATTAGCAAAGTGATCGAGCTGAGCCGTCGATGTAGGAAGGGAGCTTTTTTCCCATGCTCCCTCCTCCATCATCAGGTAGACGAGGTGCAGGGCATGGACAGAGGTTCTGGGCTTTGAGGCGGAGGGAGACAGGTTGGGGGTTGGGGGCATTTACCTCCCTGGCTTGCCTCCCTCAAATGAGGGAGCTGAGGGGGATTTGAGGCTTTCACTCCTAGCCCTCGCAGGTGGACAGCTCATCGGAAAGGATTGGCAGGGAGGCCCAGATGAGGAAGCAAGTCTTCCGCATGCCCAGGGCGCTTGGGCCCTGCTGCCTTCGGGTCCACACCTGACCAGGCAGTGGCTGACAACACAGGTGGTTCCGAGCCTGACACCAAGGATGCACTGGTTGTTGGACATTCACTTACAGCCCTGGGACCGCCTGACGTGATGACTGCTCTTGTTCACAGCCTGTCCACCCATTTCAGAGGGGCCTGTTTTACTACAGCTCATGCAAAAGCAATGAAAGATCAGATGTACAATCTTATCAGCCCCAGGAAACGATCCCCTTAGAAACAGCTCCAGGCCTGCAGCCTTGACTCCTGGGACAAGCAGCACCTCTGGCGAGCGCCCATCCTCTTCGGAGTCCAGATCTGAGCTGTGTCTCTGCAGCCCCCTGCCCCCGCCCGGAACCCTGGCCCCGTGTCCTCTCCTTCCCTGGATGTCACCCAGAACCCTAATGTCAACCTGCAGAGTTGCACGGGCAGCCCTTTCTGCTTTCCCAAAGTGTCCTCACTGCCTGTCCCCTCCCTTCCAATCTTTTCCAGCCGTCTTGTATGCCAGTGAAAGCCCCGAGGCCTCTCCTGCAGCAGCCACTGCCCTCCGCTCAGCCTCCCGTCCGATTGGCTGCTCCTGAGTTGCCTTTCTGTCCTCACACACACTCCTTGAGTTTGCCGCTGCTGACCTCCACAGTCTGGTAAGGCATCAGGGCTCCAGGACAGTGACCGGAGTGTGCCCACCAGGAGTCTTAGTCACCCGCTCGGACCCAGGCCCAGCTGGCTCCTCCATTCAGAAGAAACTGCCCCCATTCCCTAAGCCAGGAAGCATTCCTGGGTAATTCTTTTTATTCAACATGTATTTATGTATTTGACAGGCAGTTACAGAGAGAAAGGGAGAGAGATAGAGAGATCTTCCACAAATGGCTGCAATGGCCAGGGCTAGGCCAGGCTAGAGCCAGGAGCCTGGAACTACCTCTGGGTCTCCCAAGTAAGTTCAGGGGTCCAAGCACATGGGCCATCTTCCCCTGCTTTCCCAGGCCATAGCAGAGAGCTGGATTGGAAGAGGAGCAGCCGAGACTCGAACCAGCACCCATATGGGCTGCCAGTGTTGCAGGAGGCAGCTTAATCCACTGCACATGATGCTGGCCCTGTCTTTCTGGTAGTCATTTGTCCTATTTGCCGCACTGGAACCATGTAACCCCAGCCTCTCCAGGTGGGCACTTGACCTCAGGAGAGCCAAGCTGAGAAGGTTCTGACCAAAATAACTGAGCAGGAACAACAGAACCAGGTGCCCTTTCATAACCCCTGGACTGGGATACTAAGTCAAATCTCATTATTTAAGGTAGTTAGAGTCTATAAGGTCACCAAGGCAGGGGCCGATGAGCAGCTGGCACTGTGGCATAGCTGGCAAGGTCACCACCTGTGACGCCTGCATCCCATATGGGTGCCAGTTAGAGTCCTGGCTGCTCCACTTCCAATCCAGCTCCCTGATAATGGCCTGGGAAAGCAGCAGAAGATGACCCAAGTGTCTGGACCCCGTCACCCATGTGGGAGACCCAGATAAAGCTCCTGGCTCCTGACTTTGGCCTGGCCCAGCCCTAACCATTTGGGGAATGAACCAACGGATGAAAGATCTCTTTCTCTCTGTGTGTGTGTGTGTGTGTGTCTGCCTTTCTCTGTAACTCTATCAAAATAAATAGATAAAATCTACAATAAATAAATAAAGTCACCATGAACTCCAAATTGGCCAATATTGAGCCATTCCTTCTCAGGGACATTCAAGGTTACTTTCCTGCATGCATCTGGTCACATTTTTGTCCACCAGTCACCATATAATTTCATTTCAATTCTGTTGCTGTTCAAAGGTGACTTATTCAACCTGTGGCTGGTAATGTCAGCACCATCATGGGATATGAGTTCTCCGGCTTCACTGCCCGCCCCCAACAGAAGTTCAACCATCCACAGGCAAGAATACCATCCTGAATATCCCAGAACCCCTGAGTGAGCCTGAGACATTCCCATGGAATTGAGAAAAACCATGAATGCAGAGAAAAATGAATTGTTAACTTTGGCCATGCCACACCCCTTCCCTAAGCAAACACAGCATCACACACGGAGCATCCCCCTGGAATTCCTGCTGTGGGAAAAGTAGAGCACATTCAGCTTCCCCACAACGCTGTGTCTCTTTGCAAGAGGCTCACTCTTTTCGCATGCCGTTGGGAGTACTGGCAGGGCTCAACCACCTGCGATCAGATAGAAACAAAGACAAGCGCATGGATCCTGGTGATGGCTCTGCATTCCTGCCAATGCAGATGTCTCACTTAAAAGAAACTAGCTGCAGGAAACACGGGCCACGGGTCTTCGAGGCTCAAACCCCCAGCCAGATTCCCCATACAGCCCCGTGCTTTTGTTCGGTTTTCCTCAGGTCAAAAGATAACAAGTCAGCTGTTTCTTGCAGAGGGCGTCATTTGGATGTACCCAACCCTAGCTCTGGAGATGTGATCCAGCTAAGCCCTGGTGCTCTCCTTAAGTCAGGGAGCAATTGCAGGTTGGTATTTAATCACAAAAGAGACGTCTGGCCCCATCCGACCCCAGCTACCAAACCTTGGTACTTAAACCTAGTCTGTTGTTGAAACTTTTCATTGAATTTTTTAGTTCAGTTATTGCACATTTTATCTCTAGGATTTCTTTTCATAATCTTCTGTTTCTTTATTCAACTTCTCATTTTGTTCATGAAATATTTTCCAAGTTTCATAAAAGTTTAATCTTCTGTGCATGCTTTATTATGACTCCCTGATATTGTTTAGATAATTATGTTGCCTTCTTTGTCAGTCATTTCCCAAGTCCCCATCTGTTTTGGCTGGGAGGCAAGTTTAAGCTCACAGCTGTCTGTGGAGCACAGCCAGTGGCCCTTCCACCATGTATGGCTGAGCAACATTCCTAAAGACCACAGCCTGCCCCAGAGACCATCACATGTTCCTGCTTCACTGCAGATTCCACACAGCAGCATCACTCAGGCCCAGGGAGAGAACCTGCAGCCCTGAAGGATCAGAGAGGACTGCAGAGCCCAGCCAGGAGCCTCATCTGAAGGCAGAGTCCCATCAGTGATCTGCAAAACCATCGGACCTCAGATCAGGAAGCAAGGTCAGCCCACTGCAGGGTCCAACACTAAGACCTACCTGCCTGTCCAGTGTTGCCACCACTCAGCCCAGCCAGAAGCCTGGGCTAGCCCAAACAATAATGTTCTAGCAACACCAACGAACATCTGGAAAGGCCAGAAGAGGTGACTGTCTCCTCAGACATGCATGTCTATCAGTGTAAGCACACAAGGATCGTGAGAAATCAGGGAATTGTGAGAATAACAAAGGAAACTAATGGAACTCCAGTGATGGATCGAGAACAAATGGAGATTTGGGAAATGAGTGATGAAGAAGGCAACATAATTATCTAAACAACATCAGGGAGTCATGCTAAAGCATGCATAGAAGATTAAAGTTTTATGAAACTTGGAAACTAATTCATGAGCAAAATGAGAAGAAACAGAAGAATATGAAAAGAAATCCTAGAGATAAAATGTGCAATAACTGAACTGAAAAATTCAATGGAAAGTTTCAACAACAGACTGGATCAAGTAGAATAACCAGTGATCTCAAAGGCAGAACATTTGTAATCATACAACCAGAGGATCAAAAAGAAAAAAGTGGACCAGCTCTGCGGTGCAGCAGGTTAAGCCACAGCTTGCAACATCAGCACCCCATATTTGAGTGCCAGCTCAGGTCCTGGCTACTCTACTTTTGATCCAGCTCCCTGCTAAATGCACTTTGGAAGGCAGCAGATGATGGTCCCAGGACTTGGGACTCGTCACCCACATGGGAGACCTAGATCGAGTTCCTGGCTCCTGGCATCAGCCTAGCCCAGTGTGTGTTGTGTAGCCATTTGGGGAGTGAGCAAGAATGGAAAATTCTCTCTCTCTCTCTCTCTCTCTATCTCTCTCTATCTCATCCCTGATGCTTTGGCTTTAAAATAAATAAATAAATAATTTTTTAAAAAAGTAATGAGGAGGAAGAGAGGAATTATACAATATTATCAACTGAGCTAAACGTTATGCAATAGGAATTTCTGAAAGAAAAGAGAGACAGAGAGATTGAAAATTTTATTTATTTAAAACTTTTTAAAAGCTTATTTAAAACTTATTAAAAGTTTATTTATTATTTAAGGGGGAAATGGCTGAAAATTTCCCAAACCTAGGAAAGACAGCAGCATCCAAGTTCAGGAAGCATAGAGTTCCACAATCACGTTCAATTCTAGGAGTTCACCAAACACATCATGATCAAATGATGAAAAATCAAATACAAAAGAAGATGCAGCATGCAGGAGGAGACAAGACGCATATCTCATTGAAACGGAGGCCCAGGACAGCTGTCAGTGGACTTCTCCATAGAAACCCTGTAGATCATGAAAGAATGGGATGACACATTCACAGTGCTGGAAGCAAAAATGCTGCCAACCAAGAACAGTCCCCAGCAAAGCCGAGCTTCAGAAAACTTTCCCAGCCAAACTAAAGCCAGATGCCTTCATGGCCACTAGGATGGCTCCACAGAAACTGCTATGGGGAGTTCCTGAAGCCGAGACAAAAGGCTGCTAGCTGATAACTAAAAACACATGGAAGTGAAAATCCCAGGGCTGTCAGTAACGCACAGTCCAAGTCAGAATTTTCTAATAGGGCAAGAGTGGCATGGAAACCAGTTTTAGCCCCACTGGGATGGATAAAAGACAGAACTGCTGAAATTGCTGTTGCTACAACAAATTGTTAAGGAATATAAAGTACAAAAACAGAACAAATTTCGACATCAAAATCATCGAAAGTGATGGGAGACAGTGAAAGTGTAGAGTTTGTGCAAGCAATTAAAGGTGAGCTATTAACAGTTTAAAGTAACCTGCTGTAAAGATAAGATGTTATATGCAAACCTCATGGTATCTACAAAGCAAAAACCTACAGTAATTGTGCAAAATACACAAAGGAAGGATTCAAAGCAGGTTGGTTACCAGAGAAAATCATCAAGCTACAAAGGAAGAGAATAAGAGAGGAAGAAAGGAGGAACCCACACAACAATCTGAAAGCAAACTGAGAGTGTCAGTAGCAATTACCTACCTAAATTCTCCAGTAAAAAGACATGCAGGAGTGTCTTTTTAAAAAACTCCAAACATACACTGCCTGTAAGAAAACCCCTTATGGCACACAGACAAAAAGTAAAGGATGGGAAAAATATTTCACACAAATGCAGCCTGAAACACAGTAAGAGTAGCTGTACTTGCATCAGGGAAAATAACAAAAGGAAGCAAAGGAGATCATTACATAATAGCAAAGGGTTAATTCCCCAAGAAGGGATAATAACCTTAAGTATTTATATACATCCAACTTTGGAGCACCTATATATGCAAAGTGGCTGTTAAATGGCCTAAAGGAAAAGATAGGCTACAGTACTATCATTACAGGGAAAACCCAATATACACTTGAATAATGGACGATCATCTACACAGAAAATCAGTTTTAAAAAAAAAAAAAACTTGGGTTTAAATTACAAATGAACATAGCAGACATAGAGAACATTGCATTCAACGTACATGTTCTTCTCAAAATGCTCCTGGAACACTCCAGGATACACGCACAAAAAAATTCTTTGTAAATTTAAGAGGGCTGAAATCATACCAAGTATCTGTTTGGGTCACAATGAAAATAGACATCATTAACAGTGGAAATCTTGGGAAAAAACACAAATATGTGGAAACTTAACAAGTACTTCTAAACAACTAATTGGTCACATAAGAAATCAAAAAGGAAGTCAAATAGTATCTTGAGACAAAAGAAATTGAAACACAGCATGCCAACACTTATGGATGCAGCAAAAGCAGTCCTAAGAAGGAAATCTATAGCAATAAATACCTATTTCAAAAAAGATCTCAAGTTACCTAACGGTATACCCCAAGGAATTTAAGAACGAAGAAACTAGATCCAAAGTTGACATAAGAAAGGAAATAACAGGGCCGGCACTGTGGCTTAGGTAATGCTGCCTGTAATGCTGGCATCCTATATGGGCGCTTGTTCATGTCCCAGATGCTCCACTTCCAACCCAGCTTCCCTATAATGCTGCTGGGAAGGCAGTGGAGGATGCCCCAAGTGCTTGGACCCTTGCCACCTATGTAGGAGACCTGGATGAAACACCTGGCTCCTGCCTGCAGTCTAGCCCAGCCCTGGCCATTGCAGCCATCTAGGGAGTGTTTCAGTGGATACAAGATCTCTTTCTGCCCACCCCCGACTCCCCATAACTCTGACTTTCAAACAAATAAATCTTTTTTAAAAGAAAGGAAGTAACAAATATCAGAGCAGAAATAAATAAAAATAGAATGTAGAAAACAATTTTAAAATAAAACTAATTTTTTTGATAGGACAAGCAAAATAGACAAACCCTTAGCCAAAATATTTCCTGTGAACAATTATGCACCAACAAATTGATAACTGAAATGGACAAATTCCTAGATATATACTTGTACACCTCCCAAGACTGAATCATGAAGAAATAGAAAACTTGACCATAACACTAATGAACAAAAATATTGACTCCGTGATAAAAAGTCTCCCACCAAAGTAAAGTCCAGGACCAAGGGCTTCTCTGATGAATTCCAGGAGCTAATATCAATTCTTTTCAAGCACTTGGGCCATCTTCTACTGCTTTCCCAGGCCATAGCAGAGAGCCGGATTGGAAGTGGAGCAGCCAGGACTCGAACCGGTGCCCATACGGGGTGCCGGCCCTGCAGGCATCAGCCCCCCATACATAATTTAAAAAACTAGATATGTATTTCAAAAGCTTTGCACCAAAGTAAATTACTTTTGATTCTATTTTCCACAAATTTTCTGAAGTACTCTAGCAAAGGCCACAAATCACAAACCCACAGCTAACACCATTCTCAGAAATAGAAAGCTAAAATCTGTAAGGGCAGGGATGAGACACAGTTGCCACTCTCATCACTTATTTTCAACATAGTACTGGAATGTCTGACAAGAGCAATCAGAAAAGAGGAAGAAACAAAATACATCCTTTAGGAAAGGAAGAAAAAAATTGTTTGCTGATGGTCTTATACATAGAAAACACCAAAGACTCCACTCCAAAACTATTAGACCTGATACATAGATGCAGTTAAGTTGCAACGTGTAAAAATCAGTAATGTGTCTGTTTACTAATAACAAATTATCTAATGAGGAAATTAAGAAGAGTCCCATTTGCAATAGCAACCAAAAATTAAATACTTAGGAATAATTTCAACCAAAGTAGTAAAAGACTTGCATAGTGAAAACTGTAAAACACAAATGGAAGAAAATATAAATAAATAGGAAGATATCCTATTGGATAACTGGACTGGAAGAATTAACATTATAAAAAGGTCCATATACCCAAAGTGATGTATATAGTCACTGCAAGCCCCAACAAAATTCCAATGTCATTTATCCTTAAATTAATACAGAGGCATGAAATACTCCAAATAACCAATTTTAGGCTGAGGAAAGAACAAGGCTAAAGGCATCACATTATCTGATATCAAAAGATATTATAAAGCAATTATACTCAAAACAGCATGGTACTGGCATAAAAACAGACATGACAACGAATGGAACAGGATAAAAAAAACCTAAAACTGAAGCCATGTGTTTTCAGTCAATTGAATTTTTGTCACTAAGCTGCCAGGAACACACAGTGGAGAAAGTTCAGTCTCTTCAACAAATGGTGCTGGGAAAGTTGAATACTCACATCTAGAAGAAGGAGCCTAGATCCTTATCTTGCACTATCTTAAGAAATCAACTCAAAATAAAGACTTAAATATAAGACCAGAAACTGTAAAAATGTTAGAAGAAAACATAGGACAGGGAGGACAGGGGTAGGTATTGTGGCGTAGTGGGAAAGCTGCTGCCTGCAGTGCTGGCATACCATGTGGCCACTAGTTGGAGTTACTGCTGTTCCACTTCCCATCCAGCTCCTTGCTAACAGCCTGGGAAAGCAGTGGAAGATGACCCAAGTGCTTGGGCTCCTGTCACCTACGTGGCAGACCCAGAAGAAGCTCCTGGCTGCTGGCTTCCACCTTGCCCAACTCCAGCCATTGCAGCCACCTGGGAAGTAGACCAACGCATGGAAGATCTCTCCCACTCTCCCTTTCTAACCCTAAATTCAAGAGAATAAATCTTTCCCAAAAAAAGAAAACATAGGAGAAAAACTCTATAATATTGGTCTTGTCAATGGTTTGTTGGATGTGATCCCAATTAACACAGATGACAAAAGCCAAATGGGAGAATGAGATATCCTAGAACTAAAAAGCTTCTAAACACCAAAAGGAACAACGAAGTGAAAAGACACCTCACAGATTGGGAGAAGAGATTTGCAACCTATACATCCAATAAAGGGTTAATATCCAAGACACAGAAGAGTGCAAATGACTCAATAGCAAGAAAACCAAGTAACCTGATTTAAACATAGACAAGAGAAGACATTCAAATGGCCAATACATTTGTGAAAAAGTGCTCAGCACCAGGGGGTGGTTTTGTGCATCTGTTCAATTTTCTCTTGGAATCCCACACTGGAATGCAGGGCTTGAGTCTGCCTCTGAACCAGCTTCCTGCTAATGAGCATCCTTGGAAGCAACGGTGATGGCGGGAGGCAACAGGTGATGGCTGAGGTGTGTACAATCTAATACAGTTTAACTCATGGAAACAGCAAGTAGAATGATGGGTGCCAGAAGTTGGTCACTGGAGAGGAGAGTTAGGGAATGGGGCGTTGTTGATCAAAGGCAGGAAGTGTCAAGAGGCACAGGTGTGAGACTCAGTGCACGGCAGGATTGATATAGTCAGCAAGAATGTATGCCGGTCCCAAGTAATTGAGGGACCAGGTTTCAAATGTCATACAAATACAGGTAAGCAAACAGGGATAGGCTAATCAGCTCAATTTAATTGTGCCACATTGTATTCTCATGTTGAAACATCAAATGGTACTCATTAATATATACAGTGATGATTTTTCAATCCATATCATATTAGTGGTAAGTTGGAAATTATAGATGATATAGATAGATGATAAGAAGGTAGATGATAGATATAGATAAGTAGGTTGGTTGATAGATGATAGATACACACATTCATTCACACACACACATAAGGGGGTTCAAAAGTTTTATGGAAAATGGAATTTTTGAAGCTTCCTTATGTGTGTATGTGTGTGTGTGTGCGCGCACGTGTGTCCACTCATATGGTGGTTTCATTAGCATTGAGTTCATAGCCAATGAATCTATAACTCGTGCCTGAGCAACGCTTATCTAGCACACATATTGTCTCTCTAAGGCACATTTTTAGGCTTAGGAAACTAGACAATGTTTCAGCACCTTCCTGGGGAGCCATTCTAAACAGCAAAATCATTGAAAAAAAGCAGAAATATGAAAACAAAAACCCAAGTGGCACCAAATACCTGGAGGAAAGGACACCAGTTTTGTTGTTGTTGTTGTTGTCATCATCTTCTAAAGATTTATTTATTTGAAAGGCAGAGTTACACAGAGACAGAAGGAGTAACAGAGAGAAAGAGAGAGAGAGAGAGAGAGAGAGAGAGAGAGAGAGAGAGAGAGAGATCTTCCATCCACTGCTGGTTCACTCCCCAAATGGCCACAACAACTAGGGCTGCACCAAGCTGAAGCCAAGAGCCAGGAGCTTCTTCCAGTTCTCCCACACTGGTGCAGGAGCCCAGAGACTTGGCCATCCTTTGCTGCTTTCCCAGGCACATGGGAAGTGGAGCAGCTGGGACTTGAACCGATGCCCATATGGGACCCCAGCACCAGCCCAGGACACAAGTTTTTGAACTAGAGGCGAAATAAAAAGACAGCGCATTGCTTGCTCCACCTCAGCAGGGAACATGCACACATCATGCAGCTCAAATTCTCTACCGCTCTGCATGGGTCCGTGAACGACTGTGACAGCACCACTGTGTGGATTTGGGACAGGTGAGTCAGGGAACCTGCAGACTATGGGAATGGATGTTAGTTGGTTGCTTGGTTGGGTGGTTACATAATTTGTGGGTTATTTACAGGTGAACATGCTGGGAGAGCCACAGAGAGACAGGAGCTTGCATATGTGGGGCCATAGGAATGTCACCTATGGGAATGTATCACTGCAAGGTGTCCCGGAACAGCCTCTGTCCCTTGCAGTCAGCACTTTCAGCCCTTTTATTACTCTCCAGGTAGCCTGAGAGTTTTGCCAAGGACTGCCTTATTTGGACAGTTCCTGGTGGTTGGAATAGAACCTGCACTTGAAGTCAACAGACCCGTAACACCAATTGAGTTCTTCCATTCAGTGTTTGTTCTGAACAATGACACAGATACTGGCCTCCAACTCCACCGAGATATTATGAGGGAGAACCATGGGGGATCGCATATGTAGAATCATCATGGTTGTGGTCTTCGGAGCTGGCCACTGACCCGACTCCAAGTCTCCGCAGACAGAAGTGATTGGCAAAGGTAGCCGAGAAAGGCCGTTCAAGGTGTTGCCACCTCCTCGGAGGGGTGGGGGGGAGAGCGCATTCGCCCAGTAGGCGGGCAGAGGGGTCCTGTGCTGCTTGTTTTTCTTGCCCAAGGAAATAACCTCCTTGTGTTCCTGCACATGCTTGGATGGTCAGGATGGTGGGGGCCTGCAATGCCCTAAAGAAGTCAGAGCCAGTTAAGGTTAAAAGATGCGCCCTGACTTGGGAAGGTTGCCATGGGGCCGGCAGGAAGAACTTACAACACTTTCTCCAGCAGCAGGTCGTGGGGGAGCCAGGCCCCGTGTCTTGCCTCCTCTTCTCTGGCACAGCAAATCACCGCGTTCTCTTATTACTCACTGGAATTCAGATCCTCTGCGAGACCATTTGTCTCAGGTCACTCCCAGCTCTGCCTCCTCCTTCCTTCCCTCTGCTCCCACTGCAAGGCGAACCCTTTAAGACAGACACATAAAAATAAAAGAAGGCAGGGCCGGTGCTGTGGCGTAGCTGGTAAAGCCGCTGTCTGCAGTGCTGGCATCCCATATGAGCGCCAGTTCGAGTTCTGGCTGCTCCACCTCTGATCTAGCTCTCTGCTATGGCCTGGGAAAGCAGAAGATGGCCCACGTGCTTGGACCACTGCATCCATGTGGGAGACCAGGAGGAGGCTCCTGGTTCCTGGCTTCGGATCAGCCCAGCTCCGGCCTTTGTGGCCATTTAGGGAGTGAACCAGCAGATGGAAGACCTCTCTCTCTCTCTCTGCCTCTGCTTCTCTGTAACTCTACCTTTTAAATAAATAAATCTTTTTTAAAAATAAAATAAAAGAAGGCACTTGGGAGAAAGGGGGGCAGGGCAGGCTTTCGTGGGGTGCCCGTTCTGCTGTTTCATTTGATCCTCACGCTATCCAAGGCCCGGGCGTTTCTAGCACCGTTCTGCAGGTACTCGTGTGCAATCAGCTGCTTGGAAGCAATGACATGCAGGGCCAGCCTGTTTCCCAACACCTTGCTGGTTCCCTGTGGTTCTTAAACTGTCTCAGGGTCAAAGCTCCTCAGCAAGAGAGATGCACAGGCACTCCTGGTGTCAGCCGGCACGGAACATCGCCCTGAGCACTCACTGGGCAACCGCCTTGCATCGGCACATCCCAGCCGGGCAGCGCTTCCTCCAGGAAGTGGCTGCGGGGCTGCTAGGCGCTGGCTGCTGCCTCCTGTGCACACGGGTGCTGCAGCACACAGTGTGAGGGCGGCAGGAAGGCCACATCCGCCCAGCCTGCTGCTCGCGGTACAGTGGCCTCATTAGTGTTTGTGGTGTAAATGTTGACCCAGGGTTGGGAAACATCCGACTCGTGGGCCATATACAATCATTTGTCTGGCCCTGCCGAGGCAACCCCGAGAGGGACATGAAATTCAATAAATCTATATCAGGCAGGGTGTGCAGTGGATAATTTTTGTTTGGCCTGTGAATGTTGTTAGAAATACCTAAATGGCTTTGGTTAGAAAAATAAAGTTTCCTGCCACCACACTTGAGGGGCTTGCTCTCTGGTCGGACGTCAGCATTTTGCATGCAAACACGTGGGTGTCGCCACATTTCAGTGAATCGACTGCTCGACTGCTCGCAGCTGCTGAGATCAACTTGATCCCCCGCCATGCCTTCCAGCTTGAAATTTGGGGCAAATCACGGTAACTGTACATACCTGCCCTTCCCTGTTTGTTTCTGAATTCCCCTCCTGTTCCGTCAGTCCTTGCTAACTCCAGTCCTACGGAACAACCATTTAGCATAAGTACATTTAATAAAGGAAACGCAGAATAATAATTTCCTAGCTTCCTCCAACTACACGAACTGGATTTCTTTTCCCCCAAAGGACTTTGCTTTGCTTTCTTCCTATCTGATGGGCTTCAACAAGTGGGATGTCTGTCTTTGTTGTCACCCAGAAACTCTTGGAAGCTCAGGATTTGATCTGCGTGTTGAAGGAAGGACAAGTTCCAGGCGTGGACTCTTTGGGAGCCACAGCTGCCTTCTGGCTTGAAGCAATGGTCACCAGGAGAAATGACAGCTCTGCTTCTCTGCAAATTCTCAACAATATGAACTAAATTCATAGCCTTTGGTTGTGTCTTGTGTTTTGGGGTATTTTTGCTCGTTTTGTTTTTACCGTGGGTTTTTGTTTTTGCTTTTTGAGTATGCAAATAATTCCATAATCACCATGTTTTCCTTTATCCATGCGACTACAAGACATGTTCCAACACTTGGAATATGGTTTTTGAAATTATTTGCCTCAATATGAAACTTTGCAACAATCAAAGTAGTTTTTCTTGTTTGGTTACATTTCTAAAACAATCAACAAATAAAGGGGAAGTAGGAGAGGAAGAACTCGAGGAGACACAGTTACAGCCCCTCCTGCCGTGCCTCGGGTGTGGGATGTTCCCCGGAGGCACCTCTGCTGAAGGCTTGGCTTCCAAGGTCTCTGTTGATGGTACTAAGAGTGTGGAAAGTAAGGCGGATTGAATCTCCAGAATGTGGCTCAGCCTGACCCAACCCGGGCTGTTGTGGGCAATTGGACAGTGAGCCGCTGGAGGGGTGCTGTCGTTACCCAAAGGGCAGGTCTTACCAACGGTGCAGAATCAGGAAAACGAGGATAAGGTTTGAGGATAAAGGAAGAGGAAAGGTCAATCCACCAGTGCGTGAGGAGGGTAGCAGACTGTGGGTCGCAAGAACTGCCGTCTTCCTCAGTGAGGCTTCTGGATCCTGTACAGAGACCAAAGAGTGGCTGGACCGCTCAGGGCATGGCCGATGGCCAGTCAGGAGTAGGCGGTCAGGAGCCAAAACTGACTGCCCATCTGATCTCAGTGGTTCTGTGTATCTCAGACGTCAGCTCTGTTCCTGGAGAAACGTGCCTGATGGTTTGACGTTAGCACGAGGAAGGCACAGCAGCATGTTCTACACAATGGCGCAGCCGCACAGCGTGATCTGGCTGGGATCTGAAAGAGGCAGTCTTGTGTTAAGAGTCCCATCTTTCATGATCAAGATGAAGCCCTCTCAGCCTGGAGCCCATGCTTTTTGTGCCCTTAGTAATCCCTGCCCCTTTATGTCCCAGTGTGGTAAATCCAGCCCTCCCTGGGCAGGCTGACCAGCAGGGCCAGACTACCCTGCACCTGCAGCTCGCTTTCCCAAGGCCAGTGCTGGAATTCACAAGCACACACTGCTTACCTGTTTGAACAGGCGCTAGTTAGTCACAAGCTCAGCAGTTAGTTAGCTTTGTTCTTCAGAAAAGAAGTACTCAGCATGGTAACTCTCTCTCTCCCTCCTTCCCTCCCTCATTTATTTATCCATCTCTTACTTCCTTAGATGGAGATAGATAGATAGATGGATAGATAGATAGATAGGTAGATAAATAGATGGCAGATATATTAGGTAGAGGTATATGTAGAGATAGATGGCAGATATATTAGGTAGATATATAGAGATAGATAGATAGATGGATAGATAGATAGATAGATATTCTTTAAAACAGGTGGGAAGTTAATCCAACCATGAAGTTTGGAGGTGGAGCTTTTGGGAGGCTACTTGGGGTCATTAACACAGTGCCGCAAAGATTAAACCCAGTGGCTCTGTAAGGGACCACACAGACATGGAAGGAGACACGCACTCCCTCATGCTCTGCACCCCTCAGCACTCAGACACCAAGATGCCATCTGCAGATGCTGAACCCACAGGACGTCATTGGAATGTGCGCTTCCAGCACCATGAGCCGAAATAAGCCTCCCTTCTTTATAAAGTTAGTTGCTCAGGTGTTTTGCTGCAATCGCTGTTCAGAGTCTTATCAACAATCTTTCTGATATGCCTCCTGGATGCTCCGATTCCAGTACTACACAACTGTGAAAAGCACAGACTTGCCCATGTGACTGATGCCAGAGGAAAGGTGAGAGTGGCCTGGAAGAAGCAAGAAGGCGGTGATGGACAAGGATGCTGCCCTGGGTGACAGTGCTGCGGGCTCACGGGGGGCTCAGCAGCATGGTAAGCCCCTGGTCCCCCCCCACTTCTCGATCTTGACTGCAAAGAGAAGAAAAGAGACCCACGTGAAATATTCTGCTGACTCCAGGGATTCCATGCCCAGGACAACGCGCAAGGTGCAGTGGGAGGGGCCAGCTCACCCTTAGTGCCCTCCCACATTCCGACACAAGCAGCTCATTCTAGAATCTTATCAAGAGCAGAGATGAAGCTCACTCTCTACAAGAGGACATCAAACAGCTTGTGAAAGAATGGAATTAAAAGGTAAGTTTGTTTTGGTGCAAAAAATTTTTGAAGTCCATGCATATGAGTGGTTTTCAAAAAGTTCGTGGGGAATGTGTATTATTTTCAAAAAAAATGCATGGATTTCAAAAAAATGTTTTGCAGATTTATTTATTTGAAAGGCAGAATGAGAATGAGAGTGAGAGAGGAGAGAGAGAGAGAGAGAGAGAGAGAGATCGATCTTCCATTCACTGATTCACTCCCCAAATGGTGGCAATAGCTAGGGTGGGCCAGGCTGAAGCCAGGAGTCAGGAGCTTCTTCTGAGTCTTCCATGTGGGTGTAGCAGCCCAAACACTTGGGTCATCTTCTACTGTTTTCCCAGGTGCATTAACAGGGAGCTGGATGGGAAGTGGAGCAGCCAGGACTCGAACTGGCACTGCAGGCGACAGCTTAACCTGCTGCACCACAATGCTGGCCCCAAGGGCTTAAAGAATGTTTGCACCAAAATAAATTTATCTTCTAGCTCCATTTTCCATGAATGATTTCAAAGCCCCTCAAATCCAGTGGAGTCCCTCCCCAGTCTCAGAACTGCGACGGACTGGCCCATCTTCCACCCTCACCCGCCAAGCGGAGCCCGCACTTACTGCTGGGGGGTGGGTGCTGGGGGGAGCCATCCTTTGCTGGATCAGCACCTGTGTCCTGACTTCAGGTCTTCAGCCATGCACCTGACATCCAAGCCCCAAACAACTTCATGTGGAAGAACACAAACTTCCCGAGATAGTTTTTAAGCTGAGAAGGGGGATGGGGGGGTGGGGGAGTGGGGGGACATGGTGTTTGTAGATGAAAGTGCGGTTCGTGAAAGGTACTCAGCCGAGCAACGGGAACCGAGTGGGTGCTGACTGTGCAGCTGCTGGCCCTCAGGTCCTACCAGGCTACAGGAGACCACCCACGAGTCACAGTCCTGTGGACTGTGCCTTCCCAGCAAGTCTACGGGGAAGCGAACTGTGCAGGGGCTGCACGTCTGCCTGTTCGTGCCTCGCAGCCCTAACCTGAGGCTGGGACTTTTTGGGGTTACCTGGAGCCCGATTCTGACATCAGCTGCCTGATGCAAGCTGCTCTAGTTATCTAACTGCATATGGGCATACACACACACACACACACACTGCATGCAGGAAATGGCTCCCTGGGGAACCTGCTGCCTGAAACTTAAAGACCAGGACAGACCTTTTTGCTTCTTGCACACGGAGCCATGTCTGTGCCTGTGGCAGAAAAGTGCCTCTGCTGTGAGTTGTGGCTGGGAGACAGAGAGAGAGCTCCCATCCACTGGTTCACTCTCCAAATGCCTACAATGACCAGGGCTGGGGCAGGCCGAAGCCAAGAGCCAGGAACTCCATCCAGGGTCTCCCACATGGGTGGCAGGGCCCCATAGACTTGGGCCATCTTCTGCTGGCTTTCCCAGGAGTATTAGCAGGGAGCTGGATCAGAAGTGGAGCAGCTGAGACTTCCACCAGTGCTCCCATATGGGATGCTGCTATTGTACAATGCACTACAGTGCCCGCCCCCAAAATATATTCTTACAGGAGGGGCATCAGGGCAGCCAGAGAGAGGAGCTGGGCAAGGGGCAGGAGGATGTTGAGTGTATGAAGAGCCTCACTAAACCTGGTGACTTCCCAATGCACTTGAGACTCTGAGGTTAGAGCAGGGGTTGGGGGATGGTTTTCCTAATGGAGTGATGCCCTCTCGGCTTCTCACTCCCCCCCGCCCCGCACGCGCTCGCCATGCGCCTCCATCCTCACTCTCTCTCTCTCACATCAACAGCTCAGGGGATTTTGAACATCAGCAGTGTCAGGGCTGTTGGATTGAGCCCGACGCCCATATCAGCTCTGGTTCCACTTCTGATCCAGCTCCCTGCTATGGCCTGGAAAAGCAGTAGAAGATGGCCCAAGTCCTTGGGTGTCTACTATCCATGTGAGAGACCAGATGAAGCTCCTGGCTTTGGCCTGGCCCAGCTCCAGCCATTGCAGTCATCTGAAGAGTGAACCTGTGGATGGAAGATATCTCTCTCTCCCTCTCTCTTTCTCTCTCTCTCCCACTCTGATTGTCAAATGCATAAATAAAACTTTAAAAAAAAAAAGAAAATCAGCAACATCATTTTCTCCCATGACATATCAGAAAGCCCTGCCCCCTGTGTGTTTTTGTTACTGCATGGGTCAGGAAAACACCAGAATACCCCCATTGCACCATTGCATACTGCGAAGCTGAGTGCGTCAAGTACATTAACAGCGAGAGCCCTCGGGCTGGCCCACACTGGGGAGCACCCGTGTTAGCAACCAGAATCCCACGTGCACAAGCAAAAGGCACAGACCTGGTGGTGGACACACTAACAACGGGCCCTCTGTCTCAGCTGTCCTATGAGAGCAGGGGACAGGCTGGCCTCTCAAAGCTGCTCCTCACTCTAGAGCCATGGTTGCCAAGGCCTCCTCTGCTCCGTGTCTCTGCCGCTGTGATAACCCACGCAAGAATACAAACAACAGAGAAAAGACTAGAAGGTAACTGGCTGGCATACAATGGTGCTCTGTGCACCGCAGAGCCTTGAGTTGAGGCTTGAACGGTCTAGTTTAACGAGAAAAGGAAGAAGAGGCGTTGGTTGGTTGAGCCAAGGCTTTGGGAGGGACAGACCCAAGGGCCGATTGGGAGACTTCCTGGAGCTGGAGCTGCAGCTGCGAATCTTCTCATTAAGGCACTGACCTCAGGATGATTCACTTCCAGCTGGGTTTCATCCCTAAGGTTGTCACCTAAGTTCCCATTCCGAGCAGGAGAAAGTCATTGTGAGCTGTCTGAATCGCATGCCTCCCTCGCTGGCTAGATGGGCCGAGTGCCATGGCCAGCAGCCCACCCAGGAACCCAGGGAGAAGCAGGGAGCTGTGGGAGCAGGGGGCAGGGCAGGTCCCTGAAGCAGGAGGAATGCTGGGTAGGCAGAGTCCAAGCATGCCCGCTGAAGGGAGTCACCTCTGCACGGCCAGGCTCTGCCCCTCCTTGGACGCTCTTCTGTGCTAATTGTTTTCGACGTTACGCACCCACAGTTCTGCGATGATATGTGTGAGTGTGGGTATATAAGTCAGAAGGTCAATGCTGAGTTCTCCAACACCTTAGCAGGAGGGTATTTGCGGCAGAAATTGTTCTCTAATCAAGAGTGTGTTCTGGGGCCAGGGCTGTGGCATAGTAGTTAAAGCTACCACCTGCACTGCTGGCATCCCACGTGCACGCCGGTTCAAATCCTGGCTGCTCCACTTCCGATCCAGCTCTCTGCCATGGCCTGGGAAGGCAGTAGAAGATGCCCCAAGTCCTTGGGCCCATGCACCCACGTGGGAGACCCGGAAGAAGCCCCTGGCTCCTAGCTTTGGATCAGGCCAGCTCCGTCATCGTAGCCATTTGGGGAGTGAACCAGTGGATGGAAGATCGTTCTCTCTGTCTCTCCCTCTCTGTCTGTAACTCCACCTCTCAAATAAATAAATAAATAAAATCTTTAAAAAGGAAGGAAGGAAAGAAGGGAGGAAGGGAGGAAGGAAGGAAGGAAGAGAGGGAGAGAGGGAGGGAGGGAGGGAGGGAGGGAGGGAGGGAGGGAGGGAGGGAGGGACAAATTGATCCCAACAGGGCAGCGCCATTGCCTGCATGGAGAACCTGCATGGAGAACCTGCATGCAACGTGGGACTCTCGGCCAGTGATTGACATCTGTATCTTTCCCTGGAGGGAATCACTGTTTCCAAGCCAGTGGAAAGTCTGTCTAGGTGGACTTTAAGGAACATGAACTTGATTTTTTTCCCCACTCTAGGACTTGGCCACGGCAGGGATTTTTATGGCAAACAGCGGGAAGATGGGAGGAGGGAAAGTGAAAGAGAGAGAGGATGGGAGAAAGGCAGAGGGGGCTCCAGAAAGGGAGGAAGACCTCCACCCACCACCTGGGATCTGCCCCATGCCACCAGCCACCTGTGGTCACACAGACCCCGGCAACACCGACTCCGGAGGACCAGAGCTTCCCGGCCACCTTCTCACTCCCATCTATGCAGACCTCACTCACTCTCCAAGGCTCTGGTATCCCTCACCAGCCAAACGGGTCCCCAGGAGCGGCTATGTCCCCTGAGCACTCCCATCAAGGCCAATGTCCCCTGAGCACTCCCATCAAGGCCATGTACAGGTCTGCAGGGGACAGAGAGGCACCAAGGTTGGAGCCAAATTCATCTGAAGGGCAAGAGACCACAGAAGGAGTTCACTAATGCCACTTCACGCCCACTCCCAACAGGGCAGGTTCCCACGCTCCCCAGCACGTGGCGCCTGGCTCCCTTCTCCTCTCTGCACCCTGGCTCCGTCCTCCTCTCCGCTCCCTCTCCAGGAACATCCGCTGGGCTTCCAGACAGAGCTGCGTACACCCTCCAGCCCGGCGCCACTGTGTCATCTTGATACATTTTCCATGGCTCCGTGTTGTCTCCTGCAGGTGGGGGGGGGGGGGTTAAACTCACCAAGGTCCAGGGTCACATCCTGTTCTTTGATTGCCCCTGCCCCCCCCAACACACTGCCTCCCACTCCCACCCAACTTAAACAGACACAGAGCGCCCCCCTCCAGAATTCTACGGAGGATTCGATTCCAGTGCCCCCACTCCTACCCAGTAGCCTGTGGACTTCAGCCTGGGCAAGCCTGGGCCCCTAGACTCTGAAGCTGGCCAAATCACAATGGTCTACGTTGGCTCCTCCTCATGTCCACAGCTCATTCCCTGTCTCGGCCATCAGGTGGCACCCAGGTTCTACCGGTCATCGGGGCTGCCTGCAGGTGTCTGGGTGGAGAGCTTTGATCCCCACTGCTGCCCCTTCAGTGGACTGCGGGTGGTCATGGACGGGATTCCCGTGGGTCTGTTCTCCCAAGGGCTGGAGCAGGGCCGCTCCCGCACCTGCATGGTCCACACGTCCAGTGATGGGACAGCCGGGCAGGAGCTTAGCAAGGATCCCATAGCAGCTCTCACAGGAGGCTCAGGGAAGCACAAGTCTGGTTTTGTCACTGAAACACCAGTTCTAGAGTGTTCCTGACTGCCCCAAACCTACTTTCCCTTCATGCTCCTCTATCCTTGCTCCTACCCCTGCTTTCTGAATTGGGCAGGAGACCCCCTGGTATCCTGGGTGCCCTCTGGTGAAGGTCATGATTGACAAAAGGGGATTGGAGAACGGGCCTGGAGCACCCTCCCCCCTCCCCCCCCCCCCCCCAGCAGCCACATTCCCACAAATCCTAGTGTTTTCTTCTTCTTCTTAAGATTTATTTGCAAGGGAGACACACATACCTAAAGAGAGGGGTGGGGGAGAGGGGTGGGGGAGAGGGGTGGGGGAGAGAGAAATCCATCTTCCATCTGGTGGTTCACTCCCCAGCTGGACGCAATGGCCAGGGCTGGGGCTGGCCAAAGCCAGGAGTCTGAAACTCCATCTGGGTCTCCCACATGGAGAGACCCAAGTCCTTGGGCCATCCTCTGCTGCTTTCCCCCATCCAGGCTCATTAGCAGGAAGCTGGATCAGAAGCTGAGCAGCTGGGACTCGAACCAGCAATCCAGTATGGGATGCTGGCCCTGCAGGCGGCAGCTTATCCCTGTGCACCACAGCGCTGGCCCCAGTGTTTTCTTCATCAAGCTACTTTGATGAACAAGTCTTTCTAGCAACGCTCAGCAAATAGATCATTTTTCAAAAGCATTTAGCTGATCAATCTATAGATTGACGATGTGCTTACCTTCCGGAACGTAATGCAAATTGATGATGTTGATTTCAGTGCAGTGTAGCCAGCACTGTGGTTCCCACACGAGCTTGAGACCCCTTGTCTACGTCACAGGTGTCTAGCTCCCTACCACAGCGGGGGGCTGTGTGTGCGTCCCGTGGATACCGATTTGCTTATTAATATTTCTCATGCTAATAAGCTGTGTCGGTTCTTGCCATGAATTCAGAGAGTTCTGAATACTGGCTCAAGTAGGCCAGACAACATGGTAAGTGTTTTTAAGCTTTTTATTCAGTGAGAGAAATGCATAGGAGAGTGAGGGCTCGATCTAAGAGAGAAAGGGAAACCTAGACCCACACCGACAGAGAGCCTCTGTCTCTGCCTCTCAAATAAATAAATTAAAATGTTAGAAAAATATAGCTAACTTTAAAGATACTAATATAAAAGTCCCGTGCTTGGGGCAGGCGCTGTAGTGCAGTGGGCCAAGCCTCTACCTGCGGCACTGGCACTCCATATGGGCACCAGTTTGAGTCCCGGCTGCTCCACTTCCAATCCAGCTCCCTGTTACGGCCTGGGAAGGCAGTGGAAGATGGGTGCTTGGGCCCCTGCACCCGCATGGGAGACCCGGAAGAAGCTCCTGGCTCCTGGCTTTGGTCTGGCTCAGCCCTGGCCATTGCAGCCATTTGGGGAGTGAACCAGCGCTGCCTTTCAGATAAATCTTTAAAAAAAGTCACATGCTCAATCTATTGTATGTGACTATGTGCCCGCAGTGTCATGAACATGTCCAGTGCACACAGGGACTGATTTGTAAACCAAGTTTTATTTTGCGCGCTTGCAAGCCCCAAACAGAGGTTTAGGGTTTCCTCTCAGCGTCTCCGAGTGCGCATGCGCACCCTTTCACCAAGACCTGGGTGCTGGGGCGCCGTCCGCACACCTGCAGGGGTCACAAAGCTCTCGCCCTCGCTCATAGGATGCTTCTCCGGATGGCGGGTTTTAGAGAAAGGAGTCCCGGAGGCAGTGTCCAGCCGAAGTGCCCACGGTTAGAGCTGACAGCTGCCGGCTGCGTCCTGGGGCCTGGGGCAGGCATAGACACCGCGTAGAACACTGAGTCAATAAAAATCGAAGCAGGGGAGGTCTGCTGAGATCCCCGCCCCTTCCGGCGGACAGGGGAAGGCTGTCTGCTTCTGACGGCCCGGCGGCCCCCGGCTCGGGCCGCTCTGTCCTCGGGCCAGGGCCCAGGCACAGAAGCTTCAAGAGCCGGCTGCCCCGGGGTTTCCGCTCACCGAGGGCTTAACATTTTCAGGGACGGGAAGTAAATCCATAAAAAAAAAAAAAAAAAAAAAAAAAAAAAAAATCAGAGAACTGAAGATCCTCAGATACTTCCCAGTTAGCCAGAATGAGATGGGACTTTTTGCTCTCAGTTCCTCCGTAGCTAACTTAGGAGATAGGTAGGGAGGCCAGCGCTGCCCTCGGGTCGTGTCCAGGTCCTTCATGGAGTCCAGCGGATCCAGCAGAAGTCAGATCTCTGCTGTGGGCTCTGTTGGATGCCCGTTCGCCACTCGCTCAGAAAGAGTCCTTCCCTCCACTGCACCCCAGACTTCCCCTGCTCTTTGTCTTCATCGCACGCACCTGTATCTCCATGGCAGCATCTGCTTGTTCGTTCTTCTCATGGTGCTCTGTCTTCCCCAGGAGCACAAAGGCTTCTCAAAGGGCGAGGACTCAAGTATAGCTGCAGAGCATGGACAAGTGCCCGACACTGAAGGAATCAACAAATGTGTACTGGATGGATGATGGATGGACGGAAGCCACATGGAGGGGTGGAAGATGGAGGGAGAGAGGGAGGGAGGGATGATGGATGGGTGGATGGGTGGATGGATGGATGGATGATGGATGGACGGAAGCCACATGGAGGGGTGGAAGATGGAGGGAGAGAGGGAGGGAGGGATGATGGATGGGTGGATGGGTGGATGGATGGATGGATGATGGATGGACGGAAGCCACATGGAGGGGTGGAAGATGGAGGGAGAGAGGGAGGGAGGGATGATGGATGGGTGGATGGGTGGATGGATGGATGGATGATGGATGGACGGAAGCCACATGGAGGGGTGGAAGATGGAGGGAGAGAGGGAGGGAGGGATGATGGATGGGTGGATGGGTGGATGGATGGATGGATGATGGATGGAAGATGCATGGTTGGGTAGAAGATGCATGATGATGGGTGGATGGATGGATGGGTGGGTGGATGGATGATGGATGGAGGGATGGGAGGATTGGTGATGGCTGTCTTTGTACAAGTAACTCTTCCTCCTCCCCTAATTAATGTCCACCACTTCCAGATCGCAGCCTCAATGTCTCCTCCTCAGCAGAGGCCCCCCGCCCACCGACTTCCCCAAGTAACACTCGCCTCTCACGCATTTCATACCTACCTGGACTTCTTCTGCACAGCATTTATTATGGTTTGCAATGTTTTATTTGTTTGAGAGCTTATGATCCAATAACTGCTTTTTTCTCACCGTTGCATTCCCAGTTCTTATCACAGGCTGTGCCCGATACTTGTGTTTGATACTTACTATGATTAAGTGAGCGAATGTTTCCCTCAAACTCAAGAAGGAGTTTGCTTTGTTACATACCAACAAGTTTTTTCAGGTCTTTAAGGGCAGACTTCTTTCTTTTTCAATTTTTTTTTAAAAAATTTATTTATTTGAAAGGCAGAGCTGCAGAGAGGCAGAGGCAGAGGCTGGGGGGGAGGGGTCTTCCATCCACTGGTTCACTTCCCAAGTAACTGCTATGGCTGAAGCTGGGCCGATCCAAAGCCGGGAGCCAGGAGCTTCTTCCAGGTCTCCCACACAGGTGCAGGGGCCCAAGCACTTGGGCCATCCTCCACTGCTTTCCCAGGCCATAGCAGAGAGCTGGATCAGAAGTGGAGCAGCCGGGACTGGAACCAGCATCTGGGCAGACTTTCTTTTTTTTTTTTTTTGACAGGCAGAATGGACAGTGAGAGAGAGAGACAGAGAGAAAGGTCTTCCTTTGCCGTTGGTTCACCCTCTAATGGCCGCCGCGGTAGCGTGCTGCGGCCGGCGCACCGCGCTGTTCCGATGGCAGGAGCCAGGTGCTTCTCCTGGTCTCCCATGGGGTGCAGGGCCCAAACACTTGGGCCATCCTCCACTGCACTCCCTGGCCACAGCAGAGAGCTGGCCTGGAAGAGGGGCAACCGGGACAGGATCGGTGCCCCGACCGGGACTAGAACCCGGTGTGCCGGCGCTGCAAGGCGGAGGATTAGCCTGTTGAGCCACGGCGCCGGCCAGGGCAGACTTTCTAAGCTCCTGCTACTGTCAGAAGCCAAAACACATAAGCCCAGGCCCATCAGTGTTCAGCTCTGTGGTAACCATGATTGTCTAAAGCAAGTGCTGGGAAAGTGAGAGGTGAGGCTGGGAGTGAGGGAGGGGAGGATATGATAACTGGGCAGCAGGAAGCGTTCCCAAGGAAGAGGCAGATGTTGCTGGGTAGTTCTGGGGCTTGGCCTCTTCTCCATGCCAACTTCCTCCCACTGCTCACCTCCATCATCAGATTAGTGGGAGGCAAAACCATCAGTTATCACAAAACACCTCGTGTCAGCGAAGATTGGAAATGCCATCAGATTAGCAGGAGCATCTTGGATCCAACACCACAGTACCATGGAACCTACCGGCATCCTGCACATTGTGCAATTTGACCCATAATTTTATAGATAGGGGAACCACGGGCCACAGATTAGCCGAGGTCACAGCCTAAAGCCATATGCTGCTATATCCGCTGCAAGTTTTTTTTTTTTTTTTAGCTAAATTTTCCGACATTGTTGGTTGTGGCAGGACACGGGAGTAACACAAGGCAGATGATCGCTGACAAGAACAACATGTGTAGACTAACTGCGTATCGTGTCTTCCCGGGAGCTTCCCCAGAGCGGCCCCTGGGACACAAAGTTGATGAGGAGAAGATGGCAGGAAGCAGAAGGAGGGCGTGTGGCAGTGAGGGAGCTTGGGAAGAAAGCCAGCCCCGGGCTCACGAGCAGCCTCCTGGGGCCTCGTTCAGCTGGGGCAGTCTCAGATTTGCTCTGCTGGGGTAGGGCAGCTGGGGCAGCAACAGCTCCCTTGCCTCTTCCAGAAGTCCCAAGAGGACAGGGCAGGGTGCAGGTGGGTGAAGACCAAAGCAACAGCCCCTGCAGGGAGGAACCTGGAAACTTTGGGGGTGGTAGAGCCGGAAGAGACACGGTGAGTACCGTTGCCGTCCTTCGCCCCACCCCTGACCATGACCCTTGGCAGGTCAGCTCTGTGGTCACACATCCAGAGTTCCCCAGCTCAGACAGGCGCTACTCTCTCTGCCTTAGCCCTGTCTGTCTAGATTTTTAATGTGTTTTAAATTTTGTATTGACCTGAGAAGCACAGAGACAGATGGACAGATGGACAGATGGACCTCCCATCCACTGGTTCACCCCGCAAATGCCCACAACAGCAAGGGCCATTAGAGTAGCAGGCATCCTGGGGGGATATTTTACCACCTGCTGCCATCACCCTCTTATTCTACCTTGGGCTCTTCCTGCCACAGTTGGACCCATTGTTGCGCTGACCTTTGAAAGTAACCATGGAACACCTGGGCAAAGATGCATCTGTCTGAAACTCCAGCCCGGGGGAAGACACAAAGGTGACAAGGACACTTCACAGATCTCTGCTTGGAGCGTGTTGAACCCCCTCCATTTGTAATTCCAACTTCCTACTGACGCATACCAGGGCAGGCAGCAATGGTGGCTCGAGTACTTGGGTTCCTGACACCCATGTGGGAGACCCAATGAAGTTCCAGGCTCCTGGCTTCTGCCTGGTCATTGCACGTGTTTTGTGGAGTGAACCAGAAGATGGGAGAGCTCTCTCCCTTCCTCCCTCTCTCTAATTCTATATCTCTAACCCTGTCTCTATCTCTAACTCTCTCCATCTCCATCTTTATCTCTATCGCTAACTCTAACTCTATCGATATCTCTATCTCTAGCTCTAATTCTAACCCTATCTCTATCTCTGTATCTTTATCTCTATCTCTACCCCTATCTCTATCTCTAACTCTCTCCATCTCTAGCTGTAGCTCTAACCTTATCTCTATCTTTAACTCTATCTTTAGCTCTAACCCCCTCTCTCTCTGTCTCTCTTTCTCCATCTCCACCTCCACCTCCATCTCAAATAGAATTTTTAAAGTTCTCCAGGAAGAAAGGCTGCGAGAGCACAACCCCACATCTCCAGCCTGAGTCCCACCCCATGCATCAAACCTGGGGACATTCCCCAACTGGTGTAACAGACTTGCTGTGCTCCCTTTGGGGTGCAAGGAGGGTATACCATCTCCATGGACACTAGTGGTGTGATAGATAGTGCCTGGTCCACCATGGGTGTTAGATGTCACCCTTTCTCGATTTTAAAACTTACACTTACTTGAAGGGCATCCTTTTAGGACTATAGCCAAGATTTTCCATGCACGGAAGAGTTAGGGATAGTGTTTGCTTCTGCTCTCCCCTTTTCCTTACCCTGTGCACCCAGCACCGTGGCTTCCCATGAGGAAGGCAGCAAAAACAGAGCACAGAACACAAAGATGCTGATTCGTGGGGCGAGTGAGGCCAGCACTAGCACAAAGTAACCTTGGGAGTCAGGAGAACACCAGGCTCTACCCTGGGCAAGCTGTGTGCCAGCAGACAAGCGACCTCACTGCTCCGATCCACCACCACCCCAACCCCAAGCTCTCCTTTACAAATTTTTGGCAGAGCTTACAGTGAAATGAATGTGAGCTGATAGCAACCTCTATGAACCTCTCACCACGCTATGTCCTCAGCAGGTGCCATGCAAAAGGTCAGTGGCTCTCCCTCACCCCTGCATTCTCAGCTCCTCACATTCTCAGGTGAACGCAGTGCTCAGATGGCCTGGGAGAGCTGAGCGTGTGCCCCCCTCTGTCCGCCTCTCAGAAACCGTCCTCACTGGGCCCAGCAGCCACAGCTGGCAGGTGGAGCGAGGGACTCTGTCCCCATTTGGACTGCGGTTTTCCTGATCTTGTTGCAGAATCTGGGCCACATTTCCTGGGCTTCCTCCTCTTGCCAAGGTTGAGGCAGAGGATTTGAAATTGACCGCCCAGGCACAGGCCAGGATTCTCCTTCTGCCTGGAGATGCGGCCTCTCCATCCACTTCTGCTTCCAGCCCCTTGCTCTGCTGCCTTCAGCAGTCCCCGCTCAGCCCCGTGGGCGGTGCACCCTTGGCCTCTGCGAGTCCCCCAGCACGCACGTGGACTGCCACGTTCATTTGGTATTTACTGATCCGGCGCAGGCTCCTGCATAAACAGATGGCACAGTGAAACTGGGAGACTGCAGGGGCCTTGAGAAAGCTGGAGGAAAAGCCTTGACAGCCACAGAAGACAGTGATCGGGGGAAGCTGGAACCAGCCCTGAGCTTGAAGGAACAAGGGCAGGGGACAGTGTCGCAACCAGCCTGGAGGGACTTGTGGTCATGGGAAGCCGCCAGTCTGCAGTGACCCCTCTAGGACCAACACGGGGCTTTAGTTGGCCCCGTCTCCTATTAGCTGACTCCAGTAACAAGCCAGGTCCCGTGGGCCAGGCTCCCAGGCACTGAGGGCAGCGGGGAGGAAGCTGGAGGTTGGATCTGGAGGGAAAACAGAAGCTGCTCACCACATCATGTGGGAACCCCTGTGCACAGTGGGCGGGGCCTGGGAGATCTACAAGGACTTTCGCCACTGCACACAGCTGGACGCCTGTTGGCCCTGCCACTGTGCACACTGTTTCCTCTCTATCCCAGCAGGAGGCTTGAGACAGGGGTCCTATCCCATGGCTGTTCCCAGGGGCTCCATTAGCAGGATGTAAGTCCTGATCATCGGCTTCTTTGGCTAAAATGCATACAGCTTGAGGCTGGGATAGCGTTCTGAGACAACTGAAAACTTGCCACTGGAAACCAGAATTGGTTTGAGCAAGCTCCCCCAAAAGGCACAGCTGACACCTTCCACAGGCCTCTCAGGACCCCATCAGCAGGACAGAAAACCTGAAATCCACCTGCAGCAGTTCCAGAAGCGGAGCGAGGGATCCGCCCCTGTGCATCTCCCCCACCTTCCCCCACTTCCCAGTCTTATGCACATCAAGCTCAGAGGCCCAGGCCACCCTTCCCCTGCGGCCTCACAGCCTAGAGCCGAGCCCGGTTGGTGATGTTGCTGTGTTGGGGAGAGATCCTCTTCCTTTCTGAGTTTGGGTCGTAGCTGCAACACTGGGAGGTCAGAAATAAGTGAGGTTCTGCCCGTGTGTGTGCACATGAGGGTGTGGGTGGAGCAGCCGGGACTTGAACCAGTGCCCATATGGCCAGCACTGCAGCGCCACAGCGCTTCTGTTCATTCTACATTATACTTCTTTCAGGCTTCTGCAAGTATCCCTCCACTCCACTCCCACTCACAGTTCTCGGAGTTGGATCACCTTCACCTCTGGGTCTCAACCATCTGGTCTACCTTTGTTGAGTGCGCATTTACTGTGTACCTCAAACGGGGCCCCTCTGCCTTCCCTCCCTGGCTTCCCTGGGCTGTCTCGGTTTTTCTGATCTCTTTGCTGCCTTTTCTCAGCCATCTCAACAGCGTGTGGGCCTGCCGTGGTGGACCGGGCATGGCCCGTTCTCACGTCACAGATGAAGGGGGAGCTGCTGCAATGTTACCACCTCGTAAGGGGGACTGAGCACTGGCCCTTGTGCCAGCCAGCTGATCCTGGGCGCACTGACAGATTTCCCCGAGCCTCAGTCCCCTTGTCTGTAGAATGGGCATGCAGCGCTTCTCGCAAAAGATGGGTTGGAGCACGGGAGGAAACGTTTGCTCAGGATGCAGGAGCAGCTCTATGGAGGCACGCAGGCCCTGTCTGCAGACACTCGAATCCTCCACAGCAAGAAGGCGCCAGGTGCAGATAAAGGACAGGGTCGGCCAGGCGGGAGCCAGGGGCCCGGCTCGGGGGAGGTCCCCGACACCAGGCAGACACGAACCTGCTGCCATGCAGAGCTTGCCCCCACAGGGGATGCTCAGTCACCTGTCCCTTCCTGGCCGGAGTCTTCCTTCAGAGAAACCCATGCAGGTGCACGGACATCAGGGCTAAGCCCGGGGCCAAGGACAGACTGGGCACTATGAATATTAGGCTAAGCCCGCCTCTGGCCAGTGGCCATTTTCTTCCTTTGCATTATTATTTGCTTACTTATGAGAGAGAGAGAGAGAGAGAGAGGGAGAGAATCATCCATCTGCTGGTTCACTCCCCAAATGGTGGCAATGGCCAGGGCTGGACCAAGCCAAATCCAGGAGCCAGGAGCTTCTTCTGGGTCTCCTACACAGGTGCAGGGGCCCAAGGACTTGGGCCATCTTCTGCTGCTTTCCCAGGTGCATGAGCAGGGAGCTGGATCAGAAGTGGAGCAGCTGGGACTTGAACCTGCATTTGTAAGGGAAGCCAGCGCTGCAGGTGGCAGCCTAACCCAGTAGGCCACAATGCCCGCCCCGATTTATGAAACTGGAAGGTGCGTCGGTCTGTCAGTGTTCAATGCCCTCTGACCTAAAGGAAGCGTCTTCCTCTAGCCCCGAATGTAAATGTGGCAGCTTTCTAGCATCCAACAAAGAATAAAAGCCGCCCTGAGCAACAGAGACCCAAAGTCCTTTAGAAAGAACTGGGTTGGAGCTGTGCAGAGGAAACTCGATATTTAAGGTCTGCTCAGGGGTCGCTGGGCAGGGCCCCAAAGGGGCAGTCTCCCAGGGAGCAGAGGACCTGCAGGTGCTGGAGGAAAGGCAAGGAGGCCCCACTGTGACCTATCAGTGCCAGCTGCAGAGAGCAACTTGGGGACCCCATGTGTTCCCCACAGGCTGAGGGCTGACGGCTTGTGCTGTGCTGTGTGCCAGGAACCAAAGACTTGAAAGCCTAGGACAACTCCAGCAGGGCAAGGGGTGGTGTGTGGCCAAGGGGGTGCACTCCGGGTGCTGAGAGGCAGGGGTTGCCCCCCCCCAGAGCCCCCTCACATCCTTGCTACTCACCTGCCAAAGGATAGGTCTGACTCTCTGGGCCTGCTGGTTTCCGATTACCATGGCAACTGCATAGATTTCCCCGGGCCACCCACGTTGACCAAGAAGGTGATTCCAACTGGGAGAACCTCCAGAGACCAAATCATCCGTAAATCTCTTCCAGACCCAGCGAGACGTGGCCGTGTGCCCATTCTCAGAGAGAGCAACCCCTCCAGCAGCTCACCTCCCACCTGGGGCTGGACCAGCCTCCCCGGCCCCCAGCACCGGAGTTTGATTAAGAGCCCACCTGGACTGCTTTGGCTTCCTTAGCCAGAGGGTCTGGCCTGCATTCAAGTCAAATCACAAGGAGTAAACAGCTATCAGTCATTCAGAGGTGGGGGGGTCCCCAGGAGGAACCCCACCTCTCCACAGTTCCAGCCAGGGGCTCCTGCTCAATAGGATTCCATCTTCTACTCCGGCTTCCTGCTCCCTGCTCCGGGAGGGCTCTTGAACTTGCTACTTGATTGAGGCTTCGTGCAGCCTGACCAAAACCCTAACACCTTCTTCCAACAGAGCTGGAGCTGGACGCCGGTGTCTGCCCAAGGCTTTCCTGCTAAAGATAATATTTGCCGAGGGAAGCAGCCGTGACTCCCAGCAGGTCTGGCCACTTGGCTCCTGCAGGCTGCTCTGCGTAACCCCAGCTCCTCCTCACACACAGCCCTGTGGCTGTGCAACCCAGACACTGCAGTGGGAAGCTGGAGATGGGAAATGGGGCTTTTTTTTTTTTTTAGCACTATGAATACTCTCACTCAGGATGGCTCGGGGTAAGGACCAAACCCATCCCGTCCTGGAGCCCGTGCTGCTCCCTTGTGCCTTCACACCACTTGGGTCTCCCTTTGCACCTGCGGATCGATTGCACGCTCCTGCAGACCTGTTTTCTCTTCCCGCAGACCTGATTGATTGATGGTGCCTGCAGAGGCTCCCTCTGCCTTCTGCCACCTTCCCCCCTGCACTTTCCCCTGTTCACTGCCCCCTTGCTTTTCCAGGCTCACTCAGCTCTTGCCGTGCCCTGGTCCTTTAGGGGGGCTCCTCACAGCAGCTCTGCCCCACCCCCACTGCCGCCCCTGCTGCAGGAACACGGAAGCGGCAGTTGGCTTCAAACAGGTTGCAACCCAGACCCCCGCTCTGCAGAACCCAGAGATGCTCAGAATCTGACTACGCCGGTCCTCCTCTACCAATGGCTCCGGAGGCTCCCGCTGTGGGCGGCCGCTGTGCCCTGTGCTTCTGGGAGGGAATCTCCACCGTGTCAAGGTGCTTGCCACATGCTGTGTCTTCCTGCAGACAAGCAGAGGGACATTCCCCACGGTGGCTTGGTTTGCTCAAGGACCCTACAGGGCACAGGCAGAGCTGAGATTCTTAGATCAGTGCATAGCACCCTAATCACAGTGCCCACCCGTGCAGGGCCAGGGGACCTGCCCAGGGGGAGATGTGTGGACCTGAACGCACAGCCGGTGATGGAGGCCTTGCAGGGCAAGCAGTGACCTGACGACAGTATCTGTTGGGGCCGGCACTGTGGCGCGGTAGGCTGAGCCTCCACCTGCAGCTCCAGCATCCCATATAGGCGCTGGTTCATGTTCCGGCTGCTCCTCTTCCGATCCAGCTCCCTGCTAACACACTTGGGGGAAACAACAGAGTATGGCCCAGGGAGACCTGGAGGAAGTCCCTGTTTCCTGGCTTCAGATCAGCCCGGCTCCAGCCATTGCAGCCATTTGAGGAGTGAACCAGAGGTTGGAAGGCCTCTCTCTGTCTCTCTCCCTCTCTCTGTCTGTGACTCTGCCTCTCAAACAAAAATATATATATATTTTTAAAAAATTAAGTAGCTGTTTCTGGAACAGTATCTGGGATCCCCCTGGGAGGGAGAAGAGGGGAGCTCGGCTCACGTACAGAAGAGTGGGTATGAGCAGCTAACTTGATGGACAAATCCTCCCCTAGGCAAAGGCTTAAGGCAACTCCTATGAGAGCCCAGTGTGCACCTCCCGCAACTTTGCCCTCCACGGGCCCCTTCTCTCACAGCCCTGGCTCAGGCGGGTAGAACAGGGCAGGAGTTTTTAAAAACACAAAAGCCACCATTGATCAACCTCCCAGGGGAGCCTGCGGAGTGCAGAGTGCAGCCCGCAGCCTGACGATGCTCCCTGGAGCAGCTCGGACTTGCGTAACCCTGCACAGCCAGACTGCGTCAGCGCCCGGGGCCACCCAGCTCCGGATCCTCACCAGCAGGGTCTCACCTCAAGGATTTTCCACGGTGTGCAGAAGGCTTGGCCCAGTTTGGGCTGATGGAGACCGTGTGTCCTAACAAGGGTAGTCAGGGGTGGGAACTCGCCTCTGTTCAGCCTGAAACAATTACCGAGAGCAGAGCTGCAGGGGCATAGCTGCTCACGAGAAAACAGTCCCTGCTGAGGTCTCCAGGTTTGGCTCTTTCCCCTCCCTCTGCTGATTTTCCCCCACAAAGACCACATGCACCGGGCTCCGGGTCAGCTCGTGTGCTGACCCATTGAGCTCATCAACTGTGTCCCTCACCCACCACTTCCATTTCTGCTGCAACAACTTCCCTCCTTCCAGCTGTGGATTCCGGTTTGCAAAGCTCCCTCGCGTGCACAGTCTTATTCTATCTTCTCAACCATCCTAAAATAGCGGTAGCATTCCTATTTGGCGGATTAAAAAACCTGTACTCAAAGACGCTCGCTTGCCCGATGCTGCAGGCTCAGAACCTGGGATTTCCGCCAGAAGTTCTCCCCCCCCCCCCCCCGGTTTGTTTCCTGCCAATCACTGTACCCAGAGTGCCCAGTGACTCACGCCAGATGCATGGCAGACACCTCCGACGCCACCTCTTCCCCAGCCTTCGTCTCCTCCATCACCAAGGCCTCTCTCTTCAGGCTCCAAATAGCCCCCAACCCCCCGCACCACTATCCTCTAAGTCACTGCCCCGCTCCAAGACTCATAAGCCAACCTCTCATCCCGTCTCCCAGCACTACGCTTGCCCTATGGATGTCCATTCTCACACCACCTTGAGTGTCAGTCAGAGGTGAAAATTTGCCCCAGCATCCCCTAATTTATAGCTCCCAACAGAGTCCGCATTATCACTGATGAAAGAGAAAGGAAGGGGAGGGGCGGGGAGGGGCGGGGAGGGAGGAGGAGGAAGAGGAGAAGAAGAAGAAACAAAACGTTTAACTGGGCTGCTAGGCACACTGGGGTTGATCTCCTGACTAGCTCTTCGTCTTCATTGCATGTAACTCAACTCTTTTTTTTTTTTGTTTGTTTGTTTGACAGGCAGAGTGGACAGTGAGAGAGAGAGACAGGGAGAAAGGTCTTCCTTTTGCCATTGGTTCACCCTCCAATGGCTGCCGTGGCCAGCGCGCTGTGGCCGGCACACTGCGCTGATCCGAAGCCAGGAGCCAGGTGCTTCTCCTGGTCTCCCATGGGGTGCAGGGCCCAAGCACTTGGGCCATCCTCCACTGCACTCCCGGGCCTAACATCTATGTATCTATATATCTATTTCTATCTAATCTATTATCTATCAGTTATCTCCCTATCATCTATCTATTTATCTATCATCCATCTATGTATATCTATCGTCTATTCTATCTGTAATCTACCTACCTAACATCTATCTATCTCTATCTAATCTATTACCTATCAGCTATCTCCCTATCATCTGTCTGTCTGTCTGTCTGTATGTATCTATCTATCTCTATCATCTATTCTATCTGTAATCTACCTACCTACCTAACATCTATCTATCTATATCTATAATCTATTCTATCTGTAATCTATCTATATCTGTCACATATACACTTACCATCTGTGTATATCTATCCTCTATGTCTACTCTGTCTACTTATCAATCTACCTATCATCTCTATCATACATCTACTTATCATCTCTCTATATATAATGTATCATCCATCTACACCTATCATCTATGTCTATCATCTATCTGTCAGTCATCTGTTGGTCATCTATCTTTCTCAGTCCATGTCTCTTGGCTCAGCCCTACAGCCATCCTTCAGTTCTTCAACACACTAAGGACTTCCCGCTCGGGCAGACCTGCACCTGCTACTCTCGGTGCCCACGATACTCTTCTTCTCGCTCCAACATCATTTGGTTTAGTTAGCTTTCACCCACGATTTTGGTCCCATACTAAATGTCACCTCTTCAGAGAAACCTTCCTATTTTTCTCACTATACCTTCTCATGCTTCTCTACACTCTTCCCTCAGGCTGAGCACCACAAGTTCGTCATCTAAATAATCATAAAGGTTAGTGCTCGGCACAAAGATACTGCAGAAGGAGCAACTTCAAGCCCCAGTGACCTGAAGCAACAGTCAACTACACTCACCGGTGCCTTGCGGGCTGGCTGTGTGGGATTAAAGCCGCAGGCTCAGCTGCTGTGTTTTGCTTCCGGGGGCATCTCTGCCACGCCCTCAGGTCTGTGAGCCAGCAGGACCCACTTCTGCTGCACCTGCTTCTCATCGTCTTCAAGCCAGCCAGCTGCTGCCGGTTCTTTCCATGGGGACGGCAAGGACAGAGAAGGATAAACAGATGTGTGCAGGGCCGAGGCTTGGACCGGACACACTGCCATAGCTGTCCCATTCCCCACGGGCGCACGCCCAAGATGCAGGAGGGGAAAAGGCACCCCATCCCTCTCAGTAGGACAACAGCAAGGTCACAGACACGAGGAAGAGGCAAAGCACTGGGGAAACCAGGCACTCTCACCAAGTATTCTTGCAACTCCATCTCCACCTTCGAAACTTTGCAGTGTTTTCTGCACTGCACAGCAAATGACCACAAATTCAGTGGCTTAAAACAGCAGGTGTGGGTGGGCGCTGCGGTGCAGCGGGTTAACCCAGCGCCTGGGACAACCACATCCTTTTTTTTTATGATTTATTTATTTGAAAGTCAGAGTTACACAGAGAGAGAAAGAGAAGCGGGGGTGGGGGGGGGGGGGTCTTCCCTCCGCTGGTTCACTGCCCAGTTAACCACAAAGGGCAGAGCTGTGACGATCTGAAACCAGGATCCAGGAGCTTCCTCTGGGTCTCCCACATGGGTGCAGGGGCCCAAGGACTTGGGTCGTCTTCTACTGCTTTCCCAGGCCACAGCAGAGGGCTGGATTGGAAGAGGAGCAGCTGGGACTTGAACTGGTGCCCATATGGGATGCCAGCACCATAGGTGGCGGCTTTACCCGCTATGCCACAGCGCCAGCCCCTGACAAACACATTCCGTATCAGAGTGCCTGGGACTGAGTCCCGCCTTCCACTTCTGGTCCAGCTTCCTGCTAATGCACACTACAGGAAGCAGCAGGTGAGGGGTTCAAGTCCTTGGGTCCTGCCACCTGCGTGGAAGACCCAGGGGGAACTCCTGGCTCCCAGCTTCCACCTGGCCCAGCCCCTGCTGTTGTGTGCATTTGAAGAGAGTGAACCAGAGGATGCAAGATCTCCCTTGAAGAGAGTGATCCAGAGGATGCAAGATCTCCCTCCCCCTCTTCCTCCCCTCCCCCTCCGCCCCCCTCTCCCCTCCCTCCCCCTCCTGCCCTCCCTCTCCCTCCCCTCCCGCCTCTCCCCCTCCCTCCCCCCTCCTTCTCCCCCTCTCCCATCCTCCCCCTCCCCTCCTCCTCCCCCTCCCCTCCTCCTCCCTCCCCCTCCACCTCTCCCTCCTCCTCTTCTCCCCTCTTCCTCCCCTTTCCCCGTCCCTCCCCTCCCCCTCCCCTCCCTCTCTCCCTCTCCCCCTCCTCCCCTCCCTCCCCCTCTCCCTCCCCTCCCCTCCCTCCCCCTCCCTCTCCCCTCCCCCTCCCCCTTTCCCTTCTCCTCCTCTCCCCCTCTCTCTCCCCCTCCCCTCCCCTCTCCCCTTCCCCCTTCCCCTCCTCCTCCCCTTCCCCCTCCCTCTCCCCCTCCCCTCCCCTCTCCCCTTCCCCCTTCCCCTCCTCCTCCCCTTCCCCCTCCCTCTCCCCCCTTCACCCCCTCCCCTCTCCCCTTCCCCCTTCCCCTCCTCCTCCCCTTCCCCCTCCCTCTCCCCCTCCCCCTCTCCCCTTCCCCCTCCCCCTCTCCCCCTCCCCTCCCCCCTCTCTTCCCCTCCCTCCCCCTCTCTTATTGTCACTACAGCAGATGTGTGTGATCAGCAGTCCGCTGCAGCTGGATGGATGGCTTACAACCTCACAAGACTTCAGATGGATGGAGCAGGGCCAGAAGCACGCACAGGCTCGGTGAGGCTGCGGTAGGCTTAGTCTCCTCGTTGCCGGAGGCTACGGGTTCCGATCTTCTTGCTGCCTGTGCCGAGGAGCTGCTTGCATCTCCTGGGGAGGGGCACAGGACCACCGTCTGCTGGTACGTGACCCTCTCCTGGGCTTCCAGCACTTGCCAGAGTAATCACGGAAGTCTAGGAGCTGTTCAGAGACCCCCGCTGCACTCGGGGCCTCTCTGGGTTGGAGCCTCAGGGCTCCTGGAATCTGCCTGCCCCTTCCTCCCAAGAGGAAAAGGAGGCTGAGCTCAGGCTGGCTGCGCTGAACACGAGACTTCGGTTTGTATTCATCTTGTCGTTCCCGATACGTACCTGTCAAAGGCTCGGCGATGGGGCCGGCACTTAGCAGGCTAAGCCTCCACCTGCGGCACCGGCCTGGGGCCCTGGTTCAAGTCCTGGCTCTCCTTTTCCAGTCCAGCTCTCTGCTATGGCCTGGGGAAGCAGGAGAAGATGGCCCAAGTCTTCCTGCACCCACGTGGGAGACCCGGAAGAAGCTCCTGGCTCCTGGCTTCAGATCAGCGCAGCTCCAGCCATTGCAGCCAACTGGGGAGTGAACCAGTGGATGGAAGTCTCTCTCTCTCTCTCTCTCACACCCACACACACACAGGCCACCTTCTACTGCTTTCCCAGGCCACAGCAGAGAGCTGTATCAGAAGTGGAGCAGCCAGGACTCAAACCAACGCCCATGTGGGATGCCGGCACTGCAGGAGGCAGCTTTATCTGCTATGCCACAGTGCCAGCTCAGGCACTCAAGGCATCGAGCGAAGCAGAATGCTCGCCCTGCAGTGGGTGGGGCTTAGTCAATTAGTCAAAGAAGACCTGCAAATTCCCCCTCTCTGCTGGCCTGGGCCATGCCCTATAATGAATTCTTTCTGTCGGCCTGGGCATATCCCGTGGGCGCCATGCCTCTGGAGAATGCTGATGGGCACCGCGACCTTCTGAGCTTGTGGTGACTCAGCGTGTGGGATGCGTGAAGCGTGCAAGATGAAATGATTGGGTTTGTCACATCCTCAGTAAGACAGGGGGCCAGCCCAGCTGCACAGGCCACAGCTGACCCAAGTCTGGCCGTGTCCTGTCTGTCTGTGCTAACATCAGGGTGCAAGGAAGCCAACAGTGCCCACCAGGAGGTGGGCAAAGCACGCTGGAAGTGGCTGAAGTTTATTTGGGATCTCCTCCCAACAGCGTTCCAATGCCTATGCCAGCTAAAAGCCCGAAGAAGAGAGAACATTCTGGAAGACAGGAAAGCCTTGCGGATGTGAGAGATCATCTCAAGGAGCAGATCCAGCGGCCGAGACACACACATGGGCAGGGACAAGCTGGGGGACGAGGGGTCTTCCTCCAGGCCACCCCGTGGTCTGTGGTCTGCAGCGTGGCCACGTGGCCGTGGCTGACCAAGAGCCACAGAGGGAGACACTCAGCCGTACATCCACTCTGTCTGAGTGACTTGGTGCTGTCTAAACAGCAGCCAATGGCTCTGAGGAGAAGAAGGAACACACCCCGCCCCTGGGGATGGGGCTGACCCAAGTCTCAGCCAATCCGGAGTGCGAAGCTGCCTTGGAGTGGAAGTCTGCCTTTCCTGATTTGGTTTCACTGCCAGGTGGAAGGTTACTCTCTTTGGTGGGAAATATGCTCACTAGGATTCCACGGGCTCGTGCTCGCACAGGAAGATACAGGAGAAGGAGGAACTCCCTGGCGGCACTCGGAGACCCGGGCTCTGGTCCCACCCAGCCCCTTAGCCTTTCGCTAAGCACCTTGGCTCTCTGGATCTCTTTCCCCTTTGCTGTGAACAAGGTCTTTCAGTTGTACGCTCATTATGTTTATTTGAGCTAAGCCATTCTAAGAAAAAAAAAGATGCCTCAAAATGCAATGGCTTTAAAAAAAAGCTCAGAAAGTGCTCGTTCTCATGGAACCAACAAGTGCGTGCGACGGGCTGATGGGCAAGCCCTGCTCAGCAAGGCCACCAGAGAGCCAGGCCCCGGGTCAGCACTTGACTGTCTCCACTGCGGCCGCGGCAGCAGAAACAGGGAGCAAGGAGGTCCCAGGCCCTCCTCTTTTGGAGGTCAAGGACTTCCCACTCTGCTCGTGCCCCCGTTGTACAAGCGCTCCCGGGACCTGCAGCCCTGGCCAGCCGGGTGGGCGGCTATGTTGTTTGCTCAGTGTCTTCTCTTCCCGCCTTCCCTGGAACTTCACCTGTCCTGGAACCTCCCAGGCCAGTGCCTTCTCCCTTTAATCTCTCCCGCGATCCTCATCCCATAGGGTGCTCAGCCACGGTGGCCAGAACAAGGCCAGGGCTGCAGGTCCCCTCCCACAGTTCCCACGTCTCACAGAAGCTGAAAGAGGCTTGAGACGAGGCTTGATTTTCAGTAGACTCCCTGTGGCCACACTCTGTCTTCCTAGGTCTATAGGGAAAACCCTGGCACTTTGTTTGTTTGTTTGTTTTTTTTTTTTTTTAATTTGAGAGGTAGAGTTACAGACCAAGAGAGGGAGAGAGGTCTCCCGTGGCTGGATCACTCCCCAAAAGGCCACAACAGCCAAAATTGGGTGGATTTGATGCCAGGAACCAGAAGTTTGCAGGGGCCCAAGCACTTGAGCCTTCTTCTACTGCTTTCCCAGGCCATAGCAGAGAGCTGGATCGGAAGTGGAGCAGCCGGGACTAGAACCGGCGCCCATATGGAATGCCGGCGCTGCAGGCAGTGGCTTAGCCTATTACGCCACAGCACAGGCCCCCAAATTTCACCACCTCAATGCTTCCCCTGAAAGTGGCTGCAGCAAGCCCCACAGCTCCCAGGGGTTTGCAGGTGCGTCTCTGTGCTGTGGGCCCCGCACACCGGCTAGCATTGCCCAGCCTCACACAGCGATCCCAGCAGCGGCAATGCCCTGGGAGGCGGTCCTGCCCTGTGCTTCTCTTGACCCTTGGTCCACCTCTTCCTCTTCTTCATGCTAGGGCTCTGTTGGCTCAGGATGTCGCCCAGAGAGGAGGGAGCCTCCCTCGCTGGAGGAAGAGAGCGGACAGTGTGCAGAGCTAAGCGGGAGGAGGAGGCAGCCAAGGAGAAGCTGAAACAGAGCAGAGGCGTGGCTGGAGCGGCGCTCCTGGGGCACAGGGTACAGCCAGCTGGCTGAGCAGCCCTGGAAGCAAGAAAACCGCGGACTGAGAGGCTTCGGTGCGCGTGGGGTCTCTGGAGAGGGAAATGCGGTGAGATAGGAGGAGAGGCGGACGGGGCAGAGACCCAGAGTGTGGGTGACGGGCGCAGCCGCGGGAGCCCCAGGGCCATGTGTGCAGCGTGGGTGTCGCGCTCCTTGGCATCAGGACTCAAGGAGCCGCTCGGCGGAGCCTGAAGTTTGCCCCCGGCTTGAATTTGCTCGGGCCAAGAAGGCGCACACATGTGAAACGGTTTTCCATCACAACACACGACTGGAGATACTTGTCCCCTGTTTGGGATCCAAAACCAACCGCAGGATCACTTCCAGGCTTGGGGGCAGGGGGGGGGGGCGGGGAGCAGAGAGGAGAGGCAGAGTTACAGAGAGAGGGAAGACAGAGAGAAAGGTCTTCCATCTACTGTTTCACTCCCCAAATGTTTGCAATGGCTGGAGCTGGGCTGATTTGAAGCCAGGAGCCAGGAGCTTCTTCCAGGTCTCCCACATGGGTGCAGGGGCCCAAGGACTTGGGCCATCTTCTACTGCTTTCCCAGGCCACAGCAGAGAGCTGGATCAGAAGAGGAACAGCCCTGACTCGAACCAGCATTCATATGCGATGCTGGCGCCGCAGGTGGAGGCTTCGCTCACTGCACCACAGTGCTGGCCCTCTTGCTCATTCTTGCAAAAGACTAAGCGCCTGGACAAGAAGACAGAATGCACCTTACAGTCCAACTGTCCTGCACTGGGGAGCCAGCGCCTCCTCCCTCGGGGACAGAGGGTCCCCCGGCTTCCTGCATCACCTTTGGGGAGGAAGCCTGCGATCCAGACCTCATGACAGCAAGGTGGAGGCTTGGTCCTCCTCTCATAGCCCCACTGTGGGGCTGCCTGTGCCCGGTGCAGACAGGGGCATTGCACGGGCTGGGGGCAGCCACAAACCCACATCCCCCTCAGGCATCGGGTCAATTGAGGTACACAGTTCTGTGCTGGGTGAGATTGATCCCTGGCACCGAGGGGCCACGAGGAAGAGGGGGAATGGGAAGTGTCCCATCTACTATCTATTAGGTATTGAATTTTGATTATTCCATTGTTAAGTTCTACAATTTCCCTTTTTTTGTATTTTCTATTGCTCTGATGCCTGTTGCATTTTGTCATCTAAGTTCTTGAGCTTATTAATCACAGTGATTTTATAAAGTCTGTGAAAATTCCAATAAAAAAAAAAACAGAAAGAAAGAAATGGGAAGTCGCCTGCCTATGCCCGGAGTCACGGCCCGGCCAGCTGGCGGAAGGGAAGGCAGCTGGGCTCAGCGCCTCTCTGCGATGCTCAACCCAGGCCAGCCCGGGACCGGCTCCTCCTGGAAGCCCTCAGCTCCCGGGAAAACTGCAACAGGAGCTGTGCTGATCCGAAGCCAGGAGCTTCTTCCAGGTCTCCCATGTGGGTGCAGGGGCCCAAGGACTTGGCCATCTTCTCCTGATTTCCCAGGCCATAGCAGAGAGCTGGATTGGAAGTGGAGCAGCTGGGACTTGAACCGGCGCCCTTATGGGATGCAGGCACTGCTTTACCCACCACGCCACAGCACTAGCCCCGGGCTGCGACCTCTTCAAGTGACCTTTGGATGAGGCTTTCTCTCCTCGGTCCTCAGTTTCCCCATCCTCCTCAGGGTCCCACTAACAAACACGAGCCGGAGAAGTACAGAGCAGTGGCCGGATCTGACGGAGCAGGGCGGGTGGGAGCCCCTTTTCTGGTGTTCCCAGTGAGCTCTCGGCAGCTCCTGTCCCAGGCCCTGCACCTGCTGAGCCTAGGAGTCTGTGCGAAGCTGGGAGTTACAGAATCGCGCCTGGCTCCCGTCTGCTCTGTCTTCCCAGTCTCCAGCTGCTGTCTCCGGGAGCTAGAAGACATCTCCTCTGCTAGGGTTGAGAGTCCTCGTCCCCGCCCTCTGGAGCTGCTCAGAGGCAGCAGCCAGCCAGGGCTGACCTCCCTGGTGGCATCCAGCCCGGTGCCCATCTCTGGGGAGGACAGGGAATGACAGATATTGGCATGAGGGGTCTGGGGGCAGGGGGGGAAGATGGAGCGCCAGCCGGGTCCCCTGCCAGGGCACACTCAGTCTGCAAAAATATTTTCATGATGCAAACCCCGGAACAAAGGATTCTTTGGCTCGTGGGAGTAAAAATCCTCAGCTTGGAATCCCGCAGAGGGCTTTGTTACGAATACTTGACATGACAGGACCTACTAATACCCACAGCGAGTTGCTCCCAGTGTTGCAATCTCTGGGGTAGAAATTCCAGCCAGATCAATCAAAGGGAGTGTCTCCACCAGGAGGCCTCCCACGTGCATTTTCCGTAGCTCCTACGTCTGGGGCTCGGACTAGGTCTGCAGCCCTCCGTGTTAGGGCCCCCACCATCTCTCAAATAAATTAATGAACTGAGTTGGAAATTCCTTCAGATTTTATTTCCTGGTTGTTTGTAAGATTTATTTGAATTGAATGGAAAGGCACTGTGGCAGACTGAGGGAAAGAAAGAGAAAGAGACAGAGAAAGATCTCCCATCTGCTGGTTCACTCCCCAAATGGCCTCAACAGCCAGGGCTGGGCCAGGCCACAGCCAGGAGCCAGGAGCTCCATCCAGCTCTCCCTTGTGGGTGCAGGGACCCAAGTACCTGGGCCATTCCCCTCTGCCTTCCCAGGCACATTAGCAGGGAGCTGGATCGGACTGGAGCAGCCAGGGCTCCCTAGCATTCTGATAGGAGATGTGGGGATGGCAAGTGGTGGTTTAACCCTCTGTGCCACAACACCAGCCCTTCCTGCAATTTCTTTTAACTTTCTTGTTTTTTAACTCATTATTTTTCATGCACAAATTTACTCAGTCATCCAGAGGGCTTTTTTTTTTTTAATTTTAAAATTAGTTTTTAACAGATTCAATGCGATTTGTAGACACATTTTTTTTTTATTATTATTATTTTTATTTGACAGGCAGAGTTAGACAATGAGAGAGAGAAAGGTCTTCCTTCCATTGGTTCACTCCCCAAATGGCCACTATGGCCGGCGCGCTGCGCCGATCCGAAGCCAGGAGCCAGGTGTTTCTCCTGGTCTCCCACGTGGGTGCAGGGCCCAAGCACTTGGGCCATCTTCCACTGCCCTCCCAGGCCACAGCAAAGAGCTGGACTGGAAGAGGAGCAACCAGGACTAGAACCCGGGGCCCCTATGAGATGCCAGCGCCGAAGGTGGAGGATTAACCAAGTGAGCCACGGCGCCGGCCCCTGTAGATACAATTCTAAGAACATAATGATCTATCTTCCCTTCCTCATTCCCCCTCTGCTTCCGCGCCAGGTTATTGGATTCAGTGAGTCGCACTCCGGTCAGAATCCCTGTCCTTGGGGCATGGACAGACTAGGGCATAGATCCTTATAAAGGAGACCCAAAGAAGCTCATCTTACTCTTCCAGGAGAAGCCGTAGCCATAAGCTAAGGGAAAGCAGCTCTCAGCAGACCCCGCCTCTGCCAGCGTCTTCACCTTGAACTTCCTGGCCTCCAGAACCGATGACCCTCTGCTGTCCAGAAGTTGCCCACTTGACAACATTCTATTGCAGCAGCCTGCATGGATCAAGAGGTCCTGTGCACTCAGGGCAGTAAGGTGAGTCGACAGGGTGCCAGGACCCCCTGTGCTACAGCAGGATTCCTTCTGGGAAACATTCTGTTTTGGAAGACTGGCAGCTGAACGTGACTGGGAGTAGTCACGTTTTTTGACATGTGATGTTAACTTGTCTTGTTCTTAAAAAATATATATATATTTGTTTGTGTATTTGAAAGGCAGACTGGGGGCCGGTGCTGTGGTGTAGTGGGTAGTGCCGCCTACAGTGCCAGCATCCCATATGGGCACCGGTTTGAGTCTCAGCTGCTCCACTTCCCATCCAGCTCCCTGCTATGGCCTGGGAAAGCAGTGGAAGATGGCCCAAGCATTTGGGCTCCTGCACCCACATGAGACACCTGGAAGAAACTCCTGGCTCCTGGCTTTGGATCAGCACAGCTCCAGCCATTGTGGCCATTTTGGGAGTGAACCAGTGGATGGAAGACACCTCTCTCTCTCTCTCTCTCTCTCTCTCTCTCTGCCTCTGCTCTCTGTAACTCTGTTTTTAAAATAAATAAATAAATCTTTTTAAAAAAAAAGAAAGAAAAGTGACAGAGAGAGGGAGAGAGAGAGAGAGCGAGAGAGAAAGAGAGAGAGAGATCTTCCCTCTGCTGGTTCATTCTCCAAAGGGCTACAATGGCCAGAGCCGGCGCAGGCTGAAGCCAGGAGCTAGGAACTCCATCCAGGTCTCTCACATGGCTGGCAGGGTCCCAAGCACTTGTTTTCCTGGGTATATTAGCAAGGAGCTGGATTGAAAGTGGAGCAGCCGGAACTTGAATCGGTGCCCGTATGGGATGCTGGCATCGCAATCGGGAGCTTAACCCACTGTGCCACGCGCCAATTTGTCTTGTTCTTATTAATGACACCTTGGGCTCTAACTCAGAGCTCTCCTGGCTGGAACTCTCCTAGTGCTCAATCCCAAACTGCTTGTAGTGGCCAGGAAGAGGACAAGCACGCTCACTGCTATCACTTGTTCAAGTTGGAGCTCACCACAAGGGGCCTGTGAGGCAGGCGCCGCGTGCCAGCGCCTCTTCTGAGATCCCAGGCTCCACAGGGCTCCTGCTGCGGCGTTCACCCCCGGGTGACCATCCCAGAGGCACTAGGGTGTTTTCCTGGCGCCTCACACCCTGAGTCCCCGCTCTGCCCCTCCACAAGGGGGCACTCTGCATGGAACCCCTTCCAAAAGGCTTCCGTTCTGGCTGTGTGTTGAAGCCATGGCAGCTACGGCGTGTCAGAACCCTCAGCCCAGCACTTCCTAGGCAACCCGGGGGGCAGCTGCTTCACAGACAGACCTGGCCCGGCGAGATTCTGGGGGCGACAGCTCAGAAGCCACCTGTGGACTGTCCCCCTCCCCCCTCAGTTTAACCCATCTTTGCCTCTGGACCCCCAGTTGTGCAGCCCCTCTGCATCTCAGAAGTGCCAGGCTGAGCCTGGAAACAGTGGCTGCCTGCAGGAGCCAGGCTGGACCACCTCCTCGGTCTCCAGTCCATCTCTCCTCCACCTCCTGGACCCCCGGCTGTTGAACTCTAAGACAGACCCAGCTCAGTGCTGGGAACTGATTAGAATACTCCCCTTTCCCCATTTCATAAATCTCTCATGCGTCCCCTAAGTGAAGCCAAACAGGCAGGCTTTGTGCCTCTTCCCTGCGGCTTTTTCCCTGCTGCTGCCACCTTCCACTGCTTTCCCAGGCCATAGCAGAGAGCCGGATTGGAAGTGGAGCAGCTGGGACTTGAACCGGCGCCCACATGGGATGCCGGCACTGCAGGTGGCGGCTTTACCCACTATGCCACAGCACCAGCCCCCACTCTGCCCTTCTTCCCTCCTTCCTTCTTGCCTTCCCTTCTCCACCCAGCAGGGGGCGTTAGAAGGGGGCACGTGGGTCCCCCACTCTGTTTGTGCAGAAGGAATTATTCTCAAGGCAACAATTTCCCCAGCAACAATGTAATTATGAAATATTACCCAAGCATGGCGGGTATTATTGAATGTGCCACTTCTGGATCCCGGCCAAGGACTTTGGCAGAAAGCAGGGGACTCCAAGGAGGAAAAGATGGAGAAAAATTAGGGGCACATCCCCACCCACCCACTCCTTGGCCAGCCTGTTGAGTTAAACCACATGTGCGTTCTGACGACGGGCACCACGGAGAAGAAGGGCATTGCGGCACACGTTTCGGGGCAGAGGTCTCGGCCAGGGATTTTGAAAATCAGTGGTGGCTGAGACGGGATGACACTCAGTGCTGGGCCATGTGGAAGTGATTAGGCTCCGTTGCCGTGTTCAGTAAGAACTGCTAACCAGCACCTCACCACGGGCAACTTGCAGACAGTCAACTTGGACTTGAGTCAGTGTGGAGCTGCACCAGGCCATCATGGGGCAACCTTTATCCCTGCAAAGAGCTGGAGTTGATGATACGGCAGATTCCTCAGGGCGAAACCCTACAGAACTGTAGCGTGGAAGCTCCACCCACAAGATTATGATTCTCTGCGTTCAGGGCTGAAGAGAAGTCTCTGGCTCTTCTCCCTGCCTGCCCTAGCACGTCGTCACGAGGGACACTGAAAACCAGCGAGGCTGTTGTGGGTCAGAGATTCCACTCACTCCTTCATTCAGTTAGAGACGTATTCACCACCACAGCCCAGCAGTGTTTATGGGGTCACTACTAAGAACTCATACCATGGACAGTACAAAGACAATGAAAAGACCCTGGGCGGGGGGAAGGGAAAGGTACAAGCAAATGGAAACGGAAAATCTACAGCTAGAACAACCAAGTCAGGACCTTGGTTGACCCTAGGTGGCCTCCATGGAAGCAGAGAACAAAATGGAGCAGGCAGGGTCCTCTTGCTGGGACCCTGGAGCGAGGACATGAGGTTGCTGGGATTATCCAGCTGGGATCTGAGTGAGACCGTGAATGAGTGGAGGGAAGAGACGCACGCCCCAGGTGCTGGGACCCTTCCCCTCTGCGCCGGTCAGGTGAAGGAGCCGTGCACGAGCTCTGTCATCACGGACGGGGCGGAGCTGGCCATTGCAATGTGCTTGGCGCTGATGACAACTTCCAGGAAGGAATGCCAAGGCACAGTGCTTTTCCCCGTGTTCAGAGAAAGAAGTCAGTACTCTGTCCCTTGCCCCAACAGGAGGTGCTGCCACTGCCTACCGCAGGGCTCATTTAAGTTTGCAGTGGGCTCAAGCCTCCTTATCTCACTCGCTTGCATGAGGCATGGAGCCTGGTGCCATGAGTTCCCTGGGAACTCCACCTACCACTGGCTCCACGTTGGACACAGGCTGGACGACGCAGACCGCTGGGTCTACAGCTTGCCAACTATTCACTCTGAACGTCTCAGGCTCCACAGTGGTGTGAGTGAATCCCTTATTTTATTTATACTGATGGAGTGTGCTTACCTGAAATGCTTGGGACCAGAAGTACTTCAGATTTGGGATTCTTTTTAAGCAGGAGGAGTTGGATTATGCACATATATATGATGCAATATCTTGGGGACATTTATATATATAAATGGTTGGTTTCCCTGGAAAACACAACCTAACACATGGAGTTCACAGAATTAGTCTAGAAAAGTCACTAAACAAACAGTGGTAAAATGTTGAGAATGGAGAAAACCTGATTCCCAGAGTTACCACATGGTGTTATCTAAAATATCTAGTTTTCAACAACAAAATATAAAACACTCAAGTAAACAGGAAACTAGACAAATACACTGGGAAAGGAAGACAGTCAACAGCAACTATTCCTGAGACTTAATGAGACTTTCAATCAGTAGTTGGAAATATTTCCTGGGAACTAAAGGAGACAATGCCTAAAGAATTAAATGTCAGAATGGCATCATCCCACATAGAGATAATGGAAAAAGAGACAGAAATTATCAAAATAAGCAAAAAAAAAATTCTGGGGTTGAAAAGTAAAATAACTGTATGCTTGAAATGAAAAATTCTTTGTAGAGGCTCCGTGGCAGATTTGAACTGGTGCAAGAAAGAACCAGTGAGCTTGAAGTTGGCGCCGTGAGGATGACCGAGTCTGAGGAACAATAGGAAAAGCGAATGTACAGAGCCTCACAGGTGTTGCACACCATCAAGGGTACCAACATGCATGTCATGGAGAGAATGCTTGAAGAAACAATAGCTAAAAACCTCCTAAACTTAAAACAAAAAAAAACTGCATACCCAAGAAGCTTAAAAATCTCCAAGTGGGAAAACTCAAGATGTAGAACACCTAGACAGGCATATGACACTCCACTGTTGAAGAACAAACACAGGTAGAGAGTGTCCACTAAGGCTTTTATACCCAGTAAAGATATCTACTAGTAATCCAGGAGAAATGAACACGTTCCCAGATAAACAAAACTGGGAGATAGGATATATATATGCATCTCTCATTGGTAGTACAGGTGCTCCTCAACTTAAAATGGGGCTACCTCCTGACAAATCCATCATAAATTCAAGAAAACATAGGGGAAATACTTCAGACATCAAGATAAGCAATGGCTTTTCGGATAAGACCCCAAAAGCACAGAAACCAAAAGCGAAAATAGCTAAATGGGGTTTTGTTGAACGAAGAAGCTTATGCACAGCAAAGAAAGTGAGAGACAGCCTACAAATTGGGAGAGAACATTCGTAAACCATTCATCTGACAAAGGGTTAACTCCCAGGATACATAAGGAACAAAAAGTCAACACCAAAACACCCAAATAATCCAATTACAAATGGACTATGGGTGGGTGTTGGAGCATGGCAGGTCGCGTTGCCACTTGAGACACGTTCTGTATGTACATATGAGGTACTTCAAAAAGTTTATGGAAATGGAATACCAGATGCACTTATTTTGTTGAAAAAACTTTTGAGACCATGCATATTTTTTCATAAAATAGATTTTCCACAAGCATTTTGAGACCTCTTATTTAGAAGCACATACATATATGTATATTGTATATATTTGCTGTGTGTCTCCAAGAGAATCAGGGTATTGGGGTCTAGTCCCGCCTTGCCTTCCCACCCAGCTTCCTGCCAGCGTGCACCCGGGGAGGCAGCAGGTGATGGCTCACGTACCTGGGGCTCTGCCACCTGCGTGGGGGACGTGGATTGAGTTCCTGACTCCTGGTTTTGGCCTGGCTCAGTTCCATGCATCACAGAAATTTGGAGAGTGAATCAGCAGATAGAAGATCCCTCCCAGCCCCACCAAATAAGTTAGGGAAGGAGAGAGTAGAATTAAAGGCTAGGGATGATGGGCCGGCGCCGCGGCTCACTAGGCTAATCCTCCGCCTTGTGGCGCTGGCACACCAGGTTCTAGTCCCGGTCGGGGCACCGGATTCTGTCCCGGTTGCCCCTCTTCCAGGCCAGCTCTCTGCTGTGGCCAGGGAGTGCAGTGGAGGATGGCCCAAGTGCTTGGGCCCTGCACCCCATGGGAGACCAGGAGAAGCACCTGGCTCCTGGCTTCGGATCAGCGCGGTGCGCAGGCCGCAGTGCACCAGCCGCGGTGGCCATTGGAGTGTGAACCAATGGCAAAAAGGAAGACCTTTCTCTCTGTCTCTCTCTCTTACTGTCCACTCTGCCTGTCAAAAAAAAAAAAAAAAAGACTAGGGATGGAAGGGAGAAGGGAGAATGCAGGGTGAATGGAAAACAGGAACCAAAATACACTCTAGTGTTGTCGAGCACGGTGGGTGGCTACAGATTACAACAACCTATTATGTGTTTCATAAAGAACTGGAAGAGGGGAGTTTGAAGGCTCCCAACAGAAAATAAAGATGAACATTAATGAGATGGAAATGCCAACCAGCCTGATTTGACCATTACATATTTTATACACACATGGAATCATCATACTCTATAGTACAACAATTGCTATGTGTAAATTAAAAAAAGAAAACACCATATGTTTAAAATATATTTCACGTACCTGACCTTCCGAACATCATCAGCCAGCCACGTGGAACACTGTGGAGTGTTGGCGGTGCACCCTCGTGACCACGGGGATCCCTGGAAGCTGCCACCAGCCAGCATGTCAGAACAGTACCATTCCACATCGAGCTAGTCCAGGGAAAGGGAAACACTCAAAGTCACAAGTGCGCTTTCTACTGAAAGGGGATCATTTTCACATGATGGTGAAGTTGAAAAGTCATAAGTCATACCACCCTAAATCAGGACTATCTGTGTGGGTGTGTGTGCGTGTGTCAATGTGTGTGTACACACGGATGAGGGTACTTCAAAAAGTTCATGGAAATGGAGTACTGAGATAGACTCCTGCTGTTGGAAAAACTTTTGAGACCATGCATATTTTCTCATAAAGTAGATTTTCCACAAGCGTTTTGAAGACATTAAGAAGTACATATATATGTATATATACGTGTGTATATATATATATGAATACATATGTGTGTATCTCCAAGAGAATCGTAAGTGTATGTCATACATGAATATTCATACAACATCATTCATAATGGCAAAAATAATCTAATGTCAGTAGCTGATGGGTAAATAAGCAAAAGCGATACAGCCACACTGGACCAGTATTAGGTCATAGATATGAATGAAGCACATTGACGCATGCTATGGCATAATAAACCTTGGAAACCTATCGCTGTGTGAGAGAAACCAGACAGCAAAAGCCGCCCAGGGTACCACTCCATTCCCACGAAATATCCACAGTGGGTAAATCTACAGACAAAAGCGAGGTAGCGGTCGCCAGAAGTCCTGAATGGCCCGCCATAGCAGCCATTTGGGGGGTGAACCAACAGAAGGAAGACCTTCTCTCTGTCTCTCTCTCTAACTCTGCCTGTCAAAAAAGAAAGGAAGGAAGGAAGGAAGGAAGGAAGGAAGGAAGGAAGGAAGGAAGGAAGGAAGGAAGAAAGAAAGAAAGAAAGAAAGAAAGAAAGAAAGAAAGAAAGAAAGAAAGAAAGAAAAAAGAAAGAAAGAAAGAAAGAAAGAAAGAAAGAAAGAAAGAAAGAAAGAAAGAAAGAAAGACAAGCTCAAGTCCCTTCCACACACCAGAAATCTGAGTGGGAGAAGGAGCCCTCGACACGACTTTCGACATCGCCTCTTGGCCTAGTGTGGTCCGGGATCCAAGACCTCGCAGTGCAGGACTTCCTCTACAGCCAAGTAAGGGAAAGAAGTCTTCTTACTGCTTCATTTCAACTAGAAATAGGACTTGCAGCCTCTGGGGGAAGATAAAGGAGAATTTGCATCCAAATCAGTGGGCTTTATCACCGACTAGAAGAGCAATTTCCACCAAAGCCTGGACTTTCTAGAATGTGGCCTGGCCGTGGGTCCTCACCCACACCATCAGGCGTCAGCGTCTCTGACTCCACCTTTGTCCATCACCCTGAAGGCATAGTGTGAGATGCTGCTGGTTGGAGTTTTTTCTAGTACGAGAGGCGGTTAGGCCTCCCCAACCCCTTCTCTCGGGATGGAAATCATAAATCCCGAACTGGCTCCAGTCTGATGAAATGCCAGCCCTTCGTAAGCGGTCAGCTTGAGTAATCCGGGCTGCAAAGAACACCTTTTATGGGGAAATCACACGGACGTTTAGACGACTTGGCTATACAGGAGGCAGCTCACCCAGCGACTCTGCACATGAAAGAATTGGCTCGCAGCTGTGTCTGGGGTCCCTCAATTAATCCCGAAGTGGAGAAGCAGGCAGGGGAATGGAGCATCGTGCCAGGCTCACCAAAGGAAGGATCCAGGAGCCCGGGGCCATCCCCCTGTTTCCTTCTCAGGCGGACACTAGCTTAATCTTGATCTGTTTCTTCTCCATGGCTCCTGGTCATAGTTGATTATAGCTTCTGTTGCATCAATCGCAACTGTCAGCCAGTTAATTGCAAAACACTGATAACCAGACGTTAGGACTTCTGGCTGTGGAGCTGCATTTATCTTATTAATATATCCTTGAATTGTCGCCAGTGTCTCTTAAAGTCTTTACTCAAATAGTCTGACTATAAAGGTATTGCAGATATTAAGTGAACTGTTGAAAGAGATCAGCCAAGCAAACTTGATTGCTGTCTCATTTTAGATTCAACAGCTGGATAACGTGGGATAACTTGTGGAATCCCAAAAAGAAAACATCTCGAATCTTGCAATTTTAGCTCCACTCAGATTTAGCTGTGTGACCTGTGTGACCAAGAATATATATAGAATGTTTCTTTTTTCGGTGACAGTCTTTTTTTTAAGACTTATTTATTTATTTGAAAGTCAGAGTTACAGAGACAGAAGGAGAGGCAGAGAGAGAGGTATTCCATTCGCTGGTTCACTCCCCAAATGGCTGCAATGGCCAGGGCTGGGCCAGGCCAAAGCCAGGAGCCAGGAGCTTCTTCCAGGTCTCCCATGCGGGTTCAGGGGCCCAAGGACTTAAGGGCCATCCTCTGCTGCTTTCCCAGGTGCATGAGCAGGGAGCTGGATCGGAAGTGGAGAAGCCAGGATTCGAACTGGTGCCCATATGGGATGCTGGTGTTGCAAGTGGCAGCTTAACCTGATACTCCACAACACAGGCTGCAGGATGTTTCTTAATGACACTTTCTGGACCTACTTTATTCTCCTTTGTTTAAAACCACAGAAGTTGGCATTGTAAGAATTGTAAGTGGGATTTAGAATCAAGGTATGGATGGGCTCCTGCCACCAAAATTATGTCAAAGTGACATGCAAAATCCAGACTCAGCAGTGCCACCGTGGGAGCAGTTCATGGCACCAGAATGCCTGCTACTTAGTAGGTGCTCTTGCTCAATTATCTCTGCCACACATCACTACAAAACAAAGCTCCACTCCCATTTTTTTTTCCAAGTAAGAAAACAAGCTCAAAAAGATTAAGTATCTTAACCCCAGTTCCACAGGTTGGAAGCAGAGGAGCTGCAAGCCAAGAGGCCGGCACTGTGGCGTAGCTGGTAGCAGGTTCAAATCCTGGCTGTTCCACTTCCCTGCTAACATGCCTGGGAAAGCAGTGGAAGATGACCCAGGTCCTTGGGCCCCTGCACCCATATGGGAGACACAGAAGAAGCTCCTGGCTCCTGGCCTCAGATCGGCTCAGCTTCAGCCATTGCAGTCATCATGGGAGTGAACCAGAGGATGGAAGGCCTCTCTCTGTGTCTCTCTCTGTTACTCTACCTTTCAAACAGTCCAAACCCAAGACCACCTTCACACAAAATCCATTGCAATAAGCAAACCATTCTGGAAAAAAAAAAAAAAAGATATATCCACCGTCCCCTTTCAAGAAAAATACTCAACCTGCACTGCTCTTACCTGGGGAGTAAACCGTAGATGCTTCCACTGATGGGTTAATGTGTTGCACTGCTTTGAACAGGTGCATTGGTGCCCCTGGCCAACCAAGCTGGTTGGGGTAGGGCTGAGTTCTTGTGGTCAGGCTCACTAACCTATAGGCTGAACAGCGACCAGGGAGGGGCACAAGTACTTGGGCCATCTTCCAATGTCTTCCCAAGTACTTCAGCAGGAAGCTGGATCAGAAGCGGAGCACAGGCAACTCAAACCAGTGCACCTGCCTGGGATGTCGCGTGGCAATGGGAGGTTTAACCCGCTGTGCCACGACGCCAGCCCCCTTTTGCTGTTTCTGTGCAGTCAAAACTAATGAAAGACATTTTCTGGCCAGAAAGAAGGGAGAAGGGGTGGAGATGGGCAGGGGTCAGAGTCTCCATTTGAAAGCCAAGGAAGGGGGCAGGGGAATGGGAATTTATTAAAGAACGCGCAGATCCTGGTCCTAACGGCTTTGGGATTTGCTTCAGAAAGAGAGGAGAAATCCTCATCTGTCTGGACTTGACTCTCAACAGACTGCCAGCAGCTACTCAGCCAAAGGACCCAGCTCCTGGCTCAAAGTTTCTCTGAACATCAAACAGCCGGTGGCCGTCTGGGAGGAGAGGAGAAATGGAGGCTCTGGGGGCTCCCATGAGGATGGGATAAAGATCAAACGGACCCAGCGGAGCCTAGGGCTTTTCTTTATCTCTTTCTCCCACTGCCCACCCTACCTTGCAGCTGGGGAGTGAGGGGTGGGGTTGAGATGTTTTTTTTTTTCATTTGGGGAGACAGTGATGTACACACTACAGCTTGTCCCCAAAAGGCTCCTGGGAGACTCACTTTCCCTCTCTACGCTGCATCTCTGCCCATGCACCTCACCCGCCTTGCCTCCTCCTCCACCCCAGGACCCGCCCCTCCGCTTCTCTGTCTGCGCGTCTTGGGACTCAGCCTGCAGCACAGTGCGCAGCCTAGAGACGGCACTACTGGGGATTTTCAGGAAGAAAGAGGAGTGAGGAAGTGAGCGGGTGTCTGATCGCCTGCCTGCTGGGGGCATCCCTGCAGGCACAGTCACCGTTTGATTTCAGCTTCCTCCTGCTCAGCCTCAGAAGGAACCTGATCCTGAATCCCAACCACGCGCCTGTGCTTGCTGGAGGAAAGAGAAGCATCAGCACCTTCAGCTCCCCTAATAAGGGAGGGATGCTGGACCTGTCACGGAAATCATGCGGATTCCCCGACGACCATCTGAGGACCAAATATTTCCCGGGTCCCAGGCACCAGGGTGTCTGACCCAGACAGGACCCGAGAAGTCAGAATTCTGAGCGAGATCCCCATGGGGTTCAGAGGCTGAGAGCACTCTTGGAGCCGCACCGGCTTGTGGGGAGATCACGATTGTTAGGCCAGTATTGAAGACCTCGCCGAGGTAGCCAGCCATCTTCCCTATGACCCTACGATTCAGTGCATGTTGGTACGCCAGAATCAGCTGCCAGAGGGGGAAGGTGCGGAGAGACCAGAGAGAGGCAGACCAACGCAGGATCACGCCGGGCGTAATTGGTCCGGTGGAGGGGGGAACCCACGGACAGAGCATGGTCTTAGGCAGCCCCAGTGCCTACGGATCTCGGTGCCATGAAGCAGGACAAAAATAAAAGTATTTCAGACAAAGGTGGACCATGACTGATCAGAATGTACCTGGACTTTATAAAGAATAAGAGGGGCTGGGGCTTAGTAAGCTAAGCCTCCACCTGTGACAACAGCATCCCATATGGGCACTGGTTCTTGTTCTGGCTGCTCCACTTCTGATCCAGCTCCCTGTTAATGCTTGGGAAAGCAGTAGAAGGTGGCCCACATGCTTGGGCCTCTGAACCTGCGTGGGAGACCCAGAAGAAGCTCCTGGCTCCTGGCTTCGGATTGGCCCAGCTCTGGCCATTGCAGCCAATTGGAGAGTGAACCAGCGGATGGAAGACCCCTCTCTCTCTCTCTGCCTCTCCTGCTCTCTCTTTGTGTAACTCTGACTTTCAAATAAATAAATAAATATTTAAAAAAAAAAAACAAACAAAAAAGGGCACTGGTCATGTCATCCCCATGCCATGTCTCACTGGTGACTTGGAGTCTCATATTTGCATGGACAGCCCCCCTGGGTCCCAGGGAAGGAACCGTCGAACATAGTGGTAGACAAAATTCAACCAAAGCCCATTATGAGAGCTACATAACATCCTATGAGAACCAGATACATCTTCCACTCCCGCTGCTAGGGAGCTCTTGCAGGACGTGCCACCGGGAGAAAGGGGCCAGGAATGATGAACTGGGGGGAGCAAAAGAGAGGAGTGCTGGCCATTGGACTTCTTCCCCAGCAGCCTCCTCAGCATCTTACCGAGCCCCGGGCATCAGCAAGCAGCAGGTTGTCATTACCAGGGAGAAGGAAGAGACCCTCGCCTGTGGAGGCAGAAGCTCCAGGCAGAGCACAGAGGAGCCGGGCAGGGGACGGCTCCCCCGGAGCACTCACTCTCAGAAGTCCTTCGAGGAGGTGGGACGAGGTTACGGTGTTACGTGGAGAGCAGCTTCACTTTGTGCCGACATTGCATGTTAACCCTCAGTGAACGAAACGCGGGAATCACTCTCAAATCTGCCTACACTTCTGCCTTTTCTTTTCTTTTTTTTTTTTTTAATTGTTTATTTATTTGAAAGTCAGAGTTACACAGAGAGAGAAGGAGAGGCAGAGAGAGAGAGAGAGAGAGAGAGAGGTCTTCCATCCGCTGTTTCAATCCCCAATTGGCCACAAACAATGGCTGGAGCTGTGCCAATCCGAAGCCAGGAGCCAGGGGCTTCCTCCGGGTCTTCCCATGCACGTGCAAGGGCCCAAGGACTTGGGCCATCTTCTACTGCTTTCCCGGGCCGTAACAGAGAGCTAGATTGGAAGTGGAGCAGCTGGGACTTGAACCGGCACCCATCTGGGATGCCGGCACTGCAGGCGGCGGCTTTACCCGCTATGCCACAGTGCCGGCCCCAAACTTCTGCCTTTTCTTACAGCCTGGTGGCTTCTTTGCAGGCTCCTCACATGGCGCATGTGGCCTTCCAGTCTCTTGCTTCTTCACTCTCCCTTAGACTCACTGCGCTGCAGCCAATCCAAGACCCCATAATCCAGAGAACTAAGTCCAGGCTCCTGCAGGCCCTTCAGAGCTTAATCAAGCGTAAGGGCCTCCAGGAAGCCGCTGCTTTCCTTGGGAGAGGTGCGCTCAGCCTGGCCCTTTGCCTCTGCTAACAGTCATACTTTCTTTCATCATAAGGTCCCTCACATTGTACGGCACTGACTTATTGATTTGCCAGAATATCTGATTCTCTTCCTGGACTGGAATCTCCTGCAGACATATCTGGGTCTCAAACTCATCTCTGCGAGTAGTGCCTAGCATGCTGTATAGGGTGTGCACTGTGCGCCTGATCAGTGCTTCAAATCCTTGAGAGCAAAGTCCTGTCGATGCTGTTCCCGCTGACTGGTGCTCAGAGGGGGCCCTGCTTCCTGGGGGTGGTTTGTGACTTTGGACCGTGGACTCACGTTTGGCCAGGTCTCTTAAGGAACCACGGTGAGTTTGCCTGTGCAGTTTGGAGCTTCCCGGACAAGGCAAGTAGGATCATTCGAACCCTGATCCCATCTGAAGGCAGTTAGCTCATCTGCTAGCTACAACCAAAGGTTGGGTAACTTACAAAGAACACACAGCTTGTTTCGTTCACTTGTAGAGGCTGGGAAATCCTGGAGGAAGGTGAGGGTAGGTGCCTGGTGAGGCTGTGCCTTTCGAAGAGAATGGATGTGGAGTCCCCTTGGCAGAGCAGTTGTAGAGCAAGCCAGATGACCCTGGCCTGAAGCCTCGTTACTGGGGTCCTTCAATGTTGTCTCCCGGGTCAGGCTTCTTCTCTTACACAAGTCCCAGATCAGATGATCGCCAAAAGGCATTACAACCCAAGACTCCAGAAGCGAAGTGGGTAAAGTACAGGGGGTGGGCCAAATCCAGCTCAGCACACGTCCAGTCCTCCCACATGCCCTGGTTCCCAGGTTGTCTATGGATGCACTCCCGCTCCAAAGGCAGAGTGGAGGGGTTTCAGCAAGGACCCCATGGGCTCTTAGAGCCAGAAACATTTACCATCTGGCCCCTTACAGAAAACGTTTGCCAACTCCCACTCCAGGCAGCCAGGACCAGCAAAAGCACCAGCGGCAGCTTCGGGTTCACAGCCCCTGGGAATGACTCCACTTTCTCCAAGCTCAGTGATGCACTGCAAAGGAATCTTGTAGCCAGCAAGCTTAGCCGTGTTGGATGGGGTAGGTTTTCTGGGACATCTAGTCTACCACATTCCCAGAAGCCAAAGCCAGCCTCTTCCTTTTGGGCTCCTAAAATCCTCATCACCCCTTTTGAGGTCCCCAACAGAAAGTCTCTGCTACAGAAAGCTCTCTCCAGTGCTTTTGAGTTCATTGTTGCTTCTCATGCCCTTGTCGTCTGTAATCTACAGTTCAGCAATTCTGCGTAGGCGTGTGTGTGTGCGCGTGCGTGTGTGTGCATGTGTGTTAATTACTCTCCAGCTGTGGTCGGCAGGTGATTAATGTCTTCTGGAAAGTGGTCAGAATTCTAAGAACAAGCTTCATTATTCAGATCCAGACAGCCTTGGGAGAGCGTTGGAAACAAGACTGAGACTCCACAGAGCCCTAAGTCTGGTGGCTTTAGACAGACACCTTGGCCCCACCATGGCCACGGAGCATATAGCATGGGATAGTGATAAATTACCCACATTCGGGGGTTTGGACAGAAATGGGTTCAGAGCCTAGTTCTAGTTAATTCTGTAGTAGCTGCGCAGTTCAGGCGGCTTCTCCAAAAACAGGACGTGTGGCTCCCACCCTGGACAAGTGAGAGAGTTAGGATGGATGCAGTCTCTGGCATGACTAGGCAACTTCTTTTTTTAAGCATGCTTATAGTAACAGTTTGTTTATTAGTAGTCTTAAGACCACACTAGAAGATGGTCTGGGCTGTTCCAAGATGCCATACATCCAAACTGGAATCTGACTTGCATTCGTATCCAAGTCTGTAAAACTGGGCAAGAAACACAGGAAACACAGGCAGGGAGGAGCCGCGAAGGACACATCCCTAGGCCACACAAAAAAGCAGCATCCTGACAGCTTTAGGTCTGACTACAGAAATTCTATAGAGCTAGACTAAGGATGGGCCAGGTAGCAGAACCAATCTAACAACACAAAAATATTTGCTGAATTTCCAACTGTCAGAGCTATGAAAAACTGCTGACTAGCTTGGACATTTAGCCTGGTGGCTAAGGCACCAGTTAAGTCACCCACATCCCGCATTGGGGTACCCAGGTTCGATTCCGGGCTCCGGCTCCTGCCTCCGGCTTCCTAATAATACAGGCCCTGGAAGGCAGCAGGGATGGCTCAAGTAGTTGGAGTCCTGCCACCCACCTGGGGAGAGCTGGACTGAGCTCCTGGCTCCCAGCTTCTGCCCAAGCCCAGCCCAGATCATGGAGGGCGTTTGGGAAGTGACCAGAATAGGAGCTCCTGGAGTTTGTCTCTATGTTTCCGTCTCTCCCTCTTTTTCTGTCTCTCTGTCCTTCTGCCTCTCAAATGAAAACAATAAATAAATAAGGTGAGCTGGTTCCTGGCTGCTGTTGCCGTAGACAACACATCTTGGCTTTGCGTTGGGCATTGGCTTCCTTGACACTCGGCAGGAGTCTTGCCCTACCTTGCCCGACAGACCTCTACGTTGCCAACTAGGCTTGTTCTTCTGGGGGAACAAATTTGTCTGTTTCTCCCCCACCCCCTCCTTGGCATCTGTAGCAGAGGAATGGAGCCCAAGGAGGAACGAGGGAGGCAGACGGGGTGGCCTGAAGCCACATCACCTACCTCTAGCCTTTACCTAGACTCACGCTACGCCTCTGGCAAAGATCCTCCAGGCCTGCTAGCACCTTGTCTGGGGCAGAGCTGGGCCACTGGATTGGACTGGCGACAGCGAGGGAGGGGGTCTCCCAAATGTATGTGCAGCCCCAGCCACAGAAGTGGCAAAGGGACTTTGTTGCGAGGCTGCTTCTCCCGGGCAGGGGCTCTGGCCTGTGTGGCACTGGATGTGACATCTCTAAGGCTTTGCCTCGTGGCCTGCACGTGTCCCCAGGTCACTGCACGGTTTGGCCCCTCTAGAAACCCCTGCACCCTCCTGCCCCTTGCAGTACCCTCTTCCAGGCAGTCACCCTGAACCTGCCCCCACCCTGTCCCTAGATCCCATCCTCTTACGGACCCATCACTTCCGGAACAGCTCAGTGTTTGATTTTGATTTTGGAAACTACGTGTTCGTGTTCCTCACCGTGCCAGACACAGGTGTTGGCAGTGAACGCTTCTTGCTAAGTGAATCTCGGTGGTAATCAGGCTGTTCTGCATCTGGGAGCGGGCTCAGCAACGAAGCCTGTCACACTTGCCTGTGTTCGTTTTTTGAGAACATAGTCCACTCTGCACCAGGTCAACACAACGTCTTACTAAGTGACGCTGTTGATGGGAAAAATCTGAGGCCCACCTTTCCCTAGCATCAGCCACTGCTTTCTTTCCACCTTTCCGAGAGAGACCGATCAAACATTTCGATAGCGCAGGCTGCTAACTACGTTGGAAACAAGGGCGTGGGGAAATAGGCAAGCCCCCAAGCCGCTGGTAGGAACGCTCAGTGATACGATCTCTCTGAACCACAGGGCTCACCTCTGACCTAGAAATCCACTTGCAAGAAATTGTCAAACTGGTCATCTTCACCCAAGATTGCTCATTGTAGCACTGTTTAGAATACCATGAGACTTGGAAGAAACCAAATGTTCACCAGCAGGGGACCCTGCTTAAATAAATGATGGAACATTCCCATGTCAGAATACTATGTAGCTATCAGCAGGCATGGGGAGAGGTAGTTCTTGGGGAAATTCTTAAGGATACATTGTGTGTGTTTTTTTAAAGAAAAAGATTTATTTTGTTTATTTGAAAGGCAGAGCAACAGAGAGAGAGCTTTGTTCCCCTGGTTACTCCCCAAATGTCCCCAACAGCCAAGTCTAGGCCAGACCAAAGCTAGGAGCCTAGAACTCCACCCAGGTCTCCCATGTGGGCGGCAGGGGCCCATGCACTTGGGCCATCTCCGGCTGCCTTCCAGGAGCATTAGCAGGGAGCTGAATCGGAAGCAGAGCAACTCAGATTTGAACTGGTGCTCTGATATGAGATGCCAGTGTTGCAGGCAGCAGTATCACCCACTGTGCCACAACTCCAGCCACAGGGCCACCCTGTGAAGGGAAGAAAGCGAGGCGAGGGACAATGTATCATTGGCATCTAAACGAAAGGGGAGGGACAGAAACCAACACATATGAAGGCACTTCTAAAAGTCCACCGAAATGAAATTGAGGGGCCGGCACCGTGCCATAGTGGGTTAAGCCGCTGCCTGCAGTGCCGGTATCCCATATGGGCACCGGTTCAAGTCCCGGCTGCTCCGCTTCCAATCCAGCTCTCTGCTATGGCCTGGGAAAGCAGTAGAAGATGGCCCAAGTGCTTAGGCCCCTGCACCCACATGGGGGACCCAGAAGAAGCTCCTGGCTCCTGGCTTTGGATCAGCACAGCTCTGGCCATTGCAGCCATCTGGGGGAGTGAGCCAGTGGATGGAAGACCTCTCTCTCTCTCTCTCTCTCTCTCTCTCTCTCTCTGCCTCTCCTTCTCTCTCTGTGTAACTCTGACTTTCAAATAAATAAATAAATAGAAAGAAATGAAATTGAAAGCTTTTCAAGTTGAGACACAGAAGCTTTTCTTCTGAAACCTCTGCGTTATGTTTGCATGACACACATTTTCCAGTAACTCCATGAACTTGCTGCGGTACCCTGGAGCCTGCACTTCCACACGAATCGGAAGCCTCCCAGGATGCACAAGGCATTGGAGGCCTGGCTGCCTCTGGTGGGGGAGACTGGATGTAGGGGGAAGAGGGGCGGGAAGCCCCATGTTTACTCTGGCCCCTTGTCGTACCACTTGAGTTCTGATCATCCCAACAAATACAACGGAAGAGTCGAGTGCCAGGTTGTGGCCGATAAGGGGTGTTTGTTGTACTGCGGAGCCTGGCGGGTCTACAGGTACCACCCCCGCGGCAGCAAACTGGCCCTGCCATTTCCAGGAGATCCTCCTGGGGGTGGGGGTGGGGGGAGCTTCAAAACAGCCTGTATTGGGCAGGCGCCGCGGCTCACTAGGCTTCCTCCGCCTTGCGGCGCTGGCACACCAGGTTCTAGTCCCAGTTGGGGCGCCGGTTCTGTCCTGGTTGCTCCTCTTCCAGGCCAGCTCTCTGCTATGGCCAGGGAGTGCAGTGGAGGATGGCCCAGGTCCTTGGGCCCTGCACCCCATGGGAGACCAGGATAGGCACCTGGCTCCTGCCATCGGATCAGCGCGGTGCGCCGGCCGCAGTGCGCCAGCCGCGGCAGCCATTGGAGGGTGAACCAACGGCAAAGGAAGACCTTTCTCTCTGTCTCTCTCTCTCACTGTCCACTCTGCCTGTCAAAAATAAATAAATAAATAAATAAAATAAAAAAACAGCCTGTATCCGCGCAGCCATGGCCTCGCCCTTCTCCGCGGTGACGGCCTCTTGGCAACAGCCTGGCTGCGCTCTGCCTCTCTGCCGCCGCCGGGGCTGCCACCAAATGCTCTCCCACACATCCATCCCCAGGGAGCCTGCAGGAGGGGCGCCATCCACCCTGCTCGGGGCTGCATCCTGTCTCCTTATCGCTGGGAAGCTCAGCTCAGTCAGATAGAGCCCTGTCTGCTGTGTGTGACAAGCACCGCCTCCTGTCCCTACAGCAAGGCTCAAGCTGATGCCCTAGGGCGGATTAGATCTCCCAGCAGCCACCCACCCACCCAGCCTTGACTTCTGCTGGGGGTACATGGGCGAGGTGGCCAGGGGAGGGGCTGCTGCCTCCTGCCTCTGAAGTCAAACAAGCGCCAGCAGAGGGGAACATGTGTGACCCACAGCAGCACCTGCAACCAACCAAGAGTCTCCGACCACTGCTAGAGTTGTGGAGAGATACTTTGGGCCGATGTCTGTCTCTCAAGGTTTATCCCAGGAGGCTCTCCTTTTTTTTTTTTTTTAAGATGTATTTATTTATTTATTTATTTGAAAGTCAGAGTTACAGAGAGAGAGGAGGAGAGGCAGGGAGAGGGAGAGGGAGAGGGGGAGAAAGAGAGAGAGAGAGAGAGAGAGGTCTTCCATCTGCTGGTTCACTCCCCAAATGGCCACAATGGCCAGAGCTGGGCCAATCTGAAGGCAGGAGCCAGGAGCTTCCTCTGGGTCTTGCGGGGCAAACACTTGAGCCATCTTCTGCTGCTTTCCCAGGCCACTAGTAGGGAGCTGGATGGGAAGTGGAGCAGCCAGGACTCGAACCAGCACCCATATGAGATGCTGGCAGCGCAGGTGGAGGCTTAGCCTGCTACGCCACAGTGCCGGCCCCAGTACCAGATGATTTTGCAGCCCCAGCTAGAAGGACACAAGGCCAGGGAGGGACCCAGTGGGGAACGAGATGCAGGCAGTGCCCGGTAATTCTGAGCACTACCAGTTCCGAGGCACTTCGGGAATCTATGCAGCTCTTAGCTGTGCTTTGTCATCCAACCCTCTCGAAGAGTCCATGTCTTAAAAATGTCCAGAAGAAGATTCCCGCACTCAGAGAGTTGGAAAGAACTCACGTGGGGTTACACAGCTGCAAGACCTTCTCCTAAGTCAGCAACCCCTGGAGCACGCTGCAGGAGAGGTCCCAAAACACCATCAATGCACACGGATCAGACTGGCTCCCACTTGCCTGAGGTTTGCTGTGAGTTTACCCTCTGGGTAAATAATTTTCCCAACATTAATGTGCATCGTAAATTCATGTCTACAGCTGAGTGCAGACTCAAACCTTAGTCTGGGTCCTCTTAAAATGACCAAAATTCTGGGGGCTGGCCCTGTGGTGTAGCAGGTAAAGCCGCTGCCTGCAGTGCCGGCATCCCATAGGGGAGCCGGTTCGAGACCCGGCTGCTCCTCTTCAGATCCAGCTCTCTGCTGTGGCCTGGGAAGGCAGTAGAGGATGGTCCCAAGTCCTTCAGCCCCTGCACCCATGAGAGACCTGGAAGAAGCTCCTAGCTCCTGGCTTCGGACCGGCACAGCTCCGGCCGTTGCAGCCAATTGGGGAGTGAACCAGTGGATGGAAGACCTCTCTCTCTCTCTCTCTCTCTCTCTCTATCTCTATCTCTATCTCTATCTCTATCTCTATCTCTATCTCTCTGCCTCTCCTCTCTCTGTGTAACTCTGACTTTCAAGTAAATAAATAAATCTTAAAAAAAAATGACCGAAATTCTGAATCCCAGGTGGACGGATAAGTAGGGCTTTTGCTGGGTGTCTTTATGTCCAAGCACCCGGGGCCAGTGTCTTCAGCCTGGCCATTTTTACTGCCGCCTTCTGGTGTGCTTGGTTGCACTGCTGGGCGGGGAGAGCCTTTGTCATGTCCCCCCCACCCCGATGTGTAGGTGCTATTGCCGTGTTGTTGTCAATGCAGGCGGAAAGAAGCAAGCTGACTGAGCTGCATCTTTGTGAAGGACAGGAGTGGACTGCCCCCTGCCCTGACACGGCTCCGGGCACCTCCTCCCCCGGCTCCCTGTGCAGTGCCTGCGCTCGGGGAGGAGTCGGCTTCTATTGCGTCTGGGTTCTGTTTCCTTGCTTGTGGGTTCTGTTTCCTTGCTTGTGCGGGCACTAGGGGGTTGCTGCATTTTGTTTTTGGTTTGCTCTGCTGTGCTTGGGATCAGAGAGGTGGCCTCTTGCAGGGAAGGCGCTCCCAGCTTCAACTTGCAGTTTAGAACCCCGGCTGCACGCGGACACCACCTGCCCCCACGCCCCAGGGGTGTTCTGACGATGGTGTGCAGGTGCTGAGGGAGCCCGGGACTCGAGGCAGGCCAGACGGGCTCCATGCTGCACACACGTACACACTAAACAGAGCAGGATGGAAGCCCACTGTGTCAAATATTTGCAAACAGACAGCAAGGGTTAGGATTTGGCAGAAACAACCTAGGAAAGGCTCCGTGAAGCCCGCGCCTGCCCTCACAGCAGCTCATACATGACCACTGCATCTGCTCTTTGGAGATGACGTGCTGGACATACAAATACCCCGAAGACCGAGGGGCCTCAGCGGCCTGGGCACTCTCTACCATCCGCTCCGTCTGTTCAGAGTCTCTCTTTTTCTTACCTAGATAAAACTTCACTTCTTTCACTCTCACTGTTGTGTCCGGTTTCCTGACTTGTCATCCACACCGGCACACAAACCCAGACTCATCTCACCAGTTTTCCCGCCATCATGGGAACCTAGCACTTTCTGGAACTTTCTAGAACCCCAGGACTTCATCTTGTGGCATAGAGAGAAGCAATAAAGGGCGGAGACACTGACTGAGGCCTCACCACGCCCCTCACGGGGCCCAGAAGGAAACCACATACAGCCCTCAGTAGCCGAGAGGGTTCTGACCTGCAGCCTCCGGGGCTTGAGTTGGTGACCACTGGCCCACTGCTCCTGGCACAGGCACAGGGCTAGCGTGAGCCTCCAGACACCACGTATCCAGCAGTGGATTGATCCATTACCTCCTGCTATTTCTATTTCTGTTTGAAGATGCAAGTAGTCTTCAAACTGTTTGTGACAAGTATATATTATGGAAAAACAGGGCATAGGTTAAATATTTTTTTTTTGCACCAGAATCAATCCCAGCATCCCACATCTGAGAGCCAATTCAAGTCCCAGCTGCTCCTCTTCTGAGCCACCTCCTTGCTAATGCACCTGGGAAAGCAGTGGGAGATGGCCCAAGTGCTAGGGCCCCTGCACCCACCTGGGAGACCCAGATGGAGCTCCTGACTCCTGGCTTGGGCCTGGCCCAGCCCTGGCCATTGTCTAGGGAGTGAACCAGCCCATGGAAGATCTCTATTTGTGTGTATCTCCCTCTCTCTGTCACTCTGCCTTTCAAATAAACAATTCCACTTGTCCTTGAACTTTCTTTTTTTTTTTTGACAGGCAGAGTGGATAGTGAGAGAGAGAGAGACAGAGAGAAAGGTCTTCCTTTTTGCCGTTGGTTCACCCTCCAATGGCCACTGCGGCCGGAGCATCTCGCTGATCCGAAGCCAGGAGCCAGGTGCTTCTCCTGGTCTCCCATGCGGGTGCAGGGCCCAAGCACTTGGGCCACCCTCCACTACCTTCCCGGGCCATAGCAGAGAGCTGGCCTGGAAGGGGGGCAACCGGGATAGAATCCGGTGCCCCAACCGGGAATAGAACCCAGTGTGCCGGCGCCGCAAGGCAGAGGATTAGCCTGTTAAGCCACAGCGCCGGCCAGTCCTTGACCTTTCCAAGACCCCTGTCTGTTGATTCACTCACCTTGAGCTCACGGCCAGCTGTCCTCTACCTCGCACCTGAGTGGAGCTTATTTAACACAGGCCATCACTACATAGTACGTTAGCACTATCGTTGGGGCCACTTGAAACAGCAAAATCACCAACAAAGAGCAACAAGAAGGTGACAAACATGGCACTGCACGCGCCGTGAAAAGGACACTTGTTTACAGGAAGAGCAGAAAGGGAACGATCATTACCTTGTTTGACCTCAGCTGGGAACACGCCCAACAGGAGGTGCCAATTTTTTTAACTGCTCTGCCCATGTCCGCAAATGGCCATGGAAATCTTGTAAGCACCGATTCTGGGGTTACGAGTAAACTTTAACAAGTACGCAAATTCGCAAATATGAAACCCATCAGAAGGAAATGAAGATCAAGTGAACCTTGAAGACGGCGTGTGTGTGTGCGTGTGTGTGTTTATGTTGGTGGAAAGCATAAAGCATTCTGTGGTTGTGCAATGCCGGAGCTGTGCACAGCCAAGTCAGGACCTCTGCAAGTCTACACCATGTCTGTGTGTGGATCCAGCAGCGGCGGCGTCTCTGGGCAGAACCCCCCCCTTGAGTGAGCGCACGGAAGACCCGGGGCAGGAGGCTTTGCGCCCGCACTGAGGCCTTGCACGGGGAGTAGACAGGATGCGAGCACCTTCTCTCCCCTGGCTGTGCAGAGCGCACAGCCCAATGTCGGTGACCTGAAAAGGAATGCTGGTCCCACAGGCCAACGGTGTCTGGGGCTGGAACGAATCCTCCCACCAGATCCCAACCAGGAGCCTCGCGGCGGAGCTCGGACGCCGTCAGCGTTTCCATCCTCTGCCCCACGCTGTGTTTTGGGTCTTAGGTTTCCCTCGAAGGCCTGGTTTCCGAGGCCTGTTGTAACCGATGACCACAAACTACGCAACTGCCAACAACAGGAATTTCTCCCTCGCAGCTCCGGAGGCCGCAAGTTGCAGCAAGGTGTCCGCCGGGCCCTCGCTCTGCGGGCTCTCACGGAGGCGCTGCCCTGGCCCCTTGCAGCTCCTCGTGGCTCCCGGCGCACCTGGGCCTTCCCTCGGCTTGGACCTGCGATGGTGCAGTCTCGGCTTCCCTCTCCACACTGAGGCAAAGTCCGCTGTGCGTCGCCGCAGCGAAACACCCGAGAGAACTGCTTGGGAAAGGCAGAAATTGACCGTGGCTCAAGGTTTTGCAGGACCCTGGCCCAGGCCCCCAGTGGCTTGGTGGGAACGTGGCAACGGCGGCTTGGGCCTCCAGCCAGAGTGCGGAGGTGTTTATAAGCAACTTTCTCATGAAAACTGCCTTCTAAGAGCCACCTGCTAGGCCCACCCCTGGAGCACCATAATTGGAGCAAATGTCCACGCTCTAAGTGCCAATCAACCTCTGACTGGCATTTAACCCATCAACTGAGCTTGGGGCCAGCTCCTATTCAAAGCATAGCAGCTATTGAGGCTGGTGCTCACTGTGGTGCAGTAGGCTAAGCCTCCACCTGCAGCACTGGCATCCCATATGGGCGCCAGTTCAAGTCCCGGCTGCTCCACTTCTGATCCAGCTCTCTGCTATGGCCTGGAAAAGCAGTAGAAGATGGCCTAAGTCCTTGGGCCCCTGCACCCATGTGGGAGACCTGGAAGAAGCTCCTGGCTCCTGGCTTCGGATTGGTGCAGTTCTGGCCATTGTGGCCATCTAGGGAGTGGAAGACCTCTCTGTCTCTCCCTCTCAGATTAATGGATGAATCTTAAAAACAAACAAACAGCAAGCATAGCAGCTCCTTCTCTGCCGAGTCTCTGTGTGGCTTCTAGTAAGGACACAGGTCACTGGATTCAGGCCCCCTCCTAAATCCAACGTGATCCCATCTTCACTGATAGATCCGCAAAGGCTCCATGCCACCACAGGAGCATATTCTAAGGTTGCGGGTGGCCATGAATTCTGGGGGGCGAGGGGTGAATATTCAGTCCAATGTCACCACCACAAATGACCTCTGGGGATGACCTTGGCAGTCATCGGGGGCCCCTTGGCCACAGTTCTGGATTGGTCTCTGGGTCTCCAGCATTTGCCCACTTTCAGGGTTCTTCTGCTTCTGGGACCTGCCCGGGCTTACGGGGTTCGAATCGACGATAGTGAATGAAAAAAAAAAAAAAAAACAAAACAAAACAAGCAGCAGCCGGAAGAAGAACTCGAAAAAATATTTCACCGTGAAAGTTTATGCAACCAGGCGCAACCCCATTAAGGGTATCTTAAGGTTTGTTGTGGCCTGGGGGCACAAGCCAGGGTTCAAGCCAGGGCGCGGGCTGTGGCCTTGCAAGCAGAGTGCAGCAGGAGGTTAGGTATTAATGCCCCTCCGGCCACAGTGTCCCCAGGCACTCAGGGAAAGGGGCTTGCAGCAGGACACGTGGTGGCCGACACACGTCGAGAATCTTCGGTCCCCTCCATCAGGCGCTGGCCCTCAATACTAACGCGAGCCAGCCGGTGCAGGTAGCAGTCTACCTGCGATACCTGCAGGTCTGTAGGCTGAGTGCCTTCCTATCCGCTGCCCTGGGTCTTTACAACCTACAAATGATTTCTGGCGCACCTGTCTGCCAGGCCTGGCAGAGCTGAGGGGAGCTTAGACGGAGACCCTGGTGACATCGGGGGAGCTCTGGATGGTAGCTGAAGCTGAGACAGCTGCGACACGGCTTTTCAGTGGAACAAGCAACTCCCTCGTTTGCCGATCTGAGCTGGCTTTTCTGCCACAGAGGCGGGCCTGGTAGGACAGGTGTGCGGACTCCTCTCCCAGGTGCTACTCTGGGAGGTCATCTCCTCCCCATGGGACAAAGGACACGTTCTGAGCACCGTGGCCACCGTACGCACCCCCAGAGGAGTTTCCTGTGAGTCTCATTCTCTGCGTGCGCTGGTCCCTGGGGGACAGAGGCGGGGGCTCTGCTCGTCCTCACCTCCGTGAAGGCAGATCCAGGAGCGCCAGGTTTGGCGCGCACAGCTTCTCCAGGACATGTCTGTTTGCTGTGATTCCCTGCTGGCCTCCCAGGCTGCCCTGCTTCCCTTGGCTGAGGGCCTGGTGCCCACTTCAGACCACCTCGGACTCCACACCTGGAGTCCACACCTGGACATCCAGGGCCAGCCTCCACGTGCCATGGGGACAGCTCAGAGTCCACTGCACGCAGTGACCAAGCTCAGCTTGAGAAGGCCAGCATCCAGGTTAAAGCCCTGGCCTGAAGCACCAGCATCCCATATGGGCGCCGGTTTGAGTCCCAGCTGCTCCACTCCTGATCCAGCTCTCTGCTAGGGCCTGGGAAAGCAGTGGAAGATGGCCCAAGTCCTTGGGCCCCTGCACCCATGTGGGTGACCCAGAAGAAGCTCCTGGCTCCTGGCTTCGGATTGACACAGCTCCGGCCATTGGGGCCATCTGGGGAGTGAACCAGCGAATGGAAGACCTCTCTCTCTGTCTCTACCTCTCTCTGTAACTCTATCTTTCAAATAAATAAAAAGTAAATCTTAAAAAAGAAAAGAAAGGAGGAGGTAAAAAAGAAAAAAAAGAGTGTGGAACTTGGTTGTCCGGACAGTTGGCCTGAGCGACGTGCATAGCTGCCTACGGCAGGCTCAGATTTCTGAGCGTCTTCGGGGCTGCCTGCTAACATCAATTCCCTTCTTGCATGTAGTCTTATTCCCCCCCCCCACCCAGACAGAAACACTTGCAGGTGGAGCAGCACCATCCAGAACTTTCTGCTCTCGGCTCCGGCAGCGCGGGCCATTCCGCGGCGCCCGAGCACTTGGAACATGCACCCGAGGCATCACTTTCTTCCTTGAACTTAATGTCAAGCCTCCTGAATTTAAGCCGTCTTGTGAGGCCACTCTCCTGGACGGCACAGATCCGGAGCAAAGGATGAGACCCGTCATGGTGGTGCACGCTGTTCCTGCCTGCTCTGATACACACAGCGGCTGGCGAGCGGAGACGCCAAGAAACACATCCCTAAGGCCACTGCACTGATTTTCAGGGTACAGACATGCCCCCCATCTTCCTTAGACAGTATCCCCCTCTCTGCCAGGGCAGGCCACCCTCGCAGGATCCTGGAGCGTGGGCAATCAGTGAACTCCCAAATGCTGACTCTCACAGGCCCTGGGAGGTCACAGCAGCCCGCCCCCGTCCCCTACTTGGGCTCATTCTCTGTGGGCAGCATCTGTCTCCCAGGCCCCGGTGGGAGCCTGCCCTCCGGAGCCTGGCTGAGTGCCGGGTGCTCCACGCTGTGTTCACAGGGGTTGCCGAGAAAGCCTTGGACAGCAAACTCCTTACATTGCTCCCACTCTGAATTCTGAATGCCCCAAGGCCACCATGCCGTGCCCATGGCCTCAGCTGGGATAAGGGAAGGGGGGGGGGGAGCGGAAAGTCGAGGAGAGAGAAAAGTCTCTTCCCCCTGCAAGTCTCAAGCGTGGCTCAGAAGTGGCCACACTGGTGCTGGGGTGAGTGGCTGTTGGGGGCACAGACAGAACCTACCCCGTGTGGTTTCCCAACAGCATCTCTCTTAAACCCTCAATGGCCTCAGCTCTGAAAGGGGTCTGTGCTGCTGGAAACCCCCACCAGGGACAGACTGGGAAGGGTCACTATCTCCAGAGTCCAGGACAGCGGGAGGACAAGGGCCGGTACAGCCACACGGGGTGGCGGTGGTGTGCGCATGTGTGTGCGCTTGGGCACGCCTGTATGTACACACATGCGTACACCATGCACCACCACTTTCCTGGGTTGGTGGCAGCTACAGCGGCAGCAACAGCTCCCAGTCAGCCCCATGGTCACCAGGGAGACACAAGCGATGCGGACAGTGCACCGTGGGGCTGTTAAGGACGCACAGTAGGGCGGCTGAACTCCCTGCATGTGTTCAACTGAACGATATTTTCCACTTAGGATGAATTTAGCAGGGCGTAACTGCAGTAAATCAAGGAGAATTTGCAAGCCCAAGATGGCCTTGACCTTGACGAAACTCAAGGTGATCCACGCCCTTGACCCGCCACTGCCCGCTGCCAGGCCTTGGCTAGAAACACCTCTGACCCTTTACGGCTGCACAGTGCTTCTTCCTGTTTGTGACATGAGTGTGTGTGTGTGTGTGTGGTCTCACTTCAGGGAGGGGTCAAGTCCAGCACGCCAGGGGTGAGGAGGGGGCAGCCCTCCAGGGTCAGTGGTCCCCAAGGGACAGAGCGAGATTCAGGTGCTGCTCTGTCCCCAGCTCAGCATTGCAGCCCCTTGCTCTGTGGCCACCGCTCTGCAGCCGCCACAGCAGGTGGGTCAGGCACCGGAATTCTGCCTCGGTTGCCTGCTCCCCCGTCTGAGGGCCCTCAACTCCTCTGAGAAGCCCCAAGGGTACCCATCTAAGAGGAGGCTGGGTTCCCTGCCCCTCCGCCCTGGGAAGCTGGGATGGGGTGCGGAGCCAGCCGAGCTGTGAGCCTGTGCTGTGTCAGCCAGAAGCCTGGCCCGGGCCAGGCCCGCCCGCAGCTGCTGAGACACGTCCCCATGACTCAGGGCAGCCTCTCCCGCAGCCCTGCTCTGTGGAGCTCCCTGTGGTGGACAACAAGGCCAGCCGGGCTGCACGAGCCGCTGGAACACGGCCTCCCCAGGCGGGCAGCGATGTGCAGGCCCCCACCTTCTACGCTGTGCTCCCCTCCCCGAGTGCCCACAGGAGGCCTGGGTGCTGGAAATGGGGGCAGCCTAGCCCCTTCCCCACTGGCGCTGGTGGCAGCCTCCAGCAGGGAAAGCAAGCCCAGGCAGCGCGGGGCCTGCCGAGCTGTTGCTTCCCCGGGAGGCAGCTCCAGCCTGGGCTGGCTCTGTGCGGATGAGGTGTTCTGGGAAGAGGCCCAGAGCTCCAGGAGCAACCTGAGTGCGCTTGGCATCGGTCTTTCTGCCCCTCCACACACACACGGACTCATGTACACACATGTGCACACGGGTACATGCATGTGCACATACATGCACACAGACACGTGTGCTTACATGCACCATGTAACATGCACACAAACTCGTGTGCACATGCATGGGCTCACACACACACACACACACACACACTAGAGCCTCCCCCTGGCTTCCCAGGAGCTACCTCCTGAGGAGCCTGTGGCCAGAGGCCCAGCTCCACCTGTCCTACAGACTTCGGAAGGCTTGAGGCTCCAGGCACGAAGGCCCAGTCCCCCTGCCCTCGCCGGTGGCCACAGGTCGGCTGCCTCTGCCTGCTCCTCCGCCCTCAGTTCTCCATTTGCACAGGAGGACACACGCGCTGACCTGCAGCTCTCATTGGCTCCCCCTGAGCACCTCCTCGGAGGCAGGCACTAGGCTAGGAGCTGGGTATCTGCCCCTGAGCAGACTGCAGCCTCCTGTCTGGTTCTCAGAAGGCATTAGTCATCGAGCTGTGTGTGCTCCGTGCTGGTGGCTTCTACCCTATTCACACGGGCGCCTCCGCTTGGGGCTGCTATGAGGAGCCAGCCAGCAGGTGCAGGGTGAGTACTTTGTCAACTTGTAACAGGATCGCATAAACAGTAGGGACAGCTGCTCGCGGCTGTGACAGAGCCAGTGTTCCACCATGCTGCTCCCACATAGATGGGAGAGGTGCGACAGGGAGAAGACACCCAGGACAAGCCTGGGCATCCACCCGCAGAGGAGCTGGGACCCGCCCCCCAACACACTCCAGCCAGAGGACTTGCCTGGGGCATCCCTGCATAGCCTGCCTGCAAAGAGACTGCCCGGGCTCAGGGAAGGAGCTGGGGCCGCTCAGAAAGAAATCTATCAGGCACGTGGAGCAGCGTTAGCTCGGACGGTGACATAGCTCCCATTTCACAAGCCACCGCTTTTCATAATTGACTCGCCTAGCCTTCGGGCACACAGGGTGGCCAGGAACTCAGCCCTCTGTCCTCAGAGCTGGTGTCAGCTCCCCTCACCCTGTGCCAAGGCCAAGCACTTTCCATTGTGTAGAAAGTTCAACATCCCCGAGCCCAGCTGTTGGGAAAGCTCTGACGTGCAGCGAGCCGCAGCGGCCACAGAATGCCTTCTCTTCCCGTGAGTCACCCTCCTTCAACTTCAAGCATGTTCCCCACCTTCTGTGCCCTGGGCAGGCATCATCAACAAACCTGGAATGAATGGATGGATGGATGGATGGATGGATGGATGGATGGATCGGCTGATTGATTTCTGGCCACGGCCCCTGATTGCTCAGCAGACAGATTCAGTTCCAAGGATGACCTCACTTCTCTGATCAGGCCAAGCACGAAGAAGCCAAACAGAGGGAACATGGGCTGCATGGGCCCAGGCTGCAGTGCTGAGCCAAACACACACACACTGAGACCTACAGGGAAGCTCCCCTCCTTGCAAACCCGGTGGAGGGAGAGCTAAGACTCTGCTCTGAGGATTCCCAACAGTTTGGAAGCTGGCTCTCCAGTTGCTTCCTAACCCTGGTGGTCTGAGGCCTTCTCCTCTCCAGAGTCGCGGAGGCTTGAGACGGGGGCTATCAGCTCGCCCAGCTGCGAGAGGCCTCCTGAGCACCGGCTGGAACAAGCGACATCCATAAAGCAGGCCGAGACCCATTCTGGCTGCACCAGGCACTATTTCCAGGACCGTAATCGACTCATTCGGCAATCAGCCATGGAGGCTGAGCTGGGACTGTGCTGGGACTAGACACACCAGGGAGGGCCTGTCTTCAAGGAGCTCCCACTCTGATGTACCTGTCCCGTCTGTCTGGTGCCCACCACCATCCCTAAAAGGACTGAGAAGCCGGGAACCAAGCACCGGCCCCAGAATTCCTGTCTTCAGCTCTGGCCCCATCAGAATCACCTGTGTGTTCCTGTGTGTGTGTGTGTGTGTGTCTACAGGGGAGGCCTTGGCCAGGGCCCAAAGGTGAATCTTACTCCTTGGCTAGTGCTGAGGAAGATCTAAACCTGCAAAAGGTAAAAGGCAAGGTTGGGGTAGGAGGAAAAAAAAACACCAAATGGCCAGTGTGGTGATGTAGCAGGTAAAGCCGCCACTTGCAATGCCAGCATCCCACATGGGCGCTGGTTCATGTCCTGGCTGCTCCACTTCTGATCCAGCTCTCTGCTATGGCCTGGGAAAGCAGCAGAAGATGGCCCAAGTCCTTGGACCCCTGCACCCATGTGGGAGACCCGGAAGAAGCTCCTGGCTCCCGGCTTCGGATCGGTGTAGCTCCGGTTGTTGCAGCCAGTTGGCGAGTAAACAAGCAGATGGAAGACCTCTCTCTCTCTCTCGGCCTCTCCTTCTCTCTCTGTGTAGCTCTGACTTCCAAATAAATAAATAAATCTTTAAAAGGAAAACAACACCAGGTTGCAAGTCAGAGATGAGCTTCCTACGTTCAGCTGCTCGCTTAGCAGCTGCGAGACATTGTATGTGTCAGCGTCTCCCCTTCCAAGCGCTGGGGCTCAATCACAGGGAGATCTAAGATCCGTTCCAACTCTGAGAAGCCCCGATGCTGATGCCACAGTGCCCCCGTGCCCCCGCAAGGTGGGGCTGAAGGCCATCTGGGGAGAAAGTGGAATATCCTTCCTCAGAAAGTGTAAAAGCATAGAAGTTTCCTATGCTAAGACCTCCCATGTACAAGAGGGGCCCAGGCCCTCCCCAGCCCTGACAGGTGTGTCTGACGTCTCGGAGCTCTGTACTGGCCGAGACATGGTCCACATCTTGGCTTGTTCCAGGAGCCCCCTTCCTCCTCTTCATCGTCAGTGCCAGCTCCTACCGGCTCTGGAATGAGCCTGAGATGCACTGGAGTGGGAGCCCTTTGTTGGCTCTGCCTGTGCAGGGCCTGGCTCAGCACCCACCCCACCCCCTACCTCCCGCCCCAAGCTCAGCGGGAGCTGAAGATCCAACTGCTCTCCAACAGGCTGAAAAGAGCAAGGAGCGCCCAGGGCTCTCGTCCATCTGCCATCGTCACCGGCTTGCTCTGGGTTAAGAACAGGAGCTTGGCAGGCAGGCTGACAGCAGGAAGCAGCCCTGGGTGGGTGGATTCCCAGGGGAGCCCCCTGCTGGGCCGCGAGGGCAGGGAGGACCCAGAGCACGGCCTTGTTGGTGCAGCGTCTCCTTCAGGAGGCTGACTAGGACCTGCCTGGAGCCACCTCGCAGATACTTGGTTTTTCCTGGTCAATATGGCCCAAGAGACCACCTGGGGACGGCGGCATGGCAGCCGCAGCTCCGCCCACCAGGGCCGCTCTCCGCAGAGGCGCCGCCCTGCTTTCCCCACCCCCACCCCGAGGCCAGGGAAGCCCCTTGCAGAGTGGGGCCCATTCAGAACCTCCCAGCCATCAACAGCGTAGCCATCCAGCCGTCTGCCTCTCTCCCCTGTTCGGCCCAGGGCATTGCTGGGGTCTCGGCTGAGCCTCCAGGAAAGACAGCTAGCCAACCCCCACCCCCATCGGTCCCTGCGAATGGGGCCCCCGCGCGGCAGGACCAGGCTGGGGAGATAGAGCCGATGTGGCAGACCTAAGCCAAACTCCCCACCTCGCCCCTATTGGGTTTCCCATGAGGGGCTCCCAGCCCCCCACCCGCCCCGCCGATGCTGAGAGAGACACCGGTGGAGAATGGGGAGTGGGCCATCTCCTTGCTCGGGCTTGTGGCTCTCAGAAGCCAGCAGGGGCTATTCCCACTGCACCTCCTCCCCCACCCGGCCTCACCGCCTCTCAGTTCTCTGTGACCCTGGCAACCTTTGGCAGGCTCGTGGCCTGGGCCCGCAGGCTCCTTCAACCCCACTTGGATCCTGCAGGCCAGGCCAGCACCCACATGCTCCCCACTCTCTGGCCCGTGCCCACCAAGCCTGGGCTCTGCCCCTGCGTCCCCACGCACACCCCCAGCCAGCCAGGCCCCAGACAGCAGGTGCAGGGCCCTCTCTCGCAGGAAATGTCCCCGCCCATACCCCAGCCCACTCCCCCAGTGCTGTGCAACGCGCACTCTGGTTCTTGCCTCTGTCGTCCTCGTGACCCTACGCAGCCCACTGTACTGAGCTTTGCAGACTGTGAGCTTTGAAGGCGAGGCACCCATAACCCTTGGCGTGCTTCAAGCTGTGTTGCAAGGGGACGGTGCTGGGGTGCCGCCTGCAATGCCGGCATCTGGTGTGAGTACTGGTTCAAGTCCCAGCTGCTCCACTTCCAGCCCAGCTCCTTGCTAATGCACCTGGGAAATCAGCAGAGGGTGACCAAAGAGCTTGGGCCCCTGTACCCATGTGGGAGACCCAGATGGAGTTCTGGGCTCCTGGCTTCAGCCTGGCTCAACTCTGGCTATTGCAGTCATTTGAGGAGTGAACCAGTGAATGGAAGACCTCTCTCTCTCTCTCTCTCTCTCCCTCTTCCTCTCCCTCTCCCTCTCTCTCTCTCTCTTTCAAGCACATTTTAAAAAATAAAAAAACTGTAAAAAGATATGCTTGGGGAGCAAGTGTTTAGCCTAGAGATGAAGAAGCAAGTTAAGACGCCCATACCCCCTCTCGAGTACCTGGGTTCAGTACCCGGCTCCAGCTCCTCATGCCAGCATCCTAAAGATGCAGACCCCAGAGGCAACAGGTGATGTCGGATGTTGGATTGTTGCCCCGGTCACGGAAGGTCTGGGGTGAGTTCCTATTTCCTGGCCCAGTCCTAGCTGTTGCTGGGGCGTGGGAAGTTACCCAGCAGATGGGAACAGTACCTACCTATCATCTATATCTGTTTCCCCATCTCTATTCCACCTCCCAAAGAAAGTATTACATATGAATATTTTTTTAAAAAAGAAGGGTATGTGGCATGTGAATAAATGAACTCAAGATGTATGTGCCTGGGAGCCAACGCTGTGGCGTAGCAGGTAAAACCACCGCCTGCCGTGCTGGCATCCCATATGGGCGCCGGTTCAAGTCCCAGCTGCTCCACTCCTGATCTAGCTCCCTGCTATAGCCTGGGAAAGCAGTAGAAGATGGCCCAAGTCCTGCACCCATGTGGGAGACCCGGAAGAAGCTCCTGGCTCCTGGCTTTGGATCAGCGCAGCTCCGGCTGTTGTGGCCGTCTGGGGAGTGAACCAGCAGATTGAAGACTTCCCCCCGCTCCCCGCCTCCTCTCTCTGTAACTCTGACTTTCAAATAAATATTTAAAAAATATGTATGTGCCAAGAACTCAGAAAGCTCTCCAACCTGCAGCTGATGCATGGGAGGGGCAGAGCCAGAGTGAGGTGACAGGTCACCTGCCTGACAGCCCAACCCTGCCCTGGGGAACCCTGCCTCCAGCCCTCCCTGTCCTTCCACATGGAGCTGTCTGAGTGTCACGGTGCACCTGGACTATGACATGACTGTCCCTCCCTGGACTTGTCCGGTGCACACCCTGGACAACCTCACATGGCAATCCAACACAGAGCATGAGCTGGGCTGGGCCTGGGAAAGAGCCAGCTCCTGGCCCCTGGCGTTGTGCAACCCGTGTGCCGGGAACAAGGCTGAACCTCCACCAGGCATCAGGTTATGGCCTCAGCTCCTTCCTCGCGATGAAGAAACCCGGACAAGCTTGAGAGCCAAGCCAAGGGCAAGCCAGGTCTGGGATTCTGACGATCAGCACACCCTGCGGAAACTTTTGGCAAGAGTCTTAGAAGCTTCCAGAAGCCAGACGACTTCTCCAGCCGCAGCGTGGGCTTCGTGCCCTCTGCCCTGGAGAGCAGCCCCCACCCCCAACACACATTGTCAAGGAGCGCATCCCTGAGGGAGTGAGGCTCACGTGCCCGGACAGGGCTTGAGCACGGGTGGTTCTGCAGCAGGCAAGAAATCATCGGTGGAAGTGAGAGTGACAGGCTGTTTAGCCAACGTTAAACCCAGGGGCTAAAAAGGTCCCTGCCTGTCGTTGAGTAAACGTGGGATGGCTGAGAGAGCAGAAATGGAAAACAAAATCCCAGCGCTTGCTGTGAGTGGCGGAGACACGGTGGTTCTGCCGTCTTCCTGGGTCCTCGGGCAGGTGTTGGAAGCCGTCTCGGGGGGAACGGTCTAATACTTAAAATGTTACCATCTGCAGGATAGGGTGATCCATCAGCAAACACCCAGGGGAGAGGAGCTACGTTGCATGGTTCATTTCAGTAGTCAGGTTGGACTCTGCTACCCAGGTGTCTCAAGAGATGCGGATAAAGCCGCCGCCTGCTGCAGCAGCATCTCATACGGACGCTGGTTCAAGTCCCACCTGCCCCACTTCCAATCCAGCTCCCTTCTAATGTGCCTGGGAAATCAGTGGAAGATGATCCAGGTGCTTGGGCCCCTGCACCCATGTTGGAGATCTGGAAGAAGTTCCTGGCTCCTGGCTTTGAACTGGCCCAGCTCTGGTGGTTGCGGCCATCTGGGGGGTGAACCAATGGATGGAAGATGCCCTCTCTCTCTCTATCTCTTTCTCTCTCTCTCTATCCTCTTTCTGTTGACTCTGCCTTTCAAATAAATAAATAAGTCTTAACCAAAAAAAAAAAAAAAAAAACGGACCTGGGAAGCATTTTTCCCCCAATTTCATGACCGTGGTGGATGCACTGGGGTGTCAATCAAACTCACTAGACTGCTCTTGGTTTCCTCCTGTGATTCCAGTTTAGGATGGGCCACAGGAGACATGCTGTGTAAGCGTGGTCAGGCAGAAGCCAGGCTGTGTGATGCTCGGGAGGCCTGGCAGCTTGGACCCCATCTGGTGCACAGCGTCACTCACCTGCGGCTCATCTTGTTGCCATGGCAGCAGCCAGGCCCTCAGCAGCTCTGGCCCCTGCCGGGTCATCTGCATCCATGTCTTGCAACTTCCTGGCCAGTCAGCAAAGCTGCAGGCTGAGATCGCGACCGTCCACCTGGTCTCCGACTCGTCCCTGTGTCCCCCAGTCCCGGAAGGCTGCAGGAGCCAGCACAAAGCTGAATGGCCGCAGCGCCTCCCCTGCTGTGCACGTGCCCTGGGAGTCTGGGCCCCTGGTCAAGCTCACCTGAGCTGGAATTCGGTACTGGGCGATTCCAAGGAAAGAGAACCTAGAGAATGGGTTCCTCGAGTTGGGTCTGGCTGTTCTGGAATCGCCTTCCTCATCTTCCTGGGCACAGAGGCGTTAATGACTGTCCGGTGATGTAAAATATACGGATAGCCCTTGGTGGTCGGTGGCCAGACAGTAGCCCGCATTATCACCTACACAGGCTTACGATCAAGGCTTTAGGTAACCAAGTAATCGCTGCCATGAACATTTTAGTGAAAATTTAAAATATAGTAGAGTATGATTATTTCTAAACATGCTAGAGATTTGAGGAAGAAATAAATAAATAATGAGGCCATAGCTTCAAAACCCCAGCTGAAGATTCCTATAAGCGACTTTAAAGCTTCCATTCTGCTCTTCAAATTAAACCTATCTCCAGTTGAGATGTTTGAAGACTAGATCTTGATCTAAATTCCGGTCCTGCAGGTAGCTGACTTGCACCATGTCAGCTCTGTAGGGTCCTTTATGTTGTTTAGTGAGGGCATCGCTTTGGAAGGGTTGGGACCCTGAAGATTGAGAACAGGACACACAAGTGGACTATTATTTTTTAAGATTTATTTATTTAGTTGAAAGGCAGAGTTTCAGAGTCAGAGGCATAGAAAGGGGAGTTGGGGGGTCTTCCATCACTGGTTCACTCTCCAATTGACCGCAATGGCTGGAGCTGGGCCAATGCAAAGCCAGGAGCCAGGAGCCAGGAGCTTCTTCTGGGTCTCCCATGCAGGTTCAGGGCCCAAGGACTTGGGCCATCTTCTACTGCCCTCCCAGGCCACAGCAGAGAGCTGGATCAGAAGTAGAGCAGCCAGGACTTGAACCGGTGCCCACACGGGATGCTGGCACTGCAGGCAGCAGCCCCACCTACTATGCCACAGTGCCAGCTTCCACGAGTGAATTATAATCCTTCAATTTTGCCCAAACTCCTTACCAGGGCATCCATTCTCCTCTATGACATCTTCCCCGAAGTAGCTGCCTTGCAAGGAATCATACCTCTCTCTTCAGCCTGACTTTCCTTGTCCCTCGTTGCTTCTAGAAACAGCCAAACGTGGGGCCAGCACTGTGGTGTAGCAGGTAAAGCCTCCACCTGCAGTGCCAGCATCCCATATGGCTGCCGGTTCGAGTCCCAGCTGCTCCAATTATGATCCAGCTCTCTGCTGTGGCCTGGGAAAGCAGTAGAAGATGGTCGAAGTCCTTGGGCCCCTGCATCTGCCTGGGAGATCCAGAAGAACCTCCTGGCTTTTGGATTTGGATTGGCACAGCCCTGGCCATTGCGGCCAATTGAGGAGTGAACCATCGGATGTAAGACCTCTCTCTCTCCCCCCTTCTTTCTGTAATTAACTCTGACATTCAAATAAATAAGTCAATCTTAAAGAGAGAAAGAGAAAGAAAGAGAGAGAGAGAGAGAGAAAGAGAAAGAAAGAGAGAGAGAGAGAGAGAGAGAGAGAGAGAGAGAGAGACAAACTCAAGTAACAGGCCCTGGAAGATGGAGTGCAAAATGTGATGGATAAGAAAGCTTGAAAGAAACAAACGAATTGTAGGGTTTTGCCAAGGTATGTGGATGCGATCGCGGGAGCCAGTTTGGGACGGCTCCCCACGGTATGGGAACAGACTTGGCGGAAATGAAGTTGGCTTAGTCAATATAGACCCACTAAGCGCAGCTCCCCGGGTCCATGTGTTATCCAAAGGGGCTTGGCATGGCTCCGACCATCTGGTTCATTGACTGAAACCGTGACCGATGGGTGATCCACACAAAATGTGGCTGAATGCTAAACTTCTGTGAACAGCAAGAATCTCAGGACTTAAGAAAAAGAACAGACAAGCCACGAACAAGGTCAAAATATTTGCAAATCACGTATTTGAGAAAAGGTTTCTAATTTTAAAATGTCAAAGACACACTCTTGATTATTTACTTTAGAGAAATGAAAACTTATTTCTGCACAGAAGCCTGCACATAAACGTTCACAGCAGCTTTGTTTGTAATAGCTAAAAACTGCAAACAATCCAAATGTCTTGTGTGGATCAACAGACAGATATGTACACAAATGGAATTTTATCTGTATTTTCCTTAATGGGCAATTAAATTACATGCTTCTATCATGCAAAACATGTTGTTTTGAAGTAAGTATATGTTGGGGCCAGCACTGTGGTGCTGCAAGTTAAAGCCCTGGCCTGAAGCGCCAGCATCCCATATGGACGCTGGTTCGAGTCCCAGCTGCTCCACTTCCGATCCAGCTCTCTGCTATGGCCTGGGAAAGCAGTAGAAGATGGCCCAAGTCCTTGGGCCCCTGCACCCATGTGAGAGACCTGGAAGAAGCTCCTGGCTCCTGGTTTCAGATTTGCTCAGCTCTGGCTGTTGCAGGCATTTGTGGAGTGAACCAGCAGGTGGAAGACCTCACTCTCTCTCTCTCTCTCTCTCTCTCTCCCTCTGTTTCTACCTCTCTCTGTAACTCTGTCTTTCAAGTCAATTAAATAAATCTTATTTATTAAAAAAAAAGAAGTATATGTTGTGGTTAAGTTGATGGATAAGTTAATCAACATTGGCATGCCTCGCATACTGATTTGGTATGGTGAAGATCCTTAAAATCTCTCCCAGTAATTTCCAGCACTACAATATGTTATCTTAACTATAGTCACCGTGCTGTAGAATGATCTCTTACCAGTACTCTTCCCACCCAACTGAAATTTCATAGACTGTGATCCAACCCTCAATGCACCCCAGCTGCTGGTAACCACCTCTCCACTCTACCCCTGTGAGCTCCACGCTCTTGGATTCCACACACAAGTGAGATCAGTATTTCTCTGTCTGTCCCCGGCGAATTTCACTTGACATAGCGTCCTCTGGTTCATCCACGTTGTCACAATGCGCAGCGTTTCCTTTGCAAGGCTCAGCAACATTCCTCTGTATATACATTTTCTTTATCCATTCATCCCTTGAGGAGCACGCAGGCTAATCCCATGTCTTGGTTGTTGTCCATAAGGCTACAGTGGGGCCTGTGCTGTGGTGTAGTGGGTAAAGCCACTGCCTGCAGCACTGGCATCCCACATGGGCACCGATTCAAGACCAGGATGCTCCGCTTCCAATCCAACTCCCTGCTAATGCTCCTGGGAAAGCAGTAGAAGATGGTGCAAGTGCTTGGGCCCCTGCACCCATGTGGAGACCTGGAAGAAGCTCCTGGCTCCTGGCTTTGGATCAGCCCAGCTCCTGCAGTTGCGGTCAACTGGGGAGTGAACCAGCAGATGAAGACCTCTCTCTCTCTCTCTCTCTCTCTCTCTCTGCCTTTCAAACACATAAATAAATATTTTCAAAAAAAAGGCCACAGTGACCATGGAAGTGCAGACAACACTTCTACATACTGAGTTAATTTCCCTTGCATATATATCTAGCAATGAGAGTGTTTGGTCCATTCAATAAAATATGTTTTTATATAGTGTATATTCATACAATAGAATGTGTGTGTGTGTGTGTGTGTGGTGTACCACCTTGAATAGACCTCAAGGACATCATGCTGACGAGGGGAAGGTCCACCCAGAGGGATTGCCTGCTGTAAGATTCCAGAACATTCTCAGGATGGCAGGATTATGGCGGTGAAGAACAGATCAGTGGCTTCCAGGGCTTAGCCTGGGGGAGGGTGAGACTGCAGAATTGCAGAGAGAATTTTCTGCAGCCAATGGGACTGCAGCCTGCCTGTGGGGATCGTATCCATGGCCTAAGTTGTTACAGAACTGTACTGAGCAAAAGGGAAAATCTGACTAAGTTCCGCTGTTCCGTTCACAGTGCTGTACCAACGTAAATTTCGTGGGTTTGATCATTGGACCATTATCAAGGGCAGAAACTCAAAAGCAATGGAACTCCAAAGTATTTTTGCTATTTCAACGTGAGTCTAAAAATATTTCAAAGTAAATTTTTTTTCTTTTTTTTTTTTTTTGGTAAAGATTTTATTTCTTTATTTAATTGAAAGACAGTTATAGAGAGGCAGAGAGAGAGTTCTTCCATCTGCTGGTTCACTCCCCAGATGGCCGCAACAGCCGGAGCTGCACCAATCCGAAGCCAGGAGCCAGGAGCTTCTTCCAGGTCTCCTAGGCAGGTGCAGGGGCCCAAGGACTTGGGTCGTCTTCTGCTGCTTTCTAAATTTCCCTCTTCTTATAAGGACACCAATTACATTGGATTGGGGCTCACCCTGATGATCTCATCGCAACTCTGTAGCATCTACAAAGACCCTAAGTCTAAATCAGGTCATGGTCACAGGCACCAGGACATCAGTATGTATTTTTCTAATTATTTTTTTGTTGTGGGGGTGGGGGAACACAATTAAACCAACGCCAGGGCATCTTTTTCAGTATTCCCATGCCCTTCAGTAGAATTAGTCTCGATGAGATTATGATTGTGATGGGATAAGCCAGTGGAAAACCATAGACAAGGATGAGCCGCCACAATCGACAGGGATCTGAGAAGTCCACATTTGTTCTCAAACAGTTTTTTTGTGTGCAAATTGTTGAAAATCTTTACTTAGTATAGAGTTGACTTTCTGTGCACAAAGTTAATTGAAAATGAATCTTAATGGACTGGGAAGGGAGAGGGAGGATGAGGAGCGGTGGGAGGGTGGGCATGGTGGGCAGAATAACTATATTCCTAAAGTTGCACTTAAGAAATTTGTATTCCTGGGCCGGCGCTGTGGTGCAGCAGGTTAAAGCCCTGGCCTGTAGTGCCGACATCCCATATGGGCGCCAGTTCGAGTCCCGGCTGCTCCACTTCCAATCCAGCTCTCTGCTATGGCCCAGGAAAGCAGCAGAGGATGGCTCCTGCCTTCAGATCGGCACAGCTCCAGCTGTTATGGCTATCTGGGAAGTAAACCAGAGGATGGAAGACCTCTCTCTCTCTCTCTCTACCTCTCTCTGTAACTCTGTCTTTCAAACAAATAAAATAAATCTTCAAAAAAGGAAATTTGTATTCTTTTAAAAATTAATTAATTAATTAACAAACAAAAAAAAACCACCAGGGATAAACACGGAATGAGAGGTCAAAGAAGACACTTGCAAACAGAAGCTGCAGCCATGCAGCCAACTGCAGAACAGGGACTGTGGTGCATGTGAGTATGGCCTTGTTAAGAACATGTGTGTGGGGCCAGCATTGTGGCACAGCAGGCGAATCTGCCACCTACAATGCCAGCATCCCATCTGAGCACCTGCTCAACTTCCTGTCCAGCTCCCTGCTAGTGTGTCTGGGACAGCAGTGGAGGATGGCCCAGGTGCTTGGGCCCCTGCACCCACGTGGGAGGCCTGGAAGAAAAACTGCGAGTGGATGAGGAATCTGCAGGGCATGAATTGGGGTAAAACTGTATACCACATCAACTTAGCCAAGCTGGGAACTACTCTCTCCTGGAAGTTTTGGGTTGCCATCGGCCGTAAGATAGATTTGGGGCCAGATCTACAAGATAGATATGGAGCAAAGCCACCTTCTCTTTAATGCTTGCAAAGTTGGTGTGAGGTACAGGGCGCTGTTGCAACACACAGGCTGTCCCTCACCGGCCAGCTCACGACACCACTCACTGCTCCGTTTCTTCCTTACACTCGCCTGGGCATCTGAGCCCTGTGCCAGCCTTCCCACCCATCAGCAGGGTTGGAGGCTTGGTGGCGAGGAGAACTCAGTGCAGGCTCTGCTATGCTCCAGGCTCCTGGTTCCCTCATGCAGGTTCCAGGGTCTTTGTGTCCATTGCTTCGTGCGCACCTTCTCTCTCCGGCAGCCACCTGCTGACTCCAGGCTGCAGCTGAAGAGGGAGAGGCAGCCGCCACTCATAAACCTTTTTTTAAAGATTTATTTAATTTATTTGAGAGTCAGAGTTACAAAGAGGCAGAGGCAGAGAGAGAGAGAGAGAGAGAGAGAGTCTTATATCCGCTGGTCCACTCCCCAGATGGCCACAATGACTAGAGCTGCGCCGATCCGAAGCCAGGAGCCAGGAGCTTCTTCCAGGTCTCCCAGATGCATGCAAGGGAGCAAGGACTTGGGCCATCCTCTACTGCTTTCCCGGTCATAGCAGAGAGCTGGATCAGAAGTGGAGCAGCCGGGACTCGAACTGGCGCCCATAAGGGATGCCGGCACTTGCAGGCAGCAGCTTTATCTGCTACACTACAGCTCCGGCCACCGCTCATCAACCTTTTGGCCAACTCAAGACCCTCCCATAAATTCCTTCCTGTGCACCTTCATCCTGCTACTCTGCTTGCACCACGGCTGTGATGTACCACCAGCTGCCTAGAGCCCAGGGAAATGGTCTCCTCTTTAAGTCCCCTCGAAACACCTGAGGAGGATGCGAGGCCATGAGAGCACACTCTGGATGCGGGAGCCATAACAAAGCCAGCCAGTGAGCTTCATCCGCGGGGCACAACCTAGCCCAACAGAGCCAGGGTGCCGAGGAAAGGGAGGCGGGGGGATGGAGGCAGACATGGGGAGCCTGGGGTACGGGCATTGCTGCAGGATTCTGAGTCTGTCCCTGGAAAGACGCCACCTTCCTGAAAGAGAGGGCAAGAACAGCAGGTGCACAGAGCAGGTGCAGCGGAGAGAGGGCTGCCCCACGGGGCTTTCCCTCGGGGACAGACCCCGCCTACCCCTATTCAGTTGGCTGTGTCAGCAAGACTTGTGAGACAGTCTCTCCAGCCTGGCTTTCACAGTAGGCTCCCAAGTTTGTCCCGTGAGTTACACTCGATGACAACGGCAAGCACGGTGCTGACAACAGGCAGATTTGGCAGGAGACAGAATGTATTCCCAGTGTGGCTGCTATTAATTGAGCGTTTGATTCTGGGTGGGTGATGTCACTCACCATCCCTGACCCAGCTGGCATCTGGACGTGAAAACTAGGACACAGAACTTGGCAGAGAGCTCGGGTGTCTGTCAGAGACCTGCACATCTTGGAGCAGGTGTTTGGTGTAGAGGTTAAGACGCTGTGGGAAGCCTTCTGACCTACATCAGAATGTCTGGGTTTGAGTCCCAGCTCCGTTCCTGATTCCAGCTCCCTGCTACTGTCCATCCTGGGAGGCAGCAGGTGATGGCTTAAGTACTTGAGTCCCTGCCACCCAAGTGGGAGACCCAGGTTCCTGGCTTTAGCTTGGCCTGGCCACAGTCACTGCAGGCATTTGAAGAATGAACTAGTGCATGGAAGAACTCTCTCCTTCTCACTGTGTGGTGTGTGTGTGTGTGCGCACGAGCACGGCTTGCGGGCTTGTGTCTTCCTTTCAAATAAAATAAAATCATTTCTGTTGGAACACATCTGCATAGCAGGGACAGTCCAGAGCTGCTGCTGTGTGTTCAGTTCTCACCAGTGGAATGGGGGTAACTGGATCACTTCCAGACCAAAATGCACAAGGAACAGGTGCACTTTTACCATACCCTCCTGTCCTATATCTTGGCAGTATCCTGGCCCTCAGGACAGCCTTGCAAATCACAGGTCCAGAGCCTCTGTCAATCATGCCTGTATGGTGCAAAACCCAGTCCCCACCAACAGAACTTGACAGGAAAGAAAAATTACGCTAAGTGGTGTTCAGCTGGTGAGATGAGGCTCAGCTGTCGAACCTCTAGAACAAACTGATACAGGCCCCAAGCTATACGTTTATGATCAACTAACAGTCTACAAATACTTCCTTAAAAATTATTGTATTTGGCCTAAGGACGACAACCCATGGAATGGATACTTGCTCTACAAATAAAAGCCTGAAACTTGTAATACCAGGTTTATTCCCTACGATGTAGGGGCAGAGACCCGAATTACACGTGAACAGAAGGAGGATGGAGTGGACACGTGCATCAGAGCTCTGAATAGGCTCTGCGCTCCACCTGGAGCGGCCATCACCACGTCTAGCAATTCTTTTCTTTGTAAGATTTATTCATTTATTTGAAAGTGAGTTAGATACAGAAGAGGGGAGAGGGAGGGGGAGGGGGAGGAGAGAGAGAGAGAGAGAGAGAGAGAGAGAGAGAGAGAGAGAATCTTCGATCCGGATTCATTCCCAGATGACCACAATGGCAGCTGGAGGGCGCCTGTGTGGGAGCACTGAGTGCAGCCACAGATAAATCTAGGTGCCCAGACATAAGAGGCAGCACTGGGAACTGACAGCACACGGTCAAAGGCAGAGCAGCCCGCCACCACGACAGCCATGTTTGAGAACGTGTCCCATGGCAATCGGAGTCCACGCCACGTGAGAAGGACACGAGAGCGTCCACTGGGGATCAGTTACGTGGCAGTGGGCATCGGGATCTGTGGATCACACACCTGTCCTCTTCCCGTGCAGGGCCCGTAGCTGTGTTTGAGGAATTGGCTGGCCCCAGTCACACACAGGGAAGCTGCAGCCTTCTGCCGGGAACACCCAGCATGGCCCACATCTGTGTCCCTTGCTCCAGAGATCACATCTGGCTGGAAGGCTGAAGATGTTGGCAGTGCGTGGAGCTGCAGCTGACCAGGTTCATCCCAGCTGCCCAAGACTCCTGCCCCCTACCTGCCCTGTTGCTGGTGCCTTCGAGGAGCTCCTGGCTAGCCTTTTGCCTCCAGATCTGGCCAAGAACAGAGACAGAGAGAACAGTAATATTACCTCTCCCTAAAACCAAGGCACACTATAGTAAAAAATTTGGAGGTACAAATACACTTAGAAGTCGAAAACAGAAAACTCTCACCCAAGCTCTCTCATTCTCCCGAACTGCTTACTTTCTGTTGTTTTTCCTAAACTGTGTTTTGAAATAAAACTGAACCATGTGTTATGAGTATTTGGTTAGTCTTGTCTTAACATTTTATGATAAATATTTTATTGCCATGAAGTACTCTTTCAAAATACCATATTTATGGCAGAATAATAATTGGGCAACCCAGCCTGTTCATAATTTTTCCTGGTTAGATGTGCTGTGAGGAGCACCCTGAAACATCACTCTTTGATCACTTTCTTTATTGTTTTCCTTAGGAGCTCCTTAAAAAGTGGGATTACTGTGACAAATAGCATAAACATTGTTAAGAAAAGGGGTATTGCCAAACTGTTTCCAGAAATGCTCTCCCATGATATAGTTCTGTCCAGCATCTATGAGGGCAAACACATTGCAAAAATAAATCAGTGTTGTCAGATGTTTTCCAGATTAATCGGAGGAAATGGTAGCTCATTATTTTGATTCACATGCCTTCACCTCATGGCTTTGTTGACCAGTTCTTAGGTCTGTCGGCCATTTGGATTTCCCCTTGTCTGAGTCACCTGTTTATTTCCCTGGCTCATTTTTTAAGTATCTTTTTTACTGATTGATAGAATCAAGGTCGCTTCCTCTTTGTCATATTTGCTGTAACTATTTCACCATTTTTCATTCCACTTTTGATTTTCAAAACACAACCTCTAAAATACAGATGACCTGGCATTTTTTTGTTTGTTTTATGTAGCAAAAGCTAACAGTAATCACCTTTGAGGTTTACCCCACGGCTTTTGTGTCTGCAAAGATTTCCCCATCAGTGAAATGTGTTTCTGTATTTTCTCCCAGATAATTAAGAGGCGGTATGGAGCCGGCGCTATGGCCTAAGAGGTAAAGCTGCTGCCTGCATATGGGCACCGGTTCGAGTCCTGGCTGCTCCACTTCTGATACAGCTCTCTGCTGTGGCCTGGGAAAGCAGTAGAAGGTGGCCCAAGTCCTTGGGCTCCTGCACCCACTTTGGAGACCTGGAAGAAGCTCCTGGCTCCTGGCTTCAGATCAGCACAGCTCCAGCCATTGTGGCCATCTGGGGAGTGAACTAGTAGATGGAAGACCTCTCTCTCTCTCTCTCTCTCTCTCTGTGTGTGTGTGTGTAACTCTAACTTTCAAATAAATCTTTTTTTTTTTTAAAGAGTAGATTAGGATACCTTGTGAAGACAATAGCATATTTTTTAAAAAAAGATCTTATTTATTGCTTTGAGAGGTAGAGTTACAGCCAGAGAGAGGGAGATACAGAGGGAGAAACTTTTCCATCCGCTGGTTGACTCAGGTCAAGGTGAGACCTTGGCTCCTCCCTGTTCTTGCCTCACCTCCCAATGCGTTTGCTTCTCATCCACACCCCACACCCCACACCCCGACCCAGGGTCATTATGATAATTGAGTTCATTAAAAAACAGCACTTAGCACAGACCTTCCACATAGCGGTGTTATCATCATTATTAGATCAGAGAAGGCATCTACATTCCGCTTGTCAGATTCTAAGAATGGCTCCCTTCCCAGAAATGCAGCCGGACCCGCCACCTGAACGTCCTAGCACCAGGGTCGTGCCTCACGCGTCCCCGCCCCGCCACCTGTGAGGTTCTCTGACCCCCACTTCCGGCAGTGTTGCCGCACCCACAGCTCTCCTGCCCAGAGTCTGGCTCTAGCCGGCTGCTGAGGGCTCACTGCCTCTGAACATGCCTGGACGTGGGAGCAGGCCTGTCCCAGCTCTCCCTCTCCTCCTTGGGTGCCAAGTGAATTGCTCAAGACTCCGGGAGCTGTGGCAAGTTCCTGGCATCCTGGCCTGCAGCTGGTTCCTTTAGTAGCCTGCGGTGCTGAACCGAACAGCACCTGTCCAATCTTGAGTTCCTCCTTCCTCCACGCTCCCTCTCCCATCAGAGGCTCCTAAGGCTACTGGGGGGATGGGAGGAGTTCAAGATTATTTTGTCTTAAGCCAATTAGGTAAGCAAATTATTTGTAGAGAATAACCGAAAGCTTTGGATCTCCAACTGGTTTGATCACGGGAGAAAGATGCATTCAGTATTTATCAAGAGCCCATCAGGGCCCTGGCACTGTGGCATAGTAGGCTAAGCTTCTGCCTGCATTGCTAGCATCCCATATGGTGTCCCGGCTGCTCCTCTTCCAATCCAGCTCTCTGCTGTGGCCTGGGAAAGCAGTAGAAGATGGCCCAAGTCCTTGGGCCCCTGCACCCACGAGGGAGACCCAGAAGAAGCTCCTGGCTCCTGGCTTCAGATCAGTCCAACTCTGGCCATTGCAGCCAATTGGGGAGTGAACCAGCAGATGGAAGTCTCTCTCTCTCTCTCTCTCTCTCTCTCTCTCTCTCTCTCTGTAACTCTGCCTCTCAAATAAGTCAATAAAATCTTAAAAAATAAAATAAACCCATCACGTGTGAGGCACTGCCACGGGTTCTTGGACTATATCAGTAGAGACAGCAGTCCCTGCCCTGGCTTGCAATTTGTGCTGGGTCCCAGCTCTGCAGCAGAAGAACCTGTCTGTGTGGAGCAGTCCAGTGGCAGCTGTGAGGGGCTGGAAAGATCAGAAGAGAAAGGCACCTGGGCAGAACACACGGCGGGGGGGGGGGGGGGTCTTAATGTGCACCAGGCACTGGGGCAGCTACAAAGATGGGGTGCTCACAAGTGAAGCAAGTGACACAGGAAGAGAAAGAACAAGCCCTCAGCAGGTGCTCAGCCAAAGCCCAGCCCTTGACAGCCATTCACCCAGAAGCCCATGCGGCAGATCCCTCCTAGATTTGCACTTTAAGGTAACTTCTCATCCTAGCAACCTGGCAGGAATATGATCCATGGCCCCACAGCCGAGTGTGGCTGTGGTTTGGGGGGCTGGGGGACAGGGTTGGTGCAGCAGTGTGAGAGATGCCCCCACCCGCCGCGGCTCCACCAGGACCGACTGTGGGGAGAGTTATGAGAGGAGACGCACTTGTCTCTCACCCGACTCAAGTACCTGCACCTCGCTTCCCTAAACACCGTTAATTCCCAAGCCCTGGCCGCTGGCAGCCTCGGCCTCCAGAGCAGGCCCGGGCCATAACTCCCCAAACTCAAAACATCCACTCAGAGAAGATAAATCTCTGCTTCTGGAAGGGCTCCCTGGGAGGGAGCGCTGGAAGTCGCTGACGGCTCCCGCACACGGCAGTCTGTGCACACGGTAGAGCTGGGCGGAGTTCACCGCCTGGTGGCCTTGTGCCGCCAGCCACTTAACCCCTGTGCTGGGAACCTGTGTTGCCATCTCCCGGGACCTCTTCAGCTAAAACCTTTGTGTCTCCTGACCTAGGGCAGGTGTCACAGGTGCCGTACACTGGGTGGCTGAGCATAGTAATTTGTCTCCCAGCTCGGGAGGCTGGAGGTCGGCGACCAAGCTGGCACAAGGCTGGCTCCCCGGCCTCTGCCTGCCTCCCGCCTTGGGCGGCTGCTGGGACTCTAGGACTGCCTCGGCCTGGTGAAACCTCACCTGTGGATGTGTGTGGATGTCTATGTGTACATGTGTGTAGGCGTGCATGTGTGCATGTGCATGTATCTATGCGTGCTGTGTGTGTGCATGGATGTGTTGTGTATGTGTAAGTGTATGTACGCATGTGTGCATCCGTGTATGTCTGTGTGTATATGTGCACAGTGTGTATGTGTGTGTGCATGTGTGGATATCTACATGTGTATATCTGTGTGTGTTATTGTGTGCATGTGTGTACTGTGTGTATGTGTTTGTGTGCATCTGTGTATGTGTGTATGTGTATGTGTGTATGTGTGTATGTGTACTATGTGTATGTGTGTATTATGTATAAGTGTATGTATGTGTGTGCATCTGTGTGTATGTGTGTATGAGCATGTATATATGTGCACTGTGTGTATCTGTGTATGTGTATACATGTGCATGTGTGTGCCTGTGTACATATTATGCATGTGTAAGTGTGTGTGTGTATGTGTATGTATATATGCATACTGTGTGTGTATGTTGTGTATTGGGTGTGTTGTATATGTGTATCTGTGTGCATGTGTGCATTGTGTATGTGTAAGTATGAGTGCATGTGTGTGTATTGTGTGTATCTATGTATGTGTGCACTGTGTGTGCATGTGTGTATTGTGTATGTGTAAGTGTGTGTACTATGTATGTGTAAGGGTTTGTGGATTGTGTATGTGTGCATATTGTGTATAAGTGTATTGTGTACTATTAATGTGTAAGTGTGTATATGTGTGTACAAGTGTGTATTGTGTGTGCATGTGTGTATGTGTGTGTATGTGTGTGTCTACCATCTTCACACACTCTCTTCAGTGAACACCAGTCATATTGCATTAGGGGCCTCCCTACTCCATCGAGACCTCATCATCACTAACGCACCTGCAATGACTCTACTTCCAGAAAGGTATTTTCTGAGATACAGGTTCCATGATTGTCCAATGCAAAACAGCCAACCTGGATCTCTAACGCCTCCTCCAGGGGCCTCCAGGGCAAAACTGCAGCAGAGAGCAGGTGAACTGAGAGGCCTGGCACCGTGATCCCCTGAAGGGCCAGTGGGAGCCCACAGAGGCCCCCAGCACAGGGCCGGGGCACAGGGCTCTCGGGATCTCTCAGCCCCACACCAGGTCATTCCTTGGCCCGCTCCAACCTGAGAAGCGGGCAGAGATGGTGGGGGGAGGAATGGAACAACGTCCGGGGCATTCTGAGGGGAGGGAAGAGGCCGGGGTTGGGACGCAAGCAGCAACTCTTCACTGAGTTCTGAGCATGGACTTGGGCCTGAGTCGGATGCATGGGTGTGGGAGGGGGCGCTATGGTCCCTGGGAAGCATCCCCACTTCTGGGTGACATGGATTCACATGTACAATTAGAAGGCATTCCTGCAGCCAGCGCCATGGCTCACTTGGTTAATCCTCCACCTGCGGCGCCGGCATCTCATATGGGTGCCAGGTTCTAGTCCTGGTTGCTCCTCTTCCAGTCCAGCTCTCTGCTGTGGCCCGGGAAGATAGTGGAGGATGTCCCAGGTGCTTGGGCCCCTGCACCTGCATGGGAGACCAGGAGGAAGCACCTGGCTCCTGGCTTCAGATTGGTGCAGCACCGGCCATAGCGGCCATATGGGGGGGTGAACCAACAGCAGGAAGACCTTTCTCTCTGTCTCTCTCTCACTGTCTAACTCTATTTGTCAAAAAAAAAAAAAAAAAAAAGGCATTCCCAGCTCCCTGCCCCCTCCCCCAGGGCAGCTCTAAAGTAGCTGGAGACTTACTTAAAAGACCATAGAGAGGGGGCACTGTGGCATAGCCGGTAAAGCTGCCACCTGCAGTGCCGGCATCCCATAGGAGCATGGGTTCGAGACCTGGCTGCTCCACTTCCGATCCAGCTCTATGCTATGGCCTGGGAAAGCAGTAGAAGATGGCCCAAGTCCTTGGGCCCCTGCACCCGTGTGGCAGACCCAGAAGAGGCTCCAGGCTCCTGGCTTGAGGTTGGCATAGCTCCAGCCACTGTGACCATCTGGGGAGTGAACCAGCAGATAGAAGACCTCGCACATGCTCTCTGTCTCTCTCTCTCTTCCTCTCTCTCTCTATCTATCTATCTCTGCTTCTGCCTCTGCCTCTCTGTAACTCTGACTTTCAAGTAAAACAAAATAAAAATCCTTAACAAAAAATAAATAAAATAAAATAAAATGTACTGGGGAGATGGGATATGCATGTGCAGAAGAATGAAACTAGTCTTACCTCTCAGTCTACAACAACCAGCTAAAATGGATTACTGACATAATGGAAGACCTGAAGTGAGAGAAATTACTAAGAAAAAAATCAGAGAGGCATTCCACAACATTGGTGCGGGCAAAGACTGTTTGATGAGACCCTGACACATAGGCAACAAAAGCAAAATCGAGACCAGTGAAATTACATCAAACCAGAAGCACTGCACAGCAGAGGCAACCAACAGAGCAAAGAGATGATCTTCAGACGGGAGAAAGTATTTTCAAGCTATCTATCTCATAAGGGGTTAACTTCCAGAACACAGGAGGAACTCAAACAACTGCATAGCAGGGGAAAACAAGGAAGCAGCTGGATTTATGTGGGGGAAAGACCCGAGGAGACATTTCTCACCAGAAGGCACAGAAATGGCAACTGCTGTGGGAAAAACTGTCTGACTGTGCTCAGCACCAGAGACGCAAATCAAACCACGCAGAGACGCCGCCGCATTCCAGATAAAATGGCCGTTCTCAAACGACGTTTCAAAATGTCACCAACGTCACCGCAGATGTGCGCAAAGGGGCACCTCAGTGCGGCCAAGATGGAAAACTGTGGAGTTCAACCTCAAACCAGATCGACCACAGGCTCCAGCAACTCCTCTTCTGGGGACATATCCATGGGAAAGGAAATCAATCCGTCTAAGAGCCATCGCACTCCTAGATCCCTTATGGCTCGGGTCGCAACAGCCAAGAACTGGAACCGAGCTAGATGGCCATCAACACATGAACGGCCAAGGAAAGCGGAGTTCATCTACGCAAGGGAGTAACACGCAGCCATGTTAAAAAATAATAACAATGAAACCCCATCACTTCCAGCATCGTGGAAGCAACTAGAAGCCATCATGCTAAGTGAAGTGAGGCACACACGGACAGACAGACGTTGCACGATCTCCTGCATGTACAAGACCAAAAGACACTGATGGGGCAGGGAGAGACGAGTGAGCAGGTGCATGGTGCTTTATGACACAGGAGGGTGAATCTGTTCAACAGCGCGACAGTGCTGCATTAAATATTTTGAATTTTGAATGTTCTCACCACAAAGGAATGATAAACGCATGAGGTGGTGTGTTTCTATGACTTGGTGTAGGCATGTGTTGTAACATCACATGGCAGCCCATGAAAATGTACAATTATTGTACATCAATTAAAAGTCTTTTTTGAATTTTTTAAAAATACATGTCTTTGGCATAACAATCAAACCATGTCATTTAGCAATCAACAGCATGAGGGCAGAAAAAAAAAACGAATCTACATGGAAGGGGTCGGCACTGATAAAGCCACCACCTGCAGTGCTGGCATCCCATATGGGTGCCGGTTCAAGTCCTGGCTGCTCCACTTCTGATTCATCTCTCTGGTATGGCCTGGGAAACAGTAGAAAATGGCCCAAGCCCTTGTAGGAGACCCGGAAGAAGATCCTGGCTCCTGGCTTCGGATCAGCATAGCTCCAACCAATGCGGCCATCTGGGGAGTGAACCAGCAGATGGAAGACCTCTCTCTCTCTCTGCCTCTCCTTCTCTGTGTGTAACTCTGACTTTCAAATAAATAAACAAATAAATCTTTAAAAATAAATAAGTAAATAAACATCACAATGCACTAATTTTTAACATTCAATATCCTTTTGAAGAAATTTAAAAATGAGATTGAAGATGCCTTTTTGATTAAATCATACAAAAAAAGTTTTCCCGAAGGTCATAGTAATGCACACTCTGCAAAAAACTGTATGGGTTTCAGACATATCTTGCGCTGAATTAAACTTATCTTTTCATCTCATATTGCTGCCAACTTTAGCTTTTGGAAATACCATTGTGTGCTTCGCATTTCTGGAACCACTCATTCCCTTTGGGGAAATCGAAGTCTCACTTTCCAGATGGTGCAGCTCTCCTGGATAGAAATCGCCTTGGCCTCTGTTGGTCTGCGAAGTCTTGATTTTGTCTTATTCTGGAAGACATTCTCACTGGGAGTACAATTCTAGATTGAGTCCCCCCCCCCCCCCCCATTTTAAAGATGTTGCTCCGTTGTCATCTGACTTCCAGAGTATCCAACAAGAAGATGGCCTTAATCTTTTTTTTTTTTAAGATTTTATTTATTCATTTGAGAGGTAGAGTTACAGACAATGAGAGGAAGAGACAGAGAGAAAGGTCTTCCATCCACTGGTTCACTCCCAAGTTGGTCACAATGGCCAGAGCTGAGCCGGTGAGAAGCCAGGAGCTCCTGCGGGTCTCCCACGCAGGTGCAGGGACTGCAGCATGAGGGCCATCTTCCACTGCTTTCCCAGGCCATAGCAGAGAGCTGGATTGGAAGAGGAGAAGCTGAGACTCCAATGGGCACCCTTACAGGATGCCAGCACTGCAGGCAGAGGATTAACCTACTGCGCCACAGCGCTGGCCCAGCCTTAATCTTATATTTGCTCCTGGGTACTTAATGCAAGTGATTTGGGGGGTGGGGGGGGGTGAGGGTCATGGCTGATTTTCATTTTCTTGTTTACTTTTGGAAATTTCTTTATGATATGCTCTGCTGTGTTTCTCTTTGCACTTTCCTGCTCGGCGCTCCCAGATAGGTACCGTGAGCTCCTAGAGATAGGCTTCACACACGTGTGGAGTCGCCTCTAACTGGGTCTCCCTGGAGATGTTACTGAACTTCCAGCCACCAACCGTCCATTACAGATTCCTGTACCCTGGCGCCGGCCTCCACAGCCCAGCTGCCTCGCCCCGTGAGCCGTGATTCTCAAAGTTGGACAGAGTGGTTTGCCCTAGGATCTCACATGTCTCCTGCATCTGAGATTTGTTGACTTTTCCAGGTGTTTTTTCTAGCTCTTTGCTTGCTGTCATTGTTACTTATTTATATATTTATTTGGAAGGCAGTTGTAGAGACAGAGGGAGGGAGGGAGGGAGGCAGGCAGGGAGGGAGGGAGGGAGGGAGGGAGAGAGAGAGAGATCTTCCATCTGCTGGTTCACTCCCCAAAGAGCAGCAAGGACACAGACTGGACCAAGCATAAACCAGGAGCCTGGATCTACATCCTGGCCTCCCACATGGGTGGCGGGGACCCTGAGAACATGGGCCATCTTCCGCTGCTTTCCCAGGAACTTTAGCAGGGAGCTGAACTGGAAGCAGAACAGCCAGGACTGCAACTGACACTCCAATACGGGACTCTGGGGTGGGAGGCCACGGCTTAACCGGCCGCAGCACAACACGGGTCCAGAGTGGCAACATCTGAACTCCCTGCATGCAAACCAGAAGCCAGAAGTTGCATTTTTCTATGTCAGATCTTTTTCAGCTCTATATACTTGGGTTTTTTTTGTGTCTTCCATTTTTCTATGCACAATCTCAAGATTTTCCACTAGATTTTTGAACACATCAACAATGTGTAGATTTTTTAAAATAATTTTACATCTGCAGAAAAAGTGGCAAAGCTAGTTCCAGTTTCTGTACACCACTCCCCTAGTTTTCCTTCAAGAGGATACCTTGCATAACTACAAGTTTTGTGGCATGCTTTTCTTCATATTTGGACTCCCCCAAAGAAGGTAAGTTGAAGTCCTAACTCCTGGTACCCATACATATGATTGTATTTGGAAATAGAATGGGCATTTGGCTTAGCAACTGGGACACTATACCCCACTCAATGGCTTGATGCCTCACTCTAGCTACCTGCCGCAGTGAGAGCTCAAGTAGTTGGAGCTCCTGTCCCCAGGTGGGAGACCTGTGCTGAGTTCCCAGCTCGTGGCTTCAGCTCCAGCCCAGCCCTGGCCATTGCAGGCGGCTGAGGTGAATCAGCCTATGGGAGCTCTCGCCGAGGTATGAGGGAGCCGCAGAGGTGTGAGGTTTGTGAGTGAGCAGCAACAGGTGGGAGGAGGCGGTATCATTTCTCCCCGAGAGCCTTCGGAGAGAGTGTCCTGCCAACATCTCATTTCCAGACTTGCAGTTTGGAGAACTGTGCGAGAATGAGTGTCTATCGTTTGAAGCCCCCCAGTTGGTGACCCTGTGTTACAGCAACTGTAGATCGGGTTGTTACCATGAACTAAACACCAGGCCTTCTGCAGATTCTACCGCCCTTCCACCCTTGTCCATTTCCTATTCCCGAGCCCATTCCAGAACACCACCCCACAGTCAGACGTATTTCTCCCCCGTCTCCCTTGGGCGGCAGGGAGGATTCCCAAGCTTTCTTTGCTTTTTGTGGTCTTCAAAGTGCTAGCCTGCATTTTGAAAATGTCTCTCAATTAGGGTTTTGCTAATATTTTACCTGATGTTACACGGGTCTGTATGGAGCAGCCGAGACTCGAACCAGCACCCACATGGGATGCCGGCACTGCAGGCAGCGGCTTTACCTGCCAAGCCACAGTGCCGGCCCCGCAGTATGCATCTCTCTAAATAGCACCGGACTTCCTTCTGTCATCCGGGTAGGCTACCTGCACCTCAGGTCAACCCTGGGGACTGTTGTTTCGTCTTTGAAGACGTCTGGAGAAGTTTCTTCTGGGTTGATTCAGTTCCAGTGCTAAGGGCTGTGCCTTCCGGGCCTTCAGTGTATCGAACAGGATTTCTCCACACTCGGCTGGAATCCAAAGCCCCTGGTCCTGTGTGGGCTCTGGGAACAGCTTGTGCCATGGTTTCAATGATTACTGGGTCCTTTTGTGAACTCCTGGAGCGGTTTGTCCAGTGGCTCCTCAGCAGGTGTTCTCTCCATGGCAGCTCGCCTTTGCCCAGTAATGCCGTCTTCTTGATTAGCCAAAGCCCCAAGGGGAGCCCTGCGCACCTTTGTGGGCCCCTTCCTTGCACAGTGCCTCCATCTCCGGTGCTCTGCCTCCTAACCCTCGCCAGCTGGCCTCCGGCACACGGGTCTCCATCCTGAGCCGTGTCTGCTTGCCCAGCTTCTGGGGTCCCCAGAAGCCCCCGGGGCCTGGGATCAACCGACAAGCGGCAAAGGTGACGAGGTGGGACACAGACATCGGGTCGTTTCCCTAGTCACAGCCCAAGTGCAGTTCATCCAGCACGCCACTTACAGCGTCCAAACAGCATACGGAGAAGCTGATGGGACCCCAGGGGTCACAGATGGAGAGCAGGCTGCAGCTTGGTCTGGCCGGAGCCCCCACAGTGCTATGGCTTTCCTGCAGGCTTCAGGCAGGCCTGGGGTCCCCCATCACCCTCCTCCACACCGGAGGTGTCCTCACGACACCAGCCCCTGCTCCCACAGCTACCTGGAGACCGCCATCCCTGCCCCACACCCGGGACCCCAACACAGGTGTGCAGAGGTAGCGTGAGCCATGCATGCTCCTTCTGGAGAGAGAACTTCCCGACGTCACGGACGCTGTGTGGCTGGAGGCCGGCCCAGGCGGGACAGCTTCTCAAACTGCCTGGTGTGGAAGACAGGGTACTACGTTTCACTTTCTAACCTGCCACAGCTCTGGGTTTTGTAAAAGAGCGATTGAAGCGAAGTGACTAGGAAACTGGCATTCGGCCGAGTGGCTAACACACCTGCTTCCCATGCAGGAGTGCCTGGGTTCGAGTCCCGACTCTGGGTCCTGATGTGTGCCTCCTGAGATTTCAGATGCTGGGAGGCAGTGATGATGGCCCAAGAGATGGGGTCCCTGCCACCCACGTGGGGAGCTCCTGGTCTCCACCTGGTGCATTTGCGCGAGTGACCATTCTCTCTCTCTCTCTCTCTCTCTCTCTCTCTCTCTCTCTCTCTCTCTCTCTGTTTTGACTCCACATCTACATAGATATCTCCTTAGATATATATATATATATATATATATATCCATAGCTATAGATGTATAGGGGTAGCTACATCTCCATCTCCTCTTTCTCTTTCTATCTCTTCCCCTCACCGCTGTCTCTCTGCCTCAAATAAACAAAAATGGTCTTAACAATTAAATAATTAATCTTTAGAAATAATTGAATAAAAATAAAGCCTACAGACCACAGGCTCGAAATCTGCATTGGTAGATGGAACAGACATAAAATCAGGTGGCGATTTGCGCACTTACTTCTCGGAGGATGGTGATGAGCAGCCCAGTGGCCACACCATGAACAGCGCTCACACAGCCAGACGCGGCCACTGCGCTTCCAGGCGCCTGTCACCAGCCGGCAGGACGCTCTGCTGATTGTGCCCAGATTTCTGCTGCTCCCCGCCGGCCTCCCAGTCCCCAGGAAGCACTTCTGCTGAGGCAGTGGCTCCCAGCCCTAATTCTCAGCCCGGACACTCCCTGCTCCCTCTGCCTGCGGTACGCTCTCCCAGCCGTGGCACAGTGCTGTAGTCTGGAAAGCACTTGGCCCCAAGCTCGCACACATGCATATAGCTGAAACCCCAGGGGCTAGGCTGGTACTATGGCACAACAGGTTAAAGCACTTTCAGTGACGCCCATATCCCATATGGGCGCCGGTTCAAGTCCCGGCTGCTCCGCTTCTGATCCGGCTCCCTGCTAAGGCACTTGGGAAAGCAGTGGAAGATGGCCCAGGTGCCTGGGCCCTGTTCCTCATGTGGGAGACCCGATGGAGCTCCTGGCTTGCACCTGGACCAGCCCAGGGCCATTGGGGCCATATTTGGGAAGTGACCCAGTAAATGGAAGATTGCTTTCTCTGTATATCTCTCCCTCTCTTTCTGTTACTCTGCCATTCAAATACATAAAGTAAATCTTTTTAAAAAGTAAAGTTTCAGGGCTGGCACTGTGGCATAGTAGGTTAAGCCTCTGCCCTTGGCACTGGCATCCCATATAGGCACTGGTTCGAGTCCCAGCTGCTCCACTTCCCATCCGGCTCTCTGCTAATGCACCTGTGAGAGCAGCAGAAGATGGCCCAAGTCCCTGGGCCCCTGCACCCACAGGATGGAGGTCCTGGCATCAGATCAACCCAGCTCCGGTCCTTGCAGCCAATTGGGGAGTGAACCAGCGGATGGAAGACCTCTCTCTCTCTCTCTCTCTCTCTTTTATCTCTCTCCTTCTCTCTGTCTCTCCCTCTCTCTGTCTGTAATTCTGCCTCTCAAATAAATAAATCTTTTTTAAAAAATAAAATTAAGAATAAAGTTTAAATCCCAAGTCTTAACACGAATGGCACTAAGAGGGTGGAAACGTAGTCCTACTACATGGTGTCAGAGGTGGACCTTAAGACCCTGGGAGCATGCCCTTGGGAGGCAACCCCTTGCCAGGGCCAGCCCTGCGGCTCTCTCTCCTCCTCACCACGTGAGACCCGTCCACACCAGGCTGTCAGCAATGGGGCCGCCTGATCTGGCCCTGGAACCTACAAGGTCATGAGCCCAAAGCAACCTCTTTCCTTCCCAAGTCACTGTTGTCTGGTGTCTGGTTACAGCGATGACTGGGGAAACAGGTCTCCAGCCCTGCAGCCGTGCCCCTGCTGCAGAGGGCCCCACACCTCTCTTACCATGCCTTCCACTCCCCAGCCACCATGGGGGCTGACCTTCCTAGGAGACTGTGGGACACCTGGGGGCACGGCCCTCTTCCCTCTTATCTTTACCTCCTTTGCAGCAGCTGGGGCAATGGCTGTCAGCCTGACTTTCACCAATAACCCGAGGCCGTCCAGTGAGGCTAGGGGTCTGTGGGCCCCTCAGATGGAGCTGGGATGTCCCCACACAAGCAGGCTGCAAACTGGCTGGGAAGCTTCTATCCAGGCCGGCCGGCGTCCCCCCACTACAGCCTCTTGTTCGGTATGTGTATGTTCGGTATGGTATGTTGAACCATAGCTTCAACCAAGTTGCAATCTTCCACCCAGAGCCAGCAGAGGAAGGGGCTAAGCCCCTAAGGGGAATCGGGGCTGTCTCCAAGAGACCCCCAGCTGTCTCCAAGTGTATGTAACATAGCGTATTCAACCCCGCCCCCTGTCCAAAGGGCACCTCCATAGAACGACCCAATGAAAAGACAGCAATGCCTTACAAACCCCGGGCACTTCCTCAAAGCGGGTGTCCCGATCTGGGCTCTCCATCTGGTCTCCTCTCAGACTGGATGCTTCATTGTTGCTTTGCAAATCAAGATAAAGTTTTTGCTTCCTTTTTTGCAAAGTGTTTCCCCGCTCCTTATCTCTATACTAAGCTGAGGCAAAGAACCCACGAAACTTGCTCTGGCAACCACTCTCCTTTCTGCGACCTGTGACATAACCAACTGTGCTACGGGCTGATCTATTCCTCCTCCCTCCAGGGCCTAAAGCTCCAGGATCCAGGGAACCCCATCAGTACTGGGGGGCAGGGGTGGTTGCTAAGTGGGCACTTTGGAAAAGACCCCATGCCTCGCCAAGCTCTCCAGGAAACAGGGACACCAGCTGTCTCCTGTCCCAGTCCTGTAAGACAGATCCTTCCAGCCGGCAGGGTGTCTGAGCCCAGTGCCAGCTGTGCCAAAAACCAGGAAACAGACTTGACAGATGGAAGACGGACTGGAGGCCCCTCTGGTGCAAGCCCCTTGGTGCGTGGGGCACAAAGGCGTGACTGCAGAGCCCGGAACTGGGGAGAGAATGCTACACTCAGCGGGAGAGCGACTGGGGCTTCCTTTGGTTCCTGCATCTGAGAACACACAGGAGTGGTGGCAGCCAGCAGGCCCAAGAAGCCACTTTGCATCCCTACAGGAGCCAGGCGGACTCCCTCCCACCTCTGCCTGGGATTCAGCCTGAAGGGCCCTGCTGTGCATCAGAGGAGCCTCCCCCACACCCAGGACAGGCTGAAGGGGCCTTTGGGTAGGAGGCTGCCCTTCCTTCCAGGGCAGGGCCAGACTCCCTGCATGCAGCCCAGCGGACCCCAGCTGCCACCCCTCAGTGCTAGGAAGGCTGGAGCGAGAGGAACAGAGAAGGTTGAGGCTGGAAGGCGGGGAGAGCCCGAGGAAGCAGCGGGAAGAGAGATGGCGGCCTTTCCCTGCAGGGACAGACAGTGGCACAGTGCTCACGACACTGGTTAAGACACCTGCACCCCGCTTTGGAGTCCCCAGGTGTGATCCCTGCTCTGACTCCCGACTCCAGCTTCCTGCTAGTGCACACCCTGAGAGGCAAGGTGACAGCTCAAGGGATCGGGTTCCACCAGTGGGTTGCAGGCACCTGGGGCGCGGACCAGTGGGCCACGTGGTTCGGAGCTCTCCATCTCTCTGTATGTATTTGCACATTAATCCATTGTCAGATACATGATTTGCAAGTATTTTTTTAAAGAATTATTTTATTTATTTGAAAGTCAGAGTTACACGAGAGAGAGAGAGAGAGAGAGAGAGAGCGAGAGCTGGTTCACTCCTCAAATGAACCGCAATGGCCAGAGTTGAGCTGATCTAAAGCCAGAAGCCAGGAGCTTCCTCCAGGTCTCCCACACGGGTGCAGGGGCCCAAGCTCTTGGGCCATCTTCCACTGCTTTCCCAGGCCATAGCAGAGAGCTGGATTGGAAGAGGAGCAGCTGGGACTTGAACCGGCACCCATATGGGATGCCGGCGCTGCAGACTGAGGCCTTAACCTGTTGTGCCACAGTGCCAGCCCTGATTTGTGAGTATTGTCTCCCATTCTGTGAGTCACCTTTATGTTCTGGTGGGAGAACAGTAACTTTGAATGCTGACACAACCAGATTGATTTACTGGTATTTCATTTATTTCATGTATCAGCATTTCATTCCTTTAATTTCTATTTATTCGTGAGAGAGAGAGAGAGAGAGAGAGAGAGAAACAAAGAGAGAGCTGCCATTGGCTGGCTCACTCCCCAAATGCCAGCAATAGCCAGGGCTGGATGAGGCAGAACACGGGAGCCAGGAACACAATCCTGGTCTCCCAAGAAGGTGACAGGGACCCAGCCCCTTGGGCCATCACTGACACCTCCAGGGTCTGAATAAGCAGGAAGCTGGGATTGGCCGCAGAGCTGGGGTTAAACCCTTGTACTGCAGCGTGGGACGTGGACATCTACCATTAGGCCAAGTACCGCGGCAGGAACCGTGGCTGAAGCCAACTCCAGCAGAGTAGCTCTTAGGATGCCACTCAGCGAGAGAAAGAGTGAGACAAAATCATGGAACGTGTGTGCCCTGGGGGTTCGGTGCAACCCCAGGGGAGCAGGCACTGACCAGCTTTGGAGCCACCCTTCTCTCCGGAGTTTGTGCCTGCAGCCATCCGGAAGCCCTTCTGTGCGGCCCCCATGCCACACAGGGGCTGTACCCCTTGGCCGTGTTGCTCTGGCACTGGCGGTGTTTTCCTCCTGCTTTCTGAATCTGGCTTTTCAGGCCCTACCGCGAGGAACCTTGAAGGATTCACTTCACATAAAAGGCCCCCAAGGAAATGTTTCAGAGATGCAAGCCGGCTTGCACTGGGGGGAGGGGAGCCGAGTGCAGACACTAAACTGGCCTGGAAGATGAGGGGATGAAAATACCCTGCAGGAAGGGACTCGGCATTCCGGGCCCTGGTTCTGTGCTTTATGAGCCCTGGTTCCGATCCAGTGTTCACCCCTGAAGCCTCTGACAAAGACATGCTGGAGGGCCCGGCGCTGTGGTGTAGCGGGTAAAGCCGCTGCCTGCAGTGCCGGCATCCCTTATGGGCATCAGTTCAAGTCCCGGCTGCTCCACTTCTGATCCAGCTCCCAACTGATGTGCCTGGGAAAGCAGCAGAAGAGGGTCCAAGTGCTTGGATCCCTGCACCTGCATGGGAGACCTGGAGGAGGCTCCTGGCTCCTGGCTTTGCGTCGACCCAGCTCCAGCCATTGCAGCCTTTAGGGAGTGAACCAGCGGATGGAAGATTCTCTCTCTAACTCTGCCTTTCAAACCAACAAGTAAATCTTAAAAAAGATGATAGATAGATAGATAGATAGATAGATAGATAGATAGATAGATGATAGATAGATAATAGATAGATAGATAATAGATAATAGATGGAAGGAAGGAAGGAAGGAAGGAAGGAAGGAAGGAAGGAAGGAAGGAAGGGAGATTGGAAACCCATTCTCCCCCAATGTCACTGCAGTGGCAACAGCTGGCACGTATCACCTGGGAAGCCAGGTCAAACGTCAAAACACTTTTTTAAGATGTATTTATTTATTTGAAAATCAGAGCTACAGAGACAGAGGGAGAGACAGAGCTCCCATCCACTGGTTCATTCCCCAAATCCCAGCAATGACCAGGGCTGGGCCAAGCCAAAGCAAGGAGCTTCCTCCAGGTCTCCCACATAGGTGGCTGGGCCCCCAAGGACTTGGGCCATCTTCTGCTACTTTCCCCAGGCCGTTAGCAGGGAAGCGGATCAGAAGTGGAGCAGCTGGGACTTGAACCGGTGACCAAATAGGATGCTGCCACGGTAAGCAGCAGTGTTACAACCGGCGGTTTACCCACTACCAAATGACGTGGGCCCTGGGATGGATTTTTTTTTTTTAAGAGGAGTAAGTTAGCATTCATGGGAGGTAGGTTCTAGAATTTCGTGTGGAGAGGAGCCAGACATGGGCCATGAGTTGCAGGCTCCCCCAGAGCTCTGTGCAGACGCACTGATTGCTGCCCATGGATTCTGGTCTTCCTTTTATGTGTCCTGGCTCATCCTCAGCACAGGTCAAGGTCAAAAGCTTCGTGCGGCCTGGACAGTAACTGGGCTTGAGGCAGCCCAGGTGGTTCTGATTAGGCCTGGAAGCATCAGACTCCTCCAGTCCTCCTCCAAGCTCTGGGTCCCTGTCCCTGCCTGCTGGTGCCAAGCGTTCCTCCCGACGGGGCCTAACTAGCCAGTTCCAAGACGAATCCTTTGATTCCAGCTCTCCACCTACCCTCCCCACAAAGAATCATCAAGAAAAAAAAAAAAGAAAGAAAAAAAGAGAAAAAAGTTTGGCTTGGGATAGAAGCCCCAGAGACTGGGTTGGCCAGCCCGCATGCTTTGTAGATCAACATTTTAATGAGTTAAGTGCACAGGAATCAGAAAGACAAGGGTCACATTTCCCCCGACATGCTTGGGGGTGGGAGTGCAGAACGCACTCTCATTTTGGCCTAATCCCAAATCAGGAGGCCTGCCAGGTGCTTGTCAAACCTCCCCGTCTGTCTTGATGTTTGGTCCAGCAGCTGGGCCAGTTCCCTGCCCCCTCTCCGCACACATGCACACACTCACGGGCTTCAGCCTGTGCGGGACAAGCACACACAACTCAGGGCCCTGAACGCCTGTGGGGACAGGGCAGGGACATCCAAGGGCCGGGCAGAAATGGAGGCAGGTGACAGTGCGCGCACCACGAAAGGGTCTGCCATGGAAAAAGTCGGGAAGACACTGGCCGTTACACTCCCAGACACCTCTCACAGCCATCTGAGCACACAGCAGGGATGATAAAAATGACAGCAACGAAGACCCGGAGCACGGTGCTCCTTGGGCACAGGGGCGACGCTGTGCCGGGCACGCGTGTGTTCTCCCTTTTAAGGCACTGTGAATTTTTTTTTTTTTGCCTTGATTTGGAAGTTGCTCTCAGGGCCGGCCACTGTGGCACAGCGGGTAAAGCCACCGCCTGCAGTGCCGGCATCCCATATGGGCACTGGTTCGAGTCCTGGCTGATCCACTTCCCATCCCATAGCTCTCAGCTATGGCCTGGGAAAGCAGTAGAAGATGGTCCAGGTCCTTGGGCCCCTGCACCCGCGTGGGAGACCTGGAAGAAGCTCCTGGCTCCTGGCTTTGGATCAGCATAGCTCTGGCCGTTGCAGCCAGTTAGAGAGTGAACCAGCAGGTGGAAGACCTCTCTCTCTCTCTCTGCCTCTCCTTCTCTCTCTGTATAACTCTGATTTTCAAATAAATAAAATAAATCTTTTTAAAAAAAAGATGAAGAAGTTGATAACTTTCTCCTGCAGTTGAAGCCATTTCCTTTAAAAAAAAAATTATCTACAGGCAAACAGGGAAGGAGGGGGAGAGAGAGAGAGAGAGATCTCATCCGTTGGTTCACTCCCCAGATGGCTGCAACAGCTAGCGCTGGGCTAGGCCAAAGCCAGGAGCCAGGAGCTTCTTCCGGGTCTCCTACGCGGCTGCAGGGATGCAAGGACTTGGCCATCTTCTGCTGCTTCTCCTAGGTGCATTAGCAAGGAGCTGGATCCGAAGTGGAGCAGCCGGAACAGGAACGGATGCCCACATGGGATACGGGCACTGCAGGCAGTGGCTTTATCTGCTACGCCACAGCGCGGGCCCCGAAACCACTTCTAAATAAAAACGTTTGCCTGGTGGTGAGGAAGCATGCTTCAGGAGAGAGAGGCTTTTCTCTGGACCACCGGCTCAGCGAGGGGTGGGGGTGTTCTGGAACTATGCTGACCGGTAGCTGTGCTGCAAAGCTCGGGGCAGAGGCGGGGTCACCAGCAAGAGGAGGAAGAAGGGGAGGTTTCGATAGGAGCCCAAGTGGGCAGAACACACCAGCTGTCACTTTGCTTCCCGTGAGGGCCCAGACAAGCCAGCGCAGAGTGGGTGCTTTCCCTGTTGACTGCACAGAAACACGTCTCTGGGTCCAGGGGACACCTAACCTGTCCCTCCTCCATCTCCATCAGGGGAACGCCTCCGTCCCCTATCTCCAGCCTCTGTGGCAGGAACAGCTGCCAGTGTGGCAGTGCGAGGGCAGGCGCCCAAACAGGAGGCAGCAGTGCGCTTGGAGAGGGCACCGATCTGTGTGCGCTCTGCGCTCGGGGACATGCACGCTGCCATTAACTACCATGGTGCTCCCGTCCTCTCTAGCTCCTGGCTTCCTGCCACCTCCTGCCACCCCTCCTCCTCCTTCTCTGCAGGAGCCTTGGGGCCTCCCCCAAGCCTGGCCCAACCCATGGCCTGATTTAAATATCATGGCCAGCTGCCAGCCTCGGGGGCAAGGGTGCTGACCCTGTGCCACCTGCCCTTGGACATGGGATGCCCCGAGCCTTCCCTCCTTCAGATCGTGGGCCTCCTTGTTAGAGACAGAATTATGCAGATCTCCCTAAGGGTCACGAGAGAGTTAGGCAGCACGCCCCTGCCCCCACCCCATGTATGGCTGACAGTCTTGCTGGTGGGTGGGGTCTCCATGGCTCCGCCCATAACCCCAGTTTCAAACCGACCGGATGGGAGCCAATGGAGCATGCAAGTCCCAATTCTGCCCTCCAGTCCCCTGCAATTCCTCAGCCATCAGGGCAGTTCCACCAGTGGTTAACTATGCAGCAAGCCCCAGCCAGTCCAGGGCTGGGGTTTGGAGATGGCTGCAGCCCAGGGTCCTAGGAGGAAGCTGGGGACGAAATGCAGCTCCCAGGGCCGGTGCTGGGCCTGGCAGACAAGACATGGGTGAAGACACCCTTGGCCTATGGTGGGGGAGCACCTGGGCTCCACACCGGGGCCTGGCTTCTGGCTCCGGCTTCCTGCTAATGGACCCGGCAGGGAGGCAGCGGTGATGAGAGAGCAGGAGCTCCTGGCTCCCAGCTCTGGCTGTTGCAGGCATTTGGGAGTGAACCAGCAGCTGGGAGCCCCGTCTCTTTGGTCTCCCTTGGTCTCTGGGCCTTAAGCAGTGTTTTAAATGGTGTCCCTGGCCTGGGTGTGGTTTGGAGGTAGCAGGAACATTTGCACATTCTGCCTTGGGCTTGGAGGTGACTTATTAACCAGGACCTACGTCAATGGAAGTCATCTCCCGTCATTGCTTAGAGTTCAAAGTCAGGCAGAAGCACTCCTCAGGCAAGAAGCTGAGAACCTAGCAGGAACCAGCTGGGGCTGGGCCGAGCTTCAACAGGTGTCACTCGGGCATGAGACCCACACAAGGGAGACTCAGGAGCCCTGCATTCCCAAACCCCTGGCCACATCACACCCTAAGGTCTTCACTTGCCAGTCGAAGGGGTGGGTGCGGCCGTGAGTTCTCAGGCAGGTGTAATTCCCCTTGGGGCGCAGACGGCCAAGGGGCTGGGGGGGGGGGGAGGGCAGCCCACAGTGCCCACCAGGCTCTCCTGTGGCCCACCCATGCCCAGACACCATCTAGAAGCTGTGGAACTCGGATGAGAAGGCACCACAGAGGACACCCGGGAGGGACCTGTGTGGCCACGGGAGGAGGCAGGGGGAAAAAAAAAATCACCACTCACATCATTGTTGATTAACTGAGTGATTTTAGTCATGTGATACTGATACATGGCAGGAAACAAACAAACAAACAAAACCAAAAAGCATGAGGATAAAATGCACACGTTCGGGAATGGCTATTAACATAAGCGATCACAAGCAGAACATCTGGGGGCGTGCAGTTTAAAAAAAAACACCGCAAATGAGATGGAATGGCGAACCTTTTCACAGTATTCAAAGCTTTCCTAACAAGGTCAGGGCTCTCCAAAGGGGAGGGTGACAGGGAGGGAACTGGACGGAGCGGGCACTCCACCCGCGTCCTGGGCACCCGCGGGAGTCACCACGGGGGCACTTTGAAAACAGATGGTGCGAGCCCTCCAGCTCTGGGCATGATGAGAAGACCGGATTCGAGGTTTTAGGGGATGGGGTGGCTGTAACCGTATGACTGACGGACCCGAGTGAGAATGGACACTCTGATCAGATTCTGCCTTGGGGAGCAGCGCTCCGTGTGCTCACCCTCAGACACCAAGAGCCAGGGTCATACGGGCTACTTTAATAGCGAAATGTCCTTGGAATCCTCACCTCGCCTTCTGCCTTCTAAACGGACTACCAGCATTCTCCAGAGCCTGAGCCACGTGTCGCGCATCCCAGCGAGCTGTAACGACCAAACCACACCGGACCTCCGTCCGCGTTTGGAAACCCATGGCGGCGCCAACAAGCCTGCACGTTGGTTCTCTCACATCCTTTGTTGGGAGAAGTAGGGGCTCATGATGTAGCTTTGGGCCCGACGGCAGCCTCCCTTTGGGGTCCTGAACTGGCTGACGTGAGGCAGAGAGAGCTAGTGTCCCCTCACCCCGGAGGTGAGACAGAGAAAGCTGGTGTCCCCTCGCCCCGGAGACTGCTAGCAGCCCGGACGACCCCTGCCCTAAGGCTCACTCTGGGGAGGGCGGGCCCGCGGCTGCCCAAGGCACTTACGCAGAAGGAGCAGGCAGCCCCGGCCAGCCCCCTGGTCTCTGCATTCGCCACCCCCTCCCTGCCACCCCAGCCCCAGGCACCTGTGAGACTGCTCTGAGTTTCAGACCGATCAGAAAGAGGAGAAAACGTCTACTTAGCTAATACGTATATACACGCACGCACACACCAGAAACCACAGGCCAACCAGGCATCCCCCACCCCCGACACTGTCTGATTCAAGGTCAAAGAACTAGACAAGGCTGCCGGTGCCCAAACATCGGGATAACTGCCTGCGAGCTGGTCACATCAGGATGGCTTGGGGGCAGGTGACCGAGCTGCCGTGCTGGTGTTCGGACTGCAGTCTCTGGGAGTGACTGGAAACATCTCCCACGTTTCTGTGTGGGCCTGGGGCAGGGCAGGAGGGGGGAGCTCCCGGGTGACACCTGGCAGCGCCCCTGCTGTGATCCATGTCTCGGGGGCAAACATGCTGGGGACGGTCACTGAAGAATCTCAGGTGACAAATATTCCTCGTTTGCACTGGCCAAGAGCAGCGAACCTAAGTGAGCTAGTCACTCGCCCCGCGCATTAATCAAGGAGCTCTGGGGCATCTTAGGGCACCTGGGGAAGGCTTGGCCTTTGATGTTGTCTCCTCGGATGGGGACTGGTGCCAGCTTTCCCACTGCAGAAATGAGAGAGAGAGAGAGGAGGGCAGGAGGCAGTGGAATTGAAAGCAGTCCATTTCTTCCTGGCAGGAAAGGAAAGCGCCCAACCAGGAAGACCCGAGGAGGGAGCAGCACAGGTGACCACACCTGAGCGCCCTGTCTCCCACCAGGGCCCTGGACACCTTTCAGATGCTGAGTGTCAGCTTTTCCCGGAACCTTGATGAGGAGGTGGGGTTTGGGGGCTGGTGGGAGGGATGCCATTTTTAAAACTGAGACACGTGCAAACAGATGAGACAACAAAGCCGCACACCCAGGCTCACCACCCAGCCTGTCTTTTTGGAAAATCACTCTTCACTGCCTTCTCGGCCTGAGCAGCCCCGTCTCCTTCGCCCCCGCCGTCTTTCTTGTCTCCCTGCACAAGGGCAGGTGCTGGGGTCCCTCCACGGGTCTGAAGCAGGGTCGAGCCTCCTCCACCATGGCCCCTAGGCCTCTGAGACTGGCTGAGTCAGAGCAAAAGATGGCCGTGTGCAGAAAGCTGAGGGCAGAGCAGGCGGGGCCCTCAGCTTCCCCTGTTACATCCTGTGCATGTACCTTCTTCCTTCCTGCACTTGTGACTACATCCCACAACGGGGCTCGAATCCTCAGCGTGGGGTGAGTCCCCTTCTGTCCGGAGCAGGCAGACAGGGAAACCGCTCTGGAAGGGAAAGCAACGTGACTTGCCAATAGAATGTTCTAGTCCCAAAGGCACAGATCGGGCAGCAGAGCCACACGTGATTTGTGACAACACCAAGAAAGGCACAGCATTTCGTCTCCGATGCCAGCCCTCGCTCTTTTTTGTGTTTGTTTCTTTTTCCCAATCCCCTTTGCAAACTGGCCAAGAAAGAAATTTCTCTTAGGGACTCCATGCGTCTCTGGTTATGCACGGGGACTGCTGTTCCCTTCTGCGGGTCTGAGGGCCTTTCCTAGTCTAAAGGGCACTCACTCGACCTGGATGTGGCTGGACTAGGGGGTGTGAGCCTGGCTACTGTGGGGGCAGGGAGCGAGGAGGCAGCAAGAACAAAGCCAGCTGGGTTTCAGGGCTCAATGAGAGAACCTCCTACCCCAGCATCCTGGGCCGGCCGCGCCCCAGCCCGCCCCGCGAGCGTCACTTGAAGACCGACTGAAAAGTGGGGCACTCGTGGTTTTTCATGCGCTTCATGAAGTTCTTGAACTCCTTGTTCCTCTTGTCCCACTTGTGAATGGCGGTGAGCAGGTACTGGCTCTTCACCTTGCGGCCCATGATGAGGAAGTGGTGGCTCAGGTTGTCCAGCTGGTGGCAGGGGCAGTCGGCCCCGTTCTTCAGGTACAGGACCAGCTTCTTCAGTTCCTTCTTCTTGATGGGACCCAGCTTCAGCGGCTTCTTCTTCTTGGGGACGATCTTCTTGTCGCCATTTTCTTTCTTCACCTCCTTGATTTTCATCCTCAGTGCTAGATGGGAGCGGGGCAGAGAGAGAGGAGATGTTAGGACCCAGAATATCAGCCACAGCCACAGCACAACCCATGCACCCAGCACCTCAACTACAAAGTCAGCACAACCTGTGTATCCCAGTGTCCAATTACAACCACAGCCCAACCCATGCGCCTGGCACCTCAGCCACAACCACAGCCTAACCCATGCACTCAGAACCTCAGCTACAACACCAGCCCAACCTGTGTACCCTGAACTCCAACTACAACCACAGCCCAACCCATGCGCCAGCACCTCAACTACAAAATCAGCCCAACCTGTGCACCTGGCACCTCAACTACAACATCAGCACAACCTGTGTACCCAGCACCTCAGTTACAACCTCAGCCCAACCTGTGCAGTGGGCACCTCAACTACAACATCAGCACAATCTGTGTACCCCAGCGTCTCAATTACAACCAAAGTCCAGCCCATGTACCTGAACCCCAACTACAACCACAGCCCAACTCATGCACCCAGCACCTCAGCTACAACCACATCCCAACCTGTGTACCCAGTGTCTCAGCTACAACTACAGCCCAACCCATGCACCGAGCATTCTAAGACAACAACCCAACCATGGCAGCATGAGAGGGTAAAATGAAAAGGCAAAAAGCCAGTGACAGAAGGTACTTCCTGTGTGAAGTCCAAGGCTTTTCCTGAGGGGCGTGCTCTGCTCCTCGTCCTGCCCCGAGTTTGTGGTGCTGAGTGCTGTCTCAATCCTTGCTGGAGGCGGCTGTGAGATTCTCTGCTTCCCAAAACCGACTCACACACGGGGGCTCCCACACGCATACGCACGGACAATGCCTGCAATCTCTTCATCACACTTCTCCACCCACATTTTTGATGCCCCCTTGTATTTGTCTTTTTTTATTTTGTTTCCTTTTTCACATTAAATTGAGATCTATTGATGTTCTAAGTCAGGTATAGGGATTGTGAAATGCTTCAGCTACAGCTAGTGGATGCTTCTAATTTATCATCAGAATTACTTCCCGGGGGCCAGCACTGTGGCACAGTGGGTTAACACCCTGGCCTGAAGCGCCAGTATCCCATATGGGTACCAGTTTGAGACCCGGCTACTCCACTTCTGATCCAGCTTTCTGCTATAGCCTGGGAAAGCAGTGGAAGATGGCTCAAGTCCTTGGGCCCCTGCACCTGCATGGGAGACCCAGAAGAAGCTCCTAGCTCCTGGCTCCTGGCTTCGGATCGGCGCAGCTCTGACCGTTGCGGCCAATTGGGGAGTGAACCAGTGGATGGAAGATCTCTCTCTTTTTCTGCCTCTCCTCTCTCTGTGTAACTCTGCCTTTCAAATAAATAAATAAATCTTTTTTTAAAAAGATTTATTTTATTTTAAAGACAGAGTGTCACAGACACCGAAAGAATCTTCCACCCAACGGTTCAATCCCTAAATAGGCCACAGTGGTTCAGGCATGGCCAGACTGAAGCCAGGAGCCTGGAACTCCATCCAGGTCTCCCATGTGGGTGCAGGGGCCCGAGCACTTGGGCCATCCTCCTCTGCTTTCCAGGCACATTAGCTGGGAGCTGGATTAGAAGTGGAGCAGCCAGGATAGGAACTGGTGCCCATACGGGATGCTGGCATCACAGATGGCACCTTAATGCATTGCACCACAACCCAGCCCCAAGAAGACTTTATTATTTGCTATTTAGTTGACCAGAGAAGCACAGCCTTGGCTAATCCATGAATAACCAGGAGGAAGCGCTCAGAACAAACCTCTAACGAAAGCATGAACATCAGCCAACGAGACTCTTACTGCCTGCTTTTTCTTACAGCGTTCCAGACCCTGACGTCTCCTTAACTCAGACCCCCAGTTCCACCCTCAGCCTGTTCAGAAGGCATCATGGGGCAGGTGTTTAGCCTGGCAGTTTGGGCGCCGGCTAGGATGCCCCCACCCCCTGCTGGAAGGCCCCGATCCAATCCCCGGCTCTGCTGTGCACTCTGGGAGGCAGCAGATGATGGCCCAAATACTTGGGTCCCTACTACCCATGTGGGAGACCTGGGTTAAATTCCAGGATCCAAGCTTTGGCCTGGCCCTGCTCTGGCCACTGTGGGCATTGGAGGAGTGAACCAGTGGATGGGCGCTCTCCCACTATCTCTTTCATAAACACAAAAATAAACTCTGAAAAATGTTCTGAAAACAAGCCACCACCATTCTGTTCCAGGTCAATAGAAGGACTCGGGGTAGGTAAGGACAGCACAAGGGACTCTGGATTAGAACCCACACCTAACCACAGAGACCATGCTCTCTCACCCACACCATGACTCAGTTTAAAAAGACATGGCTGGGACCACGGTTGTGGCATAGCAGGTAAAGCCTCCACCTGCAACACCAGCATCCCACATGGGTGCAGGTTCAAGTCCTGGCTGCTCCACTTCCAATCCAGCTCCCTGCTAATGCACCTGGGAAAGCAGTAGAAGATGGCCTAAGTGCTTGGCCCCCTGAACCCATGTGGAAAACCTGGAAGAAGCTCCTGGCTCCTGGCTTCAACCTGGCCCAGCTCTGGCTGTTGCGGCCATCTGGGGAGTGAACCAATAGATGGAAGATTCCCTCCCCCATCCTCCTCCCCCTCCTCTTCTCCTTCCCTCTCCCCCTCCTCTCCCCCCCTTCTCCCCCTCCCTTTCTCTGTCTGTAAGTGTGCCTTTCAAATAAACAAGTGAATCTTTTTTAAAAGAAAACACGATCTTGCTTCAGTTTAAATTATTTCACTCTTCTGATTGTGTAGCTTTTAATCAAAACTCGAATCACAACTCACTGCTCCTCTCCCATGACTGTGTATAAGGAATGCGACGTATATGGATGGGGTGGGGGAGGAGATCCAGGGAGGGAAAACGTGTTCTGCGTTAGACTCTCTCTTCCTCGCCACTGGCCTCTCGCTCTTTCCTGAGCTGGGAACACTCGCTCTGCCTTTCAAAGCTCTGCTTCAGGGACGCAGACCCCAGCAAGGCTTGGTCAGGCTGACTTCCCTGTCCGTGCCTTTGGGATGTGTGTGCAATGCTTCACCCAGGGCCTGTGGGTGCTGGCCCAGGAACAGCCTGGGACTGACCACTTCGTTCCTGATTCGCCCTCGGCAAGGGCCAGGCCCCCAGGTGTTTCCCCCTCCATGGGCTGAGTCGGCAGGGCAGCAGCTGGGGCAGGAGCTGCACGGAGCACCAGGTCCTGGCATCCAACTGTGTGACCTCGAACCCTGGCTTCGGAAGTCCCAGGCCGCAGGGTGCTACGTACGAAGTATACAGGGCATCTGAGCGCCAGCCTGGCACAGGCACCATCCGAGGGCCACACCCAGCTGACCAGGGGCCAGCTGAGTCCTTTGGAGGCACGAGGGCCCCCCTCCCGCCCCACCACGCTCCCCGCTCCCGCTCACCCTACAGCAGATCCAGGGAAGCTTCCTCTGCCCAGGGCCAAGCGGACATCATTAGGACACCATCCACACACAATGATCGATTCAAAAAGCAGCCTAATGCAGGTGCGCGGAATCCCGAGTCCCCCCCTGCGGCTGCCGGCCCCCGGACTGGGCTTCCCCCACCCCAGCTGGGGGTTGAGGGGGACAAAGAGACAGCTCAGCTCCCATCTCTGGCCCTGAACTTTGAGCAGCAAGGGCGGGCCATGTGTCTCCACTCTGCATCGCTGCCACCAAGAATTAGGAGACCCAGGATCTTTGACCAAACCTGAGGCAGCAACTGGGGGCCGTCTCGGTCTCTCTCAGCAATCTTAAATAATCCCTCACAGTCGACGAGAGCGTTATTAAAGTTTCGCTCCACTACAGCCACCCAAACCTTATTTTTTCTGCTCACAAGTTACACTCCTTGGGCGCCCCCTACAAAGCCTTATTTCTGAGGCTGAAATGAGACTACAATGGCGAATCCAAACTGTCTTCGAAACCATCCATTCCTGGGTGTGGGCGCTGTGTGGCGCAGCAGGTTAAGATACCACCCGCAACACAGGCCGCAGACACCCAAAGGAAACGAGAGCCCAGCAGGAAGCAGGTGGCTGGCGGAAGCTGATTTGACCGAGAGGAGAGGTTGAGCAGGCTGCTGGCAGACGGGGACCCCAGAAAGACACAGGTCAAGCCACACCGCAGGACCCAGCCACGCCCCCGAAGCCCACTGTCCAGGTGCTATCAGGTGTCGGGATTGGTGTGAAGTCCGCACGGCGATGCTCAAATCCA